>NC_134353.1:597334384-597974384 GCF_048569485.1 Anomaloglossus baeobatrachus | reverse complement strand
CAGCTCAGGAGTCCACTTCTATTTGTATTTTTGATGCTAACTCCTCGTGGTGCTTGCTGCAGTCATAGCCCACACGCTTTCAATAGCAGTTGTGACTATTTTCACAACTGTATCAGGTGAGCACATCTGGTGTTTATTCTACAAACATACGTAACGTTAGTACCCTATTAGCTCCTTTTGTCTTTTCAGTCTCCTTCACATTGTAATGATTCTATATAATATGTTTCCCTTTTTCTGTTGAGTTACTGAATTAATGAACTTTTGATGATCTAATTTGAGATGAACAAATTAGATTAAAATTGTACAAGCATGTTGACAATGATTTGCTGAGCTGGGACTACCCCTTTAAAACACTGCTGTCTCTTTTTCTTAAAGGGTTAACGGTCTGGAGGTGTGACCAAATATGCAACATTTTACTCTCTGGAGTAACCACTTTAAGACCAACTAACCACTAAATTAGTATAATACAGCCATGCTGACATGGATTTTCTAAGTAGGTACTCCAGTCTTATAAGTTTAAAGGGTATCTGTCCCCTATGCCCCCCACCTAGCAGCATTCATATCTGTATGACCAAACTCCCTGCCTAACCAGTCCTGTATAATGTTTATTAAAAAAATCTGTGTTTTTTTAAAAAAAAAGAATTTATAAATTCTATAGTGGTTACCTGTATATGCTTTAATGTATTAACAAAATACTAGGAAGATGAATTTGTGAATACATTAAAGCATATACAGGTAACCACTATATATTTTAATCACTTACATTATATAATTGTTTATGAATGTTATCGCAGTAGGTATATATTTTTCTTTGTTTTATGCCCTTGGGACTTACACACGATCTCATTACCTTAGTAGCAGCTACATTTATTTTTATTAATTATTTTTTTCACTTGAGCACCAGTGACTTTCATTTAAATTTATAAACTCTGCTGCTCCTATGTTAATTAGGGCTGGGAATAGTCAATGGGGTGTTTGTTCCATAGACTAGTTAGCTTTCTTTTGTGTTATAACGCCCCTATGGACGTGATAACATGATTTCCATGAGCCGGCATCCTCACCAGATTGTAGAAATCTCATATGATCTCTGCTTTGTTCACTTACATTGAGCCTCTGAATCTGGATGCACGCATCCCCTTTTCAGAGAGGCACACTGTACATGATCGTAAGCTTTTTTTTTTTTTTTATACGCGTACATCGGGTTTCAGAAGCTCGATGAGAGTGAAGAAAGTCTCGCTCATGTGCGAGATTTCCAGTTGACAGAGACTCCGGCTTATGTAAATCATTTTATCATGCCCACAGGGGTGTGATAATAGGGACAATTGACTGACTAGTCTAAGGAGCTAACACCCATCTACTATTCGAGGCCCTAATTCGCATAGAAATAGCGCAGTTTATAAATCCCTTTTTTAAAGATTGGTTTTAGGGATAATGAAAAAACCACGGTGTTGGCTGCGCTGCTATTAAAGTTCATAAAGATGATGGTATTGTTCCAAAAAAAACTTTTTTTATTGCAAGATTATAAGCCACAACGCGTTTCGGGGTTAAATGTTCCCCCTTCCTCAGGTAGCAACAATCATATGAAGTGGTATGCCTTATATATACATGAATATGTAGGTCCCCACACCCCTTGATTAATTCAACATATGGATCATAATGATCAATCAGCAGGGTTTTCAGGGACCTCGCCTCACAAAAATCAATTGTACATATTCACATTTGACAGCGATATTCAAGAAACCACGAATATATTTTGTCTCAAGTATATTGTGATACCCTCATCATTAAAAAAATCTTTTGAAATATATTTAGAAATTAATAAACATGAATAAAAAACTCATCAAGGAAATTACTTTAAAAACAAGAAAATATGAAATTTAGATTTTGAGATTTAAAATTTACATGTTTATTCATGTTTATTAATTTCCTTGATGAGTTTTTTATTCATGTTTATTAATTTCTAAATATATTTCAAAAGATTTTTTTAATGATGAGGGTATCACAATATACTTGAGACAAAATATATTTGTGGTTTCTTGAATATCGCTGTCAAATGTGAATATGTACAATTGATTTTTGTGAGGCGAGGTCCCTGAAAACCCTGCTGATTGATCATTATGATCCATATGTTGAATTAATCAAGGGGTGTGGGGACCTACATATTCATGTATATATAAGGCATACCACTTCATATGATTGTTGCTACCTGAGGAAGGGGGAACATTTAACCCAGAAACGCGTTGTGGCTTATAATCTTGCAATAAAAAAAGTTTTTTTTGGAACAATACCATCATCTTTATGAACTTTAATAGCAGCGCAGCCAACACCGTGGTTTTTTCATTATCCCCAAATCCATTCTTCTCCTCCTTGGAGTGCACGGGGCTGCTGCAGCTATTCCAAGACTCTGCCTGAATCACATCAAGCCTCTGAAGGGCCGGTGAGTCACCGGCATCTTTTCTACGGGTCCGTCCACCACAGAGGAGGAGCTGCAGCTCAGAGCTGGTCTGACGGCTGTGCTCCTCCATGTGGGATATCGATCGTGTGAGCGGCAGCCTGAGCTGGAAATACTGCGGGCTGGAAAGGACGAGATCCCCGCTGATGCCATAGCGGTACACCGTGGACCTCCCTTCGGCTGTCTCCCCAGTGTTGTACCTGACGTACAACAGGATCAGGTGAGTGTGACCATCACACTGCACACGTAATAAGTTATCATTAGATTTTACACAGGAGCGCACCCTCTTTTTCTTTTAAAGATTGGTTTTAGTGAATATTATACACTAGAAGGTGGCCCGATTCTACGCATCGGGTATTCTAGAATTTACGTATTGTGTAGTTCATGTATGATTTTTGTTATATATATATATTTATAGATGTTGTTGTGTGTAGTTACCAAGTGTTTGTGTAGGGCGCTGTACATGTTCTGGGTGTTGTCTGGGTGTGACGGGGGGTGAGAGCAGTGTTGTATGTGTGTTGTGTTGTTTGTGGAGCGCAGTGTGTCTGTAGCGTTGTATGTGTGTTGCGCGGTTTGTGTGTGTGTGGTGTGTTTTGGGGGAGGTATGTTTTGTGCAATGTGTGTGTTGTGCGGTATGTGGGTATATTTGTGTGTGCAGCGTTGTCTGTGTGTGTGGGTGTCTGTGTAGGGCAGTTGTTTGTGGTTCCCAGTGTGTGTGGTGTGTTGTGCAGTGCGTGCGCGCGTGTGTGTGTTGGGGGAGGTGTGCACTTCCCATCGTGCTCCATCCCCCATGCAGCGCACTCCCCATCGTGCTCCATCCCCCATGCAGCGCACTCCCCATCGTGCTCCATCCCCTATGCTGCGCACCCCCCATCGTGCTCCATCTGCCATGCTGCGCACTCCCAACCGTGGTCCATCCGCCATGCTGCGCACTCCCAAACGTGCTCCATCTGCCATACTCCGCACTCCCCATCGTGCTGCATCCCCCATGCTGCGCACTCCCAAACGTGCTCCATCCGCCATGCTGCGCACTCCCAAACGTGCTCCATGCGCCATGCTGCGCACTCCCAAACGTGCTCCATCCCCCATGCTGCGCACCCCCCATCGTGCTCCATCCCCCATGCTGCACCAGCATCAGCCTCTCTACCCGCAGCATCAGCCTCTCTGCCCGCAGCATCAGCCTCTCTGCCCGCAGCATCAGCCTCTCTCCTCCCAGCATCAGCCTCTCTACCCGCAGCATCAGCCTCTCTCCTCCCAGCATCAGCCTCTCTCCTCCCAGCATCAGCCTCTCTCCTCCCAGCATCAGCCTCTCTTATCCCAGCATCAGCCTCTCCGTCCCCAGCATCAGCCTCTCCGTCCCCAGCATCAGCCTCTCCGTCCCCAGCATCAGCCTCTCTGTCCCCAGCATCAGCCTCTCTGTCCCCAGCATCAGCCTCTCTGTCCCCAGCATCAGCCTCTCTAATCCCAGCATCAGCCTCTCTCCTCCCAGCATCAGCCTCTGTCCCCAGCATCAGCCTCTCTCCTCCCAGCATCAGCCTCTCTCCTCCCAGCATCAGCCTCTCTCCTCCCAGCATCAGCCTCTCTGTCCCCAGCATCAGCCTCTCTGTCCCCAGCATCAGCCTCTCTCCTCCCAGCATCAGCCTCTCTCCTCCCAGCATCAGCCTCTCTCCTCCCAGCATCAGCCTCTCTCCTCCCAGCATCAGCCTCTCTCCTCCCAGCATCAGCCTCTCTCCTCCCAGCATCAGCCTCTCTCCTCCCAGCATCAGCCTCTCTCCTCCCAGCATCAGCCTCTCTCCTCCTAGCATCAGCCTCTCTCATCCCAGCATCAGCCTCTCTCATCCCAGCATCAGCCTCTCTCATCCCAGCATCAGCCTCTCTGATCCCAGCATCAGCCTCTCTGATCCCAGCATCAGCCTCTCCGTCCCCAGCATCAGCCTCTCCGTCCCCAGCATCAGCCTCTCTGTCCCCAGCATCAGCCTCTCTCATCCCAGCATCAGCCTCTCTCCTCCCAGCTTCAGCCTCTCTGTCCCCAGCATCAGCCTCTCTCATCCCAGCATCAGCCTCTCTGTCCCCAGCATCAGCCTCTCTCCTCCCAGCATCAGCCTCTCTCATCCCAGCATCAGCCTCTCTCCTCCTAGCATCAGCCTTTTCTGTCCCCAGCTGATGCCTTTTCGGTCCCCAGCATCAGCCTCTCTCCTCCCAGCCTACCCCAGCCTCAGCCTCCCCCAGAATCAGCCTCTCTTCTCTCAGCCTCCCCATCCCAGCCTTCCCCAGGATCAGCCTCTCTCCTCCCAGCCTCCTCCAGCACGCCGTGCTCCTCTGCCGACACTCACAGATCCGATCGCATACACTCACACACACCCGATCGCATACACTCACACACACCCGATCGCATACACTCACACACATTGACGATATTGCACATACACGCTCATACAACATCCGGAGATACCACATGCTTCTGGCCATGTGATCCTCCGGCAGGTCCTGGAAGCTCACAGCACAATATCGCCGCCGAGAAGCAAGCGATATCCCAGGATGTTGTGAGTGTGTGGATGCGATGTGATGTGTGTGTGAGAGTTAGTGTGATCTGATGTGTGTGTGTGTGTTGTTGTGTGTGTGTGTGTGTGTGTGTGTGTATTTTTCGCCGCTGCAGGACCTTGATGCGCTGGTAACTATGCTACCATGGTTACCAGCGCATCTCGTCCCCCGCTCGCACGGGAGCCCACACCAGCATACGCCGGCCAGCCCCAGCAATGCGAGGGTATGTGTCGGCTGGTTTGGCGGCGCACGCTGATGTGGGCTCCCAGGGGTACAGTACTCACCTGGTAGTCGTAGCTCCGTTACCGTGTCTGTTCGGGGAATGCGGGGGGGCGGGGCCAGAGCTAGCGTGCATTGCGTGAGGGGGCGGGGCGTGGCAGAGTTGCCAATGCCTGCAGGGTGCCGGGGCGAGAGGCCAATCTGTGGGGGGGGCGGAGCCTGGGCGAGCGGCCGGCCAATCCGTGTGGGGGCGCAGCCTGGGCGAGCGGCCAATCCGTGTGGGGGGCGGGGCCATGGTGAGCCCAGCGGCCAATCAGCTTTGTGTCACCGTAAGGACACAATTTTGGAGCAAGACAGACAGACAGAATAAGGCAATTATATATATAGATGGTTGGTTAGGCAGCGAATTTTGTCATAAAGATATGAATGCTGTTGAGTTGGAGGACATAGGGGAACTGACAGGTGCCATTTAAGAGATCTATTTAATGTATGAGGATAGTATTTTGGTGACAATTCTTTTAACAATGTTTTCCATTGGCATTCGCTATCTTTTAAAAAGAGATCGGGTATCGTGTTACCTGATGTTCAAAGTGATTGCAATATGTTCCTAATTAGTTTACTAATCACTAGGGATGAGTGGACCTGAACTGTAAAATTGCCCCCCAAGCCTAAATATTCCAGCCTGCAGCTGCCCAAAATGATCACATTCATTAGATGCAATAATTCTGGGCTTTTGCCTGCTCATCCCGGTTGCCCTAATGTGGTGGTAATCGGGGTAATATAAAGTGCGTCCCCAGTGCAATCTATGAAGATTGTGCAATTTCCATCCGCACGTTGCATTTTAGAACGCAGCATTTTGCATACTGAAATATTTTGCCAAATCGTTGCGTTCTAAAAAGTAACATGTCACTTCTTTTGGGCGTTCTGGATGCTTTTCCCACTCTATGGTAGAGCAAGCATCCAGAAGGTATGAATTCTGCATGCACAATGCATTCAAAATGCAGCTTTTCGGCTTTGTTTTGAAACTCACATGCAGTGACTTAAACGCTGAGGAATAGAACGCAGATGTGCGCACATACTCTTAACCCCTTCACAACCGGCCAATTTTTCGTTTTCCGTTTTTTTTTTCGCCATTCTTCTTTTGAGAGACGTAACTTTATTTTTCAGTCAATATGGTCATGTGAGGGCTCATTTTTTGCGGAATGAGCTGTACTTTTAAATTAAACCATAAGTTTTACTATATAGTGTTCTGGAAAACGGCAAAAAAATTCCAAATGTGGAAAAATTGCAAAAAAGTGCGATAGCACTATTGTTTTTGAGATTTTATTTACTGCGTTCACGATATGGTAAAACTGATGTATGGGTGTGATGCCTCAGGTCAGTGCGAGTTCGTAGACACCAAACATGTATAGGTGTACTTTTATATAAGGGGTTAAAAAAATCAGTTGTCCGAAAAAAGTGGTGCACGTTTTGCGCCATATTCTGAGACCCGTAGCGTTCTCTTTTTTTGGGAGCTATGACTCAGTGATTGCTTATTTTTTGCGTCTCAGGCTGCCATTTTTAAATGTACCATTTTTGCGCAGATGCTAAGTTTTGATCGCCTGTTATTGCATTTTGTGCAAAATTCGTAGTGACCAAAAAACGTAATTTTGGCGTTTGGAATTTTTTTGCCGCTACGCCGTTTACTGATCAGATTAATTGATTTTATATTTTCATAGATCGGGCATTTCTGAACGCAGCGATACCAAATGTGTATATTTTTTAATTTTTAACCCTTTAATTTTAAATGAGACGAAAGGGGGGTGATTTGAACTTTTAGGGTTTTTTTAATTTTTTTTTTAATTTTTTTTAAACTTTTTTAACTTTTTATTTTACTAGTCCTCCTAGGGGGCTATATGGATCAACAATCCGATCGCTGTGTCATATCTCCTGATCACAGCTATACATCTGTAAACAGCAGATATGCTCATTTTCTGCATGACCCAACTCCGGGCCGGGTGAAACCGAAATCACATGACCCTGTGCTACCATTACAACCACTGGAAGTGACGTGATCATGTCACGTGACTTCCGGTATCGGCAGGTGAGTAAATGCTTACCGCCGATAACGTTATAATGGTGCTGTCCCATATTGACAGCGCTATTTAAGGGGTTAAACGGCACGAGCAGATAACGATTCTGCTCATGCCTGGCAGGCACACATCTCAACTGTGAAAATCAGCTGAGATGTTTGCCGATCACGGCAAGCTGCCGGAAGCAGACCGCAGGCAGTAACACGGACCGCTAGGACGTAGTAATACTGCCCGCGGTCATTAAGGGGTTAAAGACAGCTTTGATTTGTCAGCTGCTATCAAGTCGTAGATTAGTAGTGGGAAGCGTCCGAGACCTTCCCATTACTAATCTTGTAAGTGAAAAGAAATAAAACAAACACTGAAAAAAATATCATATATTTGAAATAAAATACACATACCCCCTTTCAACCCTTCATTAACACCAAACAACCCTTTCAGATCCGATGTAATCTATACGAAGTCCCATGACTATCACGGCACTGCTACATGGATGTGAAAACTCTGGGCAGCTGCGGGCTGATATTTTTAGGCTGGGGGCAAGGGGCAATATCCATTGTGCCTCCTATAATTATAATGCCAGCCCCCACCTATCTGCTTTACCATTGTTGGATATCAAAAATGGGGGAGACCCTATGTCGTGTGTTTTTTATTTGTCCTCCCCCCCCTCACCCCCCGACACTTTATTTTGATACCTAGCCACAGTAGCTCACAGGTGGGAGCTTCAGCTGGCATTTTACCTGCACTGGCTATCAAAATATGGTGGGAGCATGCGTCTTTTTTTCTTATTTCTTTTTGTACTACTATTCAACAAACTGCAACCAATCACAGATGCAGACACAGGTTTGGGGGCGTGTACAGCAGTCTGCAACCAATCACAGATACTGGCACAGAGAGTGGGTGGGGAAGCAGTGAATATGCATGAAACTAAGCCCATAAGAGTCTTAGGCTATGTGCGCACTTTGCTTTTTACCTGCTTTTTACCTGCTTTTTCAACTGCAGCGTTTAATGCCAAAATGGTTGTGTTCTGCTTTTCAAGCAAAGTCTATGGGAATTTGGTTTTCTTGTCCGCACTATGCAGTTCAAACTGCAGCCTTTTTGTGGCAGAACTTTGGTCAAAAACACATCTTTGCAGTGCAAAACCCAAATGGCAAAAACAATTGTCATGTTTTTGCCATTTGGGTTTTGCCCTGCAAAGCTGAGTTTTTGACCAAAGTTCTACAACAAAAAGGCTGCAGTTTGAACTGCAAAGTGCGGACAAGAAAACCAAATTCCCATAGACTTTGCTTGAAAAGCAGAACACAACCATTTTGGCATTAAACGCTGCAGTTGAAAAAGCAGGTAAAAAGCAAAGTGCGCACATAGCCTTACTGCAGCAAGAGCCTCTGGGAAACACATTAACCCTTGCATGCGTGACATCACAAATCTACACTTTTACGTAACGGGGGGCCTTTTAGGCCCCCGTGCAAATCATATGGAGAAACTCACATAACTAACTTTTAAAAGTTTATTTCAAAATTTCAAAATAAAATATGAATAATGCACAACATTTAATTATAATTTTTTGCAGAAAACACTAAAACTTTTTTTTTCCAAATTTCAAACAAAGATGTGAAAAAACACACAAAGGTATAAAAAGCTAGAGTAAACTAGGTGCAGCTACATTTCTTTTCTAACTTTTTCTTTTCAATTTTATTGGTCTTCCAAACAATTTTCACGTTATCTTTTCTGAAGAATGTTCTTTACCGACATTTTCCCCACAAGTGGTACAATATCGCTCAGTTTTCATCTTTAAGTTTATTGGACAAATGAAACTGCTTTTGTTTTCTTTCTCCTGGCTGTGGAATATCCTGAAACTGTACGCCACACTGTTTCATTGCTTCTTTAGTTTGCTTTGGCAAGCATTTCAAGTTGCTTCGCTCTATCATGTGAGGCATTACAAGTTCATGGCAAAGGTCCTTCAAGAATAGGCAAATCCTGTCCTACTTGCATGGAATTCTGGATGAGTTTCTGTATAAATAATGAATCAATTCAGGGCTGCTACATCAAGCATATTTGAAAAAATTACTACAGGCCAACGTCTTGTTTGCCTCTTGCATGAATATTCTCTCACCATTTCATTCATTTTGTCTACACCTCCTTTAGTTTATTGTGATGCAGGATTATTTCTGATTTTAATTTCCTATCAATATTGCAATCATGATGCATGGTACTGAGTAATATAATGGATTTCTCCTTTGCTTTGTAAGATACCAGTGTCACTTTGTTGTTGAAGCCAAAGACACTCTCATAAAGTGCCCTCTGTGGATTGTGTATCATATGACATCCTCACATGGCATAATGCCCCCCCCCCCAAGCAACCCTGACTACAAATAGAGTAACTTGAGACACAAATGCTGCTGAGTACATGATAAAAATAAAAGGCCCCCAATCCGTACAGATGTGGTTTTCCCCAAATAAGCATTGTTACACCAAAATGCCTAGCAAAAAAAATATATGAACAGCTGGATATTACCAACGACATACTTGAGGAATACCTAGAGTTTCACAATTTTAACTAAAGTAATTTTGCAGATAATAGCAAAATAGTAAGCACTGGGTCCTAAAAGGCCCCCGATACACATTGTAGGGTTAAGTATAACTACCCTGCGCTTACTATAATTTATCTTAAATTTGCAGCCCCCTAGCACTTACTACGACCATTTTACAGTCCTGAACGTCTTTGAATTGTATGGGGTTCATTGTTTGGGATTAAGTTTGGCATCAAGTTCACTCGCCAATCCAAATTGTTTTTTTTGCCTTTTTCACCATGTTCGTTCAGTGAACTTGATTTATCCACGGGTTCCCACCAGCAATCAGTCACACTTCTCAGAGCCAAGTGTGGAGACACAGGGGGCAGTGGGTGCTCTTGTCCGCTGGCCCGGCCGCCTTTAGAAAGACAGCATGGCCCAGGGCTCATCCCAACTGAACGCCCGACCTTCTTAACCGTGGGCGGAACACTACTCAGACAACACGGTGAGGGAATCACAATATTAAGACTTTATTGACATCCATCAACAACTGGTGACTCCAAGAAGTCCCTCTTTATAGCCCGCGCCTTCCCTTAGGACAGGGGTCGGGAACCTATGGCTCGCGAGCCAGATATGGCTCTTTTGATGGCCGTATCTGGCTCGCAGACAGGGCTCCTACCTGTCTATGGGAAGGATCAGGGCCGGCGCCAGCACAATTGAGAGCAATGATGAGAGAGTGAGCGGCGCGCTCTCTCTCTTATCATTCTCCCCGCTGTGACTGTCGGCGTTCTTCTGACAGCTCTGCAGCGAGCGCGGTGACGTCATCACTGCGCGCCTGCTGAGAGGTCAGCGAGCGACAGCAATGGACGATGCGCCGAGGAGACCGGATCAGCGGGGGAACGAGTGAGCCGCCCCTCTACTGACACTGGGCTCCCCTGACTCACAGGCCGGCCACTACACAGCGGCACTAGTACACATAGGGGCCCGGCAGCCGCTCTGCGTCTATGTGTAGTGCTGCTGTGTAGTGGCCGAACTGTGAGTCAGGGGAGCCCAGTGTCAGAAGAGGGGCCCCTGACCTGGAGAGGCCACCAGCCATGTCTGAGCTGCAGGAGTGCTAGTCCTGACCTGCACAGCAGACGGAATCTCCATCCTGCAGGACCTGCGATGATGTCACGCCCATGTGACTGTGTGGGAGGAGACACAGGATGCCGGGCAGAAAGCAAGAGAACTGAATCCTGAAGGAGATTGGGACACATGACTGGTAATAAGAAAAGAGGGGACATGAGGGTGGGGGGGGCTGCAGGGTGAGGGGCATATGAGGGCTGCAGACTGACAGAAGGATGTTAAGGGGTGCAGAGTGTTTGAGAGGGGTAAGTTGGGGTACAGGCAGGGTGAGATATGTGAGCAGGGTGTGTGAGATATGGGGGTGTATTGTGTGTGATATGGGGGGTGCAGGCTGTATGGGAAGCAGGGTATGTGCTTCCTACCTGTTTGTAATTCTTTCATGTGCCTCACCCCTGCTGGTCAGCTGATGTTCATCTGGGTCAATGAGACATGTATATAAGTACTGCACTAGGTCTATGACCGTGGTCTGTGTGCGTGCCTCTGGATAAGTGCCTCATAAGTGTCAGAAATATACCAGAAATGAACCAGACATGACCAGAAGGTAAACTTCTTCAGCTCTTTCTAACCAAGTTTTCCACTGACACAACTTACTTGTTAATTCATATACTTACCACACTACCCCCACCATGTTCACCTATGCCCTCACAGTCTTTGCCCCTCTCCTCCTCACTCTCCTTCACTATCCCCACACCCCAGCACCCTCTAAGCAAATATTCATCTCCCCCTCCCTCCTGCCTTCTCATCTGTCCTCATCTGCTGACCTACTCCTGAACCTCAGGTCGCTCCTAATATCGCGCAGACCATGCCGTCCACTCTCCTTCTCCCACCTGCTCTCCCTTTCTCTACTCCTTCTCACTGCTGGTGACATAGCCCCCAATCCTGGCCCCCCGTGGATGGTACACCCCTCTTTATCACCCACCCACCACTCTCCACATAATAGTAACTACTGCAATCTATCCAACATAAAAACTATTCCCCTCTCACCCACTCTGCCGCCCCCTCTCTCAGGAGCGCTCTGGAATGCCCGTTCAGTGTGTAATAAACTGCACATCATTCATGATCTCTTTACCTCTAGCAATCTATCCTTTCTAGGCATCACCGAAACATGGCTGACACCATCCAACTCTGCCTCCCCAGCTGCACTATGCTACGGTGGCCTGCACTTCTCCCACACTCCTCGCCCTGGCAATAGACAAGGTGGAGGAGTGGGCCTCCTTCTTTCTAACAACTACAACTTCACCACAATCCCACCTCTACCCTCCCTCGACCTGCCTTCCTTTGAAGTGCACTCTGTCCGAATCTATTCTCCCTCCAACCTCCAAGTGGCTGTCATATACAGACCCCCGGGCGCCACCACTGCCTTCCTCGACCACTTCTCTGCCTGGCTTCTACACTTTCTCTCTGCTGACATTCCCACCATCATCATGGGTGACTTCAACATCCCCACTGACACTCGCCAACAAGCTGCTTCCAAACTCCTCTCCCTTGCTTCGTCTTTTGGCTTAACTCAGTGGTCCACCTCTGCCACCCACAAAGATGGACACACACTAGACCTTATCTTCACCCGCCTCTGTCCCCTTTCTGACTTCACAACTTCCCCCCTCCCCCTATCTGACCACCATCTTCTGACCTTTTCAGCCCTGTCCTCCTCACCTACCCCCCCTGTCCAGCACCTAGCACATCCCCGCAGAAACCTTGCACACCTCAACATGCACACCCTCGCCGACTCTATCCTCCCACTGTCCTCCATATCGTCCCTCCACGACACAGACAGCGCCACTACTTTCTACAACACCACCCTCACATCAGCTATTGATTCAGTCGCTCCCCTTGTGCATGGCAGAGTGAGACGAATCAATAGACAACCCTGGCACAACAGCCTCACTAAAAAACTGCGGCAAAGGTCTAGGGCTGCAGAGCGGCGGTGGAAGAAAACGCACTCCCAGGAAGACTTCACCACATTCAAAAATGCAATTCACACATTTCGTTCAGTCCTCACCTCCGCTAAACACGACTACTTCAGAAACCTCATATCCTCTCTAACACACAACCCCAAACAGTTATTCAACACTTTCAACTCCCTCCTTCGCCCACCACTGCCCCCTCCAACCTCCCTCATCTCTGCAGAAGAATTTGCCACCTATTTCCAAGAAAAAATCGACCTAATAAGGCAAGTCTTCTCTGCTCAGCCACCACAACCCCTTCATGTAGCTGACCACTGCCCCTCCCCCATAAACTTCCTCCCCACCATCACCGAAGGAGAGCTTGCACGTCTGCTCTCAAAAGCGCACCTCACCACCTGCGCACTTGACCCCATGCCATCCCACCTCCTTCCCAACCTCACCACCATCCTTATTCCAGCCTTAACCCATCTCTTCAACCTATCTTTAACGACTGGAACCTTCCCCTCTGCCTTTAAACATGCAACAGTCACACCTATCCTAAAGAAACCTTCCCTCGATCCAACCTCTACTACCAGCTACCGCCCCATATCACTACTCCCACTTGCCTCAAAACTCCTGGAACAGCATGTCCATGCTGAACTTTCCTCCCACCTCTCCTCTAACGCTCTCTTTGACAACCTACAGTCCGGCTTCCGTCCACATCACTCCACCGAAACTGCCCTGACTAAAATCACAAATGACTTGCTTACTGCCAAAGCGAACAAGCACTTCTCTATACTCCTACTCCTAGACCTGTCCTCAGCCTTCGATACCGTTGACCACTCCCTCCTACTACAGATCCTCTCTTCCCTTGGTGTCAGAGACCTCGCCCTCTCTTGGATCTCTTCATACCTCTCAAATCGCACTTTTAGTGTCTCCCACTCCCACACAACCTCTTCATCCCACCATCTCTCTGTTGGCGTCCCTCAAGGCTCTGTCCTAGGACCCCTACTTTTCTCTATCTACACATTTGGCCTGGGACAACTCATAAAGTCCCATGGCTTCCAATACCACCTATATGCCGACGACACCCAGATCTACCTCTCTGGCCCAGATGCCACATCTCTGCTGTCCAAAATCCCGAAATGTCTATCTGCTATATCCTCCTTCTTCTCCTCTCGCTTCCTAAAGCTCAATGTGGCCAAAACTGAACTAATCATCTTTCCTCCGTCTCACCTACACTCTCCACCTGATCTATCTATTACAATAAATAACACCACGCTCTCGCCAGTACCCAAAGTTCGCTGCCTCGGAGTGACCTTTGACTCTGCCTTATCCTTCATTCCACACATCCAATCCCTCACCACCTCCTGCCGTCTTCAACTCAAAAATATTTCCAGAATCCGCCCTTTCCTCAATTTGCAATCTACTAAAATGCTAGTGCATGCCCTCATAATCTCCCGCCTCGACTACTGTAACATCCTCCTCTGTGGCCTCCCTGCCAACACGCTTGCCCCTCTCCAGTCCATCCTTAACTCTGCTGCCCGACTTATCCACCTCTCTCCTCAATACCACCCCGCTTCTCCTCTCTGCATGTCCCTCCACTGGCTTCCAATCTTCCACCGTATCCAATTCAAACTTCTAACACTGACCTACAAAGCTGTGCATAATCTTTCCCCTCCGTACATCTCCGAACTACTCTCCCACTACACTCCAACACGTCACCTCCGGTCCTCCCAAGATCTCCTCCTCTCCTCCTCTCTCATTCGCTCCTCACACAACCGACTCCAAGACTTCTCCCGAGCATCCCCAGTCTCCTGGAACTCGCTGCCTCAACACGTCAGACTATCCCCTACTCTTGCAAACTTGAAACGGAACCTGAAAACGCACCTGTTCAGAAATGCCTACAATCTACAATGAACTCGCTGCCGCCCGACCACCGTGCGCAGCTGCCGCCCGACCACCGTGCGCAGCTGCCGCCCGACCACCGTGCGCAGCTGCCGCCCGACCACCGTGCGCAGCTGCCGCCCGACCACCGTGCGGAGCTGCCGCCCGACCACCGTGCGGAGCTGCCGCCCGACCACCGTGCGGAGCTGCCGCCCGACCACCGTGCGGAGCTGCCGCCTGACCTACACCCCACCTATTGTCTCCTCCCCATAATCCTATAGAATGTAAGCCCGCAAGGGTAGGGCCCTCTTCCCTCTGTACTAGTCTGTCTACTGTAACTTGTATACGTATTTTGTATGTAACCCCCTTCTCATGTACAGCACCATGGAATTAATGGTGCTCTATAAATAAATAATAATAATAATAATAATAATGTGACATATGGGGGTGTAGTGTGTGAGATCTGGGGGGTGCAGGCTGTATGGGAAGCAGTGTGTGTGTGTGGGATATGGGGGGTGCAGGCTGTATGGGAAGCAGTGTGTGTGTGTGTGGGATATGGGGGGTGCAGGCTGTATGGGGAGCAGTGTGTGTGTGTGATATGGGGGGTGCAGGCTGTATGGGGAGCAGTGTGTGTGTGTGATATGGGGGGGTGCAGGCTGTATGGGAAGCAGGGTATGTGACATATGGGGGTGTAGTGTGTGATATCTGGGGGGTGCAGGCTGTATGGGAAGCAGTGTGTGTGTGTGTGTGGGATATGGGGGGTGCAGGCTGTATGTGGAGCAGTGTGTGTGTGTGTGATATGGGGGGTGCAGGCTGTATGGGAAGCAGGGTGTCTGGGCCACTGACAGATACAATTGCTCCAGCGGTCACTTAGTACACAAAGGAGTGTTCCTCTCTGCTGCACTAAGCCACCGCTGGACCTAAACAATAATTTGCTGTAAAATAATAAAATAGATAATTGACATAACTGACAATGCGTTGTGTGACATGTCCAATATTCCAGCTTCTTTCTTCTGCGAATGCCTCAAAGCTGGCATTCTCTCAACATCAGGTGGGAAGAATGCCAGCTTCCAGTCATGCACAGGAAAAAGAAGAAGCCAGACTGCTGGACTGATGTCATGCATCGCAAGTTCACAATGTAAGTTATTTATTTGATTTTTTTACTGCTAATTACCATTGTTTCAGTCCAGTTGTGGCTTTATACAGCAGGGAGGAGCATTCCTTGCTGTACTAAGTGAACATTGGAGCGATTGATCTGTCAATGGCCCTTTAAACATATTGTACGGCTCTCGCGGAATTATATTTCAAAATATGTGGAATTTACGGCTCTCTTAGCCAAAAAGGTTCCTGACCCCTGCCTTAGGATATACTGTGCCCTTATCGGATTGGTTGTACAAGGTTGCTTCTCTTATTGGATGAATTTCAAGCTGCATGGGTAATGTTCATTTAAATGATGTAAACAGAAAGACTGAGGATATTTACATGTAGTCTGCAATCCACATACTAGACAATGGCCACTGAGGTAATTTACATTAGATTAGCAATACACAACTACATTACAATGAATGCTCAGAAGGGTCTGGCAGAAACAATAGTTTAGCAAGCATGAGTTAACACAGAAGAACAATACGTCTGGCTAATGTAAAAAATTTAACCCAAGACACACGTTGAAAAAGTGTGTCATCACACCAAGTCTCTGCATAATGTTCTGTTCATTGCTGAGCTGCTTGTTGGGAAAGGAACAACCTGTTCAGTAGAATGGCAACAGAAGCTTAAAGAAAATATGTCAGCTGCTGGGAGGCTGGTGAGGGTTGTGCTCCTGAAAAACATACATAAGAATAGTCCGTAAACTGCATTTCAGGATATTTAAAGTAAGAAAATAATTCATGGGATTGTTAGGGTGAACTCTTAACCAGAGATCACTAGTTGCCTACTGCCTGACCTAATTGGTGTGGACCAAGTGCATGCGTAAAGAAATCACACCAGACACAGTCGGATGTGAAATCTCTTCTTGATCACAGTAAAGATGGCACCGAACAGAGAGAGTACAGAGCATGCGTCCTCTTGATAAGGCTAGGGGCGTACACAAGTTCAGATATGCCCATTTAGTGGGACAGTTCATGGGCTAGCCAATGAGGAGATCTGTGTTGCTGTTGATGGGCAGGTCTGACTTCAGTGGATGAATCCATGGTGATGGGATTGGCGTCATCTGGTGGATCTATGCTGATGGTAGGGTCTGTGATGTCATAGGGGGCCATCTTGGGTTCCTCTGAAGACTGACTGGCTTATGCATAGAGAATTCATTTCATTGAACACACTTCTCACAGTGCTCTTATGTTCAGAGTTTAATTAAGTATTTCATCTTATGGCTCTCCTCAACAGTCCCCCCTAAATACTTTATTAACCTTCTGACCCTACCATGGTCCTCTAACACATCAGCTCTAATGCTTTAACTGCAACTTTTTTTGTTTTGCTATCCGCTATACAAGCAATACTAAGCCTTTGCCCCCCCCCACTGGTACAGACTGTTGATCAGAGAGTTGATCACATCCCGCGCACACAGTTCATAGAGGCATTAGTAATGTCCCAGTCCTTAGAACAGACTATTTAATGCTGAAGAGCTCACCCAGATTTTGAGATTAATTGATAAAGAGTAAGGCAATTGTAAGAATAAGCTTCTTACCGTTATGCTGCAGCTTTTAGCATTACTGTTTCTGAAAGACTTATTCTCAGTCAACATCTGAGTGCTGTCCGCATCTTCTAGACTTTTCTACCTGAATACACCTGATTGTATCACAACTCTAATGGATCTCTTCTTGTCTCGGGTCCATAATCTACCACCAGGAGGCCTTTAACAAGATTTCCCTTACACATAGATCTGATTACCTTCAGTAACAGAGTAGCACTTTTACGGCTTCAAATACAAACAAATAAGACAATACTAGTTGCCTACAAGTGTATGTTATCCTTAAAAAATCACTTAAATCCTTAAAATAATTGGTTGATTCAGGTCAGATAATGTTTTTCCCACCATGAGCCCTTATTTGTGTAGTGTTCCTGTACCCATTGTTCCCTTATCATGGTTATTTCCCATGTATCATCCCCAATCTAGAAATTCTCCATAAGGCTCTATGTGAGATAATCCAGCACTATGTGTGTTGTGACCCTCATTCTGCTGGTACGATGGACTCTTTACAGTGGTTATTGCCTCCAGATGGGTTTTACCTCAAGCTTTATGGAAGTTGCTGTGGTCGGGACATGCTGGATCGGTCCATCAGATTCTGACTCAGGGATCATTCTGACTTGTCTTTTTAGTATCACCGAGTCTCCTGGCTTGAGACCAGGTGCTCCTAACACTGATTTGGGATCTGGAATAGGAGGATACACATGTTTAACACACTATATAGGCAGTTGTATAAGGCTCACATCACTGGTCAGGATATCACACTGTATCTGAAGTATCTGTGAGAAATATAATCACATTGTAGGTAGTAAACCAAAAATATCTTATAGAAAGATCTAATTATTAAGAAAAAGGAAAATGAACATTTGTTACATGATTTGCCAGCGTTCACCGTTATCTTGTGGATCGTTACCTTTTTATTATAATCATTAAAATTCCAAACATACACCCATGTAACTATAGACACAATTAGATATTCCAATAAAGGAGGGGGCAGGGATTGGGGCAATAGCCCTAAACTTTCCCTACCTCGTAGCGGAGGTCGGCACCCTATAAGGCGAATTGGCGCCCCCGCTCACCGACTGTTCACCATCCTTATCCCTACACTGCTAAGCTAATACGTGCTGCTAATGTCAATGAGGGAATATAGAAACCGTGAGATACAGGGGATAAAGAGGAGTCAATATGCAATTATATCCAATGCATTCCCAAAGATTAAATATTCAAACTCTGTATTTTAACCCCTTCACGACCGCGGGCAGTAAAATTACGTCCTATTTTAACATGACTTAACGACCAGGGACGTAATTTTACTGCCTAAACTTCATTTGATTGCCGTGGCTATAGCAACGGCTTTCAAATGATGTCCCCTGCTGTTTCTTACAGGGGACCTTTGCTTGACCCCAGGGGGGGTGGCATCGCAACCCCCCATCGACGATCGTTGTGATTGGCTGTTCAAATCTGAACCGCCAACCACAACATTCGCACTGATTTCGGCAAAAATAATGCCCGAATTAGTGCGATACTGCTATGATTTGTTGTAGCAGCTACAGCATATCATAGGTGGATCTCAAACATGCCGCCCCCAGCCCCTGCATCACTGATTGGAGCGATCGTGCTATGACGCGCAATCGCTCCAATCAGTGGGGCGGTCTGATCTGCAGGTGGCCGCCCTCCCCAGGCCTGTGCTGGTCTGGGGAGCCTCCCCCAACATGTCTGCAGCGTGGAGTGGCTGGTACTTGTAGTACCACGCCACCGCTGCCGCCGCTAATGTCACCGCTTCTGCGCCTGCTCCACGTGAGTATTGCACTCTTCTTCCAGCCCGTGCGTGCTCCCGTTATGGCCCCTGCGCGCTCCCGTTATGGGCCCTGCCCGTGCCCCCCACACCCCGATCTGCCCCCGACATCCCGATCTGCTCCCCCTGCGATCTGCCTGCCTCTTCTGTAATCTCTATTCTGCTTCCTTCCTTCCTTCTTTCTTTGCTTCTCTGGTATCCCCCTCTGCTCTCCCGCCCCCCCCTCTGCTCTCCCGCCCCCCCTCTGCTCTCCCCCTCCCCTCTGCTCTCCCCCTCCCCTCTCCCCTTGACCTCCTCTTACCTGCCTTCACCGGGTCGTCCGATTTCTTCACTGGCCCGATCACATCTGCCTCCATCTCTGGGTCCTTCTTCCTGGGTCTTCTGCTGATCTGTCCAACGTCCTGCCTGCTGCTCCTGTACAGCTGTCTATCTCGCTTGCCTTCTGTTCCTCCTGCTACTCCTCTGGGTACTGTGAGTATAACTTTTTTTTTCTTTCCCTGTATCCTGTCCATTTTTACACCTCATCTGTCCGTGCGTCCTGACGAGCACTGATCACGGATGCAGATAACGGATCTGCATCCGTGGTCAATTATTGGTGTGACCTTTTTTTTTTCCGTATCCCCAATGCTTTTTGTATCACATCTGTCCGTGCGTCCCGCCGAGCGCTGATCAGGGATGCAGATAATGGATCGGCATCCCTGCTCAATTTTTGGCGTGACTTTTTTTCCGTATCCCCGACGCTTTTTGTATCTCATCTGTTCGTGCGTCCCGCCGAGCGCTGATCAGGGATGCACATAACGGATCTACATCCCTGCTCAATTTTTGGCGTGACTTTTTCCGTATCCGCGACGCTTTTTATATCGCATCCGTCCGTGCGTCCCGCCGAGCGCTGATCAGGGATGCAGATAACGGATCTGCATCCCTGCTCAATTTTTGGCGTGACTTTTTCCGTATCTGCGACCCTTTTTGTATCGCATCCATCCGTGCGTCTCACCGAGCGCTGATCAGGGATGCAGATAGCGGATCTGCATCCCTGCTCAATTTTTGGCGTGACTTTTTCCGTATCCGCGGCGCTTTTTGTATCGCATCCATCCGTGCGTCTCGCCAAGTGCTGATCAGGGATGCACATAACAAATCTGCATCCCTGCTCAATTTTTGGCGGGACTTTTTTCCGTATCCGCGACGCTGTTTGTATCGCATCTGTCCGTGCGTCCCGCCGAGCGCTGATCAGGGATGCACATAACGGATCGGCATCCCTGCTCAATTTTTGGCGTGACTTTTTCTTTTTTTTCCGTATCACCGACGCTTTTTGTATCTCATCCGAATGTGCGTCCTGCAGCGGTCGATCAGTGCACCGCGTCTGTGCGTTTGAAAAGTCAAATGGCGTTCCTTCTCTTCTGAGCCCCACCATACGCCCAAAGAATTTATTTGCACCACATATGAGGTATCTGCGTACTCAGGAAAAATTGCACAAGACGTTTTATGGTGCAGTTTTTCCTGATACCGTTGTAAAAAAAAAAAAAAAAGCTACCTGGTTAATGCAAAAATTTTGTGGTAAAAAAAAAAAAAAAAAAATTCACGGTTCAACGTTATCAACTTCTGTGGAGCCCCTGGGAGTGCAAGGGGCTCACCAGACATCTAGATAATTTCCTTGAGAGGATGGGGTCACTTGTGAGGGAGCTCCACTGTTTAGGCACCATAGGGGGTCTCCAAACATGACATGGCGTCCGCTAATGATTCCAACCAATTTTGCTGTCAAATGGTACGCTTTCTCTTCTGAGCCCTGCCATGCGCCCAAACAATTACTTTCCACCACATATGAGGTATCGTCGTACTTGGGAGAAATTGCACAATACGTTTTATGGTACATTTTTTCCTGATACCCTTGTGAAAAAAAAGCTACGTGGTTCAAGTAACAGTTTTGTGGTGAAAAAAAAAATTGTATTCTTGGCTCAACATTATCAACTTGTGTGGAGCCCCTTGGGGCTCGCTAAACATCTAGATAAATTCCTTGAGGGGTCTAGTTTCCAAAATGGGGTCACTTGTGGGGGAGCTCCATTGTTTAGGCACCTCAGGGGGGTCTCCAAATGCAACATTACGTCAGCTAATGATTCCAACCAATTTTGCTGTCAAATGGTGCTCTTTCTCTTCTGAGCCCCGCCATGCACCCAAACAATTACTTTCCACCACATATGAGGTATCGTCGTACTCAGGAAAAAATGCACTATAAATTTCATGGTGCATTTTTTACTGATACCCTTGTGAAAAAAAAAGCTACCTAGTTGAAGCAACAGTTTAGTGATAACAATTTTATTTTTTTCTTTTCACGGCTCAACGTTATAAACTTCTGTGAAGCCCCCAGGTGTTCAAAGTGCACACCAAACATCTAGAAAAATTATTTGAGGGCTCTAGTTTCCAAAATGCGGTCACTTTTGGGGGAGCTCCATTGTTTAGGCACCTCAGGGGGTCTTCAAACCCGACATGGCGTCCGCTAATGAGTGCAGCTAATTTTGCAGTCAAAAATTCAAATGGCGCTCCTTGGCTTCCGAGCCCTGCCGTGTGCCCAAATATTTGATTTCCACCACATATGGGGTATCTGCGTACTCAGGAGAAAATGCACAATACATTTTATGGTGCATTTTTTCCTGATACTCTTGTGAAAAAAAAAGCTACCTAGTTGAAGCAACAGTTTTGTGGTAAAAAAAAATTTTTTCCTTTTTATGGCTCAACATTATAAACTTCTGTGAAGCCCCCAGGGGTTCAAAGTGCTCACCAAACATCTAGAAAAATTATTTGAGGGCTCTAGTTTCCAAAATAGGGTCACTTGTGGGGTAGCTCCATTGTTTAGGCACCTCAGGGGGTCTTCAAACCCGACATGGCGTCCGCTAATGAGTGCAGCTAATTTTGCAGTCAAAAATTCAAATGGCGCTCCTTCCCTTTCGAACTCTGCCGTACGCCCAAACATTTGATTTTTACCACATATGAGGTATCTGTGTACTCAGGAGAAAATGCACAATACATTGTAGGGTGCACTTTCTCTTTTTTCCCTTGTGAAAATTTAAAATTTTATGGCTAAAGTAAAATTTTTGTGTTAAAAAGTTAAATTTTCATTTTTTCCTTACACATTGCTTTGGTTGCTGTGAAGCACCTAAAGGGTTAATAAACTTCTTGGATGTGGTTATGAGCAGAGTGAGGGGTGCAGATTTTAGAATGGGGTATAAATATAATAATAATAAGGCCAGGTAAAGTCATGAGGAGATTTTGTCCAATCACAGACCCTCCACTGTCCAATTCACACTCAGGCTAATAAAAATAAACGCATATTTGTCAGACACTTAGCATGAAAGGAGCCCAACGCATTTCTCCCCTCTTCACAATGGCAGACGTTTCATCAGGGGCATCCCCAGGTGAGAACCGATAGTGTAGCCAGTTTCCTAGCCTGTTCAAATTAGCTGCTAATCCCCAGATACTGTAAGATCTCTATAATGACCTCTGCTATAGAATATGCACTTTTAACACTTTTAGGAACTCCATTTTTATATACCACCAGCATTATGAGTTTTTCAGCAGTAATGTTTTCCATACTGGATGTTTCAGAGCAGACCTGAAAAGAAACTCACACAACATGCACATAACTCATATAAACCATGTGTAGGTTTATAAGACTAATCTGCAATCACTGGAGCAGTAGAGCAGATGAGGGGGGTGGTTCTACGAGGTCTTTACAGTTTTTCTACCTTAATAGACACACATCTTCCAAGACTGGATGTGTCTGGCCACCTGGTTACTGAAACAGCGGTGCTGCCCATAACTTGTCCACCACCACACTCTTTGTCACGTGTTCATTGGTTACCTGGGCCATTATTGAGTAGAGCGCTCATGGCAGAGAAATCTTACTGCCCTTTATCCACAGACCTTCCTCAGTCAGCTGGCTCCCTGCTTCTCAGACTCCGTTCCTTGCTGAATCGCTTGTTTCTGTAGGGATTTAAGAACACGAGGAGTGACAGATGTCACGGACGTGACAGGTGCCACCGAGGTATAGTATTGGTCTGCATTGGTAAAGGACTTTCAGCTCTAGGCCTGTTCACTGCTTCTTTGTTGTCTGCACCTGTGTGAGCACCTCTTCTGGCTCCCTCAGTCACCAGCTCCTTTGATAACAGGAGAGCCTCCACCGGGGTTCACACCCACTCTACGGTCTTTATAGGGTTATCAAGTCACACTAAAAAAGATCTGCCTATATCCACATTTGACTATCTTACTCCCTCCGCTCTACAAACCACAGTGATCGCAAATCTTCATCTCGTTCTCTTATTCCGATGGGAGAGGAGCGAGTGGTTCAATTTTTATTACCTCATGTTGCATAACCTCAGCATATCCAGTGTAGAATCAACCAGCATCTTGGTATCTGGATCCATCTACGAAAAAACTCAAAATCTGCATTAGCAATGGGCTCATCTGAGACATGTTCAAAACCTGACAATTCTTGTTACATCAGAGCAATCATGAGATATATGTATGTTTGCTGTATCCTCCATTACAGATAAAAATATAAAGACAACTTATAAGAAAAACTCAATCGATGAACAAATTTAAAACTTAAAAATAGTTGTGACTTTCCATATACTCGTTCCCCCTTTTTTAATCTATTATCCAAAGCATAATTAGATTCAAAAAGTGTGTGGCCCTGGAGCTCTACATTTAGGCATAAAAGTCACATTGTGTTGATTGTACCTAATCGGGAACACTATAAATATCGTGTTATGTGTAACCTTATAATGGAAAACTATTTCAATGGCTTTTTAACCTTTGCTTGGACCACAGAAATCTGCATTACAATCTTTCTTTCTATAAAAAGAAAGCAGATTATTCAATACATTAAATATAAAACGTAGAATGCCATAAATCATCCACATTCCTTAAACCAAATTATAGTAATTAATAAATTAGATTATTAATAAAGATTATTACTACTACTACTACTACTACTACTACTACTACTACTACTACTAACAACATAACACAACCTCTGGATATAGAGGTGTTCATATTTGCAAAATTGAGGACATGATCAGCATCTCTGTGATACTGTCCTATAACTTGAAGGGATAAAAGAATATAGAACAAATAAACTGACCATGTGGAAACAGATATGAAATAAAAATTAATTTTCCAAACAAAATTACCATAATATGCTAATTTGCAATAGAAAATGCTTCAGTATCTACCAATAAATCTAAACATGTCCACAATTTAATGTATTCATTTGGGATTAAAATAGTAAAATAAACTATTTGCAATTACTTTTTACACCATAATTTACAATGAATTAAATGTGGAAACCTTTTTTTTTTCCCTCTTCCCTCTTTTGGCCTTTTTATGACAAAACAATAGATAGGACTAACCCCCCTTGTAACCTGAAACTCTAGTGGAAAACCTGTATTTTCCTCTTCCCCCTGAAGCCACAAAAACAGGTTGTTTTTTGGGGTTTTTTTTTTCTCTGCAGGACAACTCAACAAGCCAAAACCTCTCTTCCCTTGGATATATTTATTTAATTTTATTTTTAAAACATGCAACTCTCAGGATCAATCAGATCCATAACTGGAATATTTATTATTTACTTATTTATAATGACCTCTACTACAAAGGTACGTTATTTATGAATTTTAATCTTAATGCTTTCTTAACCTATCATTTTCAATATTGTAATGGACTTTAACATATTGATCTTTAAGTCTCACACTGCAAATACTCATTTTATCTAATTTCCTACTAATTTGATATTCTTTTTATGACTGTCCGGACTACCAAATATTACTTTATCAATATGTGCAGTTACCCTTACTAACACTTCATGTTATTCAGTGGCTGCAGTTTTGTCAGTTTCACTAGATGTGAAAAGAAGGCCACCATAGCACATGATTTCCTTTTCTTTTTTTCTAAGGAAGAATGTGGGAGGGTAAACTGATTTTTCTTTTGCTCATCTATTTCTCTCCTATATTCTATAGTCTGTGTTTTATACACACACACACACACACACACACACACACACATACGTATATTATCCATACACACACACACACACACACACATCCACAGTCCTGGTCCAACTACAGTTAAAAACACTAATTTTTCTGTCCAAGTATGTAGTACTCCATCCAATCCATTGTTCAGACATTCAAACAACCTATGGTCTTCTGGTTACTTTACACATGCTCTGTCTTAAAATGGCTGCCACCAGGAATAGCACATGGTTTATCTCACACCTCCCCCCACTAACTTCCTTTCTTTGTCTCAAACATGCCTCGGCCACCATGTGCTTTGTCCACCATTTTGGCATGTGGCAGGGAAAAGGATCTCACATCTGCTCCAACTCTCTCCTATTTTCTGTAGTCTGTACTTTTTATATATATATATATATATATATATATATATATATATATATATATATATATATATACACACACACACACACACACACACACGTATATATACACACACACATATATGTCCACGATCTAAGTCTAATTATAGATGAAAACACATTTTTTTTGTCTAAGTATATACAGTAGTAGTCCATCCAATCCATTGTTCAAACATTTACAGAGCACATACCGTGTTTCCCCGAAAGTAGGACCCCCCCGAAAGTAAGGCAGGGTGGGGGTTTCGGGGGGTCCGCCAATGTAGGGCACCCCCCGATTGTAAGGCAGGGTAGCGGGGGGGCCCGGGGAATGTAAGGTCACGGCGTAATGTAAGGCCTCCTCCGGTGAATGGCCCCCGCAATCTCGCCGGCCTGCGGCGCGTCCCGGGTCAACGCTCTTCCTGCTTGATGCTGATTGGCCGATCAGCCTGTTCGTCACAGGCTCCCTGCTGGCCATCAGCTCGAGCTGTGATTGGCCAGTCAGCCGGCTCGCAGCTGATTGGCCGAATCAGCCGCGACGTCACCGCCTGCAGGCTCGCTCCCATTGGTCCAGCGTCCCCGGCGTCCCCGGCAGAAGGAAAGTAACGGTAAGTTCCGAAACTCTCTCTCTGTGTGTGTGTACGGTATGTGTATGGGTGCCGTATGGGGCTGTATGTGTCAGTGTGTGTGTGTGTGTGTACGGTACCGGTACGATATGTGTGTGGGTGCCGTGTGGGGCTGTACCGGTACCGTATGTGTCAGTGTGTGTGGTGGCAGAGTGGGGGGCAGAACCACTGTATGGGGAGGCTGCAGGGGGGAGGATGGGGTGGATGCCGGACTCTCAAACAATGGGGAGGCTGCAGGGGGGAGGGGGGAGGGGGAAATTGTTATTTTTTTTTTCCAATGTAAGGCCTCCCCCGAAAGTAAGGCAGGGTGGGACTTTTGGGGGTAAAATTAATGTAAGACAGGGCCTTACTTTCGGGGAAACACGGTAGTTTATCCTCACACATCCCCCGACTCACTTACCTTCTTTGTTTAAACTATGCATGCCTCGGCCACCATGTGCTTCATCCACCATTTTAAAATCTGACCCAAATTGGCTGCCACCAGGAATAGCACATGGTTTATCACAGGATTGCCCCCTAGAGTCCCCACATCCCAACAAAGTCCACTCTCATCTGGATTTTTCTGACCACAACTAGACACAGCTTCATCAATTTCTCCATCTTTCTCTCAAGATAAAAAACACCAAACAAGCATAAAGACAGGGGGAGATGACTCACAACTGACACAACTGAAACACTAAAGAAAACTTTGTTTGCAGCACACACTTCCAAATCCATCCTTATTTTGCCATGTGGTCCCTGTCTGATTTCTGCATTACATAATTTACAAAGACACCTCCAGAGCTACCCCTGGCTTCAAGGTGTCTATACTAGCCGATCACATTCAAGAAAACACTATGTATAAAGCAAGGCTCTGCACTCAGTCTAGCTGAGCTGGGCTCTGCATAAAAGGCTCTGCACTCAGTATATCTGAGCTTGGTACTTCATTTGGCTCTGAACTCAGTATATCTGAGCTGGGCACTTCATTTGGCTCTGTACTCACCATATCCTGAGCTGGGCACTTCATTTGGCTCTGCACTCAGCTTATCTGGGCTGGGCACTTACACAGGAACCACAAACCATATCACAGGCAACCACAAATCATATACTATACACGTTTTCCAGAAACCACTCACAAACCCACATGCTCTCTTAACTACCAGTCAATCTCCCCTCTTCACAAATACACAACAGGCAGCAGGCAACTGAATATGTGACGGTTCTTACGTAATTAAATATGGCCAGCAGCAGAGAAACCTTTTTGCCATCACAAAGATCACAAAAACCAGACACGGTCAGGCAATCAGTGCCACATACCCTGAGACACACAAGTAAGACTTCAGATTATAAAAATCAGCAGAATTACCGTGTTCTCGTATGAAGAGTTGATCAGACTATTTGGCTCAGGGTATTCAGCATGTCTTGCCATTCCAATCGTCGGTCCTCAAGATTTTAGGGTTTCTCCTTTACTGGCCCCACGTTGGGCGCCATTAATTTTAGAGTGAACTCTTAACCAGAGATCACTAGTTGCCTACTGCCTGGCCTAATTGGTGTGGACTAAGAGCATGCGTAAAGAATCACACCAGACACAGTCGGATGTGAAATCTCTTCTTGATCACAGTAAAGATGGCACCGAACAGAGAGAGTACAGAGCATGCGTCCTCTTGATAAGGCTAGGGGGCGTACACAAGTTCAGATATGCCCATTTAGTTTGACAGTTCATGGGCTAGCCAATGAGGACATCTGTGTTGCTGTTAATGGGCGGGTCTGACTTCATTGGATTAATCCATGGTGATGGTGATGGGAGGGATGTCATCTGGTGGATCCATGTTGATGGTAGGGTCTGTGATGTCATAGGGGGCCATCTTGGGTTCCTCTGAAGACTGACTGGCTTATGCATAGAGAATTCATTTCATTGAACACACTTCTCACAGTGCTCTATGTCCAGAGGTTAATTAAGCATTTCATCTTATGGCTCTCCTCAACAGGATAACGCCCATGAAGTTTCAAAAGGAAATGAATAATAAGCCTAGAGAGTTAACACACATTGAGTATTTGGTGAGTTTTTTTACGTAAGTATTTGTAAGCCAAAACCAAGAGTGGGAAAAATATACAGACTTGGTGCTCTTGTTTCTATTATACCTACATTCAGATTGTTCCACTCCTGATTTTGGCTTATAAATAGCGAGGTAAAAACGCAACATATCAATGTGTGCATGTGACCTTGATCTCCTCCTCTCCTAAGAGCCAGTTATCTAAAATTGGAGGAAAGCTGAGAAAATACTATAATGATCAAAAGGTTTAGGCAGGTGTGGTAATTTTTTTTTTACAAAGTAAGGCTATGTTCACACAAGGCATTTTTGCTGCTTTTTTTAGCATGGTGTTTGCCTTGTTTTTTGCAAATCCATGGTAATAAAAGGCTACGAGTTTCCTGAAATCTCATGTACACACACAAAACCACCTGCGTTTTTTTCCCTGACTGTTTAGTCAACCTCCTTGGTTTTTGCTGCATTTTTGAAAGAATGAGCATATCAATTCTTTAAGTGTTTTTACTGTGGTTTTGAGGCGATTTTACCATGTTTTTTTATCCATAAAAATCAATGTGGAAGTGCAAAACCACGGCAAAATAATTAGGAAAAACATGAAGTGTTGCTGCAGAAAAAACTTGACTAAAAACGCCCAGTGTGAACATAGCCTAAGAATGCTTTCAATAATAGAAGTGTTTGCATTTTGCCAATTCAGAAAAGAAAAATATAAAGTATATGAACAAAAGAGAAATTCTTAATTCAATGTTTATTGTGACCATCCTTGCCTCAAAATCACATCAAAGAACAATTCTGCGAGGTACTTCTGCATCCAGTTTTTGATAGAACTCGTCAGGGAAGTTGTCCAAACATTTTGGAGACCTAATTACAAATCTTCTGTGATGTAGGCTAGCATAAATCCTGTAGTCTCTTCATGTATTCACACACAGACTCAATAAGGTAGGTTGGGACATTAATTTTCAGGCCTCTATGTTCTTTATGCTGAAGGTAGTTCTGAATAATAAGGACTGTATTTTTGGGGTCATTGTCCTGCTGCAGAATAAATTTGAAGCCAAGAAGTAGGTGATGTTAACACTAGAACTACTGGACTCGTGACACCTATATAGAAATACATGGTGCAAAGTACTCAAAATGACTACCTCAGTAATTCTAGTGTTAAAGGGAAGGTGTCGTTAAAAAAAAAAAAAAGAATAAAAATCAATAACTGAAAAAAATGTAAAGTATTAATGTTTTGTTTAAATATTTGTTTTTAATTGAGAAAAATATAAAAAAATTAAAGTTTGATATTTTCCACTCAAACACTAAAGGGAGCAGCTGCTGAAATCCTACTGTAGAACTAGGTCACATTACAACTGCAGTAAAAGTGGGCCGAACCTGCTCTCCTGTGTGTGATGTCACCTCCCCTCACAATCTGTTTCCAAAAGGATAAGAGAGAATAAAGTTTAGTATCACAGTGCAGAACCATATTGTTGGTGACTGCAAAGTGATCCTAATGTCTAAAGTGTCACTAAGGACAGCTGGCATAGTGCCCCACTGCATCCCGCACTGCACTGCATCCTGTGTCCAAATATACTGTGCCGCCGGCCGGGATCGGAGGTCTGAGATGACATGCGTCGAGGAGGGGTAATCTTCAGCCTGAGCAGCACTGAGCAATGCCACAATCACCGCTCCCAGCCGCATGCACTCCGCTCAGACCGGCCCCCGGCAACCTGTCCTGTCAGCTTGGTGTCTGTTCCTCCCATCAGCGATCACAGCACAGGGCAGGGTGGAGCGGAGGCCCAAGGTGAGCACATGCAGGGAGGGGGGCGGTGAGCAGCAGCAGAGGTAGGGTGAGCGGAGGGGTGGTGGGCAGCATGCCAGGATCAGTTACGGTGCAATCACCGCTGCCTGGCACCGGTACTCACCTCATCCCGGCAGGTGACAGGGGGGGGGGGGGGGAAGGGAGTGCAGCACATGCTGTGAGCTCCACAAAGATGGTGGCGATCTCCTCCATCTGTTGTGATCTGGACAGCCCAGAAGGCATATCTAGTTTACAACGGACAATGTCTCTGTGTTAGAGAATTGGGTCCGTCAATGCAGAGGGCTGCAATAAAGAAGGTTAGTAACTGTCGTTACACACAGCAGATCCAAGATGGCAGTCCCCAGATTTGCAGTAAAAATAGAATGAGATAAAAACTAAATAAACAGGGAGTTTAATTTTGTATTAAAAATTCTTGATTTTATAATTACTAATATTAATACAAAAATAAAAAAACGCAACACCTTACCTTTAAGGACCATAGGCTTAGTGGTTCACTAAGGAAACTTAGCACAGCATATGAAAGATAAATCATGCTTACTTTCTTTTGAAATCAGATGATGACCAGCAGTGTTACCTGGCCAGAATCCTACTCCACACTGATGAGGGGCAATACTTGGTATTTCCCTTGTCATATCTTTAAACTTGTCAAAGAGTTGGATATTGACTAAAAGGGCCACTTAATATGGTGGTTATGGTGGTCTCCTAAAAAGAGCCACTCCTTGGCTAGGTCATTCCCGGAGAGATCTGGCTAGTGAAATCCTAGGTGCATTGCCCCCTGGGAAATATGCAAATCAAAAATGTCCATGGAGCCTCTGTTAGGAGTCTTGACATTTTTTTGTTCTATTACTATTTCATTTTCTATATTTTTTTTCATGTATAAATCTTTTGTAAATGTGTTCCAAGGTCATAACAGGTATCTGGGAGACATTCATGCTATATATTTTTTTCATTTTGCAGATTTTCACTGTAACTGGTACAATATCTGTAGACTGTGCACCCTCCCAGGCAGGGTCCTCTCTCTATCTGTGCCTTGTGTATTGTTCATGATTATTGTACTTGTTTTTATGTACCGTATTTTTCGGACCATAAGACGCACTTTTTTTCCCCCAAATGTTGGGGGAAAGTAGGGGGTGCATCTTATGGTCTGAATATAGGGCTGCAGCCAGGAATTAGGGTGCTGTGGTGGAGCAGGTCATCGGCGGCACGAGCAGGCTGTAGCAGCCTGCCGTGACCACGTGGGTCCGCTCATTACATATGCACGCCCATCATCCCGCCCATCAACTCTCAGCGCTGAAGCCAGCGCTGACAGGTGGGCGGAATGATGGGCGGGGGGGTGTGCGCATATTAAACAGCCGGCCGTGACCACCCCTGGCAACTACAGCCTGGAGTGATCATGTGCAACTGTATTCACTGCATGCATCATCATCAGCGTGGGGTGCAGTGAATAAGTATGGTACACTCACCCGTCACCGTTCCCCTGCAGCACCAGCGGGATCTCCTCCTGTCTGCCGGCCAGCTGAATAGTGTAGCGAGCGGTGAGCACAGAGATGACGTCATCCCTGTGCGAGCTCTCCACACACATCAGCCGGCAGACAGGAGGACATTGCGATGCTGCATGGGAACGGCTCCACACAGGTCAGCGCCGGGGGCAGTGAATCAGTATACTCACCCGTCACCGTTCCCCTGCAGCACCGCGATCTCCTTCTGTCTGCCGGTCAGCTGATCTGTGTAGCGAGAGGTGAGCACAGCGATGACGTCATCGCTGTGCGCGCCCGCTAGTTATGCAGGTCAGCTAACCGGCAGACAGGAGATTGCAGTGCTGCAGGGGAACGGGGATGGCTCCACACAGGTCAGCAGTGCTGCTGCCGCCACAGACAGGGGAGGAGCGATGCTACATGGAGAGAGGAAAGGGGAGTATAAACATTTATTGCTTGTGATACAGGATACATGCCATATAGCAGGATGGGGCCATATAGCAGGATGAGGCAATATAGCAGGATGGGGCCATATAGCAGGATGGGGCCATATAGCAGGATGGATGGGGGTATATATCAGGATGGATAGGGGTATATAGCAGGATAAGGGCATATAGCAGGATGGCAGTATATAGCAGGATGGGGATATATAGCAGGATAAGGGCATATACCAGGATAGCAGTGTATATCAGGAAGGGGAGCATATAGCAAAATGGCAGTATATAGCATGATGGGGGTATATAGCAGGATGGGGGTATATAGCAGGATGGGGGTATATAGCAGGCTGCCGGTATATAGCAGGATGGGGCATATACTAGGATGGGGGTACATATACAAGGCAGGACGATCATTACCAGGATGGGGTACCTTAGCAGAGAATTTGGGGACATTACCCCCATAACAGTGTAGGCAGCAGATCCTCGCCCCATAACAGAGTGTCATGACCACATTTTTTGCTTAAAATTTTATTTTCCTATTTTCCTCCTCTAAAACCAGGGTGCGTCTTATAGTCCGAAAAATACGGTATACTCCTTTTCACATGTAAAGCACCATGGAATAAATGGCACTATAATAATAAGTAATAATAACAACCATGGTAGCCAAAGTTAATAGGGGAAAACATCCACATTGTGACACCAGGAGAGCAGCACAGAGAGGAAATTGCCGTGACATTGCTATGCCAGGGGGGACAACCAGAGATCATGTAATGCCCGGAGCAACAGAGGCAGTGGTGCTGCTTTCTTTATTCGGTGTACCACTATGGGTGTCAGGTCCAAGCATTCCTACATGAACAGTGTCCTGGAAAGTGGATTGGTCATCGCGGAGCAGTTGAATGGCCACCAAGGTCTCCCGATCTGACCCCCTTAGACAGACTTTTATCTATGGAGTCGTCTGAAGGCAATTGTCTATGCTGTGAAGATACAAGACATACAGCATCTGAAACAACGAATACTGGAAACCTGTGCTAGCATTTCTTCTACGGTGTTGCTATCAGTGTGTCAAAAGTGGGAGAAGACGGTTGTATTGACAATCCAACACAATGGGCAGCACTTGGAACACATTTTATAAGTGGCCATAAAATTGTAAATAACTAATGAACAAATAAAGTTAGATTAAAACCAAGCACACTATTGTTTTTCTTGTGAAACTGTCAATATGTTTGATGTATTACATGACCCTCTTCCCATTGGAAAAAATAAAGTTGGATCCAAAATGTCCGACTTTAAAATAGCCGCCTTGGTCACCACCCATCTTGAAAAGTTTCCCCCCTCCCATATACAAATTAGCCACAAACAGGAAGTTGGTATCACCAACCATTCCCATTTTATTTAGGTGTATTCATATAAACGGCCCACCCTGTATAATAGAATTCAAAGTCAATGCTACATAACAGCATAATGGAAGTAAGAGAATTCCAATGTCAATGCCAATTTACTGTCACATGCAAGTCGTAAAAAACCCCCAAAAACTAAATCATTAATATTTTCTATAACTTAAGGCTCCCATACAGATTAGACTAATGTCACCTGGACTTACCAATATGAACAGGTCAGTCAACAGATTAGCTGACAGATGGTCAGGAGAGATTTTGACTGCGCATTTCTGATTTGACACTGTTGATCTCATTGTTCTTTGAGATAAGCCGGCTGATGGTGGCTCTCTTATAGAGAACACAGGAACACAGGAACGCTTGGCCAAGGAAGTGCTCCTGTGTATGGAAGTGTTGACTGAGATGGCTGCCGACCGAAGAATCATTAAGCAAACAGCCATATAATGCGTATGGCCAGCCTTACACTTTGCCACATCTTTCAGGTCACAACATGCCAGTATTCACTTATTACTCTGCATTGTAGTAATGGCATAGCGTAATCTTTGACTGGATGATGTGTATAATGGCCTAAGTTGATGTGCAGCCCCAAACTGATGCTCGTCCAGATGAAGTTGATCACATGCTAAATATGTGATCACAATGCATGTACCGGCTATGTGTTCCCTTTCCTTAACAAACTGCCTCATAAGCATACATTAGGATGCTAGTCTGGGTCATGATACCCACTTCCACTCTGTGCATTGTGGTTGATTTATGGAGCGATATATATGCTCATCTGAAATTCGCTTGAAACAAATTTCCAAGATTAAAAAAAAAAAAAAAAAAAAAAAGACACCAAAAAGAGAGACCTGCTCTTTTTTTTCATCTAGGAGCAGCACTTTAGTCCATAGGCTGTGTATCATAGGCTGTAACAACAGATATAGCCAATGGATTATAGTGGCGCTGTTCCTAGAAAACAAAAAATCAACACCATTAAATTATGAAAACTATTTTATCACCAAAATGCATGTACCAAATACTGTGTACTTTGGTGACAGTGTGTGCATTAAATGTTCACTATTACAATATACCTCTAATATTTTAATGTTCCCAAAGAGTGAGATATGTTTTATGCTTGGTCTAACACTTGGGGAACATTGTGGGCTGATGTACATCATAGTTACACCAGGAAGGAGAAACCAGCCAGCTCGAAGTTAAGAAGCGAACATGAGCTGAGAACAACTAGTACACGATGAATAGCCCCGGAACGGAAGTAGTAGGAGGCATTATTCCTCCACCTTTTACACAAGCAACAATTCAAAACTCTGCAATGCGGATTTCTGTGAGGTTTGCGAGCAAACCTCACCATTTTCTATCTGGAGTACGGCCACAAGTAACATGTCATGTTCACATGACCAACTGACACCCACCTTAGGGAATAGCAATGGTGGAGCATCTTGTCTTGGAAATGTGCGTTGTAGCATTCCTTTATTCATACATTTCTATGAGTAATAACAAACTGGCAACTGGGTATTATTATTTTTGAGTCCATATTGATAAGGGAAATGGTAAAACCCAGTTGTCAAGTTATTTACATATTTCCAGGATCAATAACAGAAACGTTTAAGTCCCTTGTTTTTGTATAAAGTCCACTTAATTTGGTCTGGTATACACATGTCTGAGTCGTTAAACACTGTATAAATCATGTTCTAAATTTACCCAAAAAATGTTGATGCTCGTTAATATTTTGATAATTTTTTTTTTTTGCCTCAAAACCATTAATGTATTTATTTTGTGTGTATATGTAAGTTGGTATATGAAACTAACAAATACTTTTACGCATCCCATGGCTCTTTATTCCATGTAATAATACAAAAAGTTGCAGAAGTGAAATACAGACTTTAGAGAACGTCTCTAAAACTAGTACGGTAGTAACTAATTCATAGTTCTATGACGGTTCTGAGAGTTTGGTTCAGAAGAACTGTTGGCCCTTTTTTATCTATGGAAAATCTTGGAAACATTTTATTTTTTGCAGCGCATTATAAGAGACTAAAAAATGACACAGATCTTAATTTAAAATGAAACCTTTTAATCTTGTTTTTCTTTTTTACAAGTAGCAGACATTATGCATAGTGTTTAGTATCATGGTACTAGAGGACATATAAAACTCAGTGTGCACAGTAGGTCGTTAAATTGAACTTTTCAAAAGCACAAAGAAAGCTCTGTATAACTAAATCCTAACCCACAGCTGATAAGTGGAGCTGAACCCTTCTTTCCAAGCTAAGTGAAACATACTGGACTTCCCTTATGAAGAGCACAATGTGCATACTGTACAGATTCTCCTGCTGTGTGCCTCTAGGATGGGCTCAGTATATTGGACCATATATAGAACTCTGAATGAAGGCATGGAGAGAAGTGGGAAAAAAATCTCTTTAGTCACATTTTCTAGAATAAGAATGAAATAGATTTGACAGGTCAGTGTGGTGCATGCATGTGGCTAGAAGTGTGCGGCTGCTTAATGCTCTCCCACGGTCACTTCTAAAGCTAAACTAAATCATTAAGTGTAAACAGTAACTTATATCTTTGCGTTGTCTTTACATTCTAGTGATTTTGTACATTTTTTAGCCAATGAGACATATAAATGACAGGTACATTCGAGGATCTGAGTGTTGTAAACAATGCTACACTTTATCAGGGTACCAACTTGGACTTGTATGATGAAACAACAATAAGGGATTAGCAATTAAATACAGAAACCAAGATTTAAGGCGGGTTGAAAGCTATCAAAGAAACCCGTTTTAGAATGCGTGCCATAGATCTCGTTCCTGGCAACACCAACTGCTTTTGCCATGGGAAGCCATGGATAGCAAGACATTTAGTATCCAGCATTACATTGAAGTAAATAATGATGAATGGTTGTTCAAGGACAGAAACGTCTCACAGAATAGGAGATACTCCTTTTTCATTCTGGCTATACAGGAGGGACTCCCTCTCCTTAATTGCCCAAATACAGAGGAAAAAAAAAAGAAGAATAGACTTGGCACTATCTTGGAATCAAATCAGCGCGGCAAAATTCTGTGGCTAACATATAACGTGTGGTGCGCTGCTTCTAGATCCCAATGAGGGAGAAAGTGAAAACATGTCCAAAAAGTAAGACGGAAGCGGCACTTACCGTTTGAAGTAAAAACAGTCTCTTAATTCCAAATCCATAAAACCATCAAATTCTGGATATAGCCTGAGAGAGGCTATATCCAGGTGCACAGTAGAAACAGACGCTGGCCTGCGCGCCAACAGATCCACAGATCACAGCACATTTTGCACTTCTCTGTAATAATTATCTGCAGCACAAGGCACCGGCGGCTCTGGATCTTTTATCTTTCTCAGTAGATTCAGTTCTGTCCTCTGCCTGGAGTTTACAAGAATGATAATTACAGACATCTTCCTTTCTTGCCTCACAATATTTGAGACCTGTTGAAGTGCAGGCCGGCATTAATCGACCGCTGTCTGTTTTTACAGTGCACCTGTTGTACCTGCTCTGCCCTAGCTATATTCAAAATGTGATGTTTTTATGGATTTGGAATAAAGAGACTGTTTTTTTACTTCAAACATGTAGTGTTGCTTCCTTCTTACTTTTTGGACTCCCACTCCTTAAATACCCAAATTCCCTAACAGAACATATGCACAGGAGTTTTCTTCACTAGACAACCCCATTAAAAGAGAAAAAAGTAAAGATAAAACATTTTTCTTACCTACCAAATGCAAACAAACTGAAGTGCAACACCATATATAAATTAATACAAAGATACTTTCAAAATATATAAAAAAAGATGCAAAAATTACACTGTAAACCAGACATCAGATAACCAGCAGGCTCCACCGATACAAAACCAAAATATCTAAATATTTCCTGCATTCACCGAAGTCTGCCACATGGCATCACACATGTCAGCAAAGAACTAAGTGCCCAATCTTTTACTAGGTTGCCTGCAAGGTCCCACCTATAACATGCTGTCAACAGAAGCTGGTGCGATGTGTTCAAGAAACCAGAATGCATCAAATCCACAGCATCCATTAGAATTACCTATAAGTGGCTTCTAAAAGTTATCTTTCATGTACTCAAAGATTAACAATATGTTTAGAATGGAGTTCAATACGGTGCTATAAATAATCATTCTTAAACTTTATTTAGGCAGCCATACAATTAGTAGGATCTAAACTGATTGATCTACTGTCTGCCTGATCCAAAATGATCTATAGTGTCACTACTCTTATGAACATCCCATGCATAAAAGTGTTTACCAGCCCCAAAACATAGACTGCAGATTTTCAGGAAAGCTGTGCCTTCTACCATACTGATCAACACTACTCAGTGATATATTTTACAATTTTAATTAGTGAATAGTCATGAGCGAGCACTACCATGGTGCATGAACAGTTGGATGCTCAGATTAGTACAACTCGAGTACCCGTACCTGAATATAATGAAAGTCAATGGGGATCTCCAGAATTTTCCAGGAAGATTTCCAAGAAAAATGCTTGCATTCTCCATTGACTTTAAATATACTCACATACTTGAGTCGTGTCCATCCAAGCAGCCAACAGCTCGTTACGAGTACTGAGCATCCAAGCTCGCTCATCACAATCAGTTAACCTTGTTTTGTTAAGTAATTGGATACATTTTATTATTGGCAATAAATATAGACTACAACATTTGTATAATACAGTACTGGAAGAATTTCGTATAGTTGAAATTGCATGTTAAAAACCTGCCTGTAATACTAACTGTGCAATATGTATAGAAAAAGAAAAACTCATCAACTTTACATGAGGATATAATCTTGTATAAAGAGCTGTTTAATCTCAAAAAGTGTTAAATAAAAGGTGGTATGAACTCCGGCTTCTGGATCGGCAGAATTCCAACAGAGTTCAGCATTGGTTCTTAGAAGAAGATGTTCAAAATTATAAATCGCTTAGCTGAATATCTCGAACTTCTTCCAATTTAGAAAGAATCCACTGTATAAAAGAAATGAGAAGTATAAATGTTACAATTTGCATTGCATAAAGAAGGACTTGTCATACAGTTTTAGGTACATGGACCTTTTTATTTACTGAGAATTGTAAGATTTTCAACTAATAACTAATCATGCTTTATGGATGATCCTAAAAAAGTCAGTCTTGCAGAAATCTGCAGAAAACACACTTTGTAATCTCATGGGGATCAGTTCTATCTTCGTTTACTGTCTGGTTAAAGGGGGTGGGGCTTATTATTCTTTTGTCCTACTACAGAAAAAGCAGACAGATACAGGACATGTCAGGGCTCCATTTTGGGGTTCGAACTGGTGATCTCTAGTAGTTGTTGCCTCTTTGTTGGACGACAGCCTGTTTTGTGTTGGTCAAACTGCTGAAGGATCTTTTGACTTTCTTTTTTTCTGCATTCTTGTTTCACTTCTATTCAGGTGTGTGCACTTTGTTTCTTGTTTGGTTTGCCCAATCACATTTTGGAGGGGCTAGTTATATTCACATGCCTCAGTGCTAGCTATATTTCTGGATGGTTGGTTGCCTGGAGTCCCACCTCCTCGGTTAAGGTTATCTTACTGAGACATTGCTAGTGCTACTCCCTGCATTTTGTTTGCGTGAATTCCTTCCCAGTTATCTCCTATTTTGTTTCTCTTAGGTTTGGGAGGGTTTCCACCTATTCTGTTATTCTTTTTGGTTTCTTGGATTCCATCATTCCTGTATGTCTGAGTTTGCACGTTCCTAGCCCTGTGTCTCACCCTCTGTTTGTGTGCCCTTCATTTATGTTTATTGTTGTTTTTGTGTTATACTTGTTTTTTGGTTCCTTTACATCCGCATTTGGGCTGGCTGTGGATACATGTGTTGTGCAACAGTAATTATCAAAAACGTTTTGTGACAAGATCATTTATGCAACTTGTCTATGATTCTCTGCTGTGTGACTATTTTGGAGCGCTTATTTTGCTGTAAAACAAAACAGCCCAGTTGTGACAGGTCACATGTTGCTTGCAACTTGTCATGTGTCACATGCAACTTGCTCTGAAGTCTTTGGCAAGGGAGTTGCTTGCGGCAAAAAATCCAAAACATTAGGAATTATTTGTGACTCTGTTGAAGTTGTGGGATGTTGCACAAAATCAATAGCTGCAATTTTGCATTGTAAGGCTATGTGTCCACAGTAAAAGGTCCCTGCGGATTTTTTTGCCTGAAAATCCGCAACTTTCGCGGCAAATCCGCACCCGCGGATTTGCCGCGGATTTGCCGCGGATTTACCGCGGATTTGCCGCGGATTTTGATGCGGATTTCATTTTTTTTTTTCCCCCATTCAAAACAGAAAATCCGCACCAAAACTGCACCAAACAATTGACATGCTGCAGTTTGTTCCGCATCAAAATCCGCGGCAAAATCCGCAGCGGAAAAATCCGCAGCATGGGCACAGCATTTCCAAAATGCCATTGAAATGGCTGGGGAGTAGCTGTGCTGCAGATTTTCGGCAAATCCGCGCTAAATCCGCGTCAAAATCCGCGTCAAATCCGCGATAAATCCTGTAGCGTGGGCACATAGCCTGACACTGCACTTTCAGTGTTTTGCGACACGTCACCTGTAGCCCTAGCCTAATTCAAAGACTCACACCAGTGTTTTGGAGCCACTGATCTCTTTTGGCTTCAAAATCATATTCAAATAGGAAAATTTGCTGAAATAAATAAAATTTGTTGTCCCACTTCTGTGTTTCTTATTCTTTTAATGGAAATAAATAGACTAGTAGATTCCATTATGTGTTCCAGTACAGGGCACAGTGTAAATGAAAATCAGTATCAAGATGCATGATGTTCTGCTAAATGAGGAGAGTGAGTGAGACAATAGCACAAAATGTCTACCATACTAATGATTATGCAATGCTATAGGACATACTATGTCTGTGTATATTATGAAACTGCATTTCTAACCATTCCTTATTATGGCATTTTTCCTACCTCAAGAGCGGTTTACAGTGGGAGACATTAATAGTTTCCAAAACGACTTGGATTTTTCCGTTTTTTTTTTTTGTCTAGTGGACTGACAATTGAATTAGGTTTGTGGTTGTGCATGTGTCCTTTCTCTTCCCTCGGTTAACCTTGACAATTGATTTTTTTCCTCGGTATTAAATATGAAATCTGGTCTCCATTGACAATCCTACTGTTCTCTCAAGAACTACTGGTCATACACGATGCCATTTACTACCTTTCACTTACAACATAAATATTTGCTTCATGTCTTTGCTATTTATGCAAAAAAAATCTGTCTTGCCACCGTCTGAATTAACACTAGTTATTGTATTAGAACCTCCCTGCACTGATAGAGTAACTACAATGTCATATTTACCTTGGCATCGTCTGAAGTTTTGAAATTTATTATTTTTCCAAACTCTTTGGCATGAAAAACAGATTTCACTCGTTCCTGCAGGATAAACAATTTCAAATGTAAGTAACAGACTCATCATTTTAATCCACATTGCGCCTAAATAGTCTGCCATGAGTCTCCTTGTAACACATACTCTAGTTCTGGCCACCGCTTACAGGAAGCAAAGTCTCAGTGTTTGCATTCATTTCTGGAATTTTCATCCACTTTAAGCTTGTGATGTTCAAAGAACAGGTTGTTCAGTAAACAGGCACCACTTCTTATTTGGAAGTTTTGCTTTACAATACATCATCCTACATAAAGTTTTGCCAGAAAATCACTAAGTGTTTCCAGCCAATGTTTTAACCAGGCGCTGTATAAATAAACAATCTCTGTAGGGAACTTGATCAATTTAATCAAACAGCCAGCGATCATCAACTTACAATCAGGTCCAGAGTGCACCAAGTGGTGGGCACCCACGATGCCTTATGTCTTAGCATCTTGATGTTTCAGACAGACTGTTCTACTACTTATTTGCCAGGAAGACCACCCAAGATACATGCATTTTGGCAAAGCTATCATATATTCTCATTTATTTACATTAAGCATACCCTTTTTCCTTATATTTTATAAGTCTTGGCCATAAAAGCAGCAAGACAGGGCATTGTCTTACAAGAAACTGCTTCAAGGCTTAGAACTGCCATAAAGGCAGAAATTATTTACTCGTTCTTCTTTTTGGTCTTCTTTTGGTAATGATGTCATACTTTTTTTTAGTTACTCAATAAAAACATCCGTCTCAGTCAGAAAGACAGACCAGTTTTTGTACATTGATTCTGGTTCCTGTATATTTCTGGACTATGATGCATGCGTCCCTAATTTGAATACTGGCAGCATATCGAGACACCTCTTATGTCTCCCCCAAAAGCTCTCTCAGCAAGGGGTTTCCGCAGTACTTGGCACATCACCTAGATCGTCTTATACTTATCAAATGTAAATAAGAAGGACATATTTTCTAGGAGAAGGGACAAACCAGTAGTGGAATTATGCCACATATACAAAGACTGTTACACCTATATGAAATCCAGGTTGTTCGCACCCCCTTTACAGTGATGTTAGAGACAAAATTTACTGATTTAATAAGGTGCTCTTTGAGGATCAAATGTTAAAGAAATAATCTTATAGTACCTTTGCTTCAATGCGCAATCTTCTGCCGCTTACAATGATTGGTTCTTTGGTAAACTCATCAAAACTATACTGCCATTCGCAAGTAAGTTGTCCAAATGTACCCCTTGTAACAAACAGTATTCCACTGGAAAGAAAAAATAGAAGTGGATGTTATTTCTATATTGAAAAAGATAAATAAACCCATGGTAAGTAACCCTTTTTTTTATGTCCTGAAGATTCCTGCATGTTTTAATGACTATCAAAAACTTACATGGGAAAATGGACGGCTGTATTATAGCTTACTTGTGTCTAAAGGACCACATTATAGGCAAAGAGGAAACATTTGTAAAATCTGAGAGAAAGAGAAAGTATTTGTTTTTTCTTTAAAGTATTGTTCTCAAAAAATGTTCCTAAATTTTCTGCATTATATTTGAAGTTTAAGAATTCTATAAAATTGAAGCTATTTACTATGAGGCGACCAACAATTAAAAATCCACACACAACATAGAGCAAGTCCCTGTGTTCTGAAGTTTCATTAGTAAACACTTCTATGCCTAATTGAATCATTCTAGAGCTTTTTATCTTTCTACTGTTCCTTTTTATATCTATATATATAATTGCCTTATTCTGTCTGTCTGTCTTGCTCCAAAATTGTGTCCTTACGGTGACAAACAGCCGATTGGCCGCTGGGCTCGCCATGGCCCCGCCCCCCGCACGGATTGGCCGCTCGCCTCGCCTCGGCTCCGCCTCCTCGCACGGATTGGCCTCTTGCCCCCTGCATGCATTGGCAACTCGGCCACGCCCCGCCCCCCTCACGCATTGCACGCTCGCTCTGGCCCCGCCCCCCGCACGCATTCCCCGAACCGACTCCCAGGTGAGTGCTGTACCCCCAGGAGCCCACATCAGCGTACGCCGGCGTACACTGGTGTGGGCTCCCGTGCGAGCGGGGGCGGGGTACGCTGGTAACCATGTAATATTGTAGCATGGTTACCAGCATACACCAGCTCCCAGGTGAGCGCATCAAGGTTCTACAGCGGCGGAACACACACACATGCACACACATAAGAACAGACACACACACACACACACATCAGATCACACTCACTCTCACACACACCTCACACACACATCAGATCGCATCCACACACTCACAACATCCCGTGATATCGCTTGCTTCTCGGCGGCGATCCTCTGCGTGCAGTGATCTTCCATGCCGAAGCATGTGGTATCTCCGGATGTTGTGATTGTGTGAGCGCTGTGCGATATCGTCAGTGTGGGTGTGCGTGTATGCGATCGGATGTGTGTGAGTGTGTTCTGATGTGTGACTGTGTGTGTGCGTGTATGCGATCGGATGTGTATGTGTGTGCGTGTATGCGATCGGATGTGTGTGAGTGTGTTCTGATGTGTGAGTGTGTGTGAGTGTATGCGATCGGATCTGTGAGTGTCGGCAGAGGAGCACGGCGTGCAGCACAGCTGCTAGGACCGCCCACCGGTGGGCACAGGGAGAAGTAGGGTGTGTGTGTGAGTGTATGCGATCAGATGTGTGCGTGTTTACTGTCTGATGTGTGACTGTGGAGCACGATGGGGAGTGCGCAGCATGGGGGATGGAGCACAATGGGGAGTGCGCAGCATGGGGCATAGAGCACGATGGGGAGTGCGCAGCATGGAGCATGATGGGGAGTGCGCAGCATGGGAGAAGGAGCACGATGGGGAGTGCGCAGCATGGGGGATGGAGCACGATGGGGAGTGCGCAGCATGGGGGATGGAGCACGATGGGGAGTGCGCAGCATGGAGGATAGAGCACGATGGGGAGTGCGCAGCATGGGGGATGGAGCACGATCGGGAATGCGCAGCATGGGGGATGGACCACGAATGGGAATGCGCAGCATGGGGGATGGAGCACAATAGGGAGTGCGCAGCATGGGGGATGGAGCACAATGGGGGGTGCGCAGCATGGGGGATAGAGCACGATGGGGAGTGCGCAGCATGGGGCATGGAGCACGATGGGGAGTGCGCAGCATGGGGGATGGAGCACGTTTGGGAGTGCGCAGCATGGGGGATGGAGCACGATGGGGAATGCGCAGCATGGGGGATGGAGCACGATGGGGAGTGCGCAGCATGGGGGATGGAGCACGATGGGGGATGCGCAGCATGGGGGATGGAGCACGATGGAGAGTGCGCAGCATGGGGGATGGAGCACGATGGGGGGTGCGCAGCATGGGGGATGGAGCACAATGGGGGGTGCGCAGCATGGGGGATGGAGCACGATGGGGGGTGCGCAGCATGGGGGATGGAGCACGATGGGGGGTGCACACCTCCCCCCAAAACACACACACACACCGCCACACACGCACTGCACAACACACCACACTGGGAACCACAAACACTGCCCTACACAGACACCCACACACACAGACAACGCCGCACACACACAACACCCAACACACAAACACCGCGGCACACACAAATATACGCACATACCGCACAACACACACATTGCACAAAACATACCTCCCCCCAAAACACACAGACACACCCCACACTCACACAAACCGCGCAACACACACACACAACGCTACAGACACACAGTGCTCTACAAACAACGCAACACACAAACAACACCGCTCTCACCTCCCGCCACACCCAGACAACACCCATGTACAGCGCCCTACACAAACACTTGGTAACTACACACAACAACATTATATATATATATATATATATATATATATATATATATATATATATATATAACAAAAATCATACATTAACTACACAATACGTAAATTCTAGAATACCCGATGCGTAGAATCGGGCCACTTTCTAGTATATATATATCTCCTGAATAAATGGATTAGGGGGTATTATTATCCTAGTCAATAGGGATTGTCCATATATAGGCTAAAGCTGGTGTCACACATAACGACGACGACAACGACGTCGCTGCTACGTCACCATTTTCTGTGACGTTGCAGCGACGTCCCGTCGCTGTCGCTGTGTGTGACATCCAGCAACGACCTGGCCCCTGCTGTGAGGTCGCCGGTCGTTGCTGAATGTCCAGCTTCATTTTTTGGTCGTCACTCTCCCGCTGTGACACACACATCGCTGTGTGTGACAGCGAGAGAGCGACGAAATGAAGCGATCAGGAGCCGGCACTGGCAGCTGCGGTAAGCTGTAACCAGCGTAAACATCGGGTAACCAAGGGAAGACCTTTCCCTGGTTACCCGATGTTTACGCTGGTTACCAGCCTCCGCTCTTGCTGCCAGTGCCGGCTCCTGCACTGTGACATGTGGCTGCAGCACACATCGGGTAATTAACCCGATGTATACTGTAGCAAGGAGAGCAAGGAGCCAGCGCTAAGCAGTGCGCGCGGCTCCCTGCTCTCTGCACTGACATGTAGCTGCAGCACACATCGGGTTAATTAACCCGATGTGTGCTGCAGGAGAGCAAGGAGCCAGCGCTAAGCGCGGCTCCCTGCTCTCTGAACTGTGACATGTAGCTGCAGCACACATCGGGTTAATTAACCCGATGTGTGCTGCAGGAGAGCAAGGAGCCAGCGCTAAGCGCGGCTCCCTGCTCTCTGAACTGTGACATGTAGCTGCAGCACACATCGGGTTAATTAACCCGATGTGTGCTGCAGGAGAGCAAGGAGCCAGCGCTAAGCGCGGCTCCCTGCTCTCTGAACTGTGACATGTAGCTGCAGCACACATCGGGTTAATTAACCCGATGTGTGCTGCAGGAGAGCAAGGAGCCAGCGCTAAGCGCGGCTCCCTGCTCTCTGAACATGTAGCACAGCGACCTTATGATCGCTGCTTCTGCTGTGTTTGACAGCTAAGCAGCGATCATAACAGCGACTTACAAGGTCGCTGTTACGTCACCGAAAATGGTGACGTAACAGCGACGTCGTTGTCGCTGTCGTTTAGTGTGACACCAGCTTAATACTGGTAGCATTAAATGGTCACTGTAAAACTGGGGCTATGCCCCACACACAAGGAGAATAGGAATTCCCAGTTGTTCGTATTCATAACTTTCTAGGAGGAATAACACAAGGAAAGTTGGAAAGCAGAATTATTGCAAAATATGCTCCAGAATAATTTCATGGGAATTGACTAATTACTAAAAGACATTTTAGGAGAGCTTTAAAAAAAGAGTCTTTTTCCAATTTGCCATGGCTGGAATGTATACTGTATGATCCTTGTTACATACATGCATATATACTTAAAAAATAACTTTCACATCTCACATTTTTGGAATTATTTTTATTAGATTTTTTCATGGGACAACACTGGAGATATGATGCTTGGATACAATGTAAAGTAGTCAGTGTGCAACTTGTATAACAGTGTACATTTGTGATGTCCACTAAATAACTCAACACACAGCCATTACTGTGTAAACCGCTGGCAAGAACAGTGAGTACACCGCTAAGTGAAATGGCCAAATTATGCTCTATTAGCCATTTTCCATCCCCAATGTCATGTGGCTCATTAGTGTTACAAGGTCTCTGGTGTGAATGGGGAGCAAGTGTTAAATTTGGTGTTATCACTCACACACACCCTCATACTGATCACTGGAAGTTCTAATTAACGTGAATTTGCCAAATCCCTTTAAAATTATCTTTTTTTTCCATACTAATTATTAAAAACTGCCCAGGTGAACACCCACACAAATACTAATAAAAGGGGGTGAGGATATCACAGAGACAATTATCTCTTTATATCTGGAGAGGTCAGTCTGATAACCCTATTTCAATGACTGAAACTGACCTCTACCTGTCAACGGAGGGTATGACACCCTAATTTACAGGGCGCCGTTCCACGTTGACTGTAGCCATACCATAAATATAATAACAGATGCTTATATTAGTAAATGATTTCTTCCCTTAAAATAAGAACCTCCTGATGATCCGATGAGCGGGCGGAGAAACGCGTCGAGGTGGTGTGGTACGGTATGCACTTATTTTAAGGGAAGTAATAATTTACTAATATCTGTTATTATATTTATGGTGCAAGATTGGACCAGAATTTAGAGGCGGTGTGGTAACCATCATTAATAAGGGAAATGGTTTTCATATTGTTTATTTAGCACTGGGTGGTATCAGGTGCTAATTTAAGTTGTGCGCCTATTAATGTATGGCTACAGTTTCTTCTACAACCAATGTGATTGTCATTTTGTGTAGTGTGGTCACTGTACATCTGCTTCGTTTGTTGATCAGCATCTATCAATACTGCCACTTTTCTTCTATGACTATTAAGGTTGTCATATTGTATAGTGTGATCACTGTATAAATGTTTTGCTTTTTTGCGCATCTATTAAGGTTGCTAGTTTAAATAAAATATCTGTCAATATTGGTCGTGATATATTAGTAGTCAGTGGCATGGTCATATTAAGAGACGCAACACAGTTCTTTATGATAGGGTCAGTCAAGGGTGAGAGAGGGAGAATCGATGTGGAATGGGGGCGCTCGGTAAATTAGGGTGTCATACCCTCCGTTGACAGGTAGGGGTCAGTTTTAGTTATTGAAATAGGTTTATCAGGCTGACCTCTCCAGTTATAAAGAGATAGTTGTCTCTGTGATATCCTCACCCCCTTTTATTAGTATTTGTTTGTGTGGGTGTTCACCTGGGCAGCTTTTAATAATTAGTATGGAAAAAAAAGATTTTAAAATGGATTTGGTAAATTCACGTTAATTAGTTTTTGGACATTCCCAATACTATTTGGAATTAGTAAGCTGAATGATCACTGAAAGTTCAACATAAGACCTCATGGCAGAGAATTCTCTCAGGATCTGAAAAAATAATTATTGCTCTAAATAAAGATGGCCTAGGCTATAAGATGATTGTCACCCCCCTGAAACTGAGCTGCAGCACGGACAGATTCCACTCACAAAAGGCTTCACCATGGTTGACCAAAGAAGTTGAGTGCACATGCTGAACGTAATATCTAAAGATGAGCGAACCTTTGGAGGTTCAGTTCGTTGGCAGCAAACGAACCTAGCTCCACAGGCTCAAGCTTGACCCGCACCTCACATCAAGTCACTGAATGGCAGCTTGAGTCTCCACCCACAAACAGCCAGTCATAAGAAGAATACTTCCAGGGGAGGGTGGGCAGGCTTTTTCAAACTACATCCGAGCACGTTGTTGTTACCCCCAGTGTGTGGCATTCAAACAGTGCAAGCGGCTCGCACAGGGCTGAGCACCAAGTGTACTTGAGCACAGCGTTGTTCGCACATACAGTCTCCAATCCTTGAAGCCGAACCTTGATTTTTAAATTTGGTCTTCGGTTCGAAATTTGAACCTCAGGTTCACTCATCTCTAGTCATATCCAGAGATTCTCTTTTCAAAATAGATGTAGGAGTGCTGCCAGCATTGCAGCTGAGGTTAATGAGATGAGGCTTCAGCCCGTTAGTGCTAAAACCATACGCCGCACACTGCATCAAATTGGTCTGCATGGCTGTCATCACAGAAGGAAGACAGAAGGAAGCCTCCTCTAAAGATGATGCCCAGGAAAAATCACAAATAGTTTGATGAAAACAAGCAAACTAAAGACATGGCTTACGGGAATCATATCCTGTGATTTGATGAGACCAAGATAAACTTATTTTGTTCAGATGGTGTCGATCGTGTGTGACAGAAACCAGGTAAGGTGTACAAAGCAAATGTGTCTTGCCTACAGTCAAGAAGGGTGGTGGGAGTGGCATGATTTGGGGCTACACAAGTGCTGCCAGCTCTGGGGAACTATAATTCATTGAAGGAATCATGAATGCCAACATATACTGTGACATACTGAAGTAGAGTATGACCCCCCTCCCTTTGGAAACTGGGCCACGAGGCATTATTCAAACTTGATAACGATCCAAAAGACACTTCCAAAATAACCACAGCCTTCCTAAAGAAATGGAGGTTAAAAGGTGCTGGACTGGCTAAGCATGTCTCCAGACCAAAACCCTACTGAGCATCTGTGGGAGATACTTAAACAGAAGGCAAGGTCGCTAACATCCACCAACTCTGTGATGTCTTTATGGATGAGTGAAAAAGGATTTCAGAGGCAATCTGTGAAGTTCTATTGAACCCCATGCCCAAAAGAGTTAAGGCAGTGCTTGAAAATAACAGTGGCCACACAAATTATTGATACTTTGAGCATAATTTGGCCATTTTCATTTATGGGTGTATTCACTTTTCCTGCCATCAGTTTTAACATTAAGGCTATGTTCACACACTGCGTTTTTTACCTGCGTTTTGGGTCCGTTTTTGCTGCAGAAATTTCTTGAGAAATTCTTGTAACCTTTCTGCAGACATTCCCCAGCAAAGCCTATGGCAAAAAAAATTAGCTGTGCACACACTGCGTTTTTTTCTTAAGAAAATTCTTTCAGTAGATTTTCTTAAGAAAAAGAATGAGCATGTCACTTCTTTTCTGCAGCTAACTGCGTTTTTTGCCATAGATAATTGGCACAATAACGCAGGGAGCAACCAGCGGTAAAAACGCACCAAAAACGCACCGAAAACGCACCAAAAACGCACCGAAAACGCGGCAAAAACGCAGGTGCGTTTTTGGTGCGTTTTTTAACGCAGGTGCACTAATCCTTCACTCTTAAGAAATTTCTTAAGAAATTTCTTAAGAAAAATCATTTTTCTAGTGTGAACATAGCCTTATGGTTGTGTCTTGAGTTAGAGACCAAACCATATTGGCACAGTTATACAAGCTGTACATTGACTACTTTACATGGCATCAAATTGTTATATGTTTTATGCTGTCTCATGAAAAGATCTAATAAAAATATTTTCAAAAATGTGAGGGGTGCACTCACTTTTGAGATAAAATGTATAAACTCCATTCTTTCGTATAGTTCATCAGGATCAATGTCGGATTTAGTGGCAGAATTGAATTAGATAAATCCCTTCAGTGGGGTATGTCCCCCTTCATTTCAAAAGTCACTAAAACAGGTTACATACCTTTTCATCACCATTAATAAATCTGTGTTATTCACCATTGCATGTGCAAAATATTTACATTTGGCAAATCTTCCATTTTCAATTCTCTACAAGAGAAAAGAAATGCACACAATTAGTAAAGAGGAAAAAGTATCATTTTCTGTTATGTGCACTACCTTTGATAAATGAAATATATAGAAAGTTGCACAACATGACCAAAACAATAGAATCAAATAGAATCAAAGAGGATGTTTCACCAGTTTTAGCATTTTAAACTGGCCACATCATGGAATAGTAGCTGCAGATCTGAATAAAACATAGCTTTTATTTTTTAATATATCTTCCCTGATGCAGAGATATTAGCTTATAAAAGTTGTTATAATTTAAATCCACAGGGGCTTTACCAGATATTTGTCTCTGGGAGCATGTACTTCTTCCCCTGTCTGATGTTGACCAATCATAACCAGGCAGCAACAAACAGGAGAAAAAAATTAAAACACAAATCACAAATTCTTAGAGCAGGTTTCTCCATGTGAGACATATAATGACAGCTATTCAAAGCACTTTGTAACCCACACAGCACTTCAGTCAGACCAGTAAGGAAATAAATGTCTTCATTACATGTCTCACACAGGAGAAATCCTGCTCTAAGCTACTATAAGGACTTGATCATTTTTCCTCTCCATGATGCCTCCTGCTTATGATTGGGCAACCTCCTTAAGTACTACATACCCCCCCAGTGAAAAAAATGGGGAAACATCCCCTTGAACTTAAAAGATTGTTCAAAGGTTTAAAACGTAACACTTATTCCTGGGATAGGGGTTAACTTTCCGTTGACTGGGGGTCCGTCATCTGTGTCCCCACCAATCCATACAGCCACGGGTGAATGGAGTGGAGGTTGATCATATACACTACTCAGTATTGTAGCCATCAGTGATGCCGATGGGGTGGTCTCAGGGGCCCACACGGGTTATGCTAGTTTTAACTGAATCGTCGTGCGCTGTGCTGATACAGTTAAACTCTGTGGTAGAGCAGGGAGACACAATCTCCCTGCATCATGGCTCTCTTGTTCTATAGAACGCAGGACAATTCAGGCCTGTAATCTACAGAACAGCAGGGAGATGCAAAAAGGAGAAGAGGACCTGGAACAGTGTGATGAAGGCTTCATACTGGGTCTCTGCATGCCTTGGTGCAATGATATCACCACATTGGTACTGTTTGAAGGCGGTCTCCAAGATCAATGGGTAGGTGAGTATAAAATGTTTTTTTTTTTCTTTTTGCTCATGAGGGACATACTAGTGGCCATTAAACAGTGTGGGGGCGTGAATTCCAGGGGAGGGGGGGCATATTACAGTGTGGGTGATATTGAGGTTTATGATAAGGTGTGGGGGATACTGGGGGCCATATTACAGTGTGCAGGGATACTGTGGGCCATATTACAGTGTAGGAGAAATACTGGGGGCCTTGATACAGTGTAGGGGAAATGCTGGAGGCATATTAAAGTTTAAGTGAAATACTGGGGGCCATATGACAGTGTGGGGGGATAATGGTGGCCAAAATACAATGTTAGGGAAATACTGTAGGCCATATTACAATGTGGTGAAAATACTGGTGGCCATGATACAGTGTGGGGTAAATATGGAGGGTCATCATAGTGTGAGTTGGACTACTGAGGGTCATCATATAGTGGGGGGCTACTGGAGCCGTCATACAGTGGGAAGGGTCTACTGGGAAGCCTATCATGCTGTCAATAGGCAGTTGTGTATCTATGTGGGAGCTGTAGATGGGCATCTCACTATGTAGAGGGGCAACTCAAGAGACATTATTAAATGTTAATTGGGCACTTTAGAAGCATTATTGTTATAAGTGCACTCAGTGTATTGTGATTGTAAAATAGGCACACTGGGGCCATTATTAGGTACCTTGTTAGTGGCCCACTGAAATCTTTTGCTCTCCCCGAGCTGAACCTCTAGCTAAGCCTCTGCCACCATTCCATTCACTCTTAAAGGGAGCATTGTAGATTGCCGAGTGCAGAGCTTGGCTGACCTTCGGCCCTTCTAGTAACATGAATGGAGAAGCAGTGCACATGATTGTCCTCCAACTCCATTTAGACAGGGCAATGGAGGTCGGACCCCAGCAATCAGAAAGTCATTTCATATCTCACGTATCGGGAATAACTTTCAAACTTAAGAACATCCCTTTAACATAAATTATGAAGTAAATTTTACTAGCTAAAATCTCCGCAACACAGAGGAGAAATTAAAAGAAAATATACGCTACATTTAACATACTCAAAGTGAAAAGTCCTCTTTTAAAGCTTCCTTCACATGGACGTTTTTTAAGTCTATTCTATGTATATTAGTAATGGATTTGAAACTGTGAGTTGTATAAAATCTTCACTAGTTTTCCACATAATTTTGGGATGTGTTTGTGTTATACCCATAGTAACGCCCTTGTAAATGAAGCCTAAGTAATATATTTTCACACAAAACATAAATATGACCAGTTACAAGAGCCGAAGTTAATTAGGTTTTCCTTTTACAGAAAGTCTGACATTTTTCTATACAAGTGTTGCCATGTCAGTTCTCAATTTTAAACTAGCGGCTCGGCATTTGAAAACAATTTGGCCATGTTTCTTTCCTTTTCAATAATGGCCAACACAAGGAAACCCAAAAAATCCAATATATCTATAAGTAAATTAAAACCACAACTGATTAACTTAGGCAGCCTCTGTAACATCCAATTGGTTACATTTTGGGTGAAAACTTTCTTTAAACACCATGTTAGTGGTTGTTATTAAAGTGACTCTACCGCTGTAATGAAAAATGAAAATTAGTCCACATTTAACTTCTTAAAATCTGACACTGATAGTAAAGTCAAGTATCTTAATTGAATTACTTCATTAAATTGGGCATTATTCCCAAAGCCACCACCAGTTGATTAATTCTTTTCTAGACCAACATAGATAACTTACATTTTTTTCATGGCACGACTTTACATAATCCTTACACTAAGGTCTACGAGCTTGGAATTGGGGCATCAGGTTCTACGGGTATCCAATATTCTGAAGAAAAGAGTGGTATGTGCAAGACAAATCTGTGCAGAGCTATCACTGAACTATTGCTTTCTATTCTCCCTATTTCACTTTCAACATCTTGATTTGAACTTTTAGAATTATTTTTCTCGCAAAATAATGTTTATCGAATTCAGCATGAAGCTTCATACAAAGCGAACACTTTTCCTCTCATTTGTGGATTTGGTCACAAATATATTACATGCAGGTTTTGCTGCAGATATGGTTTGCGTTGCATAAGGTGAAATCTTCAGTTCTGTTCAAGAGTGAGCAAGCTGCAGCTTTTCTATTATATGAAAATAGGGTTTTGAAAACCCCACTGAGCTACCTTTTACTGAGAATCCAGAGTGTCTGAACATAGTCTTATAAAACAGTATGAAGTACGCTAAATTCACCCAGTGTTGGCTGCAGTCAGTCCAAAATTAATTTTTTAACTTCATCTTTACCTGAAATTGTTAATCCAGAGAAAACAAATTATCACCTATGTTGCTGACTGATCACTGCTGGGACTAGCACTAAATGGTAGATCTGGGAATTTTTATCCCAGTTACAAAAAAACGTGGCTGGTTGGACAGCTAATTACAGCTCCATGCTTTACTTATGGAGTTGATGAAAAAGCCAAACACTTGGCAGTTTCTTCGGAAATCAATGGAGCTGCAGTCAAGCTGATGTATTGCCGCTCCATTCTAACTGTGATAAAAGTTCTTCATTCTGCCGACTGATGCAAGTATCAGAGGTCGGACCACCACTGATCAACAAGTTATCACCTATCCTTGTTTTCACTGGACAAACCCTTTAAGACTTGGAGCTTTGTACTGCAATGCTTTGATGTGAAGATATATTAAGGCTATGTGCCCACGCTGCGGAAAATTCGCGGCATTTGCCGCGTTTTTTTTTGCGGAAATTCCACGGATTTTTCAAAAATCCGCAGTACAGTGACTCCCCAGTCATTTCTATGGCATTTGAGGAGTGCTGTGCCCATGCTGCATTTTTTTTCGCAGCGGAAATAATGCGAATTTCCCTGTGGAAAAATCTGCAGCATGTGAATTATTCCTGCGGATTTCTCCATAGCATCCCATACTTACCTGCCTTGATAGAAGACACCGGAGTCACTTCTTCCGGTGCAGAATGGAGCGCAGTGAAGCCAGGAGCAGGAAGCAGGAGGTGGGCGGGGCCTGCACGAGCTCCGGTCATGTGACAGCCGAAGCTAGTTCAGGCCCGCCCACCTTCTCCGGCAATGTGCAGACGCTGACAGACACGACCAGAGAGGGAAGTGTTGCGTGATGGAGGTAAGTATGAACTCCACGATCACTGCAGCACTTGTTCTGCATTGAGGATGCAGCGCCCAAGCCATGGTACTGTATCCTCAATGCAGAATACCCGCAGCATATCCGCAGGACATTCTGCAGCATAACCGCAGCATGTAAACAAAGTTGTGCTGCGGTTTTCTGCGAGCTCCTGCGGAATGTCCTGCGGATATAACCGCAGGACACTCTCCCCGTGGTCACATAGCCTAAGAATGTATTGAGCCTGAAAATGGCATGATGTTAAAAGCTGGACATCAGTTTGCGTACTATGTACTCCTGTGCTTTCAAGAACTGAAGTATTTACACCTTTTGAAATAACTGTTGAACATGTCAGCAATTTTCTAAGTTAACATATTTCTAAAGGTGCTGTTGACAGATTTCTCACCAAATGTCGGTAACAACCCATCCAATCCACACAGGCAAAGAAATAAAACCATAGATATCCATAAATTTAGTGATGTCTAATAATCAGAAATGACACAGGTAAAAGTACTGAAGATGATTACTGAAATTTATGTAGTACTTCATACAAAAGACTTTGTTGGTGATGACAGCTTCAAGACACCCCCAAGACACCCCCTGTATGGACAAACTAGTTGCATGCATTGCTCAGGTGTAACTTTGGTCCATTCTTCTACACAAACCACCTTCAAATCCTGAAGGTTCTGTGGCTCCTATGAACTTTCAGCTTTAGTTCCTTCCATAAATGTTCTATTGGATACAGGTCCAGTAATTAGCTGGGCCATTGATGTAGCTTTATATTCTTTTTCTGAAACCAAATTGAGAGTTGCCTTGTCTGTGTGATTGGGATCATTGTCTTGCTGAAATGTCCACCCTCATTTAATTTTTATCATCCTTGTAAATTGCAGCAATTTATAGCACCTTTATATATATATATTTACTTAGAAAATTGGTGATGTGTTCAGTGTTTATTTCACACACTGTATATATATATGTATATATTATATACACCGTGCTGGCCAAAAGTATTGGCACCCCTGCAATTCTGTCAGAGAATACTCAGTTTCTTCCTGAAAATGATTGCAATCACAAATTATTTGGTATTATTATCTTCATTTAATTTGTCTTCAATGAAAAAAAAAAAAAAAAAATTGTCATAAAGCTAAATTGGATATAATTCCACACCAAACATAAAAAAGGGCGTGGACAAAAGTATTGGCACTGTTTGAAAAATCATCTGATGCATCTCTAATTTGTGTAATTAACAACACCTGTAACTTACCTGTGGCACCTATCAGGTGTTGGCAATAACTAAATCACACTTGCAGCCAGTTGACATGGATTAAAGTTGACTCAACCTCTGTCCTGTGTTTTTGTGTGCACCACATTGAACATGGAGAAAAGAAAGAAGACCAAAGAACTGTCTGAGGACTTGAGAATCCAAATTGTGAGGAAGCATGAGCAATCTCAAGGCTACAAGTCCATCTCAAAAGACCTGAAGGTTCCTGTGTCTACGGTGCACAGTGTCATCAAGAAGTTTAAAGCCCATGGCACTGTGGATAACCTCCCTGGATGTGGAAGGAAAAGAAAAATTGACAAGAGATTTCAACGCAAGATTGTGCGGATGGTGGATAAAGAACCTTGACTAATATCCAAACAAGTTTAAACTGCCCTGCAGTCCGAGGGTACAACAGTGTCAACCCGTACTATCCGTCGGCGTCTGAATGAAAAGGGTCTGTATGGTAGGGATACCCAGGAAGATCCCACTTCTTACCCCGAGACATAAAATAGCCAGGCTGGAGTTTGCCAAAACTTACCTGAGAAAGCCTAAAACGTTTTGGAAGAATGTTCTCTGGTCAGATGAGACAACAGTAGGGCTTTTTGGGAAAAGCCATCAACATAGAGTTTACAGGAAAAAAAATAAGAGGCTTTCAAAGAAAAGAACAGGGTCCCTACAGTCAAACATGGCGGAGGTTCCCTGATGTTTTGGGGTTGCTTTGCTGCCTCTGGCACTGGACTGCTTGACCGTGTGCATGGCATTATGAAGTCTGAAGACTACCAACAAATTTTGCAGCATAATGTAGGGCCCAGTGTGAGAAAGCTTTGTCTCCCTCAGAGGTCATGGGTCTTCCAGCAGGACAATGACCCAAAACACACTTCAAAAAGCACTAGAAAATGGTTTGAGAGAAAGCACTGGAGACTACTAAAGTGGCCAGCAATGAGTCCAGACCTGAATCCCATAGAACACCTGTGGAGAGATCTCAAAATGGCAGTTTGGAGAATGCACCCTTCAAATCTCAGTGACCTGGAGCAGTTTGACAAAGAAGAATGGTCTAAAATTGCACTAGAGCATTGTAAGAAACTCATTGATGGTTACCGGAAGCGGTTGCTCGCAGTTATTTTTGGCTAAAGGTTGTGCAACCAAGTATTAGGCTAAGGGTGCCAATACTTTTGTCTGGCCCATTTTTGGAGTTTTGTGTGAAATGATCAATGATTTGATTTTTGTTTCATTCTCTTTTGTGTTTTTTCATTGCAAGCAAAATAAATGAAGATAATACCAAAAAATGTGTAACTGCAATCATTTTAAGGAAGAAACTGAGTATTCTCTGACAGAATTGCAGGGGTGCCAATACTTTTGGCGAACACTGTATATCATATATATACACATATTTACACACACACACACACATATACATTATATATATATATATATATATATATATATATATATATATATATATATATAAAACGGATTTTTGTGTACTCACCGTAAAATCGTTTTCTCTTAGCCATCATTGGGGGACACAGGACCATGGGTGTTGTGCTGCTTATCCATAGGAGGACACTAAGTAGATGCAAAGATGTTAGCTCCTCCCCTACAGTATACACCCCCTGGCCCAGCCAGGCTACTTCAGTTTTAGTACACAAGCAGTAGGAGAACAAGTAACAAAAACGTGAGTGAATACTCCTAACAAAAAAAGTATTGAGAAACAAAAAATTAAGGCCAAACAGGGCAACAGGGTGGGTGCTGTGTCCCCCAATGATGGCTAAGAGAAAACGATTTTATGGTGAGTACACAAAAATCCGTTTTTTTCTGACGCCTCATTGGGGGACACAGGACCATGGGACGTCCTAAAGCAGTCCCTGGGTGGGTAAACAATAAACAACGCAACCCAAGGACTAGGAACCAGTCCCGGATAGCCAGGAGCGCCTACTGAGATAGGTGCTCTACTGTCGTTTTCAGAATTCTCCTACCTAGGTTCGCCTCAGCCGAAGCCTGGGTATGGACTTGGTAATGCTCTGAAACAGTATGTAGGCAAGACCAGGTCACAGCCTTACACCTCTGTTCCACTGAAGCCTGATGCCTAATGGCCCAAGAGGCGCCAACTGCTCGCGTGGAATGAGTCCGCAGCCCACTAGGAATGGGCTTGAGTTGCAAGCGGTAGACCTCCTGGATCGCAGAGCGAATCCAGTGAGCCAGCGTTGCCTATGAAGCTGCCTGTCCTTTCTTAGGCCTTTCAGGAATGACGAACAAGGAGTCCATGTTTTTAAAGAGGCTGTCCTGGATACGGAATATCTGAAAACCCTCACAAGGTCTAGCGAACGTAGAGACTTATCCACCCTATGGACTGGGTGTGGACAAAAGGAAGGCAGAACTATGTCCTCGTTTAAATGAAACGGGGAAGTAACCTTCAGAAGAAAATCTGGAAGGGGGCGTAGAACCACCTTATCCTGGTGAAAGATCAGAAAGGGTTCGCAACAAGAGTGCTGCCAGTTCCAAAACGTCTGATGGACGTAATCGCCACTAAGAATGTTATCTTCCAGGAGAGAAGAGCAAGAGAAGATTCCTTAAGAGGTTCAAAAGGGGACCTCTGGATACCGTCCAAAACGAGATTGAGGTCCCATGGGTCCAGCAACCGTTTGTACAGGGAAACTAGAAGGGAAACACCCTTGAGGACAGTCTTGACTTGCGGATTGCAAGCTAGGCGGTATTGATAGAATATTGAGAGAGATGAAACCTGCCCCTTAAGGGAGCTCAGGGCCAACCTCTTTTGCAACCTGACTGCAAAAAAAAAAAATCAAGAATTCTGGGGATCGCCAGAGGCATAGGTTGGACATTAGATTCCCTGCACTGAGAAAGGAAAGTTTTTCACGTACGGTGGTAAAAACGGGATGAAGGCCAGCTTTCGGGCACTGTACATGGTGGAGATGACCGCAGGAGAGAATCTCGCTCTTGTTAAAGTCCAGGTGTCAATGGCCAGGCCGTCAGCTTCAGGGCTCTGGAGTTCTGATGGGAAATGGGCCCTTGGGTCAGCAGGTCTGGGATGCTTACGAGGCGCCATGAGCAATTGTACAAATTCAGCATACCAGGCGCACCTGGGCTAGTCCGGTGCTATTAGTATCACCGGGACTCCTCCTGCCTTGATCTTCCTGATTACTCGCGGCAGAGGCGAAAAACATGTAAGGCAGACTGAAACGACTTCAGGAGACTAGAGCATCCGCGCCAATGGACTGTGGATCACGTGACCTGGCTAAGAATGCGGGTACCTTTGCGTTCAACCTTGAGGCCATTAGATCCACGTCTGGTGTACTCCAGTGAGTGCAGATGTGTGGGAACATTTCTGGGTGTAGAAACCACTCTCCGGCGGCCAGGCCTTGGCGACTTAGAAGGTCTGCCGCCCAGTTCTCTACTCCCGGTATGTGTAACGCTGAAAACACAGACCCCCGTCGATTCGGCCCAGGTGAGGATCCTGAGGACCTCGAGATAAGCTGTCTTGCTGCTGGTACCTCCCTGCCGATTGACATAGGCCACAGCTGTTGCATTGTCCAATTGGACCTGAATCAAACGACCTGCTAGCAGAAGGGGGGAATGACCTGAGCGCGAGAAGTTCGCGCTGATTTTCAGGATGATTTCTGGGAAGTGAAGACTCCAGGGGTGTCCAACGTCCCAAAGCAGTGTGGAGCCAGTACGCTGCTCCCCAGACTAAGAGGCTGGCATCCGTGGTCAGGAGTAGCCAGTCCACTTGGGGGAGAAAAAATCCTTCTCGATATGGAAGAGGACTGAAGCCACCAGCAAAGTGCATACCTGACTGAAGGTGTCAGGTGAAAAGTTCGTCCAAGGAAAAGGGGCTCTTGTCTCAGGCAGCTAGAAGTGCAAGCTGCAGTGGGCAGTGGTGTGGCTAAGCAAGCAGCACTGCCTCTATAGCCGCCGCTATCCTACCTAGCACTCATACTGAATCGTATGGAGCGAGAGGAGTACATAGAGGGCAGTGTACCGCTTGTTGTAGAGCGGTCGCCTTGTCTTGAGGGGAAAATATCAAGCCCCGAAGAGTGTCCAGGGACATGCCCAGGGAGGTGACGGATTTTGACGGGACCGGGGATGATTTGACTGGAGTCAGAAGCCGCCCTAAGCGGAATAGGGTGCCCACAGAGATCTGCACGCTGGTTGAGCCCTTGATGAGGAGGTCATCCAAGCAAGGCAGAACAACCACTCTCCTGGCGTGAAGGGCACTCATGGCGGCCGCCATGACCTTAGTTAAGACCCATGACCTTAGTTAAGACCCTTGGTGCTGTGGCAGAGCCGAGGATAGGGCCACAAATGGGAAAAAAAAAAAGAAGTCCTGAACCGCGAAGCGGAGGAACTTTTGGTGAGCTGGAGCGATGGGTATGTGCAGGTACGCGTCCCTGATAGCTAGGGAGGCAAGGAATTCTCCTTCGACCATAAAGGTAATAATGGACCCTAGGAAGTCCATTCTGAATCTCCTTACATGCACATGTTTGCTCAGGTGTTAGAGGTCCAGGATGGGACGAACTGACCCGTCCTTTTTTGAGGCCCACGAGAGGTTGGAATAGAAGGCCTTGAACCTCTCGCCATCCGGAACAGGTACCATCATCCCCGCCGTTTGTAGGAAGTGGATTGCTGAGGAGAAGGCCTCGTGGTGTTTTGGAGCCTTTGGGGGGGGGGGGGTTGAGAGAAAAGACTGACCAGGGGATCGGGTCCAGAATTCAATGTGGTAACCGAAAGACACAAGGTATCACACCCATTTGTGGTCTGAGGCGGCGGCCCAGATGGAGGACGACGAGACTCCTCGGTCTTTGTCTAGACTGCCAGGAGGACTGAGAAGGCCGGGCCCTGCGTGTCTAGTAAAACAACGTCCTGGGCTAGAGTTGGGGGAGGGAGGTACTCTTTTCCTCCCGTGGCGTCAGACAAAAAAAAAATAAGAGCCAGTCCAGATGATTGGCAAACCATCAGTCTGGAAAGGAGTACTGTGAGAGGCTTCTTAGAGACAGAGTCCGCTCTCCATTATCGCAACCAGAGGGCCTTACGGATGGCTATGGTATTTGAGGCGGCAATAACTGCGCAGGTAGCAGCGCCGAGGGAGGCCTGCATGAGGTACTCTGCCGCCGCAGCAATGAGAACTGTTACATCTGTGAGGGTCTGAGGAAAACTGGTAGTCCTGGTGCCTCTGCGACCCACACGGAAGGGGAGAGGGACCCGCGGCCTCGAGGCAGAATGATCGAGCTGCTCCACTTGTCTGTCTGTCGGGTCCTTGAAGGAGGATCCATCAAGTAAAAAACAGGAGTGGTCCTTCAGGCAGGTGGAAGTCGGGTGAGGGTCCACCGAGGCCGGATCAGCCCAGCCCTTAGAGACAGCTAAGCCAAAGGGGTACCGGGACTCCATGAGTTTACGGATACCGAAGCGGCGTCAAAAAACTTTTGAGGTTTCTTCACCCTTTTAAAGGAGACCGCAGGGTCAGTAGTAGTGGATGGTTGATTGCAATAAGTCCATCGCAGCTTGATCGCTCGGGGAGGTTGAAACCAAGGAATCATCCCGGTACAAACATCATTCCCCTTCCTCCGGCTCCTCAGAGACCGCGGAACATGTGGGAGAACCCCATCTGTGTACCCCAGAGGGAGAACCATGGGGGTCATGCCCTTTTTCTGATCTGCAACCAGTGAAGCAGAGGACTGATTCTTATCAGAAGGACCCTCTATAGAGGTGTCATCAGGCAGCGTTCTGTCCAGGGGCCCCGAGGGGTGTGAGGACGATGTTGCATAGCCAGCACCAGGTTCTGGGAACTGTGCCCATTCCGGGGGACTGGGAGCCGTAGGCTCTGGGCTGGCAGCGGTTGCTGCGGTGGTGGCGGGGGGGAGTAAGCTACAGGGGCACCGGACTCACAGAAGGAAGAGGTGCTATCATCCCCTAGTAGCTCAGTGTCTTATAGTTGTTGCTGTAGTTGTGCAGGGCATAAAACATGTGACTGCAGCCTCTGGCTGATAAGCCACAAACTCTGATTGTAATGAGGGAGCAATGCTCTGCAGAGCTAATATGCAAGTGAGGCTATAACTCACCCAGAACCCTGATGACCCCTCCCCCCTCCTCCACCAGGCTCTGATCACAAGAGGGAGCAATGCTCTGCAGATCCCGTGTGAGGGGGGGCGTGGCTTATCGAGTGTCGGAGGGGACGGGGCTTAGCTCTGACAGGAAGGCATGAGAAAATATAATAAACAAAAAAAAACAAAAAATGGTGGGAAGAGACTCCCCTTCCCTCCTCCAGCCCTGCACAACAATGGTGGACAGAAAAAGCTCTATAAGTGTACCACAGCTGCGGCTGCACTGAGTCCTGGGAACTCTCCCCTCCCCCCGCCACAGGTGGAATGCTATGCAGGAGTCTGCAATCACAGCCCATGTGCATCCAGTCAGTGTGACCTTTGCTCCAATTTCCTGTCAGGGAGCCAGTGTGCAGATTCTGACGCCTGCTGTGCCCGGTCACAGAACGTGTATCAACTCAGACCCTGCCAGAGGGACTGAGGAAGTTTTCATCTGCTCTGGAAAAAAATCGGAAGGATCTCACCTCAACTCCTGTGGAGATGGCAGTCTGATGCCTGCTGCCTGGTCACACCGATGCAGCGTATCAACTCAGAGCCTGCAAGAGGGACTGAGGAAGTTTTCATCTGCTCTGGGCTCTGGAAAATCAGTGCCATGAGACCTGTCGTCCAGTGAGTAACAGCCCAGGATCCTGTGTCGCAGGAGGGGGTACGGGGAGGCGACACTCCGCGTTCCCGCCTGTTGATGGTTTTGGGAAATCGGTCCCCGAAGGAACCGTCGCCCTCTAAAAACAAAAAAGTCTTGCTGCAGTAGTCTGCAGAGATGTGCCTCCTATAAACACTAAGCTAAAACTGAAGTAGCCTGGCTGGGCCAGGGGGTGTATACTGCAGGGGAGGAGCTAATATCTTTGCATCTACTTAGTGTCCTCTTATGGATAAGCAGCATAACACCCATGGTCCTGTGTCCCCCAATGAGGCGTCTGAGAAATATAAATAGGCAGAATCCAGCAATAACGTGAGCAATCCAGGATGCTGTTAAAAAATTTTTTCCTTCTTTTTATTCATAAATTCATAAAAATATAATGGTCCAAGCAATTCAGAACAGCATTATCGCAGGAAAATAGCGCAGATAGGACTACGCGTTTCAGCGGTAAAATCCGCCTTCTTCACGATCCAGAATCTGATCTGCTTTCCATACATAGAACCTTATATGCATCTCACTCCCATCAGGGTAATTACAAACATGTGTGAGAGATTTAAAAACATATGCTAGAAAAGCAAATCAAACATGTAAGCTATCCGCATATAAGGCTGGTTTCACACTACGTCTTTTTAACATCCGTTGAAAACGTTATTTTAGCGGAAGTACGGATCCTGCTTTTACAGCAAATAACGTATCCAAACGCATCTGTTATTTTGCAGGATCCTGCACTGGATGTTTAGGGGCGGGCATTGGAGTCATGTGATCGGGAGTGAGGGGAACTAGACTGGGAGCCGGCTTCTGACAGCTGCAGACGCTGGTAACCAAGGTAAACATCGGCCTTGGATACCCGATATTTATCTTGGTTACGAGTGTCTGCAGCTGCTAGGAGCAGGGCTGCCTGCACACGTAACCAACGTAAACATCGGGTAACTAAGAGAAGTGGTTACCCGATATTTACCTTGGTTACGAGTGTCCGCAGCTCTCAGGTGGGAGAGAGAGGAAGGGGGAAAGACATAGATAGAGAGAGAGAGGGTGAGGGAGGGAGTAGAGAGATAGACAGATCACGCGAGACTGGTTCTGGGCATGCTCAGTACTTTCTGGGCATGCTCAGTACAAAAGCAGGATCCTGCCTATCAGCACACCAGCGTTCACCTGCGTTCGCGTGCTGTTTAGTCAGGATCCGGTGACTTGCAGTATTTTGACGCAGCTCAAAAACGCTACAAGTAGCGTTTTTGAAACATGTTAAAAAACTGCAAGTCACCGGATCCGCACTATAACGCACGCAAACGCAGGTGAACGCATGTTAACGCGAGTCCATTGCAAATGCATTGAAATGAAAACGCATTTGCACTGGATCCGTACTTCCGCTAAAATAACGTTTTCAACGGATGTTAAAAAGACGTAGTGTGAAACCAGCCTTAATCAATATACAGCATGCATAAGAGTTATAGGGAAAGGATTCAGCATTTTGGAGAAAAATACAATCAGAAAATCCAATAACCTGACCATAAAATTATTTTTAAAGTGATACAAAAGCCTGACACAGTAGTAATAACCAGCAACATATAATCAATAGTGCCTAATGATATCCATACGATTGTTAAAGCCCTGTGGCATGCGGGTCCCCAGCTCAAATATCCACCTACTCTCTCTTGCAAGCACTTTTTTATGAAAATCTCCCCCTCTCAATGGTTTTTTTACATGCTCTATGCCCATAAAAGAAAAACCGCGTAAATCCCCATTGTGTTTTTTTGAAAAATGACGGGATACTACTGATGCACCAACCATTGGCAAATTGCTAGCATCTGAAAGATGTTTGCGGATTCTGGTTTTAAGGGGGTTCATTGTGCAGCCTACATATTGCATGCGGCATATATTGCAATTAAATAAACTACATTCTCCGTATTACAGTTTATAAAAGAACGGACATTAAACTGTTTTTCATTGGAAATAGATGGAAATATTTTAGACTTATTAGCAAAACCGCAGCACTTACAAATATTAGCACCGCATTTAAAAAATCCTATTGTTTTCAACCAATTGCTAGGGGAGATTTTGTCTGGATCTTTGAACATGCTAGGTGATAATAATGTAGCTAAGGTTGGGGCTCTTTTTGCCACAAAGGCAATATCATTATTTTCCACAATATTTTTCAAAATATCATTCTGAGATAATAACGGAAGATATTTTCTGATAATTTTGACAATAGAATTAAACTGAGGACTATAGTTGGTACTGAAAACTACCCCAGATTTTTTGGAGTCAAACTGTCTTTTTTTCTTAGTAGAATCCAACAGCTTAACCCTATCAATGCCTGCTATTTTTTTCTTGGCTCTCTCCAAAGACCAATTGGGATACCCCCTTTTTTTTAAATTGTTACAAGTTATTTCAATTTCTTCCTCCAATCTATCACTAGATGTGGTATTCCTTTTTAGTCTAATAAGCTCCCCCACAGGAATATTCTGAATGACATGTTTGGGATGACTAGAGGACGCCATTAAAATACTATTGCATGCAGTAGGTTTTTTATAGGGAGATATCAAGACCTTATTGCTATCCAAATCTGCGGTCAATTTTAGGTCCAAGAAGTTTGTTGATACCTCATGACTACTACTCATAAATTTTAGATTGAAATCACTCAAATCCAAATAAGAAAAACAACTTTTCGCAGATGAGAGACTACCCCTCCAAACAAATACCAGATCATCAATAAATCTACCCAGCCAAACAATATTATCCTTGTATGGGTTATCAATGTTAAAAATGAAATTTTCCTCCCACACGGACATAACCAGGTTAGCTAGGGAAGGTGAAAACTTAGCGCCCATACTCACGCCTTGTGTCTGGAGGAAGTATCTCTCATCAAACGAAAAATAATTGTGACCCAAAAGAAACTGAATTGAAGAGACAAACTTCTGGATGGAATCCTCGTAATTACTGTATCTGGACAAATAATATGTGATACATCGTATCGCAATTTGATGGGGGATAGAGGGATATAACCCCACCACATCGCAAGATAGCCACATATAGTCAGACTGCCAGTGAAATTTTTCCATAATCTGTATCATACTTTTGGAATCTTTAAGGTGACTTGGTCTTAATGGCACTAGGGGTTGAAGATAAAAATCCACCCACTCCCCTAGTTTCTCACTGAATGACCCTATCCCAGACACAATAGGTCTGAGAGGGGGAGGAAAAACCTCTTTATGAACTTTGGGGAGTGAGTGGTATATTGGGACAATCGGTGTTTCACAAAAGATAAACTTCTTAATTCTATCTTGATATCTCCCTATAAAAAACCTACTGCATGCAATAGTATTTTAATGGCGTCCTCTAGTCATCCCAAACATGTCATTCAGAATATTCCCGTGGGGGAGCTTATTAGACTAAAAAGGAATACCACATCTAGTGATAGATTGGAGGAAGAAATTGAAATAACTTGTAACAATTTAAAAAAAAGGGGGTATCCCAATTGGTCTTTGGAGAGAGCCAAGAAAAAAATAGCAGGCATTGATAGGGTTAAGCTGTTGGATTCTACTAAGAAAAAAAGACAGTTTGACTCCAAAAAATCTGGGGTAGTTTTCAGTACCAACTATAGTCCTCAGTTTAATTCTATTGTCAAAATTATCAGAAAATATCTTCCGTTATTATCTCAGAATGATATTTTGAAAAATATTGTGGAAAATAATGATATTGCCTTTGTGGCAAAAAGAGCCCCAACCTTAGCTACATTATTATCACCTAGCATGTTCAAAGATCCAGACAAAATCTCCCCTAGCAATTGGTTAAAAACAATAGGATTTTTTAAATGCGGTGCTAATATTTGTAAGTGCTGCGGTTTTGCTAATAAGTCTAAAATATTTCCATCTATTTCCAATGAAAAACAGTTTAATGTCCGTTCTTTTATAAACTGTAATACGGAGAATGTAGTTTATTTAATTAATTGCAATATATGCCGCATGCAATATGTAGGCTGCACGATGAACCCCCTTAAAACCAGAATCCGCAAACATCTTTCAGATGCTAGCAATTTGCCAATGGTTGGTGCATCAGTAGTATCCCGTCATTTTTCAAAAAAACACAATGGGGATTTACGCGGTTTTTCTTTTATGGGCATAGAGCATGTAAAAAAAAACCATTGAGAGGGGGAGATTTTCATAAAAAAGTGCTTGCAAGAGAGAGTAGGTGGATATTTGAGCTGGGGACCCGCATGCCACAGGGCTTTAACAATCGTATGGATATCATTATGCACTATTGATACATTGTTGCATTATATGTTGCTGGTTATTACTACTGTGTCAGGCTTTTGTATCACTTTAAAAATAATTTTATGGTCAGGTTATTGGATTTTCTGATTGTATTTTTCTCCAAATTGCTGAATCCTTTCCCTATAACTCTTATGCATGCTGTATATTGATTAATATGCGGATAGCTTACATGTTTGATTTGCTTTTCTAGCACATGTTTTTAAATCTCTCACACATGTTTGTAATTACCCTGATGGGAGTGAGATGCATATAAGGTTCTATGTATGGAAAGCAGATCAGATTCTGGACCGTGAAGAAGGCGGATTTTACCGCTGAAACGCGTAGTCCTATCTGCGCTATTTTCCTGCGATAATGCTGTTCTGAATTTCTTGGACCATTATATTTTTATGAATTTATGAATAAAAAGAAGGAAAATTTTTTTTAACAGCATCCTGGATTGCTCACGTTATTGCTGGATTCTGCCTTGTCGTTGTTCACATTTGTATGGATGGACTCCTACGTCCTGATCCGGGCACAACGGAGTTAACCAGGTTAGCTGAGGATCCAGGTGATTCACAGGAGTGAGCTGGTCTACATTGTTGGACTCTCATATATATATATATATATATATATATATATATATATATATATATATATATATATATATATATATAATATATATATACAGTTAGGTCCAGAAATATTTGGACAGTGACACAATTTTCGCGAGTTGGGCTCTGCATGCCACCACATTGGTTTTGAAATGAAATCTCTACAACAGAATTCAAGTGCAGATTGTAACGTTTAATTTGAAGGTTTGAACAAAAATATCTGATAGAAATTGTAGGAATTGTACACATTTCTTTACAAACACTCCACATTTTAGGAGGTCAAAAGTAATTGGACAAATAAACCAAACCCAAACAAAATATTTTTATTTTCAATATTTTGTTGCAAATCCTTTGGAGGCAATTACTGCCTTAAGTCTGGAACCCATGGACATCACCAAACGCTGGGTTTCCTCCTTCTTAATGCTTTGCCAGGCCTTTACAGCCGCAGCCTTCAGGTCTTGCTTGTTTGTGGGTCTTTCCGTCTTAAGTCTGGATTTGAGCAAGTGAAATGCATGCTCAATTGGGTTAAGATCTGGTGATTGACTTGGCCATTGCATAATGTTCCACTTTTTTGCATTCATGAACTCCTGGGTAGCTTTGGCTGTATGCTTGGGGTTATTGTCCATCTGTACTATGAAGCGCCGTCCGATCAACGTTGCGGCATTTGGCTGAATCTGGGCTGAAAGTATATCCCGGTACACTTCAGAATTCATCCGGCTACTCTTGTCTGCTGTTATGTCATCAATAAACACAAGTGACCCAGTGCCATTGAAAGCCATGCATGCCCATGCCATCACGTTGCCTCCACCATGTTTTACAGAGGATGTGGTGTGCCTTGGATCATGTGCCGTTCCCTTTCTTCTCCAAACTTTTTTCTTCCCATCATTCTGGTACAGGTTGATCTTTGTCTCATCTGTCCATAGAATACTTTTCCAGAACTGAACTGGCTTCATGAGGTGTTTTTCAGCAAATTTAACTCTGGCCTGTCTATTTTTGGAATTGATGAATGGTTTGCATCTAGATGTGAACCCTTTGTACTTACTTTCATGGAGTCTTCTCTTTACAGTTGACTTAGAGACAGATACACCTACTTCACTGAGAGTGTTCTGGACTTCAGTTGATGTTGTGAACGGGTTCTTCTTCACCAAAGAAAGTATGCGGCGATCATCCACCACTGTTGTCATCCGTGGACGCCCAGGCCTTTTTGAGTTCCCAAGCTCACCAGTGAATTCCTTTTTTCTCAGAATGTACCCGACTGTTGATTTTGCTACTCCAAGCATGTCTGCTATCTCTCTGATGGATTTTTTCTTTTTTTTCAGCCTCAGGATGTTCTGCTTCACCTCAATTGAGAGTTCCTTAGGCCGCACGTTGTCTGGTCACAGCAACAGCTTCCAAATGCAAAACCACACACCTGTAATCAACCCCAGACCTTTTAACTACTTCATTGATTACAGGTTAACGAGGGAGACGCCTTCAGAGTTAATTGCAGCCCTTAGAGTCCCTTGTCCAATTACTTTTGGTCCCTTGAAAAAGAGGAGGCTATGCATTACAGAGCTATGATTCCTAAACCCTTTCTCCGATTTGGATGTGAAAACTCTCATATTGCAGCTGGGAGTGTGCACTTTCAGCCCATATTATATATATAATTGTATTTCTGAACATGTTTTTGTAAACAGCTAAAATAACAAAACTTGTGTCACTGTCCAAATATTTCTGGACCTAACTGTATAATAATATATATATATATATATATACATATATATATATATATATATATATATATATATATATATATATATATATATATATATATATATATATATATAATTATATATATATAAAAAAATAAAATGCTTCTCTAAATAATGTCCATTCTAATTAGTGCTACTTACCACTTTTTTTTTTGCATATATAGCTCTGTTTCTGGTATGTCTCATTTCCTAAGAAAGAGGTTATTCTCTTCAAATTTTAGAATATGCATAGTACTGTTATGCAAAGCTATACATTTAAAGTTTATATACACTTTCACACAGAATTGTTATTAATTACCCATTTGCGTCAAACCGAAAAGATAGTTGTTGTCCCAAATAACAATGTGAATGTTCTAAATGCATAAAATACAGTGACAAGCAAAAGGGTGACAATATTTTGAACTTTTGACTTTCAGGCGCAATATTTCATCATCCACTACAGCTTTGGGCGTGAGACTACCTTAATTTTATTGGCAATCATCTAGGCTATCCCATACCTAAATTTGACTTGCGACTATTTAACATATGAATAATTCTACAGATTGTTATGATGTGGCTCCTTTGTTACTGTTTTGTTCCTGGCATTTGAAAAATCTTTTTCTTCTTGTATACTATAAACTTCAAAAGTCAAGAGGTGGACGTCCAGGCAAAAGATCGGCGTCAAAAAGCCAACTCATCGCAAGGTCTATTTGTTCTGGCACAACAAATTTGGTAGTGGAAGTGGATTGTATGCTTCGTAATAGTGAGATCACAGACGTCCATGTAAGCAATGTGCAACACATGTTACACAGATGTGGAAGGGAGTCCCGAAAAAAGGTGGAGAAGCCTCAGCTTCAATATTATCATAAGAAGCGTTGGCTCCAGTTGGCAAAAAAGTACAAAAATTGGATTGAAGAAGATGTGAAACTGGTGATTTGGAGTGATGAGATGAAAGTCAATAGATTAAGCTCTGGTGGGTGCAAATAGGTTTGGAAGAAACAAAGGAAAGAGAAGCTAACAGATCGAGAAATTCAAGGAACTGTCAAGTTCAGTGGAGGAAGCCTGATGATATGGGGTATTTCACAGCCAAAGACGTTGGATGCTTGACTGGGATCGATGGTGATCTCAATGCTGAGGTATATGCAAGTATCCTACAACACGAGTTTCCTCGTAGACTCGAGTACTATGGGTATGAAAAGGACGACACAGTGTTCCAGCAGGACAACGACATGAAGCATACGTCGAGATTGGCGAAGAAATGGCTCAATGACAATGAAGTATAGGTGCTGGATTGGCCCCCACAGTCCCTAGACCTCAACTCAATCGAAAAGCTGTATACATACCCAAGTAAGTCAACCAATATGCACCAACATTGGTATCGTGTAGAAGAGACCTGGGATCAGATTTTGGTAGACATGTTTGCGTCTGATTGAGAGAATGCCCAGAAGGATTCAGGCAGTGTTGAAAGCCAAAAGGTGGCTTTACAAAATACTAACAAAATAATAAAAATTTAAATGTAGATTTTAAGGAGCAAAACAATAACAATGCAGTGACATCACAAAATTTTGCATAACTAATTATATGCTAAATTGTTCCAACTCAAATTTACGTATGAGATAGCCAAGAAGATAGTCTCAAGTTCAAAGTTGTAGTGGATGGTAAGATATGGAGTCTTAAAATCAAAAGTTCAAAACATTGTTAACCTTTTGCTTGTCACTGTACACTAATATCCTTATATTATAAAAAATGTGCAGATCACAATTTATAAGAAAATACAAATCTACTTTTATTGTGTTACATTCTAAAACGGCATCAAAAAACAAACAACTAATACGGGGAAAAAAAAGCTGGGCAACTCTAAAAAGTCAAGAAAGGTCAGCAAAAAAATAAGAGAAAACCAGACACAAATAAAGTGCTGCTAGGCTCACTTGAAAATTTAAAAGCAACATACATGAAAGTAAAGTATATTCAATCAAAAAATGAGACGCAAGAATATATAGTACAAAGTGTGAGTGCATAGAAACAATCTATATTCAAATAGAAAATAAGAAGAATGTAGAAATTAGGTACAAGTAATACAGGATATGGAAAATCCACCAGGAAAAACATACGTCTGACATGCGTTTCGTCAAACTGCTTTGTCCAGGGCGGTTGCCTCTATTCTAGTCTCAAATTTATCAGCAGCTTTGTTCCTTATTATTACTGTTAGCTTCTCTTATATGTTTCCTATGCCTGCCAGTTCACTGCCCTGACATCTATGGTGATCAGGACAACGCTGTCATATGACCATAGTCAGTTACTATGCTGACGTAATTTTTGACACAGGATCTGAATCACACTGGCGTTGTTTTAAAGTCATATGCCTACACAATGGCCATATACAATGACTATGAGCAGTTGCCACCACAGTCGATATTGATGTCGCATAATAAGTTAAATTAAAGCAGCTGTAAGGCTATGTGCCCACGGGACAATGTACCCGCGGATTTTGCCGCAGAAAACCTGCGGATTTATCTGGATTTTGTAGAAAAATCCACAGGTTTTAGCAAGTACAGACACTAACTATGGGACATGGAGAGAGTCTGTGTCCATGCTGCTGCATGTGCGGCAGTAGGAATATGCTGCGGATGTCCCACAGCTGCACGTAACTGTATGTCAATTATTCCTGCGGAAATACCTGCGGATATCCTGCCTCTCCACTATGGAGATAGAGGCCGGGACTTCCGCAGGTAAGTCGCACGAATGTCCGCAGGTTTACTGTAGATATTTTGCTGGAATCCCACAGCAATGGATAGCTGCGGATTCCGGGGAGCTTCTGCGGGAAACCTGCGGACGTACCTGCGGATATATCCGCGGGTACATAGTTCCGTGAGCACATAGCCTAAATGTGTTTCATGCCATCTTGTGATTGAGTATGTCTGTTAAATAACAGACACTCTTTCCAAATCAACTGCTCTTGACGAAAGCATTTGGCGAAACAAACGTTGGGTGTGGTTTTTCTAGCTATGTGTTCCTCTCCCTGCATTACTTGTACTTACTCTCTATCCGTGCTTCTTATTTTTGTTTGAATGTACTCTTGTGTATGCAAAATTCGTGCTATGCACTCACACTTTGTAATGCCTTTTATTTTTTGGTTTATATATACACTGCTCTAATGTATGTTACTTCATTGCTCTCCACTTGACTTGTATTATCAAAATTTGCCTCCAGTGAGATATATATTTGTCCACTTGCAGTTCACTTATTGTATATCAGTATTCTACCTTTATTAATTTTCAAGTAGGTGACACTTATCTTTTCTCCATAATCAGGTGATGACACTTTTTTGATTTTCAGGGTTGCCCTGTTGTTCCACTAATTTGTTGTGTGTCTGGTTTAATGCTGTTTTATTGTGTAAAGTCAATAAAGTACATTTATATTTTCTTATCAATTTTGTTTAATAAAAGGGTATTCATTTTCTTCCTATATGCAAATGTAAGTAACTTTCTAGATAATCTTCATTAAAAATGTTCTAGCATTTTAAGGCCGCTTTACACGCTGCGACATCGCTAGCGATGTCGCTAGCAATTGCATCTGCACCCGTCGTGCGTGTGACATGGGCGAATCGCTGCCCGTGGCGAACAATATCGATAGTACGCGTCACACGCACATACCTTCCTAACGACTTCACTGTGGCTGGCAAAGAAACTCTTTTTTAAGGGGGAGGTTTGTGCGGCGTCACAGCGACGTCACACAGTGGGCCACCAATAGAAGCGGAGGGGCAGAGAGCAGCCACATTAACGTCACTCCAACCTCTTTGCCGGAGGACGCAGGAACGCTGTTTTTCGTCGTTCCCGGGGTGTCACACGTAGCGATGTGTGGTGCCTCAAGAACGACGAACAGCCTGCGTCCAAAATGAGCAATGATATTTGGGAAAGGAACGAGGTGTCAACAATCAACGATTTTTGACGTTTTTCGGATCGTTAGCGGTCGCTCATAGGTGTGACACGCAACAACGTCGCTAATGAGGCGGGATGTGCATCACGAATTCTGTGACCCCAGTGATATCTCGTTAGCGATGTTGTTGCGTGTAAAGCGACCTTTACTGCTGCAGACTGTCTACTAGTCCTTTATATAGCAGAGTGCTTTGCAGATATGTTACAAATCCCTCATAGCTGCGTTTTGATAGCAGTAGGCAGGGGGTTGAACACTGATCTGCATTGGATAGGCGAAAAAGGATCTTGGAGAACATTGAAAAGGAGGAAAGCACATGAAAAGAAAAATACACATCTGGAGCTATGCTGGTAGATGTAAACAACTAACACCAGCAGAACCGCTACAGTCCTCCCATCCGGCATGCAATATAACTGGGGTCTCAAATGTGCAACCCATATACGGCCCCCAAGGCTCCATTTTGTGACACTTGGCCCCTGAGACTATGGCGTCCAGAGAGTCGGGGGCTGCACATTCAATTCAAATGTATTGCGGTACTGAGAACAGTTTTCTACAGCGCAATATCAATACCAGCCATGGGCCTATCAGATGCCGGCAGTTACAGAGTTACATAGTTACTTAGGTTGAAAAAAGACCTAGGTCCATCTAGTTCAACCTTCCTCCACCAGTTCTACATTTAGTCACTAAGTCATTTATAACCAACAATGTTTTGTGTACTGAGGAAATCATCCAGCCCTTTTTTAAAAGCTGTTATAGTATCTGCCATTACTACCTCTTGTGGTAGGGCATTCCACAGTCTGACTGCTCTAACTGTAAAGAACCCTTTAACGTCTCTGTCATGAGCCGCACTGGCTGTGGAGGATGAAGAGAACACTGTTCTCAAAGAGAGCGAGGTCTCGTGAGAAGTTTTATTATGCATATGTAAAGAATGACAGAATGTGGACATTGTTAAAAGATGGGACCAGGATGGAGGCATTACTACAAGAAGGGCACAAAGATGGGAGACATTACTACAAGACGGGGACATTACTACAAGGTGGGACCAGGATGGGGACATTACTAAAAGAAGAGGACCAAGATAGGGACATTATCACAGGAAGGGGACCAGGAGGAGGACATTACTACAAGATGGGGACCAGGATGGGGTACTTAACTACAAAAGGGGGGCCAGGATGGTGACATTATTATAAGAAAGGGACCAGAATGGGGACATTGCTACAAGAAGGAGACTAGTAAGGGGACATAACTACAAGATGGGAGCCAGGATGGGGGACATTATTACAAGAAGGAAACGGGTGGGACCATTATTACAGGTCAAGGCATATGATTACAGGATGAGGGACATTATTACAGGATTGGGTTCATTATTACAGGGCAAAGACCATTATGAAAGGACTAGGGGTTTATTACAGGACAAATGACATTATTACAGAATAATTGGCCACTATAAATGCTGTTTTTTGTAACAACTGAAATATAATGTTCATTTCATTTATTTGGGGGGGGGGAAGGGGGGGACACCTGAAGCTCTACTGACAAGATATGGATTTGGTACTCTGTGGAAGGCAGGAGGGCAGTGTAGGCATGAACTGAGAAGTATATTCTGCATGGTCAGAGATTTCCATGTAATTAATTTTTTTTAATTAATGTAAGCAGTAGGTGGCCATGGATGACCAGGAAAACGTATTTGAAAAATAGTATGCACATTTCATTTTTCTAAAGCTAATAAGGATTATAATTTTCTGGTATTGGCTTAATTTAAGAAAAAATAAATGTAACAGAACAACAAAATCTGGACAGAAATCTAATTCCATACAATGAGGATTTGAACATAAATGACAAAAGAGGGCAAGTAACAAAAAAAAGATGTCTGGCGTAGCTTAGTGCTATTTATTTCCTTTTATGGAATGAAAAAAAAAAGTCTATGCCTGAAGACAATAACAAATTCAAATCGTTTAAAATATAGTATTTATTTTACAATACAAGCCTTTATAAAGCAAAGCCAAAAACAAGCAATGAAAAACACAAAGGTTATAAATGAAATGTAACTAAAGGATATACAGTGAAATGTAAAATAAATGAGCAGAAAATAAATGCAGTGACCTGACCACACAAGTTACAGGACAGATGTATAGCATTCTTTAAAATAGAAATATTGTACTATTTGCCACCTTATTTCTATATACCTGTAGCTTTGTGATTTATGTTTCAGTATGTGTACACATCCAATATTAACAGGGTATATGCGAATCATTAAAGGAATTATCTACTATATGTTTGGCACACAAAATAATAAATAACTTAGGTCGGTTTCAGACGACCTTACACAAACTAGACAATTTTTATTTGGTGAAAAAAAACGGCCTATTGTACTCTGTATTCCATCCATATGTCCATTGTTATAAGTCAGGAGTATATAAAATGTACAGGACAAAATAGACAAGATGTGGGCAATAGCTTCAGACGCCAAACACTGCCATCCAACGTCGTCACTTCCGGTCCTGTGGCTGGCAGTGATGTACAACACCGGGCTATGTAATAGTAGCGTTCGAGGATAATAAGCTGTCGTATTTACCTTTAATGTGATATACGCTCCCCAAATACGGCTGACCATCAATTTTTGTAAGGAACTTTGCTAATCATTTTATTTTTTCAACATGGATTTATTTTCTCTAAAGAAGCCAGCATCATTTATTTCTAAATAGTACCATTTGGTTTTGCCTCTCCTTATATATGAACCCTCAGTTATGATAAGTAATATTTATACTAGAGGCATACTCTTTGTGCATTATGGATTATGTATAGTATTTCCTTTATCTACACGGTCTTGACAATATACAGCGTGGACGGATTATTTCCCCTCTGTCTGCGGTATATTACTCCTTTTTTGGCAAATAATTTCACCTACGAACCTCCTTGGTTATTTCTCTATGAGCCCTCATACAAAATGATCTTGTCATTTGTGTATGCCTTTTTTCTATATAAAAATGGTGAATACACGTGACTGCCAAATCAATGTATAAACAAAACAAAACAAAAATGAAAGTCAAATCACAAATATGGATTATATTAGCAGATGAGAGTGTTGTATTTACTCCTTGCGCCACAACTGTATCCATCTTTGTACAGATAGCAGGAGGCTGGCAAGGATAGAAATATGTGCCCATATGATCTATATAATGCACAAGGATTGCAAGGAAATGTAATGTGGGACAGTGACAAAAATAATGAGAGACAAAATGTGGAGACATACTAGCTATAAAATATACATATCTTTTCTTTTTTTTGCTGAACTGACTTAATTCCAAACCATTGATCCCGTTACATTTTTGTTAACTAATTAAAATATATTAACAACTCTGTACTGAATAATTTATTGTTTTGATAGGGCTCAAAGCACTAATTCTCTGGCACAGACAAAGTAGCAAATGGAATATATTGGCACTATGCATCCATTACTAGAAAGAACCCACTGCACACAGTCACACCATAAGCTAAAAAATGATGAAAGGCTTCCAAAACTGGACATTTACTGTAGATGGCTGAAGGCAGAACGCTGATTTGGGAGTCAGGGCCCTCTCCCAACTACCCCATACACATGGACGCTTGGCTCGGTCAGTGATTGTAATTTTCAACTGGGGATACAAGACAAAGCCACTGCCTGACACCATAGCTCCTCCTAAAAGGATTGGCCGCATGCATTCAAAGTGAACATTAGCTCTCATCAGAGAGTCAGGATACACACATAAATACTTGATTGTCAGCTAATCTCATCCTTATTGGTGAATTCAGACAACTTTAATACAATGTAGCACACTGGCTCAGTGATTAGCACTGTTGCTTTCTAGCGCTGGGTTCAAATCCCACCATGGACATTTGCAAGGGGTTTATATGTCAAAAACATCTCTATCCTCACCTACTGTATCCTCCACCCATCCCTTGTAGACTGAGCCCTCGCAGGCAGGATCCTCTTTCGTGTTGTACCGGTCTGTGCCTTGTTTTGTTGATGATTATTTTACTTGTCCCTACTATTAAAAAATAAAATGTATATGGATTCCTAACGTTTCTTTAGTAGTGATTGAAGACCGCTAACATATTTGTTAAAGGGCAAGTCTTCTCTCCGAACGTTATGACATAGCACTATGATATTATGGGTGTAGATCTTACTTCAAGGATTCCTACCAATTCTGAGAATGAAGGTGAAGTAGCATTGGTGTAGCAGTGTTTAGTACACACTAGCCCCAGGCAACCTGCTGGGCATGAAACCACATTGTGACTCATTTTAAGTGAATGGGGCACCGTGGGTTACCTGCACAGCTGTCCTGCATCCCCTTCATTCTTGAAATGGTAGTGGTTCAACAGTGAAAAATAGTGATCCAACTGCTGTTATTAACCCCTTCACGACCTTGGACGGATCTATCCGTCCAGGATCGTGTCCCGTTAAGCCCCGCCCCCTGCCGCGGGCAGGCGGCGTGGATCGGCAAACATATCAGCTGTTTTCAACAGCTGACATGTGTGCCTGCTAGCCGCGGGTGGAATCGCTTCCACCCGCGGCCATTAACCCCTTAAATCTTGCCGCCAAAGTCTGGCAGCAAGATTTAAATGCGCGCGGCCATGTTTCTTACTTACCGCCGCCCCCACCGGAAGTCACGTGTGTTATCACGTGACTATCGGTGGTTGCCATCGTAGCACAGGGTCATGTGATGACGCCTGCTGCTATGATCTTTCACTTTCGTTTTCCCTCGGCCGAGAGCAGAGGGAAAACCAAAGTGGGTGAATCTGCTGTTTACAGCTGTATTGCTGTGATCAGCAGATAGATAATAGCGATCGGATTGCTGATCGCTATAGCCCCCTAGGGGGACTAGTAAAATAAAAAAAAAAAAGTTAAAAAAAGTTTAAAAAAAAAACAAACCTAAAAGTTCAAATCACCCCCCTTTCCCCCCATTGAAAATTAAAGGGTTAAAAAATAAATAAATATACACATATTTGGTATCGCCGCGTTCAGAAATGCCCGATCTATCAAAGAAGGGAATTTTGTTTACTTACCGTAAATTCCTTTTCTTCTAGCTCCAATTGGGAGACCCAGACAATTGGGTGTATAGGCTATGCCTCCGGAGGCCGCACAAAGTATTACACTAAAAGTGTAAAGCCCCTCCCCTTCTGCCTATACACCCCCCGTGCTCCCACGGGCTCCTCAGTTTTGGTGCAAAAGCAAGAAGGAGGAAAAAGAATTATAAACTGGTTTAAAGTAACTTCAATCCGAAGGAATATCGGAGAACTGAAACCATTCAACATGAACAACATGTGTACACAAAAAAACAGGGGCGGGTGCTGGGTCTCCCAATTGGAGATAGAAGAAAAGGAATTTACGGTAAGTAAACAAAATTCCCTTCTTCTTTGTCGCTCCATTGGGAGACCCAGACAATTGGGACGTCCAAAAGCAGTCCCTGGGTGGGTAAAATAATACCTCGTAAGAGAGCCGTAAAACGGCCTCTTCCTACAGGTGGGCAACCGCCGCCTGAAGGACTCGTCTACCTAGGCTGGCATCCGCCGAAGCATAGGTATGCACCTGATAGTGTTTCGTGAAAGTGTGCAGGCTCGACCAGGTAGCCGCCTGACACACCTGCTGAGCCGTAGCCTGGTGCCTCAAAGCCCAGGACGCGCCCACGGCTCTGGTAGAATGGGCCTTCAGCCCTGAGGGAACCGGAAGCCCAGCCGAACGGTAAGCTTCGAGAATTGGCTCCTTGATCCACCGAGCCAGGTTTGATTTGGAAGCCTGTGACCCTTTACTCTGGCCAGCGACAAGGACAAAGAGTGCATCCGAGCGGCGCAGGGGCGCCGTACGAGAAATGTAGAGTCTGACTGCTCTCACCAGATCTAACAAGTGCAAATCCTTTTCACATTGGTGAACTGGATGAGGACAAAAAGAAGGTAAGGAGATATCCTGATTGAGATGAAAGGGGGATACCACCTTAGGGAGAAATTCCGGAACCGGACGCAGAACCACCTTGTCCTGGTGAAACACCAGGAAAGGGGCTTTGCACGACAACGCTGCTAGCTCAGACACTCTCCGAAGAAAGGTGACTGCTACTAGGAAAACCACTTTCTGCGAAAGGCGTGAGAGAGAAATATCCCTCATTGGCTCGAATGGTGGTTTCTGAAGAACCCTCAGCACCTTGTTCAGATCCCAGGGTTCTAACGGCCGCTTGTAAGGAGGAACGATGTGACAAACCCCCTGCAGGAACGTGCGTACCTGTGGAAGTCTAGCTAGGCGCTTCTGGAAAAACACAGAGAGCGCTGAGACTTGTCCCTTAAGGGAGCCGAGCGACAAACCCTTTTCCAGTCCAGATTGAAGGAAGGACAGAAAAGTGGGCAAGGCAAAAGGCCAGGGAGAAAAACCCTGAGCAGAGCACCACGACAGGAAAATTTTCCACGTCCTGTGGTAGATCTTGGCGGACGTTGGTTTCCTAGCCTGTCTCATAGTGGCAATGACCTCTTGAGATAATCCTGAAGACGCTAGGATCCAGGACTCAATGGCCACACAGTCAGGTTGAGGGCCGCAGAATTCAGATGGAAAAACGGCCCTCGAGACAGCAAGTCTGGTCGGTCTGGTAGTGCCCACGGTTGGCCGACTGTGAGATGCCACAGATCCGGGTACCATGACCTCCTCGGCCAGTCTGGAGCGACGAGGATGACGCGGCGGCAGTCGGCCCTGATCTTGCGTAACACCCTGGGCAACAGTGCCAGCGGAGGAAACACATAAGGGAGCTGAAACTGCGACCAATCCTGAACTAAGGCGTCTGCCGCCATAGCTCTGGGATCTTGAGACCGTGCCATGAACGTCGGTACCTTGTTGTTGTGTCGGGACGCCATGAGGTCGACGTCCGGCACCCCCCAACGGCAACAGATCTCCTGAAACACGTCCGGGTGAAGGGACCATTCCCCTGCGTCCATGCCCTGGCGACTGAGATAATCTGCTTCCCAGTTTTCCACGCCCGGGATGTGAACTGCAGAGATGGTGGAGGCCGTGGCTTCCACCCACATCAAGATCCGCCGGACTTCCTGGAAGGCTTGCCGACTGCGCGTGCCGCCTTGGTGGTTGATGTATGCCACCGCTGTGGAATTGTCCGACTGAATTCGGATCTGCTTGCCTTCCAGCCACTGCTGGAACGCTTTCAGGGCAAGGTACACTGCCCGTATTTCCAGAACATTGATCTGAAGTGAAGACTCTTGCCGGGTCCACGTACCCTGAGCCCTGTGGTGGAGAAAAACCGCTCCCCACCCTGACAGACTCGCGTCCGTCGTGACCACCTGCCAGGATGGGGGTAGGAAGGATTTCCCCTTCGATAATGAAGTGGGAAGAAGCCACCACCGAAGTGAAGCTTTGGTCGCCTGTGAGAGAGAGACGTTCCTGTCGAGGGACGTCGGCTTCCTGTCCCATTTGCGAAGGATGTCCCATTGAAGAGGACGCAGGTGAAACTGCGCGAAAGGGACTGCCTCCATTGCTGCCACCATCTTCCCCAGGAAGTGCATGAGGCGCCTCAAGGGGTGTGCCTGACCTTGCAGGAGAGATTGTACCCCCTTCTGTAGCGACCGCTGCTTGATGAGCGGAAGCTTCACTATCGCTGAGAGGGTATGAAACTCCATGCCAAGATATGTCAGCGATTGTGCCGGTGTCAGACTTGACTTTGGAAAATTGATGATCCACCCGAAACTCTGGAGAGTCTCCAGAGTAGCGTCGAGGCTGTGTTGGCATGCCTCCTGAGAGGGTGCCTTGATCAGGAGATCGTCCAAGTAAGGGATCACCGAGTGACCCTGAGAGTGGAGGACCGCTACTACAGTAGCCATAACCTTGGTGAAAACCCGTGGGGCTGTTGCCAGGCCGAACGGCAGTGCCACGAACTGCAGGTGTTCGTCTCTTATGGCGAAGCGCAAGAAGCGCTGGTGCTCTGGAGCAATCGGTACGTGGAGATAAGCATCTTTGATATCGATCGATGCAAGGAAATCTCCTTGGGACATTGAGGCGATGACGGAGCGGAGGGATTCCATCCGGAACCGCCTGGTCCTTACGTGTTTGTTGAGCAGTTTCAGGTCCAGGACAGGACGGAAAGACCCGTCCTTCTTTGGGACCACAAACAGGTTGGAGTAAAAACCGTGGCCCTGTTGCTGAAGAGGAACAGGGACCACCACTCCCTCTGCCTTCAGAGTGCCCAGCGCCTGCAGAAGAGCCTCGGCTCGCTCGGGAGGCGGGGATGACCTGAAGAATCGAGTCGGGGGACAAGAGGTGAACTCTATCTTGTAACCGTGAGACAGAATGTCTCTCACCCAGCGGTCTTTTACCCGTGGCAGCCAGGTGTCGCAAAAGCGGGAGAGCCTGCCACCGACCGAGGATGCGGATTGAGGAGGCCGAAAGTCATGAGGAAGCCGCTTTGGTAGCGGCACCTCCGGTGGTCTTTTTAGGACGTGACTTAGACCGCCATGAATCAGAGTTCCTTTGACCTTTCTGAGACCTTTTGGACGAGGAGAATTGGGACCTGCCAGCGCCCCGAAAGGACCGAAACCTCGACTGCCCCCTCCTCTGTTGGGGTATGTTCGGTTTGGGCTGGGGTAAGGATGTATCCTTTCCCTTGGATTGTTTGATGATTTCATCCAAACGCTCGCCAAACAACCGGTCGCCAGAAATTGGCAAACTAGTTAAGCGCTTTTTGGAAGCCGAATCTGCCTTCCATTCCCGTAGCCACAAGGCCCTGCGGAGTACCACCGAATTAGCGGATGCAACCGCCGTACGGCTCGCAGAGTCCAGGACAGCATTAATAGCGTAAGACGCCATTGCCGACGTCTGAGCGGTTATGGACGCCACCTGCGGCGCGGAAGTGCGTGTGGCTGCGTCAATTTGCGCTTGACCTGCTGATATAGCCTGTAGCGCCCATACGGCTGCGAATGCTAGGGCAAAAGAAGCGCCGATAGCTTCATAGATGGATTTCAACCAGAGCTCCATCTGCCTGTCAGTGGCATCTTTGAGTGAAGCCCCATCTTCCACTGCAAGAATGGATCTAGCCGCCAGTCTGGAGATTGGAGGATCCACCTTGGGCCACTGAGTCCAACCTTTGACCACGTCAGGGGGAAAGGGATAACGTGTATCCTTAAGGCGCTTAGAAAAACGCTTATCTGGACAATCATGGTGATTCTGGACTGCCTCTCTGAAATCAGAGTGGTCCAGAAACATACTCGGTGTACGCTTGGGAAACCTGAAACGGAATTTCTCCTGCTGAGAAGCTGACTCCTCCACCGGAGGAGCTGAGGGAGAAATATCCAACATACGATTGATGGACGCAATAAGGTCGTTCACTATGGCGTCCCCGTCCGGAGTATCAAGATTGAGAGCGGCCTCAGGATCAGAATCCTGATCAGCTGTCTCCGCATCATCAACCAGAGATTCCCCCCGCTGAGACCCTGAACAACATGATGATGTCGAGGGAATTGCCAAGCGAGCTCGCTTAGTCGGTCTGGGACTGGGGTCTGTGTCAGAGCCCTCAGCCAGGTTTCTATGAGAATCCCCGGGGGGACATTGTTGGTCCAACTGAGGGGGGCCAGGGAACAATGATTCAACAGAGTCCCTGTGCTGAGATACCGGTCTGGACTGCAAGGCTTCTAGTATCTTAGCCATAGTCTCAGAGAGTTTATCCTTAAAGACTGCAAACTCCGTCCCTGTCACCTGGACAGTGTCAGCAGGTGGAGCCCCCTGGGCCCCCCCTAGCAGAGGCTCCGGCTGAGTAAGTGCAGCAGGGGCCGAGCAGTGCACACAGTGAGGGTCAGTGGAACCTGCCGGTAGCGGCGTCGTACATGCGGCGCAGGCAGCATAGTAAGCCTGTGTTTTGGCACCCCTGCCTTTTGTGGGCGCCATGCTATTGTCTTCCCTGAGTAACACAATAGGGAATATAGCCAGAAATCAACTGTGCACTATACAGTGTAAAATATATACCATAAACATATAATTACACTTATGCACAATGGGGCTAGCACCACAGGTGCTGCTTATCACCCGCTTAAAGCGGTTGTGAGGCCACCAGAATCCCTGCCTGGGTCTCCCAGAATTTGTCCCCCTCTGCAGCGTCCGAGGAGCTGACAGGAATGGCTGCCGGCGTCCTGAGGAGAGGAGGGAGCCGTGGGCGTGACCCAGAAAGTGCGGGAATTGGTGCCTCACAGTGCACAGTGAGGGGGGTGGAGTATGCAAAGCATGCTCCAGCCCTCACTGCTGCTCGTCTGTACAGCGTCCCGCCCTTCCCCTGCCTGTCAGGGCTGTGGGCGGGAGGAGGAAACACTAGGCCGTACAAGCCGGGGACTCAAGTAATAAGCGCGGCTGCCATAAAAGCGCGGCCGCACGGAAGTCCCCGGCGCACTACAAGTCCCAGCCGCGCCTCAGTGTTAAAACATGGCGGCGGCGGTAGTGCGGTAGTCCCCCTACATAAACACACTCAGCGACGCTGAGTGTAATGGCACATTAACCCGGTCAGCGCCGCGGTCCCCGGTGGACTAGCACACCCAGCAATGCTGGAGTGTTGCTGTGCGCGGTCCCCACAGGGACACAGAGTACCTCCAAGTAGCAGGGCCATGTCCCTGAACGATACCCAGCTCCTATCCAGCAGGCTCCCAGGAGTTGTGGATGAAGCACGGCCTCAGTGCCTGGAGACCGATAGGATCCCACTTCACCCAGAGCCCTAAGGGGGATGGGGAAGGAAAACAGCATGTGGGCTCCAGCCTCCGTACCCGCAATGGATACCTCAACCTTAACAACACCGCCGACAAGAGTGGGGTGAGAAGGGAGCATGCTGGGGGCCCTATATGGGCCCACTTTTCTTCCATCCGACATAGTCAGCAGCTGCTGCTGACCCATCTATGGAGCTGTGCGTGCATGTCTGCCTCCTTCGCACAAAGCATAAAAACTGAGGAGCCCGTGGGAGCACGGGGGGTGTATAGGCAGAAGGGGAGGGGCTTTACACTTTTAGTGTAATACTTTGTGCGGCCTCCGGAGGCATAGCCTATACACCCAATTGTCTGGGTCTCCCAATGGAGCGACAAAGAAATATAAAATCAATTAATCTGATTGGTAAACGGCGTAGAGGCAAAAAAATTCCAAACGCCAAAATTACGTTTTTTGGTCGCCGCACGTTTTACGCAAAATGCAATAACAGGCGATCAAAACGTAGCATCTGCGCAAAGATGGTACCATTATAAACGTCAGCTCGAGACGCAAAAAATAAGCCATCACTGAGCCATAGATCCCAAAAAATAAGAACGCTACGTGTTTCGGAAAATGGCGCAAAACGTGCGCCACTTTTATTGGACAAACTTGTGAATTTTTTTTAACCCCTTAGATACAAGTAAACCTATACATGTTTGGTGTCTACAAACTCGCACCGACCTGAGGCATCACATAGATACATCAGTTTTATCATATAGTGAGCACTGAATAAAACATCCCAAAAACTATTGTGCGATCACACTTTTTTTGCAGTTTTTCCACACTTGGAATTTTTTTGCTGTTTTCCAGTACAATATATGGTAAAACCTATGGTTTCATTTAAAAGTACAACTCATCCCGCAAAAAACAAGCCCTCATATGGCAAGATTGACGGAATAATAAAAAAGTTACGGCTCTCGGAAGAAAAGGAGCAAAAAACAAAAACGCAAAAACGGAAAGTGCCCGGGGGCTGAAGGGGTTAAAGGGAATCTATAACGTTGGATAATGCTATTAATCTGCAGATATAAGAAAGTGTGGCACTGGAAGAGAATTAACTTTATTCTTCTTGGTAACTGCCAGCTTTTAGTCATACAGACGTGTTGGTGCAGCAGCTGTACACATGCTCTGGTACTTAGACAGCTGACTTCTGCAGTGATGCACTGCAAAACTAACTGCTAATCAAAGTGCTGAGGCATGCATACAGTTTCCACTCACTGTGCACTAAACGGTGACTGAAGCCATGCCACCATACTTCTATGACTGAAAGTCAGCGGCTCCTGTGAGAAATAAAGTTCATTTTCTCCCGTTTGTCAGACTTTCAGTACAGCAACCAGCCACCTTTCTACCGCTATTAACCTCCAGATTAACCCTATATCTACAGGATAATACCAATATCTGATGTCACAGGTTCACTTTAAGAAATTAAATAACTTCGAATACTCAACCTAAACGTTATAAAAAAAAAAAAAAAAAAGTTTTTCACTTTTTGTGAAGCTGCATAACAATCAACTTAGAAACAGGAGAACCTTGAAATAAAAAAAGATTAACCCAATTGATCCACTAAAGGGGTTGTAAGCTTACTTGCTGCATCCTCTATACCACTTTTTTCTCTATTTTTATTTGTTGAGCACAAGGCCTTAATATAATAATATAGGTAATCAAGGCCTTGTGCTCAACAAATAAAAATAATAGAGATAAAAAAAAGAGAAAAAAGTGGTATAGAGGATGGAGCAAGTAAGCTTCCTACCCCTTTAGTGCATCAAATGGGTTAGCCTTTTTTGATTGGGATTTCATTACTATAATAATAGGCGTAATATCTTGACTTTTTGTATGCACAAATTCTAATAAAAATGAATATATTTTTGAAATTGACTCAAGGTCCTCCTGTTTCTAAGTTGTTGTTGGAGTCATAAGGTATCAAAATAACGGACTTTTTTAAACTTTTTTGGTTTGCATAACAATCAAGTTGAAAACACTTAGGAAAAAAAGCTTCTCCTGAAAATAAAGAAGTATTAAACAAATATGGTATCACAAAGTGGAAACAGTTGTAATGAGCTGTTCTTTCAATAAAACTTCAGAATACAAATAAGAAACAAATAATTTCATATTGCAAATATTTTGTTTCGGCACATTATCTTACAAAAATTAATATTGGAGATAAAGTTGGGTAGCAAAAAAAAAAAGACTACAGATAATCTTTCATTTTAGGGAATAGTTATTACCAAAAAAATAGGATAATATTTAGTCTTCAAAAGATACCAACAGGGTGCAGCAAAACGCTGATATTTTGATTACTGCTAAACATAAACATCAGTACATAGTGTAAAAATTAAAAAAATGAGTTTTCAGAGAGCTCCTTGAATTTGATTTGCTTACTTTGCCTTTGTGTAACAATAATAAGTCCAGTAATAAAATATATATGTTTTTCTCTACTTTTCTAGGACCATTTGCTGCCACTAAATTTATCTTCAATAAATCATGTGTCATAAAAATTTATCTTCAATAAATCATGTGTCATAAACAGCTGAATGCGATTGTAAAAAAAAAGCGAAGCGTTTGACCGATAAAAAAAATATGTTGCTTTGCTTACTTTTTCCTACAAATGTTTTATAAAAGTTTTTGGCTTGCTTTGTCCACATTAAATACACTCTAACTAAAATAATACAAATTCTTTTTGCATAGAAAGCTTACAAAAGTGTTACAGTAAGGAATACAAATACTGTTGGGACATAAACAGAATAGAGGCAGAACAGATCCTTAGTTTATTCTAGCCTAGTGCTTCCAAAGTGTTGGCCTGATAAAGGGTTCTGACAGCTATAAATTCCCTGAGCGCCTTCATAGCAAATACTGCATGAAAGTTTTGGACAGTCAGTTGAGGCACGAGCACTACAAGGTTTTTATGTAACATACTAAAAAGAAAGTTCAATACAGAAACCTTTGTGACATAGAGCATGTAATATCTCTCTGCATCTTCTCTGAAGGATTATGGATTCTCTCTACAACTGAATTGCCATCACCTGTAGCATTTGGCTTCCAGTGCCTTCCCTCATCCTATATGGTCGTATGACACCGTCTTCATGAAGAAATCGAGGAGGACGCAGGCTCTCCACCTCATCAGAAGTGTCAGTAGCTCTGGAAAGAAGATGCAATCACAGCATGAGTACTTCACTTTGACATTTAATTTTTTTTTTTTTTAAATGCACTGACTAAGGATAATAAATAGGTCAGTATATGATAAACAAGTGATAGTAGGCTTGGATCTATGAGGTCTTATGGTGTGACAAGAATCAATAATACTAGTGATTGCTGTTGGCCGGTATAGACCTGTGTACAATATACAGTGGAACCTTGGTTAACGAGAACAATCCGTTCTGGGAGTGTGCTTGTTAACCAAGTTACTCGTTCGGCCAAGCAAGATTTCCCAAAGGAAATCATTGCAGTGCAGACAATTTGTTCCACAACTTGTTAAATATCCCATGCTGCTCCCCTATTGTGCCATTCCACACACGCACAAACACACACGCACACACACATACTATGCTCATTTTACCTTCCGCTCCATCGCCGGTCTCCTGGAACTTGCTGTTCTCCGGTATGGGCTATGTATCGGGTTACCATCGCGACGAGGGCGGAACTTCCGCTGCCAGAGCGCTGACGTCAAAAGCAGGACCCGCTAGCCTCTGATTGGCCAGTGCGTTGCCGTTGAGTAGCGGTGACAGCCGAAGTTCCTGCCTCGTCGCGTTGGTTGCGGATACACATCCTGGAGAAGCGAACTACAGGATCCAGGAGGCCGGCGATGAAACGGAAGGTACACATATTATGCTCACCTTACCTTCTGTTCCATCGCCGGCCTCCTGGGTCTTGTAGTTCTACAAGAACCATGAGGCCGGTGATGGAACGGAAGGTAAGGTGAGCATAATACTGTATGTGTGTGTGTGTATTTGTGTGTGTTTGTACGTGCTTGTGTGTGTTTGTGTGGACTGCAAGAGTGGGTTAGAGCTCGGTGGATGTACGGAACCGGAAGTGTGTACGGTGAGTATTTTGCTTGTACAGCAAAAATTTCTTGTAAACCGAGTTACAAATGTACAGAAAGCTTTGCTTGTTAAGCGAAATTCTCGTTAAGTGGGTTACTCGTTAAGCGAGGTTCCACTGTAATAAGTTCTGTTGAAAATAGTCTCCCCATAGCTGTGCCTCTCCAAACACTAGGGGGCACCTGGTGATGGCCCAGTTCAAAGTTTGAGAAACACTGTGCTAAATAAATGCAGCAGACCCTAAAGTAACCCTCCACCCTTGGACTGAAAAGTGACTCAACCTTTCTCATTTTTAACCACCTTAACTGGTGTCCTGTTTTCCTCCATCTGCCTCCTCAGCACAGATTGGCATTCTGCGTTTCCTGCTTCCAAGATGACCTCTCTAATTACATAGGGAGTGCAGTGGTGAGTCTAAACCACGGATCCTTGCCTTTCCTGTCCAACAGCAAAAGAAAGCCAGGGAAGGCATGGATCAGATTTACCAAAGGAATTATCCATGCCACTGCTGAGGGCACCTTGAAAGAAGAAGGGACAGAATGGCAATCTTAGCAGAGAAGGCAAAAGAAGACCACCAGGTAGGGTGACTATAAATGTGAAATGTATAGGCCATCTAACAATACTATCTCAAGAAATCATTGAAACGCCAGGCCAGAACAGATGACAGAATGGATGTAGGAAATTATGCCCGAAGAATTATGTCACCATACAGATCCTAAAATCGCCAAACAATATACATTGTCCCCTTTAAATAACAAGGAAATAAATTGTTAACAGGGATTTATACATATACTGCTGTAAATACAGTGATGACAACATCACTTCTTGAAAATGTGATTAATAGCTCTGAAATGAAGCTGTATACATAAAAGACTGTACATAATGCATTACCTCTTGATGCCCTGGAACGTGCTGCTGGCCATGTCTATGATGCCTCCTGTTGGCCTGGTTACAGCACCCACTAATCCTTTCCCAATTCCTTTAAAAAATCCAGCTGCGCCTTCTTTCTGAGCACCTAACAAACAAATTGTGTGAAATGTTATAGAAACCTTGACAATCAGAATTGCAAATCATTGTTATTGAAACAGATTGAGTCAGTGTACCTTTAATTGGTTTTGTAACAATCCCTGTAATTCCACTGACAAAGCCCTGAGGATAAAGAATAAAGAGTGACTCACAATCATAAAATGCTGACACATACTGGTCATAAGTGCCATAAGAGAAACTGTTCTAAAAACTGACTGGGCAGAGAAAACCAAGGACTGGTGACCATTTCATAGGCTTCTTACACCAATGCAACACTTGCTACCTCGAGGAATGGTAGGTATACTAAGATCAAAACACTTAAAGGGGTTGTCTAGGCAAAGAGAAAAGTTTGCTGGGGGTTTGGCGCTGTAAAAAGAATAAAGTACCATATTTTTCTGTTTATAAGACGCACCAGATTTTAAGACAAACCCCAAACTTAGGTAAAAAAAAGGGTGAATAAAAAAAAAAAAAAGGGTCCATCTTATAATCCGTTGGTGTCTTACCAAAGGGGAGCGGCAGCGGTGCACAGCATTGCTCCTGACTCCTACTACCCCTCTCCATCACCCCCGGTAAGCTACATTTGGATTTTAAGATGCACCCCTCACTTTCCTCCCAAATTTTTGGGAGTAACAGTGCATCTTGTAATCATAAAAATACGGTAATTGATACTCACCTACTGACACCAACCTGGATTCTGCACAGGCCACTCCATGGTCTTCTCTGACATAGGAAGAGAAGGAAAAAACGGTTTCACCAACAGGAAGTCTGCTGTGGCCTGTGATTAGCTGCAGCAGTCAAGTGACACTATCAATGTGTCATAAGATGTTTTTCTGATGGTGGGATGCCACGCAGGATCCAGGTGGGTGTCGGTAGCGATCACTTACTTTATTGTTTTCTACAGCTCCAAATCCCTGGGGAATTATTTTTGCCTGGATAACCCCTTTATCCCTTTGAAATAATTAACATAACAAGTATTTCTAACACATAATTAAAAATACATCTGTAATAGCAATGCTGCATATACCGTAAATTAATTTCTTCCAGGAAGATGTTGGCAGATGACCAACATTTCACTTAGTTAAGTCATCATTTTGTTTAGTTACAACAGACAAAAGTGCACATACCCACAAACACATGGTGAACAACTAGAAAAATCTTTCAAAACACGTTAAGTACAAAAAAAAAAAAAAAAAGACCAAAAAGGTATTGAATAGAAATTCTAGGTAACACTATAGATTTACTGATATCCCTTACAGATACAAGGCCTTTTCCTCCACGTGTAAGACCTTCCCTGATGCCGCTTGGTTGCTTGTTCATGGCTTCTCTACGCTTCTGTTGATATTCTTCGTCCATGGTAATGGCTGCTACACCTTTAGCCATAGCACTTGTGATCCTAGAGGCTGCTCCAGCTAAACCACCTAGAAAAAATTAACCAGGATTACATTTAGCACATAGAAATAGGGAAAGATACAAAAAGATTGCTACAGTTTGCAACAGCTCAAAGGTCAGGTAAATTGTAAAGTAAGATTGCCAAGAAAAAAAGTATACGTTATGGCCCTTGTTTGAGGTCAGTAAAAGAAAATGGCAGAAGTCGTGCATAGGGTATACAATGATTTCTTGGCACTGGTGGCGATGCCTTATTACTTGAACATATGTCTCCAGGAACATGTCAGTAGGCCTTTCATATTTCACACTGTTTCACTACTATAGTTAAGGCCCCGTCACACTAAGCAACATCGCTAGCAACATCGCTGCTAACGAACAACTTTTGTGACGTTGCTAGCGATGTTGCTGTGTGTGACATCCAGCAACAACCTGGCCCCTGCTGTGAGGTCGTTGGTTGTTGCTGAATGTCCTGGGCCATTTTTTAGTTGTTGCTCTCCCGCTGTGAAGCACACATCGCTGTGTGTGACAGCGAGACAGCAACAACTAAATGTGCAGGCAGCAGGAGCCGGCTTCTGCGGAGGCTGGTAACCACAGTAAACATCGGGTAACCAAGAAGCCCTGTCCTTGGATACCCGATATTTACCTTTGTTACCAGCCTCCGCCGCTCTCCCTGTCAGTGCCGGCTCCTGCTCTGTGCACATGTAGCTGCAGGACACATCGGGTTAATTAACCCGATGTGTGCTGTAGCTATGAGAGCAAGGAGCCAGCGCTAAGCATTGTGCGCTGCTCCCTGCTCTGTGCATATGTAGCTGCAGCACACATCGGGTAATTAACCCGATGTGTGCTGTAACTAGGAGAGCAAGGAGCCAGCGCTAAGCATTGTGCGCTGCTCCCTGCTCTCTGCACGTGTAGCTGCAGCACACATCGGGTAATTAACCCGATGTGTGCTGTAACTAGGAGAGCAGGGAGCCAGCGCTCAGTGTGCGCTGCTCCCTGCACGTGTAGCTCCGTGCGCTGGTAACCAAGGTAAATATCGGGTTGGTTACCCGATATTTACCTTAGTTACCAAGCGCAGCATCTTCCACGCGGTGCTGGGGGCTGGTCACTGGTTGCTGGTGAGCTCACCAGCAACTTGTGTAGCGACGCTCCAGCGATCCCTGCCAGGTCAGGTTGCTGGTGGGATCGCTGGAGCGTCTCAGTGTGACATCTCACCAGCAACCTCCTAGCAACTTACCAGCGATCCCTATCGTTGTTGGGATCGCTGGTAAGTTGCTTAGTGTGACTGGACCTTTAGGCTGTGTTCACTCGTTGTAGCTTAATTGCATCAATTGTGTTTGCTTTTATGGCTTTGGTCTGGTGAAAAAGAACTGCTGTGTTTGTGCACTCCTGGAAAACCATGATAAAAAATCTGTACCAACGCTTCAGAGTAGAATGTAGGCTTAACACAAATAGTCCACCAACAGATGTTAATTAAGGCCTTGTTTCATTTTTTCCACCATCTGGCGTTTCCTGAATTTATCATAGAGATTTATATGTGGCCCAGTCCGTTAGTTGTCACACCAGATTGTTTCTAGACTTGGATCCAAAATTGTTGTGTGCAATAGCCTTTATCCAGCTATGGACACAGGACCAGTGCACAAGCAGTCATCAGTTCTGCCCAGCTCCAAGTTAGAAGAATTGGCCAGACAATGCTGAGGTATAGAAATCAGCCTTACTACAGAAGACCATCACTTCTCTTATAAGCTACCATATACTATAATCACACCTAGTCAGGACACAGAGTAAAGAAATATTCTAGACAGATACAGTAATGGCCAAAAGTGTTGAAATTATTGCAGAAAAAACGGATTTTTGTGTACTCACCGTAAAATCGTTTTCTCTTAGCCATCATTGGGGAACACAGGACCATGGGACACAGGACCATGGGTGTTATGCTGCCTATCCATAGGAGGACACTAAGTAGATGCAAAAGCATAGCTGCTCTTCTGCAGTATATACCCCCTGGCCGGGCCAGGCAACCTCAGTTTTAGTACACAAGCAGTAGGAGAAAAAAAAACCCAGTAAAAACTTCTCAACAGAGGAACATGAGAAAAAAGGAGTCATAGCCAAATAAGGTACTGAGAGAACCAAGGCCCAACAGGGCAACAGCGTGGGTACTGTGTCCCCCAATGATGGCTAAGAGAAAACGATTTTACGGTGAGTACACAAAAATCCGTTTTTCTCTGACGCCTCATTGGGGGACACAGGACCATGGGACGTCCTAAAGTAGTCCATGGGTCGGAAAAATAAAAACAAGACAACGCAACCCAAGGACTAGGAACCAGTCCCAGACAGCCTGGAGCACCTACTGAGAGAGGTGCTCTACTGCCGTTTGCAGAATTTTCCTACCCAGATTTGCCTCAGCTGAAACCTGGGTATGGACTCTGTAATGCTTTGAAAACGTATGTAGGCTAGACCAGGTCGCAGCCTTACACACCTGTTCCACTGAAGCCTGATGCCGAATGGCCCACGAAGTGCCAACTACTCCCGTGGAATGAGCCCGCAGCCCACTAGGAATGGGCTTGAGTTGCAAGCGGTAGACTTCCTGGATCGCAGAGCGAATCCAGCGAGCTAGAGTCGCCTTTGAAGCTGCCTGTCCCTTCTTAGGCCCCTCAGGAATGACAAACAAAGAGTCCGTTTTCCTAAAGGGGGCTGTCCTGGATATGTAATATCTGAGAGCTCTGACGAGGTCTAACGAATGCAGAGACCTTTCCACCCTATGAACTGGGTGTGGACAAAAGGAAGGCAGAACAATGTCCTCTTTCAAATTAAACAGGGTAGGAACCTTTGGAAGAAAATCCGGAAAGGGGGCGCAGAACCACCTGTCCTGGTGAAAGATCAGAAAAGGCTCGAGGCAAGAGAGTGCTGCCAGCTCCGAAACCCGTCTGATGGACGTAATTGCCACCAGGAATGTTACCTTCCAGGACAGAACAGCAAGGGAGGATTCCTTGAGAGGTTCAAAGGGAGACCTCTGGAGACCGTCCAGAACGAGATTGAGGTCCCATGGGTCCAGCGGCCGTTTGTACGGAGGAACTAGATGGGAAACGCCCTGGAGGAAGGTCTTGACTTGCGGTTTTTGAGCCAGGCGGCATTGGTAGAAGATTGAGAGCGCTGAGACCTGCCCTTTAAGGGAACTGAGAGACAACCCTGCTTGCAAGCCAGACTGTAGAAAGTCGAGAATTCTAGGAATGGCCAGAGGAATAGGCTGGACGTTAGTTTCTCTGCACCATGAAAGGAAGATTTTCCACGTACGGTGGTTAATGCGGGATGAAGCAGACTTTCGGGCGCTGATCATGGTGGAAATAACCTCGGGGGAGAATCCCGCTCTTGTTAATACCCAGGTCTCAATGGCCATGCCGTCAGCTTCAGGGCTCTGGAGTTCTGATGGGAAATGGGCCCTTGGGTCAGCAAGTCTGGGATGTCTGGAAGGCGCCACAGTATATCTGCGAGCATTTGTACTAATTCGGCGTACTAGGCGCGCCTGGGCCAGTCCGGTGCTATCAGTATCACCGGGACTCCCTCTGCCTTGATCTTCCTGATTACCCGCGGCAGCAAGGCAGGCGGAAATGGTACCAGGAGCAGACTAGAGCATCCGCGCTGATGGACTGCGGGTCGCGTGACCTGGCTATGAACGCGGGTACCTTTGCGTTCAACCTTGAGGCCATTAGATCCACGTCTGGTGTGCCCCAGCGAGTGCAGATGTGTAGAAACACTTCTGGGTGGAGAGACCATTCTCCGGCGGCCAGGCCTTGGCGACTGAGAAAGTCTGCTGCCCAGTTCTCTACCCCCGGTATGTGTACCGCTGATATCACTGACCCCGTTGATTCGGCCCAGCTGAGGATCTTGTGGGCCTCGAGATAAGCCGCTTTGCTGCGGGTGCCCCCCTGCCGATTGATATAGGCTACAGCTGTCGCATTGTCCGATTGGACTCGAATCTGACGACCCGCTAGCAGAGGCTAGAACGCTCTGAGCGCGAGGAAGATCGCGCGGAGTTCCAGGATGTTGATGGGAAGGAAAGACTCCTGGGGCGTCCAACGTCCTTGAGCAGTGTGGTGCCGGTACACTGCTCCCCAGCCCAGGAGGCTGGCGTCCGTGGTCAGGACCAGCCAGTTCACTGGGAGAAAAGATCTCCCCTTCGATAGGGATGAGGACCGAAGCCACCAGCGGAGTGCGTACCTGACTGAAGGCGTCAGGTGAAGATGTCTGTCCAGGGAGAAGGGGCTCTTGTCCCAGGCCGCTAGAAGGGCTAGCTGCAGTGGGCGGAGGTGCAGTTGAGCAAAGAGTACTGCTTCCATAGCCGCCCCCATCCTGCCGAGCACCTTCATGCCGAATCGAATGGAGCGAGACGGAGGACGTAGAAGTCAGCGTACCGGTCGTTGAAGAGCGATCGCCTTGTCCAGGGGGAGATAGATCAAGCCCCGAAGGGTGTCCAGGGACATGCCCAGGAAGGTGATCTACGAATTGAAAGTGGGAGTCCTGAACTGCGAAGCGGAGGATCTTTTGGTGATCTGGGGCGATGGGTATGTGCAGGTACGCGTCCTTGATGTCTATGGAAGCGAGGAATTCCCCTTCGACCATGGATGCAATAATGGACCTTAGGAACTCCATTCTGAATCTCCGTACGTGCACATGTTTGTTCAGGTGTTTGAGGTCCCGGATGGGTCGAACTGACCCATCCTTTTTGGGGACCACAAAGAGGTTGGAATAAAAACCCCTGAACTTCTAGTCGTCCGGGACAGGTATTATCACTACTGCTGTTTGGAGCGAGTGGATTGCTGAGAAAAAAGCTTTGCGTCGTTTTCGAGTCTTTGGGGGGTTTGAGAGAAAGAACCGACTCGGGGGTCGGATCCGAAATTCTATGTGGTAACCGGAAGACACAAGGTCTCGCATCCATTTGTCGTCTGAGGCGTCAACCCAGATGTGTTGAAAGAGCCGCAGTCGACTTACTACAATGAGTGTGTCTTCCGGGGGGCCGAAGGAGTCATGAGGGGGGAAAACGTCGTGGACGAGTCTCCCTAGTCCTGGACTGTTTCGGTCTAGGCTGCCATGACGCATGGTCAGTGGTAGTGGATGGGGGATCCTCCACATGCAGAGTTTGGTTGATTGCTACTGTAAAGGAGTCTATTGCAGTTTGATCATCTGGGGGTGATGAAACCAAGGAATCCTCCTGGTAGAAACAGCATTCTCCCTCCTCCAGTTCTTAAGAAGCTGTGGAGCGTGTGGGAGAGCCTGCCCTGTGTGCTCCCGAGGGAGCGCCCTGGGGGCTATGAGGGAGTGCTGGAGACACCCGGCCGTGTGCTCTTTTCCTGATTCCTGCAACCGGTGAAGCATGTGCCCGGATTACCTCAGAAGGATCCTCCATAGGGGTATCCTCAGGCCGTGTTCCATCCAGGGGCCCAGAAGGGTGTGGAGGACGCCATTGCATAGCCAGAACCAGGTTCTTTGACAGTTTTTCCATGGATTGGGACAGAAACTGTGCCCATTCCGGTGGGCTGGGAGCCCTAGGCTCTGGGCTGACTGTTGCGGCGGTAGTGGCGGGGGGGTCTTGGGGGGCTATAGGGGCACAGGACTCACAGAGAGAAGAGGGTGGTAGCTCAGCGTGGCAGGCAGTGCAGGCTGAGTAATAGACTATGTGAGCCTCAGCGCTCTTTGTGCCCTTAGAATTCTGCATATTCCTAATAGGAGTATGCCAGGAGGGGGAACAATGGTCAGCAGAGCTACAAGTGAAGCAAATACCTCACCAGAATCAGCCGATGTCCCTGCGTCCTCAGGAAGGAGTAAGTTCTGTGGAGATCTTTGCATGCTTTTCGGGGGGTGGGGGGAGCTTATCGCGGCCCGCGGGGGGCGGGGCTTAGCGCTAAAAGAGCGCCAAGAAGAAGTCTGTGTGCCCCCCTGCTGTCTGTAGCAAAAAATGGCGGGAAGGGAGCTTCTGTGACAGTTTTTCTCCCCCTCCATCCAGTCAGCACACAGCTTGTCACCGTGGATTATCTCTGCCGGCTTTACTGCAATCAGAGCATGCAGCTAGAGCAAATAAACAAAGCAAACAAACAGTGTGAGTTCCTGAGCTCTGGGTCCTTTGATTTTCTGCAAACAGCAAGGGACTTCCCCCCTCCTCCAGCCAGCAAGCTAGAGAAAAATTAACACTGTGTGTTCAGGATCCCTGGGGCTCTCCTCCTTGCAATCAGCAAGGGACTTTCTCATAATAAAATACTGTGAATTCAGTAGTCCTGGGAGCCTTCCCCGTGTTTTCTCCCTTTGTCTGGGAAACCAGTCAGGGGGGATCTCACCTTAACACTGCTTCAGTCCAGGCAGTGGAAATAGCAGAGTCAACTTGCTGTGACAGTTTTTCTCCCTGTGTCCGGCCACACAGCCTGCAAAGAGGGGCTGAGGAATTGTGCCTCTGCCCTGGGCTCTGGAAAATCGGTGTCTGTGGGACCAGTCGTCCAGTAAAAGGCAGCCCAGGATCCAGCGTCGCAGGAGGGGGTACGTGGAGGCAGCACTCCGCGTTGCCGCCCGTTGATGGTATTGGGGGATCGGTCCCAAAAGGAAACCGTCGCCCTCAAAAAATAACAAAACCTTGAAAGATGTGCCTCCTACAGACACTAAGCTAAAACTGAGGTTGCCTGGCCTGGCCAGGGGGTGTATACTGCAGAGGAGGAGCTATGCTTTTGCATCTACTTAGTGTCCTCCTATGGATAGGCAGCATAACACCCATGGTCCTGTGTCCCATGGTCCTGTGTCCCCCAATGAGGCCTCAGAGAAAATAAGTATTTCCACCAAAAATTATTACAATTGCAAATGGTTTGTTATCCACATGTTTGTTTTCTTTGTGTGTATTGGAACAAAACAACAAAATAGAGAGAGGAAAAAAAGGCAATTTGAACATAATTTCATACAGAACCCCAAAAATGGGCTGGGCAATGTTGTTAGTACCTATGCAAAATTGTCGGCAATTGACTTGGTTTCAAGCAAGTGATGATAGTTTAAACTCACGTGTGGCAAGTAACAAGTGTGGGCAATATGAAAATCCCACCTGAAACCAGATAAAAAGGGGAGAAGTTGACTTTGCACTGTGTGTCTGTGTATCCCACACTAAGTATAGAGAACAGAAAGAGAAGAGAACTATCTTAAGAACCAAAATTGTTGAAAAATATCAACATTCTAAACAAATACAAGCTGTCCTACAGGCTTAGGGTGCATCAGTGCCAGTGCAAACTATCCATCGACATTTAAGAGACCCAGAAGGACCCCACTACTAACACAGAGACATAAAAAAGCTAGACTGCAGTTTGCCAAAATGTATGTGAGTAAGCCAAAATCTTGATGTAAAAGTGCCGTGTGGACAGATGGCATCAAGCTAGAAATTGTTGGCAATGCACATCACTATATCGTTTACCGAAAACGGAATGAGGCCTATAAAGGAAAGGACACAGTACATATAGTCAAATATGGTGGAGGTTTAAAGATTTTTTGGGATCGTTTTGCTGCTTCTGGCACTAGTTACCTTGACTGTGTGAAAGTTATGTCCAAATTGCCTTTTTGTCTCTGTATTTTTGTATTTGTCCAATACACACAAAGGATATAAACATGTGTATAACAAAACACGTGCGATTGTAATAAGTTTCTAGGAAAAATACTCCATTTTCCGGAACAATATCAAAGATGGCAACACTTTTGCCTATCACTGCATCACAAAATTACTGGTGACTAAATGTATAACAGCTTTAGTTCACATTATTACCCTCATCACAAAATAACCATTTAAATTTAGAACTAAAATCATCTAAAATGAAAATTCCATACTTTACATTTGAAATATTATCAAGAAGAACAATTTCTGTAGACTCTATAATTGTAAACTAGAACTAATGTATAGATATGTCATTACTCGCACTCACTGAAATTTGAAGTATTGACTTTACTTACCAACTGCTCCCCCAACAAGAGCCTTTACTCCTAATGCCATTCCCTCAACAAACTCTTCAGGTCCTTGAATGGCACCCTGCAAAAATAAAACAGAATAGATTGTATGGCATGTATACAAAAAGCCTCTAAAACAGATGACTACATGTGCCAGTTATCGGCTCCTTGAATGAGTAAGGTCATATATCATCTGAGACGCATCAGTAGTTTACATTAATTTGTGATGCCCTTAAAGTTACATGAAAAAATTAAAATAGAATGCTTTTACATAAGAGACAGACTTTCCCCCCCCCCCCCTTTTATCTGATTAAGGGTACCGTCTCACTAAACGACGTACCAGCGATTCCGACCACGATATGACCTGGTCAGGATCGCTGGTGTCTCACTACATGGTCGCTGGTGAGCTGTCAATCAGGCAGATCTCACAAGCGACCAGTGACCAGCCACCAGTGACTTGTGGAAACGATACTGCGCTTGGTACCCAAGGTAAATATCGTGTAACTAAGCAAAATACTTTGCTTGGTTACCCGATATTTACCCTTGGTTACCAGCGCACAGCGCTTAGCGCTGGCTCCCTGCACTCGTAGCCAGGGTACACATCGGGTTACTAAGCAAAGCATAGTTACCCAATGTGCACTCTGGCTACGTGTGCAGGGAGCCAGCACTGGCAGCCTGAGAGCGGCGTACGCTGGTAACCAAGGTAAATATCGGGTAACCAAGCAAAGCGCTTCGCTTAGTTACCCGATATGTACCTTGGCTACGTGTGCAGGGAGCAGGCAGCCGGCTTCTAGCAGCTGCGGACGCTGGTAACCAAGGTAAATATCGAGTAACCAAGCAAAGCCTTTGCTTGGTTACCCGATGTGTACCTTGGTTACCAGCGTCCGCAGAAGCAAGCTCCCTGCACATTCAGATTGTTGCTCTCAGACTGTCAAACACAGCGATGTGTGCTTCACAGCGGGAGAGCAACGACCAAAAAATGAACCAGCACTGTGTGTAACGATCAGTGATTTCAGAGCAGGGGCCAGGTCGCTGCTTAGTGTCACACACAGCGAGATCGCTGATGAGGTCAGTGGTACGTCACAAAAACCGTGACTCAGCAGCGATCTCGCTAGCGATCTCGCTATGTGAGAAGTACCCCTAAGACTAGATTGTTACATCTAGCTTTAGAGTAGTTACAATCAATTCTTCAGAAGTGACTGATAAACAAACATGCTTTATCCATACAATTGAAATTCAGAAAATCCTAACTAAAACTCTGATTTTACTACTTTAGAAATCTCATTAATTCCATACATCATATTAAATAAGTTTATAAAGACTTTTACATAACCTGATAACTAAAAAAGGACACTGCATTACCTGGTAAGGTTCATAGAAGAAAGCTTCTACCCCTTCAGAAAAATCACGAAATAAGCCGAAAGGATTCCCCAGCACATCAAGTCCAAGAACAAGAACATACATTTGTTTAATTGCCTACAGAATAAGGAAACATGCAATTACAAAATTTCGTTCAATATATTAGGCTGTGCTCCCATCATGTTTGTGAAGTAAAGGGTTATTCCCATCTCGAAGATCTTATCGCAGTAGGAGTATTAATACACTGTGTGCAGAATTATTAGGCAAATGAGTATTTTGATCACATGATACTTTTTATACATGTTGTCCTACTCCAAGCTGTATAGGCTTGAGAGCCAACTACCAATTAAGTAAATCAGGTGATGTGCATCTCTGTAATGAGGGGTGTGTGTTGTGTAATTACATCAACACCCTATATAAGGTGTGCTTAATTATTAGGCAACTTCCTTTCCTTTGGCAAAGGATCAGAAGAGATTTGACGGGCTCTGAAAAGTCCAAAATTGTGAGATGTCTTGCAGAGGGATGCAACAGTCTTGAAATTGCCAAACTTTTGAATCGTGATCACCGAACAATCAAGCGTTTCATGGCAAATAGCCAATAGGGTCGCAAGAAGCGTGTTGGGCAAAAAAGGTGCAAAATAACTGCCCATGAATTGAGGAAAATCAAGTGTGAAACTGCCAAGAAGCCATTTGCCACCAGTTTGGCCATATTTCAGAGCTGCAACGTTACTGGAGTATCAAAAAGGACAAGGTGTGCCATTCTCAGAGACATGGCCAAGGTAAGGAAGGCTGAAAAACCACCACCTCTGAACAAGAAACATAAGATAAAACGTCAAGACTGGGCCAAGAAATAACTTAAGACTGATTTTTCAAAGGTTTTATGGACTGATGAAATGAGAGTGACTCTTGATGGGCCAGATGGATGGGCCAGAGCCTGGATCAGTAAAGGGCAGAGAGCTCCACTTCGACTCAGATGCCAGCAAGGTGGAGGTGGGGTACTGGTATGGGCTGGTATCATCAAAGATGAACTTGCGGGACCTTTTCAGGTTGAGGATGGAGTGAAGCTCAACTCCCAGACCTACTGCCAGTTTCTGGAAGACAACTTCTTCAAGCAGTGGTACAGGAAGAAGTCTATCGTTCAAGAAAAACATGATTTTCATGCAGGACAATGCTCCATCAAATGCATCCAAATACTTCACAGCGTGGCTGGCCAGTAAAGATCTAAAAGATGAAATAATAATGACATGGCCCCCTTGTTCACCTGATCTGAACCCCATAGAGAGCCTGTGGTCCCTCATAAAATGTAAGATTTACAGGGAGGTAAAACCGTACACCTCTCGGAACAGTGTCTGGGAGGCTGTGGTGGCTGCTGCACGCAATGTTGATTGTAAACAGATCAAGCAACTGACAGAATCTATGGATGGTAGGCTGTTGAGTGTCATCATAAAGAAAGGTGGCTATATTCGTCACTAATTTTTTTGGGTTTTGTTTTTGCATGTCAGAAATGTTTATTTCTAAATTTTGTGCAGTTATATTGGTTTATCTGGTGAAAATAAACAAGTGAGATGGGAATATATTTGGTTTTTATTAAGTTGCCTAATAATTCTGCACAGTAATAGTTACCTGCACAAACAGATATCCTCCTAAGATAGCCAAATCTAAAAAAAAAACCACTCCAACTTCCAAAAATATTAGGCTTTGATATTTATGAGTCTTTTGGGTTGATTGAGAACATAGTTGTTGATAAATAATAAAAAAAAATCTCTAAAATACAACTTGCCTAATAATTATGCACACAGTGTATTAGTATTATCAAATACCACCAATTAGAAATGTAGTATAGTTCTTCTGATTCACTATGTTGCTTATCTCATCTGCAGGGCATTGCAGGACTTTAGGTATTCTGCAATGCCCTGCACATGAGGTAAGCGACATAGTGAAGCAGAAGAACTATACATTTCTAATTGGAGGTATTTGCTAATATTCTATTATTATTATTATTATTATTTCTACTATGACACCTACTACATATTACGATTGGATCTTGGAGATGGGAATAACCTTTTAGGTTTGGCATATATGCTGGCAAAAGCTCCCAGCACATACAGCAATTGTACACATAGGCCACCAATTAGCTAGTGTACCAAATAGTGTTTTTTTCTTTAGATTTTTGTATGCGGCATACAACAGTAGTTGGACACATGTATATACATTTGACGGTATTTACAAGATACAATGGGTTTTTTTTGTGAAACACAGATCTTGGCAGAAGCCAACCGAGGCATTATGTCAGGATCTGTTCAGCAGATTATTTTAACCACCATGAAATTAAGAGAATGAATATAATCTTGAAGTCGGACGTAAAATACATCATATTATATAATAGTTATTCACTTACTTGTCTTGAGTAATGTCTAATGACTTCCCACTGCAGCTCCTGTGTTGAGTAAACTTGATTTTTAATCTCAAAAAATGCCAACCTGCAAATGAAGAAGAAAAAAAAAGGGTACTACTATTAAGATATAAAGAATCTAACTTATGAAAATAACCATACTGAAGGTAGCACCTACTTAAACACAACATCCTGCACGTCCGTCAGGGTGGCACCAATACTCTTTAACAAAAGGTTTAGTGACTGAACAGGAATCAGCTCTTTATCTCGAAGTTCCTTATTCCCATCATCTCCACCAGTGCTCAGAGAAAAACTTAAATGAAGCTACAAGAAAAGAAAGAAGGCAACGACATTATAGCAGAAGTAACCTGAAACGCGTGCCCCAGTGCAAAAAGTGTAATTACCCATGCACCAGGCCGTAAGACTGAGACCTGGGCACTCCCTGAACCTACATCCCAGCTGAAACTTATACAGAAAGAGAAAATAAGCATTAACCTTTTGTTTTAAAGCCGGGGCCACACAGGGCACCACTGCGATCCTCGCATGACACTCGGCTCATGCTGGCAGCACAGCAGGAGCCGAGTGTCACTGCGACTGATGTCCGATCTTTCGGGGGGCGGGCCAGCACTGAGGAGGGGGCGAGAGGAATTTATTTCCATATCTCCTCCTTTGCCGGTTATTGCCATTCTCACCCTCGCAGTACACCGGTGTATAGCGAGTGCAGTGCAATTTTTCTCTCGCCCCATAGATTTGAATGGATGCGAGAGAAACAAGGATCGCATTACACCCGCAGCATGCTGCGACTGTTTTCTCGGTCCGATTAGGTCTGAGAAAATAATTGAACATGGGTGCTGGCACATAGGCTGATATTGTTTTATCGCATTTCACTCGCTTCGATTTTCATGCCATGTGTCTTAGGTCTAATAACCAGGGAATTTTTTGTTGTAATGCTTTTAATTTTAACTCCACCTAATTCCAAGAGACATAACCCTTTAATTTTTCCATCAACAGCCATATGAGAGCTTGTTTTTTGGGGGGACAAATTCAAAATGCAGTTATGAATGGCATAATTCATTTTACCATACAATGTACTGGAAATGGAAAAAAAAAATCAAGTTTGGTGAAACTTTATAAGACGCAATTTCATCATGGTTTCTGGATTTTGCTTCTACAGAATTCATTCTGCAGTAAAAATTGCAGCAATACATCTTTTCATTTTTTTGTAATGATGTAAAATGTCTGAATTAAAAAAAAAAAAAAAGAATAAATTGATTTGTGTCTTTATGTTTCAAGACTTCACTTTTTGGTTAGTTTTTTTGTACCTTGAGTTGAGGTTTTTATTGACACTATTTTCGGTACATATTATGCTTTGATTGATTTACATTGGATTTTTTTGGGGAAGTGCAAAAATTGAAAAATGGCAGTTCTGTTATGATTTTTTTTTTCTTATTGGCATTTTAATATATGGTTTAAATAATTATACAGTTTGATAGGTCTGACTTTTTTTTTTTTTAGACACAATACAAAATATGTTTGTTTTTTAAATGTCTTTAATTTTGAAAGGTTAATTAAATTTTCATATATTTTGTACTTATTTTATTTATTAAAAAAAAAAAAAAAAAGCTGTTTTTCTTATTTCTATTTTATTTTTTAGTCCTCTTAGCTTTCAAAATATGCTTCACTACTACAATATTGGATTATAAAGTGAAATTGCGGATCATCTGTGACGCGCAGCCTCGTCATAGGGCGAGGATCAAGGTGGCAGTTACAGGGGCTTTTAGCTGGACCTTGGCTGCCATAGTAACCCATCAGTTACCCGCGATTACTTTATTAAATGCTGCTATCAGAGACTTACAGCAGCATTAAGGTGGTTAAACTACAATGATCAGAGCACAGCTGCACCGGTTCCTGCAGTTACAGGTGGTTGCTTTGTAAGGCCTCTTTCCCACATTAGTTTTTTACCATCAGTCGCAATCCGTTGTTTTGTGAAAAAATGGATCCAGTGCTGGATCCGTTTTTTTTCTCACTGAGTTGTATTAGCAACGGATTGCAATGGATGGCATCACGTTTCATCCGTTGTGCGACGGATCTGTCAAAAAGTGTTTGTCCTGCCAATGGAGCTGACGTCTACATGAACGTTTTTTGTGTGCGTCAAAAAAACAGACATCGATGGATCCGTCGGCGTCAGTCGTGTGTTATAATGGAAGCCTACGGGTGCAGGATCCGTTGCAATCCGTCAAATGATGGATTCTGGCGACAAATCTGTCTTTTAGTAACAAAGCATGCCCAGATGTGTAAATTCCTTCCTGGTCAGAAAAAGTGTTTCTCTCTGTGTCTCTCAGGTTTTCAATGGCAAATGACCTTTGCCATATAAAAAAATATATCTGCGACGGATCCGTCACATCAATCACAAGAAGGATTATGACTGGTGCAAAAAAAAACTGATGTGTGAAAGAGGCCTAAGTAACAAAGCTGGCATCTGCCATATGTGAAGTCCGCTCAGCTCCTGAGCCAGCTTCAGACTCTGCTTAACGACCTATGATGAAAATGGATTTCATAAGTCACTATTAAAGGCAGGGAAGTAAGTTGTAAAACAGTTTAAGTTACCTTAATGGGAGATATGTGGAAATCTTCATAAAGGCTGAGTTGAGAAGTACTTATTGAAGATACGGTGCTTAATTCTGCTTGAAGAGATTCTATGTCTTTCTTGAAAAGCTCCACCTATAACAAACAATATGTAGGTTATTAGCACAATTAGTAAAACAGAAGACTCTTGGGTATCTCTAAACAATGGTATATTTAGGCTCTAGTTCCCTGTTATCTCTTTATCTGAATTAAAAACAAAGTGCATCACAACCACTGCCATCAACGGATTTTCCTTTTCAAAGGAACAAGGGAGCTTTCCTTAGATTACAATAACTATTAAGCAAGAAGCATACAATAAGGGGTGCTTCACACACAGCGAGCTCGCTGCCGAGATCGCTGCTGAGTCACGTTTTTTGTGACGCAGCAGTGACCTCATTAGCGATCTCGCTGTGTGTGACACTGAGCAGCGATCTGGCCCCTGCTGCGAGATCGCTGCTCGTTACACACAGCCCTGGTTCGTTTTCTTCAAAGGCGCTCTCCCACTGTGACACACAGATCGCTGTGTGTGACAGCGAGAGAGCGACGAAATGAAGCGAGCAGGGAGCAGGAGCCGGCATCTGGCAGCTGCGGTAAGCTGTAACCAAAATAAACATCGGGTAACCAAGGTGGTTACCCGATATTTACCTTAGTTACCAGCCTCCGCAGCTCTCATGCTGCCTGTGCTGCCGGCTCCGGCTCTCTGCACATGTAGCTGCATTACACATCGGGTTAATTAACTCGATGTGTACTGTAGCTAGGAGAGCAAGGAGCCAGCGCTAAGCAGTGTGCGCGGCTCCCTGCTCTCTGCACATGTAGCTGCATTACACATCGGGTTAATTAACCTGATGTGTACTGTAGCTAGGAGAGCAAAGCTAAGCGGTGTGCGCTGGTAACTAATGTAAACATCGGGTAACCATACCCGATGTTTACCTTAGTTACCAGTGTCCACAGCTTCCAGACGCCGGCTCCGTGCAAGCGCAGCGTCGCTGCTGGCTGGGGGCTGGTCACTGGTCGCTGGTGAGATCTGCCTGTTTGACAGCTCACCAGCGACCATGTAGCGATGCAGCAGCGATCCTGACCAGGTCAGATCGCTGGTCGGATCGCTGCTGCATCGCTAAAGTGTGAAGGTACCCTTATACCCATGCCTCTACTGATGACAAAGTGATTTATCTTCTCAATAGAAAGTGATTACTTCACTGGTAACATTACTAAACTTAGGCAGCAGAATTATTGACTTACAGCTTGATCCTTAGGTACGTCCCCGCTCTGTGCAAAGAGGTCAGCAAGGGCGTACAAAAATCCAAGATCTATCCGGAGATCCATTTCTTGTATCAAAACCTTGAAATATCTGTCAACAAAATTGTAAATTGGACAATCTTTAAAATTAAGCTCCACTTATACATAATAAAGTAGTGCACCCTTAAAAGAAAAAAGAGAATTTTGTTTACTTACCGTAAATTCTTTTTCTTATAGTTCCGACATGGGAGACCTAAACCCAGTATAGCTACTGCCTCCGGAGGACACACAAAGTACTACACTCAAACGTGTAGCTCCTCCCTCCGGCTATATACACCCCCTGGATGACAATCTACCCAGTTCAGTGCAAAAGCTGAAGGAGGACATCCACCCATAAGTAGAGATAGAGTAAAACTCGGCAAGACCAGAACTCTGTCTACTAACAACAGCCGGTGAAACACACGGAACAAAAAACTGCCAACAGGCAACAGGGAGGGTGCTGGGTCTCCCATGTCGGAACTATAAGAAAAAGAATTTACGGTAAGTAAACAAAATTCTCTTTTTCTTTATCGTTCCTTATGGGAGACCCAAACCATGGGACGTTCCAAAGCAGTCCATGGGTGGGAAATAAACCAAACTGAGAAGTAGGCAAAACCTAACTTCACAAATGGGCGACAGCCGCCTGAAGAATGCGTCTGCCCAAGCTCGCATCTGCCGAAGCATGAGCATGCACTTGGTAGTGCTTCGAAAAAGTGTGCAGACTGGACCACGTGGCAGCCTGACAAACCTGCTGAGCCGTAGCCTGGTGCCTGAAAGCCCAGGAGGCGCCGACAGCTCTGGTCGAGTGCGCCTTAATCCCTGGCGGAGGAGGCACCTGAGAACACTGGTAGGCATCGGTGATAGCCGACCTGATCCAACGAGCTAGGGTCGGTTTAGAAGCAGCGAGACCCTTGCGCTGACCAGTGGTTAGCACAAAAAGTGATGTGCACCGCCTAAAAACGGCGGTGCGTGACACATAGATTCAAAGCGCCCGCACCAAATCTAAGGAGTGCAACGCCTTCTCAAAACGATGCACAGGGGCCGGACATAGAGAAGGCAATGAAATGTCCTGGTTAAGGTGGAAAGGAGACACCACCTTAGGGAGAAAGTCCGGAGTCGGACGAAGAACCACCTTGTCTTGGTGAAACACCAAAAAGGGAGATTCCGAAGAGAGCGCAGCCAAATCAGAAACTCTCCTGAGAGAAGTTATGGCTACTAGAAAAACAACTTTCTGTGAAAGTCTAAACAAAGGAACCTCCCTGAGAGGCTCAAAGGGGGGTTTCTGTAAGGCCGTGAGGACCAGATTAAGGTCCCAGGGATCCAAGGGCCGCCGGTAAGGAGGAATGATGTGAGATGTGCCCTGCATGAAGGTGCGCACCTGAGCCAGTCGGGCGATACGCCGCTGGAACAATACCGACAAAGCCGACACCTGTCCCTTGAGGGAATTGAGGGACAGACCTAGCTGTAGACCGGACTGTAGAAAAGACAGGATGGTCGGCAAGGAGAACGGCCAAGGAGCATGGTCGGAAGAGCGACACCAGGACAGGAAAATCCTCCAAGTCCTGTGGTAAATCTTGGCCGAGGAAGACTTCCGAGCCTGAGTCATGGTGGAGATGACCTCAGAGGGAATGCCTGAAGCCGTCAGGATCCAGGACTCAAGAGCCACGCCGTCAATCTGAGAGCCGCAGAATTCTGGCGGAAGAACGGACCTTGAGAGAGAAGGTCTGGGCGGTCCGGGAGATGCCACGGCACCTCTACGGACAGACGGAGCAGGTCTGGGTACCAAGCTCGCCTGGGCCAGTCCGGAGCAATGAGTATGACTCGACGGCCCTCCATTCTGATCTTGCGCAGAACCCTGGGCAAGAGCGCTAGAGGGGGAAAACACATAGGCCAGACGGAACTGAGACCAATCTTGAACCAATGCGTCTGCCACGAAGGCTTGAGGATCGTGGGAGCGAGCCACGTAAACCGGAACCTTGTTGTTGTGCCGGGATGCCATTAGATCCACTTCCGGAGTGCCCCACTTGCGGCAGATTGATCTGAACACTGACGGATGCAGGGCCCACTCGCCGTTGTCCACGGTTTGACGGCTGAGATAATCGGCCTCCCAGTTTTCCACGCCTGGGATGTGGACTGCAGATATGGTGGACTTGGAGTCCTCCGTCCACTGGAGGATTCGTTGAACCTCCAACATCGCCAGACGGCTGTGAGTCCCGCCCTGGTGATTGATGTAGGCAACCGCTGTCGCGTTGTCCGACTGAACCCGAATGTGCCTGCCCGTCAACAGGTGGTGAAAGGCTAGGAGAGCTAGAAACACAGCTCTGATCTCCAGCACATTGATCGAGAGGGCTGATTCGGACGGAGTCCAAGTGCCCTGTGCTCGGTGATGGAGAAATACTGCTCCCCAACCGGAGAGGCTGGCATCCGTGGTGAGGATCACCCAGGACGGAGTCAGGAAGGAGCGTCCCTGTGACAGAGAGAGGGGCCGAAGCCACCACTGAAGGGAGCTCCTGGCCTGTGATGACAGAGCCACCAGCCTGTGCAAGGAAGAGATCCGATTGTCCCAACAGCGGAGAATGTCCAGCTGCAGGGGACGCAGATGGAACTGGGCAAAGGGAACCGCTTCCATTGACGCCACCATCTGACCCAGCACCTGCATGAGGTGTCTGATGGAATGACGGCGGTGCCTCAGCAGAGAGCGCACCGCCAGACGAAGGGACTGCTGTTTGACTAAGGGCAACTTGACAAGTGCCGGCAGAGTCTCGAATTGCATCCCTAGGTACATAAGTACCTGGGTCGGGGTCAGAGTGGACTTGGGCAGGTTGACAAGCCACCCGAACTGAACTAGCGTGGCGAGAGTGAGAGAGAGACTCCGCTGGCAGTCTACACTGGATGAGGCCTTGACTAGAAGGTCGTCCAGGTAAGGAATCACTGCCAACCCCTGGAGGTGCAGGACCGCAACCACTGCTGCCATGACCTTGGTGAACACTCGAGGGGCCGTGGCTAAGCCAAAGGGGAGAGCCACGAATTGGAAATGTTCCTCTCCGATTGCAAAGCGTAGCCAACGCTGGTGTGAGACCGCAATAGGCACATGCAGATAGGCATCTCTGATGTCGATGGATGCCAGAAAATCTCCTTGGGTCATTGAGGCAATGACCGATCTCAGAGATTCCATGCGAAAGTGCCGCACCTGAACATGCTTGTTGAGAAGCTTGAGATCCAGGATGGGCTGGAAGGAACCGTCCTTCTTGGGGACTAGAAAGAGGTTTGAGTAGAAACCGCTGAACCGTTCCCGGGCGGGAACCGGAACAATTACCCCGTTGGCCTGCAGGGATGCCACGGCCTGAGAGAAGGCGGCGGCTTTGGAGCAGGGGGGTGTGGACAGAAAAAATCTGTTTGGCGGGCTGGAAGAAAATTCTATCCTGTAGCCGTGGGAGATGAGATCCCGCACCCACTGATCGGCGACGTGTTGAAACCACACGTCTCCAAAGTGGGAGAGCCTGCCACCGACCAAGGACGTTGCTGGCGCAGCCAGATAGTCAAGAGGAGGCTGCCTTAGTGGCAGCGGCTCCTCCGGTCTTTTGAGGACGCGGCTTTGCGCGCCAGTTTGATTTACGATCCTTGGCTGCGGTAGTGGACGAGGTCGAGGGCTTAGAGGATGACCAGTTAGAGGAACGAAAGGAACGAAACCTCGATTGGATCCTGCCCTGGACAGGTTTCCTGGCTTTAGTTTGTGGCAAGGAAGTACTCTTCCCGCCAGTAGCTTCCTTAATTATGTCATCCAGCTGTTCCCCAAACAGCCAGGACCCAGCAAAAGGGAGACTCGCAAGGTACTTCTTAGAGGAAGCGTCTGCTTTCCACTCTCGAAGCCACAAGATCCTGCGGATCGCGAGGGAGTTAGCGGAGGCCACCGCCGTGCGGTGAGAAGCCTCCAGGATGGCAGACATGGCGTAGGATGCAAAAGCCGAAGCTTGAGAAGTTAAGGCATCCATCTCAGGAATAGAGTCCCTGGTAAGGGAATGTATCTCCTCCAGAGAGGCAGAGACTGCCTTAAGAGCCCACACTGCCGCAAAAGACGGGGAGAACGAGGCTCCTGCCGCCTCATATACAGACTTGGCCAAAAGGTCAACCTGGCGGTCAGTGGGATCCTTAAGAGAAGTGCCATCAGCCACAGCTACGACTGTGCGGGCTGAGATTCTGGACACCGGAGGGTCTACCTTTGGGGACTGGGCCCATTCCTTAACCACCTCTGGTGGAAAAGGAAAACGGTCATCTGAATTACGCTTCGGAAAACGTTTGTCAGGACAGGCCCTGGGCTTGGTAACAGTGGTCTGAAAGCTGGAGTGGTTAAAAAACATACTCCTAGCTTTCTTAGGTGAGGTAAACTGGTGCATCTCTACCAGAGAGGCTTGTTCCTCTGACTCTGGTGGGTTGAGGTTCAGTACGGAGTTAATGGACGCAATCAAGTCACTAACATCCGCATCACCCTCAGACAAGTCAATGGGGTACATAGAGGTAGCGTCTGAGCCCACAGTAAACGAATCCTCCTCGCCCTGTACCTCGGCACGTGAATCAGAGCCGTGGGAAGAGGAAGGAGAAGGGTCCCTGCGTCTCCGTTTAGGGAGATGGGGTCCTAGGACATGCTCTGAGAGCTCTGCAGAGCTAGGAGCAGCAGAAGCACCCTGAGAAGGGGGCTGATGCATGGTCAGCAGTGTCCGGGACAGCTGCCCCATGAAGTCGGCAAAAGACTGGGAAATAGCTTGTGAAAAAGATGCTACCCAAGCCGGGGGTTCAGCCACCGGGGCCGGAGCAGCCGGAGGGACCCCTGAGGAGGCTCCAGGCTGAGACACAACCATATTAGCACAGGCATCACAATGTGGGTATGTGCTTGGCTCTGGCAGAATGAGCTTACATGCAGTGCATATAGCGTACATGTTTGCAGCCTTGCTCCGGGTGACAGACATGCTGCTGAGGTGGAAGCTCTGCAGCAAGAAAACACTCCTGCAGAATGTCCTGAGAGTGTAATAAAAAGCCCACAACCAGAGGTTGTGGCTTACCAGACCGCTCTCTGTGTGCCCTCCGGATTCCACAGTTCAAAGCCCAAGTGAAGCGTCAGCCCTCCTAAACAGCAGCAGCTGCAGCATCCAGCGCCGACCAGTGTAAGAACGCTGAGAAAATGGCGCTGGAAGGAGGAGGGGGGCGGGTATTAGGCCAAGAGCGGGAAAACGGAGGGCCAGGGAGAGATGCAGGGAGAGATACAGGGGAGGGAACATCTCCCCAGAGAGGAGTGCCCTCCCCTCTGCTGGCCGAGCGGTGGGCGGCGCCACGCTATGTCTCCTGTATGCATGACATGCAGAGAAGCCGAAACCGAAACTAGGCCCAAACTGAAGCCGGGGCCTAGATTTTAAAATGCGGCCGACGAGCAGGCACCCTCTGCGCGGTTCTCAGGGGAAACCCCCAGAACCGGCCGGAATTTACAGTAACGATAAAACACATACTGTCCCCCTAATAAAAGTACCCGGGACCCCTGAAAAACGTCTCAATACTTAGCTTTTGAGACGCAGGGCCAGTCCCTGAGGGGGGGTGAACGCTCCTTCCAGCAGGAACCAGACAGGGCTGCGGATGGAGACCGGTCTCCTGCAAGCAGAGAGGACCGTGACGGCTCCCACTTCAAACCAGAGCTTCTCAGAGGATGTGAAGGAGCACGGCATGTGAAGGCTCCAGCCTTGTAAAGTCAACCTTAACAGCACCGCCGACAGAGTGGGGTGTGAAGGGACATGCCGGGAGTCCAGACTGGACCCGCTTTTCTTCCAAATCTTGAAAATCAAAATAAAAATGAAAAGAAGGGAATTTTGTTTACTTACCGTAAATTCCTTTTCTTCTAGCTCTAATTGGGAGACCCAGACAATTGGGTTGTATAGGCTATGCCTCCGGAGGCCGCACAAAGTATTACACTCAAAAGTGTTAAGCCCCTCCCCTTCTGCCTATACACCCCCCGTGCTCCCACGGGCTCCTCAGTTTTGGTGCAAAAGCAAGAAGGAGGAAAAAGAATTATAAACTGGTTTAAAGTAACTTCAATCCGAAGGAATATCGGAGAACTGAAACCATTCAACATGAACAACATGTGTACACAAAAAAACAGGGGCGGGCGCTGGGTCTCCCAATTAGAGCTAGAAGAAAAGGAATTTACGGTAAGTAAACAAAATTCCCTTCTTCTTTGTCGCTCTATTGGGAGACCCAGACAATTGGGACGTCCAAAAGCAGTCCCTGGGTGGGTAAAATAATACCTCGTAAGAGAGCCGTAAAACGGCCTCTTCCTACAGGTGGGCAACCGCCGCCTGAAGGACTCGTCTACCTAGGCTGGCATCCGCCGAAGCATAGGTATGCACTTGATAGTGCTTCGTGAAAGTGTGCAGACTCGACCAGGTAGCCGCCTGACACACCTGCTGAGCCGTAGCCTGGTGCCTCAAAGCCCAGGACGCGCCCACGGCTCTGGTAGAATGGGCCTTCAGCCCTGAGGGAACCAGAAGCCCAGCCGAACGGTAAGCTTCGATAATTGGCTCCTTGATCCACCGAGCCAGGGTTGATTTGGAAGCCTGTGACCCTTTACGCTGGCCAGCGACAAGGACAAAGAGTGCATCCGAGCGGCGCAGGGGCGCCGTACGAGAAATGTAGATTCTGAGTGCTCTCACCAGATCTAACAAGTGCAAATCCTTTTCACATTGGTGAACTGGATGAGGACAAAAAGAAGGTAAGGAGATATCCTGATTGAGATGAAAGGGGGATACCACCTTAGGGAGAAATTCCGGAACCGGACGTAGAACCACCTTGTCCTGGTGAAACACCAGGAAAGGGGTTTTGCATGAAAGCGCTGCTAGCTCAGACACTCTCCGAAGTGAAGTGACTGCTACTAGAAAAACCACTTTCTGCGAAAGGCGTGAGAGAGAAATATCCCTCATTGGCTCGAATGGTGGTTTCTGAAGAGCCACCAGCACCCTGTTCAGATCCCAGGGTTCTAACGGCCGCTTGTAAGGAGGAACGATGTGACAAACCCCCTGCAGGAACGTGCGTACCTGTGGAAGTCTGGCTAGGCGCTTCTGGAAAAACACAGAGAGCGCTGAGACTTGTCCCTTAAGAGAGCCGAGCGACAAACCCTTTTCCAGTCCAGATTGAAGGAAGGACAGAAAAGTGGGCAAGGCAAAAGGCCAGGGAGAAATACCCTGAGCAGAACACCACGACAGGAAAATTTTCCACGTCCTGTGGTAGATCTTGGCCGATGTTGGTTTCCTGGCCTGTCTCATAGTGGCAATGACGTCTTGAGATAACCCTGAAGACGCTAGGATCCAGGACTCAATGGCCACACAGTCAGGTTGAGGGCCGCAGAATTCAGATGGAAAAACGGCCCTTGAGATAGCAAGTCTGGTCGGTCTGGTAGTGCCCACGGTTGGCCGACCGTGAGATGCCACAGATCCGGGTACCACGACCGCCTCGGCCAGTCTGGAGCGACGAGGATGACTCGGCGGCAGTCGGCCCTGATCTTGCGTAACACTCTGGGCAACAGTGCCAGCGGAGGAAACACATAAGGGAGCTGAAACTGCGACCAATCCTGAACTAAGGCGTCTGCCGCCAGAGCTCTGGGATCTTGAGACCGTGCCATGAACATTGGTACCTTGTTGTTGTGCCGGGACGCCATGAGGTCGACATCCGGCACCCCCCAGCGGCAACAGATCTCCTGAAACACGTCCGGGTGAAGGGACCATTCCCCTGCGTCCATGCCCTGGCGACTGAGATAATCTGCTTCCCAGTTTTCCACGCCTGGGATGTGAACTGCGGATATGGTGGAGGCCGTGGCTTCCACCCACATCAAAATCCGCCGGACTTCCTGGAAGGCTTGCCGGCTGCGTGTGCCGCCTTGGTGGTTGATGTATGCCACCGCTGTGGAGTTGTCCGACTGAATTCGGATCTGCTTGCCCTTCAGCCACTGCTGGAACGCTTTCAGGGCAAGATACACTGCCCGTATTTCCAGAACATTGATCTGAAGCGAGGACTCTTGCTGGGTCCACGTACCCTGAGCCCTGTGGTGGAGAGAAACCGCTCCCCACCTTGACAGACTCGCGTCCGTCGTGACTACTTCCCAGGATGGGGGTAGGAAGGATTTCCCCTTCGATAATGAAGTGGGAAGGAGCCACCACCGAAGGGAAGCTTTGGTCGCCTGAGAGAGGGAGACGGTCCTGTCGAGGGACGTCGGCTTCCTGTCCCATTTGCGTAAGATGTCCCATTGAAGGGGACGCAGGTGAAACTGCGCGAAAGGGACTGCCTCCATTGCTGCCACCATCTTCCCCAGGAAGTGCATGAGGCGCCTCAAGGGGTGTGACTGGCCTTGAAGGAGAGATTGTACCCCTTTCTGTAGTGACTGCTGCTTGATCAGCGGAAGCTTCACTATCGCTGAGAGGGTATGAAACTCCATGCCAAGATATGTCAGCGATTGAGCCGGTGTCAGATTTGACTTTGGAAAATTGATGATCCACCCGAAACCCTGGAGAGTCTCCAGGGTAGCGTCGAGGCTGCGTTGGCATGCCTCTTGAGAGGGTGCCTTGATCAGCAGATCGTCCAAGTACGGGATCACCGAGTGACCCTGCGAGTGTAGGAGCGCTACTACAGTAGCCATAACCTTGGTAAAAACCCGTGGGGCTGTTGCCAGGCCGAACGGCAGTGCCACGAACTGCAGGTGTTCGTTTCCTATGGCGAAGCGCAAGAAGCGCTGGTGCTCTGGAGCAATCGGTACGTGGAGATAAGCATCTTTGATATCGATCGATGCAAGGAAATCTCCTTGGGACATTGAGGCGATGACGGAGCGGAGGGATTCCATCCTGAACCGTCGGGTTTTTACGTGTTTGTTGAGCAGTTTCAGGTCCAGGACCGGGCGGAAAGACCCGTCCTTCTTTGGGACCACAAACAAGTTGGAGTAAAAACCGTGGCTCTGTTGCTGAAGAGGAACAGGGACCACCACTCCTTCTGCCTTCAGAGTGCCCAGCGCCTGCAGAAGAGCCTCGGCTCGCTCGGGAGGCGGGGATGACCTGAAGAATCGAGTCGGGGGACGAGAGGTGAACTCTATCTTGTAACCGTGAGACAGAATGTCTCTCACCCAGCGGTCTTTTATTTGTGGCAGCCAGGTGTCGCAAAAGCGGGAGAGCCTGCCACCGACCGATGATGCTACTAGAGGAGGTCGAAAGTCATGAGGAAGCCGCTTTGTTAGCGGCGCCTCCGGTGGTCTTTTTAGGACGTGACTTAGACCGCCATGCATCAGAGTTCCCTTGTTCTTTCTGAGACCTTTTGGACGAGGAGAATTGGGACCTGCCCGCGCCCCGAAAGGACCGAAACCTCGACTGCCCTCTCCTCTGTTGGGGTATGTTCTGTTTGGGCTGGGGTAAGGATGTATCCTTTCCCTTGGATTGTTTGATGATTTCATCCAGACGCTCGCCAAACAGCCTGTCGCCAGAAATTGGCAAACTGGTTAAGCGCTTTTTGGAAGCAGAATCTGCCTTCCATTCCCGTAGCCACAAGGCCCTGCGGAGTACCACCGAATTGGCGGCCGCAACCGCCGTACGGCTCGCAGAGTCCAGGACCGCATTAATAGCGTAAGACGCAATTGCCGAGGTCTGGGTGGTAATGGATGCCACTTGTGGCGCGGCCGTGCATGTGGCTGCTTCAATTTGCGCTTGACCTGCTGAGATAGCTTGTAGCGCCCAAACGGCTGCGAATGCTGGGGCAAAAGAAGCTCCGATAGCTTCATAGATGGATTTCAACCAGAGCTCCATCTGCCTGTCAGTGGCATCTTTGAGCGAGGCCCCATCTTCCACTGCAAGTATGGATCTAGCCGCCAGTCTGGAGATTGGAGGGTCCACTTTGGGACACTGAGTCCAACCTTTAACCACGTCAGGGGGAAAAGGATAACGTGTATCCTTAAGGCGCTTAGAAAAACGCTTATCTGGACAAGCATGGTGATTCTGGACTGCCTCTCTGAAATCAGAGTGGTCTAGAAACATACTCGGTGTGCGCTTGGGGAACCTGAAACGGAATTTCTCCTGCTGAGACGCTGACTCCTCCGCCGGAGGAGCTGAGGGAGAAATATCCAGCATTTGATTGATGGACGCAATAAGATCGTTCACTATGGCGTCCCCGTCTGGAGTATTAAGATTGAGAGCGCCCTCAGGATCAGAATCCTGATCAGCTGTCTCCGCATCATCAACCAGAGATTCCCCCCGCTGAGACCCTAAACAATATGATGTCGAGGGAAATTCTAAGCGAGCCCGCTTATTCGGTCTGGGGCTGGGGTCTAAGTCATAACCCTCAGCCTGGGATGTATGAGATACCCCGGGAGGACATTGTTGGACCAACTGAGGGGGGTCAGGGAACAATGATTCAACAGAGTCCCTTTGCTGAGATACCGGCCTGGACTGCAAGGCTTCTAGTATCTTAGCCATAGTCTCAGAGAGTTTTGCAAACTCAGTCCCCGTCACCTGGACAGTGTCAACAGGTGGCTCCCCCTGGGTCCCTCTTAGCAGAGGCTCTGGCTGAAGAAGTGTCACAGGGGCCGAACAGTGCACACAATGAGGGTCAGTGGAACCTGCCGGTAGCGGGGTCTTACATGCGGCGCAGGCAGCATAATAAGCCTGTGTTTTGGCACCCCTGCCTTTTGTGGGCGCCATGCTATTGTTTTCCCTGAGTAACACAATAGGGTATATAGCCAGAATGAACTGTGCTCATACAGTGTAGAGTATATACTATAAACAAATAATGTATCAATACACTACAGCACCATGGGGCTAGCACCACAGGTGCTGCTTACCAGCCGCCTAAAGCGGTTGTGAGGCCACCAGAGACCGTGTCTGGGTCTCCCAGGGTTTGTCCCTCTCTGCAGCGTCGGAGGAGCTGACAGGAATGGCTGCGGCGTCCTGACGAGAGGAGGGAGCCGTGGGCGTGGCCGAGAAAGTGCGGGAACTGGTGCTCACACTGTGCACAGTGAGGGGGGTGGAGTATGCAAATCATACTCCAGCCCTCAGTGCTGCTCGTTCCGTGCAGCGTCCCGCCCTTCCCCTGCCTGTCAGGGCTGGGGGCGGGAGAAAAGGAAGCTAGGCCGCAAGAAAGCCGGGGACTCGAGTATAAGCATGGCCGCCGTAAAAGCGCGGCCGGCGCCGAAGTCCCCGGCGAACTACAAGTCCCAGCCGCGCCGCAGTTTCCCATGGCAGCGGCGGTTAGCGCGGTAGCCCCTACATATAAACACACTCAGCGACGCTGAGTGTGTAATGGCACAGTTAAACCCGGTCAGCGCCGCGGTCCCCGGTGCACTAGCACACCCAGCAAAGCTGAGGTGTTGCTGTGCGCGGTCCCCACAGGGATACAGAGTACCTTCCAGTAGCAGGGCCATGTCCCTGAACGGTACCCGGCTCCTATCCAGCAGGCTCCACAGGAGTTGTGGATGAAGCACGGTCTCAGTGCCTGGAGACCGATAGGATCCCACTTCACCCAGAGCCCTGAGGGGGATGGGGAAGGAAAGCAGCATGTGGGCTCCAGCCTCCGTACCCGCAATGGATACCTCAACCTTAACAACAACGCCGACAAGAGTGGGGTGAGAAGGGAGCATGCTGGGGGCCCTATATGGGCCCACTTTTCTTCCATCCGACATGGTCAGCAGCTGCTGCTGACCAATCTGTGGAGCTGTGCTGTGCGTGTCTGACCTCCTTCGCACAAAGCAAAAAACTGAGGAGCCCGTGGGAGCACGGGGGGTGTATAGGCAGAAGGGGAGGGGCTTAACACTTTTGAGTGTAATACTTTGTGCGGCCTCCGGAGGCATAGCCTATACAACCCAATTGTCTGGGTCTCCCAATAGAGCGACAAAGAAAATATCAGAGAATGCAAGTGTGTGTATCCTCCTGAAACACAAAGCATTGAACTGGGTAGATTGTCATCCAGGGGGTGTATATAGCCGGAGGGAGGAGCTACACGTTTGAGTGTAGTACTTTGTGTGTTCTCCGGAGGCAGTAGCTATACACCCATGGTTTGGGTCTCCCATAAGGAACGATAAAGAAATCTGTCATTAAATTAACCCCTACAAATCCTCATATAGGGGCATACAGGTATTTGAAATGTAATTCCATTAGCACCTTATATCTTCTATCTGTTGCTACATGACTGAGTGATAGAAGTTTTCATTCATATCCAAATGACATGATAAGTGCTGTGGGTGTGACAAAGCACTTCCCCTTCCTCATTCTGCATAGTTTCTTTCCCCACCCAGGGTCAGCCTCTTTAGCTTGCATAATAGCTAATTGTCTATGTCAAGCCTGGTCTGGGCAAGGAAATTAGTTGGGGAGCAATACATTCTGCTAAAGAGGCTGGTACTAGATGCAGAAAACAAACACGGAAAGTGGTATATTCTTAAGGTACGTCACACATAACGAGATCGCTAGCGAGATCGCTGCTGAGTCACGGTTTCTGTGATGCAGTAGCGATCCCGTTAGCGATCTCGTTATGTGTGACATCTACCAGCGATCAGGCCCCTGCTGTAAGATCGCTAGTCGCTGCAGAATGGTCCAGGCCATTTTCTTCAAAGGCGATGTCCTGCTGGGCAGGACACATCGCTGTGTTTGACACTGTGTGACAGGGTCACAGTGACTGCTGAGATCATTATACAGGTCCCTACTGCGACCTGTATCATTCCTGCATCATTGGTAAGGTCTGACTGTGGGACATCTCACAAGCCACTTTCAGTGATCCCTATCAGGTCGCATTGTTTTCGGGATCCCTGGTAAGTCATTGTGTGTGACTGGGCCTTTACTTGCTCTATCACACTCAGAGAAGATAACACCTAATTTACATATTAATTAAAAGGCAGATTACTCAGAAATGCAGCAACAGATGGAAGATATAAAAGGAGAAGGTGGATTTAAATATTTAAGACCTGATTGCCAATTTATGCACTTTGGGGTGGGGTTTGATCTACATTACAGATTGCCTTTAAGACAATACCACATCATAAATGTAATTTATTCATCCTCTCCACTGTAAGATGCCCTAATTAGTTTCCAAGATTAGGTATATGGCTGTTTCATATTGGCATTTTAACTTACTTTATACGTGATATTTCAGAATGTCCAGCTGTCCTCATTACAATGCTTACATCAGTAAATGGTTTGGGTTCTGTAATGTATTAAAAAAAAAAAATTCAACATTTTCAAATAATTTTGAAACGCTTCTAAAATACATAAACATCTGCATGGCTCACGTAATCTTTCCGATAGAGCAAGATTGCATAAATTGATCTGTATATATTAATTTATACAATGCTGTACCCGCTGTACTTTTGCAACAGTTCAAGTGGCTGCACTAAATGTTGAACTATATATGAACTCACTTCAGTACATTGATAACCAAACAATTCACATTGAAGCTGGTTTGACTTAACTACATTTAAAATATGACAAAGGATTTATATAATTCTACAAACAGGTGATCTTTTACATAATTAAAACACAATACCAATAGTGCATAATATACAAACCTGAGTCCATGGCCACAGACTTTGGGGGTTTAACAGGGTAAAACACAAAGGGAAATATGGCTCCAGGAATCTGATTTTGTATCTGCCAGAAGAGAACAAAACAAATTAAAACATAAAAACACCATAAGGGTCAGAGCACATAATATTTTTCAAACTTAGGGGAACCCACTGAGTTTTTAAAGCAGAAGAGACTTCAGTAAACTACAGGGGTCTACTACCCTGAAGTGTCTTTTTTTTTTTTGGCCGTTCACAGACTTTTTTTTAAAGTGTTTTTTTGTGATGTCTTTTTTTGTGTTGTTTTCCGCTCATTTTTTCACTTCATTAAATAATGAAGAAAGCTCGCGGTTTTTTTTTTTAAAAGCAAAAATGATGAAAAAAATGCTCCAAAACAGGTTTGTGAAGCTTTGCCATTAACTTGTATTGTACAAAGTGTCTACATAAAAAATTCATTGCATGCACATACCCTTAAAGAATCTTTGTGGATTGTTCTAGCTGCTAAAAGAACATCTATTTATTCATTTTCAGAACTGGTGGGGTCTGCGGGCTCAGATTCCCACCGCAAATTCAAAATGTTAAAGAGGTTGTCCAGTGAAAAGAAGTTACCACCTAAATGAAGGATATGTGATCATTTGCTGATCGCTGGGTGTCCCAACATTGTGGCCTGCACCAGTTGGTAGATAATGTAATTTGTATCCATGATGGGGAAATTTTAACTCACTCACAAAATGGTGTGGCAATTCGGACGCTTGACTGCTACTCCATTCATTCTCAATGGGATTTCGGGAAAAAGCTAGAAGCAGTTCCTAGCAGTTCCATAGTGAATGAATGGAGCATCGGTCGAGCATATGTACAGCCACTTCATTCTATCAGGGATAATCTGTGTGGGTCCCAGCAGTCAGACCCCCACCAATCAACAAGTTATCACCTATTCTATTAATAAGTAACAATTTGTTTTAACTGGACAACCTCTTTAAGACATAAGTATCTAGTAAACTCCTTTGCCCTCCCTATCTTGAAATGTATAGCTTAAGGGGTGGTTCACACATAGCGAGCTCGCTGCCGAGATCGCTGCTGAGTCACGCTTTTTGTGACGCAGCAGTGACCTCATTAGCGATCTCGCTGTGTGTGACACTGAGCAGCGATCTGGCCCCTGCTGCGAGATCGCTGCTCGTTACACACAGCCCTGGTTCGTTTTCTTCAAAGGCGCTCTCCCACTGTGACACACAGATCGCTGTGTGTGACAGCGAGAGAGCGACAAATGAAGCGAGCAGGGAGCAGGAGCCGGCATCTGGCAGCTGCGGTAAGCTGTAACCAAGATAAACATCGGGTAACCAAGGTGGTTACCCGATATTTACCTTAGTTACCAGCCTCCGCAGCTCTCACGCTGCCTGTGCTGCCAGCTCCGGCTCTCTGCACATGTAGCTGCTGTACACATCGGGTTAATTAACCCGATGTGTTCTGTAGCTAGGAGAGCAAGGAGCCAGCGCTCAGTGTGCGCTGCTCTCTGCTCTCTGCACACACAGCTAAGCGGTGTGCGCTGGTAACTAATGTAAACATCGGGTAACCATACCCGATGTTTACCTTAGTTACCAGTGTCCGCAGCTTCCAGACGCCGGCTCCGTGCAAGTGCAGCGTCGCTTGCACGTCGCTGCTGGCTGGGGGCTGGTCACTGGTCGCTGGTGAGATCTGCCTGTTTGACAGCTCACCAGCGACCATGTAGCGATGCAGCAGGGATCCTGACCAGGTCAGATCGCTAGTCGGATCGCTGCTGCATCGCTAAAGTGTGAAGGTACCCTAACTCCAAAAGTTGACTTACAGCTATTTAACAAAAAAAGCCAAAACGGAGCTCCAACTACTACATAATGTTATAATTCAAGCAGAGAAGAATAAAAAGGTATTACATATTGGACATTAGAAAACAGGCTAAAAACAGAAAAGATCTCTTCTACTGTACATATACAGTATAACGGGAGGTGCTGCTCTGATATCATGAGACATACTACGGTCCTATTCTGTGTGACATTTGCTGTTTAGCGATTGAGCAGTAATGAGCATTTCCTTACCTGGATTCTGTAGACCTGCAGTCTGATAGATGTTTGATGAGCAGAAGCAGAGTATTCTATCTTCAACGCTGGCAGAAAGCTTCTTCTCACTGGTCCTAATGCCGGCTGTAGGAATTTCATGCCAGTCAATGTGGGTGTGAGGCACACCTGTAATGGTCAAAATAGCAACATATTAGTTTACTTAATGCCAACATTGGCGCTACATAACATTCACTTTGTTTTAGATGCCAGGAAACCTTGTTTAATGATGACAATTAGTGAGGTCGATGTATGATCAAGTAGAGTACTAAATATCACTTCTGAAGATTGTCTCAGCAATCTTTAAAGACTGGCTGTCAGATCTACAGGCATTATATGTATGCCACTTGTCAGTCTTTCATCCTGAAAATACAGATACGTGTCTGGCAGGTGTCTCTCGTTCATTGGATCAGTACAATTGGTCTTTATATGGCTCACATACCTGTGAATTAGCATCCAACTCAACAATTTTATTATCTGTAGGTGAAGAATCACTGTATTCTTTATAGGCCGTTTCTAGTGTTTCTGTCTGCTTTACACTTAGTGGCCTCCATCTTCTCTTCTTTTTTGTCTCCCACACTACATCTGAACTAAAAAGAAAAATCATACATAACCTTCAGAAATAAGGGCACACACACGAATATAGAAGAACATAGCTGACTTCATTCACTGCATTTGTGTTAATAACTTGACATACCAAAAAGCAGCCATACTCATTTGGGGGACCATGATCAGAATCTCTACCAGAAACATCCAGTGTCAAAATTCCAGACATGCACATAGATTAATTTGAGAAGACACTGATCTCTATTAATACATCAATGATGGCAGATCTGCCGACAGAACAGCTACAGCTGGCCTAGCACATAAAGCCCAGATGCTAACCAGCATCAAAAAGTTGTGTCCAGGCCGGGTGTGAATTGAAGAGTAGCTAAGTAAAAATCAACACATTTCATGGTATCAGAATTAATTTTAAAGGGATTGTCTAAGAAATGTGATAAAATAAATAACATACTTTTAAAAATTTCTGTTTATTTAGCAGAAAGGTATGCTTTACCTAGTGCACTCTGTCAGGATTTTAAAGATGGCAACTTCTAGCAGTGTGCAGCCTTCCCAGGACGAGCTGCATGAACAGCGAGACATATTCTCTGCACTGCACTAAAACGGTCAGGCTGACTGAGATGGATGTTCATTCTCAGTCAGCTAAAGAAAAATGTTATCTTCTCCTTTACTCCACTCCGCTCAGTGTCCTGTCAGGGTGACTGAACAGAGGAATGTGAGTTCATGATGTCTAACGGGACGCTGCTTTGACCTGACCTACGTCTAGAGCAGATGTTTTTGTTTTTTTTATGCAGCTCGATCTAGGATAAGTGCACACTGACTTATGGCATCTGCCTTCTTTAAAATCCCAACAGAGTGCACTAGATAAAGCATAGGTTTTTACTAAATAAAAGGCATTTAGAAAAAAAATCAGTTTTAAATATGTATTATATATTTTATAACAATTCTCTGAGAACCACTAAGGGTCTGGTCTGTCATCTCATTATAGTTCAAACCCCATACCAGCTCCAAAAAGTAACTTTTAAGTGTCTAGTTAAGGTCTGTCTTGATCTTAGAATGAATGTAAGACTTGGCACTCAAAAGGAAAATTGGAGCAGTGGATACAACTTTCATACTATTGTGTTGATTTTCCACACTTCTCTCTTGGCATTCCATATCATTGATGAAAGTCTAGAGTTTGGACCAAAAGTTTTGATGGTTTTGGAATACAATCTATTATCCTTTTGAGTACCATGTCCTACATTCATTGTATTACAGGATGGGATCCTACTTGGGCACTTATATGCCAGAAGTGCAGTGTTTTACTCTACTGACTTAATCTTAGAGCCTTTGAAGCGTTAGTATATGTGCTTCAAAGAATGAAATGGAGTGGCCTTGTCTTGCACATGCCATTTTGGGTCTGTATTTAAAGCACCACTACAAAAAAATGTTCTACTTCACTGATGGAGTAGTGCTTTATATCTAAGTCCTCTGTCACCTATTATAACTCAAACTTTGGTGTCTTCATCTGTTACCAATGTTGCTCCTGTTGGTCTTCTCAAGTTTGCGACCTGCCGGCTGCTCCAGTGTTTCATGGTGAAGATGTCAGAGTGTGAGTATAAGACCGGGGCGGGTGACTTCGTTTTAAAGCATTACTCAAGGGGGTGGAAAAAAAACAAAACCGCTGAAGTGGTGCTTTAATTTGCTTGTTTTTAATTACCAGTAGGTTTGCTGGCCATTGAGCACACACTTCTACAATGCCACTGCTGTACTGATTTTTTGGTATTAACACCTTTCTTACTGCTACCTTTATTTATTATACTGCTTTATTTACTTACCCTACTTAGCTCAACTTTGGCGTACATATATTTGCACTTGCACTTTATTTCTGTAGTCTGTTTTTGGAATAATTTTTTCCCTTCACATAAAATCAGTTTTTCAGAGGTTGTGTTCCTCCACCTCACTTAGGTTTTATATGTCTTGTTGTCTATTTGTGTTTTTTAACAGTTTGTGTCTGGTCATTATACTTACACCAATATAGTATTTTATTTATTTACAGTACATTATAGCATTTTATCCTTACTAGGCTATTCTAGGCTGTTACTGTAGTATAATATGGCCTATCGGACATTTATTAATATACAGTATTCTCCATATACAGAGTATTTAGATATACCACTCTTACTGTAAATGCTCCTTATTGAAACTACGTGAGTACAATTGAGGGCAATAAATTAGACACTGGATGGAAGGGAATAATTCATGTCGTTAATTTTAGATTCATACTTAGATAATTCAGTATTAGGTGTATTAGGTATAGAATTGTAAGCTAAATAATGTACTTTTTTCTGATTACAATGGGCAGCACAGTGGCTCAGTGGTTAGCACTGTAGTCTTGCAGCAGTGAGATCCTGGCTCCAAAAGCCCCTACATCTGCAAGGAGTTTATGTTCTCCCTGTGTTTGGGTGGTGTTATCCAGGTGCTCCGGTTTTCTCCCACATGCCAAAGACATAGTGATAGGGAATCTAGATTGTGAGCCTCAATAGGGACAGCTATGATAATCTCTATAAAACCGCTGTGGAATGATGGTGCTATATAAGCAAAGCATAATAGTAATAAAAAAAAACATATTTGCACTACTGTTCTGTTTAGTATTGGAAATACACTGGATGTATGTATTTTATGGTATCTATGAGTCAATTCACAGAGAACCTTTAGAGTTTAATACAGTCTCTAATCCCAGAGACCAAGATACTGAGGATGCTAGCAATGCTTTAGCTACGTTTATAGAGTAATATGCTAATTTACGTCATGTGTGACTTTCTGACAAACGTATTTCAGAAAAATATGGTTTCCAAAATGTAATATTGTCATTGAGATATAGATTTGTAGAAGTCAGATTTTGTATATTTTAGGCATTGTTCACACTATTGTTAATGCTTCTGTTAATTATGGAGCCATGTCAGCTATGTTAAAAGCATTTTTTGAAGATGTTTATCAAATGCCATCAGACTTTTATTGACATGGGTATGTGCACATGTTGAGTCTTTGGTGCAGAAATTTATGCATCATTTCTTCATCTCTTGGCATTTTTCATGCGCTTTTTTTGCATGCGTTAATTATTGCTTTCAATGTGAAAAACGCAGGCAAAAGCACTGAAAGAATTGACATGCTGCAGATTAATTTCTGCACCAAATCTGCCAGGAAAAAAAAACCTCATCATGTGCACAACATTTCAGGATTCTCATTGACTTTGCAGGCCTAAGGATATGCTTGCATTTTTGTGACACACGTGCAAGCAAAAACTCAAAAAAGCACGATAAATGGCACTGTGTGCACACAGCTTAACAGTCTTATAGTTACTGAGGTTCTAAAGTTCAGAATGTTTTAGACTGCACTATTATTTGTGTCCAAAATACTGGAAAACCGATTGTGCCTACTAAAGCCTTGAAGAGGAATTCTAAATTTACTCGAGTTCAGACCTTGTTACATGATTCCACCTTGCTAGCTCCCACTAGTGGACCAAACCCACCTAAAAGCAGAAAAAGTGAACTTACCTGGTGATACCAATGTAGGAGACTTCTTGCTTGGAATAATTATTTACTAAAGAAATTCCAAGGTTAGATAAGGACACTGTGACCTCCTGCTCCGCAAGTTCGGCTTTTTCACTGTCGTAGGTTACTTGGAAAACTTTTTCATCTTCAGTGAACAGCACAATCCTCTGTAAACCCTCCAAGAAGGACACCAAATAGACAATGCTACTCTCCATTCTAAGATATTCAACTCTGTCCTAAAAGACACCAATATACAATTTGAGGAAAGGTAGGAATAAAAAATAAAGTGCGAACGATAACAATGAAGGACATAATTATACTAACGTGAAAAGAATTTCATGGAATTAAAATAAAGTATAAAACAATAATTATAATTGGAAATTACACTCTTAAATTCAGAAGACATTTCATGAAATCATGGAATTCTTTACTCTTGGAATTGGCAACACATTCTTTTTTTATCAAGTTCTTTTTTATCAAGTGCTTCTCAAGTTTATTTTTTATCACGTTTTTACTTGATAATATAAGGGTCGGACTGCAAGTGTGTGTGTGTGTGTGTGTGTGTTTGTGTATGTATGTATGTATGTATGTATGTATGTATGTATGTATGTATGTGTGTGTGTGTGTTGCTTTGTATGTTACATGTATAATGTATGGACGTTTATGCCAACCTCAATTTGAGAGACCGTTCCAGTGCTTGTTCCACATTTCCAGGACAATGCTCTTTCACTAGTGGGGTCCTCCCATGCGAATAATGCTGCTTTGGCTGGAGGCAAAGTGTCCTTCTCTCCATTAACAGAGCTAAATAACACAAAAAAGACATTAAAATTGTTTAAATTATAAAAATTATAATTTATACTGAAAACTCAAAAAACGTTATTTTTCTATTTCACCCACAATTTACAAGTCAAAAATATAAAAAAGCAAATTCAATACATCTACCACACACACAATACTTAAAAATAAGCATATTTAGTCAAGATACATGATGGTAAAATAGATATATAGAAGTGAAATATTCAGTAGATTAGGAGATGGTTATTTGTAAATTATACCTGGGCAAAGATTATACATAAAGTAACCATTACATCGTACACCTCACATTCTTGTACATTTAGACGCCTAAATCACTCACCTCTGGCAGAATTCAATGGTCTCTGACTTTGTATCATTGATTAAAAGAAAGGGAGCTGATCCTGCAAGGTAGTCTGAGAATGTGACGACAGTGGAGTGGTCCCTTGGGGTGATATCCACTAATATGCCTCCAAGCTGTGATGTAAAGAAACACAATATAGATATACATACCGGATATGAGTCATAAGTGATACATTACACTTCAAAATGTAAGCGCTACCTTATCCCCAAGGTGAAGTAATGTACAGTTGTCTTGTTTATTAAAATTTATCTTCTTTGGGGGGACCTGACTGCCGTCAACTTGAACACTCAATTTATTACTGCTGTTCTCAGGCCAAAAAGGAACACACTAAGAAAAACATAAAACGCAAGTTATATCCTCTATTTCTATAGTGCTATAAATGGATAGGATGTTGTACATGAAGAGGTGGGATTAATATATAGGAGATGAAGGTACATATATAGCAGTCAAAAAAGTACAGAATAAAGAGGAACATACAAAAGGAGATATAGACCTATGTCTTTATGTGCAAAACCAATAGTAACTACAATACTATTTTCAATATAAAGTGAAATAAATGAATACAGGCCTACCTATCACTAACCTTATAAATTAAAACTTAGTAAATCAATATAATTAAAAGCAGCAATCACAATTATTTAAGGCAAACTCATTCAGCTTATACTATATTATAGTATTTGAAAAATTAAAGGTGTTGGCTGCTGATATGCACTTTCGCATCAGAAATCCCCTTTCATTGAAAGCACTCCCATTAATCCCCCCCCCAAAAAAAAACACAATGTACAGTAAATGTTAGTGTAGTCTAGTTCAAACAAAAGAATACAGCAGCACTCTGTATGCACCAAGATTATTATTATTATTGTGCAATTTATTCTATGGCATTTTACATATGAAAAGGAGGTATACATAATAGAGCCAAGTACAATAGTCATGAAGAACACAAGCCATTGACAGGTACAGGAGGAGAGAAGACCCTGTCCACGAGGGCTCACAGTCTACAGGATGTATGTGAACATTGCATATACAGTCCCTGACAGAAGTTCTGTCGCTTATCCATGTTATGTAAATAAAAGCTTATAATCTGACTTGAAATTCATCCATTGGTTTCATAAATTACTCTTGATAGCTGAAACCCTCCTAAATTTGGTTTAGGTTATGAAAATAAAGTTGCTGCAAAGCTGAAATATTGATCATTTAATGACCACAGAAAGGTCAGATTTTAGCAAGACAAAAGTTTTGTCGCCCACAGAAAATAATGTGAAATTCAAACAAATAATTAACTTCTAATACAAAGATATGTTGCATAATATTGGTGAATTAAGTTGTGGTGCTATTAGAGCTATATTTAATATTTTGTGTGACTTCCATGAGCTTGAAGGACTGCATCCATGCGGTTCAACAATGATTCATACAATTTATTGATGAAGTCATCAGGAATAGCAAAGAATGCAGTCTTACATGCCTCCCAGAGTTAATCTAGATTCTTTGGTTTTGTCTTCTAAGCTTCCTCTTTCATCCTACCCCAAACATGCTCAATGATGTTCAAGTCTGGTGACTAGGCTGGCCAGTCCTTGAGCACCTTAATCTTCTTTGCCAGGAGGAACTTTGTTGTAGAGAAGGATGTATGAGATGGAGCACCATCCCGCTGCAGAATTTGACCCCTTTTATGATTGGGAATTAGGCTATTGATATCGCCTTCCACCTTGCAAATGTTTTGCACACCCCCATACTGAATGTAACCCCAGACCATGATCTTTCCACCACCAAACTTAACTGTTTTCTGGATCCATACGGGCTCCAGTAGGTCTCCTGCAATATTTGCGGTGGCTGTGGTGTAATTCAACTGAAGATTCATCAGAGAAATCCACCTTCTGCCACTTTTCCAGCATCCATTTGTTTAGCAGGCTGTGGGACTTGGCAAATGCCACACAGTTTTTTTAATTGCCTTTTGTTTAGTGCTGGGTTTTGGACACTGATTCGACCATGGAGGCCATTTCAAACAGGGACTTGAGGTGACAAGGCCTTTTGGAGCTCTGCTGCAGTGGAAGAGGAGCTGGCTTTGGGTTTTCTAACCAACAAACGTTCCTTCTGAGTAGTTGTCTTGCGGGGTCTGCCGGACCTGAGCTTGTCAAAAACATTTCCAGTCTCTTCAAATCTTTTTTTAATTCTTTGTACTTGATGCTGAGGCACATTAAAGGTGCCAGACACCTTTGCAGCGGATCTGTTCTTCAGTCTCTTGATAATCAAGGTTTTGGTTGCAGGGTGGATTTTTGGCATGTTGTCATAGGTCAAGTTGCAGTTCAACTGAAGATCTGGGGTGCTGGGTTTCTTTTTATAAACACCCACTAATTAACCGATCACTTTGTGAGCACAGGTGAGAATGTAAAACTAGGATTGGGTGCATTATATGGCAAGGCGACAAACCTTTTGTCTTGCCAAAATCTGACCTTTCTGTGTTCATTAAATGATCAATATTTCAGCTTTGCAGCAACTTTATATTCATAACCTAAACCAAATTTGTGAGTGTTTCAGCTTTCAAAAGACAAATTTATAAAAACCAATAGATGAATTTAAAGTCAGGTTATAAGCTTTTATTTACATAACATGGATAAGCGACAGAACTTCTGTCAGGGAGTGTATGACATTTAAACTGCATTATGGCTGACTCCTTAATGATCACCTTTGTCTGGGGCTCTTTTAGATAAAAAATCCAATTGGCCAAACTACAAAGGCCTATAGATCTAGGAGATATGGCCCTTCCTGATCTATATTTATATTATTTAGCTGGACAGTTGAAATATCTGGGTCATTGGACGTTGCCTGGCGCGAGTAGCTCCCCGGAGGGATTCTTGGCGGGTCACATGGGTGTGGATCTCCTATGGCCTCTATTATCAGATTACAAGCGAGCCCCTGAGGGCCGAATTCTTCCAATTCATAAACTGGGGGCCAGGATTTGGAAGGAAGCTAAATCCACCTTTGGGTTCCAAGATGTGCTCATCGAGACCCCTTTATGGGGTAATTTGGACCTCCCACATTTCTTTGGATTGCCGGGCTTTGGGGAGTAGAGAAGTCGTGGAATAGCCTCCCTGGGCTCAATAGTCTGTGATAACGGGCTCCGCCCCTTTGCGCAACTGCAGGCTGAGTATGATTTGCCGGATTCTCATGGGTTCAAGTACCTCCAGATCAGACATGCTTTCCGGGCTCAATTCTCTGGTCGTGGGGTTAGATTTTCTTCATTCCCGATAATCGGAATCATCAGATCGTAGGGTCCTGGGGCTCTGATCTCCAAATTATACTTAATCCTTATTCGGGCCAAGGCCATGAACAATCCTCTCTCCGTTTTGGGGAAGTGGAAAGCCAGGATTCCTGAGTTAGATGATATAGTTGCCTTGGAGTAACCCTCGACTCTGCTCTATCCTTCAAGCCACACATCCAAGCCCTCTTCAACTCATGCCGATTACAACTCAAAAATATCTCCCGGATCCGTGCTTTCCTTAACCAAGAATCTGCAAAAACATTAGTGCATGCCCTCATCATCTCCCGCCTCGACTACTGCAACCTCCTGCTCTCTGGCCTCCCTTCCACCACTCTTGCACCCCTCCAATCTATCCTAAACTCTGCGGCCCGCTTAATCCACCTCTCCCCTCGCTACTCCCCAGCCTCGCCACTCTGCCAATCCCTTCACTGGCTTCCCATCGCCCAACGACTCCAGTTCAAAACATTAACCATGACATACAAAGCCATGCACAACCTGTCTCCTCCCTACATCTGTGACCTAGTCTCCCGGTACCTACCTGCACGCAACCTCAGATCCTCACAAGATCTCCTTCTCTGCTCCTCTCTTATCTCCTCTTCCCACAATCGCGTACAAGATTTCTCCCGTGCATCCCCCATACTCTGGAACGCTCTACCTCAGCAAATCAGACTCTCCACTACCGTGGAAAGCTTCAAGAGGAACCTCAAGACCCACCTCTTCAAACAAGCCTACAACCTACAATAGCCCTCAGTCCAGTAGACCACTGCGCAACCAGCTCTGTCCTCACCTATTGTACCATCACCCATTCCCTGTAGACTGTGAGCCCTCACGGGCAGGGTCCTCTCTCCTCCTATACCAGTCTGTCTTGTACTGTTAATGATTGTTGTACGTATACCCTCTCTCACTTGTAAAGCGCCATGGAATAAATGGCGCTATAATAATAAATAATAATAATAATATAGCTTGGAACGACATAGTCGAATCCCACACCTTGGTATCTCCTGCAATTAACAATAGACTCATTCAACTATACATTATCCATCAGAGTTATATCACACCTGTAAAACTAAATAAAATGAATAGCACTGTTACGGACATGTGCCCGAGGTGCGGGAGAGGCGGTGCAGATTTTTGGCATATGATATGGGAATGTCGTTTTGTCTACTCCTATTGGAAAGATGTTATAATGGCGCTCTTCTCGGTACTGTAGAAAGAGGTTCCTATAAGTCCGATCCTTTGTTTGTTTGGAGTGTTGAATACTAACTCCTGGTCCCAATCCGAGAACTTGCTATTGAAGAAGGTCCTGTTCCTGGCCCGAAAGGGCATAATACTAAATTGGATGAACCCCCGTCCCCCTTCTAGAGCTTCTTGGATCGCCCTCGTGAATGCCATAACTCCACTAGAGCAGTTTGTGTTCCAGAACAGGGGTTCACTAAATAAATTTGAGAAAATTTGGGGTGAGTGGTTGAGGTCTCCCTTGACTGGAGGTTCGCCCAGTTCCCTGGCTTCAATGTTACACGATCTTTTGTCTTAAAATATCCTTCTTTTATGACACACACTCGGGCACTGGAGTCCTATAGGGTGTCTCAGTTTATCTGCTAGTGGTGTGACTCGGTCCTCAGCACTATGTAATAATATCCTTTGTCCATATTGTAATCCTTTTTTTTCTTTTTTTATTGGATACAACCTGAGAATGTATACCTTTACAATGACAGATGTTCACCTTTTATATTCCATGTACAAATTGCTGTGTTGATTGCTGATATTATGTCATACTTAAACTTCAATAAAACGAGTTTAAAAAAAAATGCATTACGGCTATGTAGAATATAATTATAAAATGAAGGTACACCAAAGTGCACCAAATGGACAAATAAGGAGAGCCCACCAGCCACAACAAGCGTACCTTTCTTTTCTCTGATTCTAAATCTAAGACCTAATCAAACATGATTCAACTGGGCTATAAGCCTACACATTTAAAGGGCAGATAGGATCCAGCACTAATTAAAAACAGCTTTAGGCTGAAGGGAGAAGTGTTCAGACAAATATGGAGGCAGTCATTACCTCGCATTGTATACTACAAAAACAAAATTGACCAGCACCTATGAATAGAATAAAGGAAGTGTGAACAGGTCTAAGCTGCTATGGCTGCATAATATACAAAAAAAAGAATACATCAGCACACTGTATGCGCCAAGTTGTATGCAAAGATTGAATAGATGAAAGGAAGTCCTGGTCAGTTTTATATAGTATATTAATGCAGGTGGTGACTGCCACCATATTTGGGTGAGCACGCCTCCAATTAACCTAAGGATGTTTATAATTAGAGCTGCTAGGGATTGGCTGGCAATTTCTGGTCTGTCGGGCAAGTCCACGAGTGGCACAGCCCATCTTTAGGCTTGGAAGTCATGTAGCTCTCTGTTGAGAGAAAAAAACCCCAAAAAAACCCAAATGGTTTTCTTCTTGCTAAAGGCTGCAGAATTTGTAGACTTTTAGGCCAGGAGAGACATGTTTGTTACACTTAGGCCTTGTTCACACACTGCAATTTTTTTGCGAATGCTGCAGAAATTTCTGCAGAAAATGGTTGTAACCTTTCTGCAGACATTCCCCAGCAAAACCTATGGAAAAACAAAATAGCTGTGCGCACACTACGTTGTTTTTCCCAAGGACATTCTTTCTGCAGAATTTCTTGAGAAAAAGAATGTGCATGTCAGTTCTTTTCTGCAGGTACCTGCGTTTTTTGCCATAGATAATGGTAAAAAACCGCAGGGACCAACCTGCGGAAAAACTGCACCAAAAACGCACAAAACCACGGAAAAAACACATGCAGTTTTCGGTGCGGTTTTTGACCGCAAATGCGGTAATCTTTCAGACTCTCAGGTAATTTCTTGAGAAAAAACGGATTTTTGTGTACTCACCGTAAAATCGTTTTCTCTTAGCCATCATTGGGGGACACAGGACCATGGGTGTTATGCTGCCTATCCATAGGAGCACACTAAGTAGATGCAAAAGCATAGCTCCTCCTCTGCAGTATACACCCCCTGGCCGGGCCAGGCAGTCTCAGTTTTAGTACACAAGCAGTAGGAGAAAAAAACAGTAAAAAACTTCTCAACAGAGGAACATGAGAAAAAAGGAGTCATAACCAAATAAGGTACTGAGAGAACCAAGGCCCCGCAGGGCAACAGGGTGGGTGCTGTGTCCCCCAATGATGGCTAAGAGAAAACGATTTTACGGTGAGTACACAAAAATCCGTTTTTCTCTGACGCCTCATTGGGGGACACAGGACCATGGGATGTCCTAAAGCAGTCCATGGGTGGGAAACATAAAAGAAGACAATACAACCCAAGGACTAGGAACCAGTCCCAGACAGCCTGGAGCGCCTACTGAGAGAGGTGCTCTACTGCCGTTTGCAGAATTTTCCTACCCAGATTTGCCTCAGTTGAAACCTGGGTATGGACTCTGTAATGCTTTGAAAAAGTATGTAGGCTAGACCAGGTCGCAGCCTTACACACCTGTTCCACTGAAGCCTGATGCCGAATGTCCCACGAAGCACCAACTGCTCGCGTGGAATGAGCCCGCAGCCCACTAAGAATGGGCTTGAGTTGCAGGCGGTAGACTTCCTGGATCGCAGAGTCGCCTTTGAAGCTGCATGTCCCTTCTTAGGCCCCTCAGGAATGACGAACAAAGAGTTCGTTTTCCTAAAGGGGGCTGTCCTGGATATGTAATATCTGAGAGCTCAGACGAGGTCTAACGAATGCAGAGACCTTTCCACCCTATGAACTGGGTGTGGACAAAAGGAAGGCAGAACAATGTCCTCTTTCAAATGAAACGGGGTAAGAACCTTTGGAAGGAAATCCGGAAGGGGGCGCAGAACCACCTTGTCCTGGTGAAAGATCAGGAAAGGCTCGCGGCAAGAGAGTGCTGTTAGCTCCGAAACCCGTCTGATGGACGTAATTGCCACCAGGAATGTTACCTTCCAGGACAGAAGAGCAAGGGAGGATTCCTTGAGGGGTTCAAAGGGAGACCTCTGGAGACCGTCCAGAACGAGGTTGAGGTCCCATGGGTCCAGCGGCCGTTTGTACGGGGGAACTAGATGGGAAACGCCCTGGAGGAAGGTCTTGACTTGCGGTTTTTGAGCCAGGCGGCATTGGTAGAAGATTGAGAGCGCTGAGACCTGCCCTTTAAGGGAACTGAGAGCCAACCCCGCTTGCAAGCCAGACTGTAGAAAGTCGAGAATTCTGGGGATGGCCAGAGGCATAGGCTGGACGTTAGTTTCTCTGCACCATGAAAGGAAGATTTTCCACCTACGGTGGTTAATGCGGGATGAAGCAGGCTTTCGGGTGCGGATCATGGTGGAAATAACCGCAGGGGAGAATCCCGCTCTTGTTAGTACCCAGGTCTCAATGGCCATGCCGTCAGCTTCAGGGCTCTGGAGTTCTGATGGGAAATGGGCCCTTGGGTCAGCAAGTCTGGGATGTCTGGAAGGCGCCACGGTGCGTCTGTGAGCATTTGTACTAATTCGGCGTACCAGGCGCGCCTGGGCCAGTCCGGTGCTATTAGTATCACCGGGACTCCCTCTGCCTTGATCTTCCTGATTACCCGCGGCAGCAGGGGTAGAGGTGGAAATATGTAAGGCAGGCGGAAGTGGTGCCAGGAGCAGACTAGAGCATCCGCGCCGATGGACTGCGGGTCGCGTGACCTGGCTATGAACGCGGGTACCTTTGCATTCAACCTTGAGGCCATTAGGTCCACGTCTGGTGTGCCCCAGCGAGTGCAGATGTGTAGAAACACATGTGGGTGGAGAGACCATTCTCCGGCGGCTAGGCCTTGGCGACTGAGAAAGTCTGCTGCCCAGTTCTCTACCCCCAGTATGTGTACCGCTGATATCACCGATCCCGTCGATTCGGCCCAGCTGAGGATCTTGTGGGCCTCGAGATAAGCCACTTTGCTGCGGGTGCCCCCCTGCCGATTGATATAGGCTACAGCTGTCGCATTGTCCGATTGGACTCGAATCTGACGACCCGCTAGCAGAGGGCAGAACGCTCTGATCGCGAGGAAGATCGCGCGGAGTTCCAGGGTGTTTATGGGTAGGGAAAACTCCTGGGGCGTCCAACGTCCTTGAGCAGTGTGGTGCCTAGGAGGCTGGCGTCCGTGGTCAGGACCAGCTAGTTCACTGGGAGAAAGGATCTCCCCTTCAATAGGGATGAGGACCGAAGCCACCAGCGGAGTGCGTACCTGACTGGAGGCGTCAGGTGAAGATGTCTGTCCAGGGAGAAGGGGCTCTTGTCCCAGGCCGCTAGAAGGGCTAGCTGCAGTGGGCGGAGGTGCAGTTGAGCAAAGGGTACTGCTTCCATAGCCGCCACCATCCTGCCGAGCACTTGCATGCTGAATCGAATGAAGCGAGACGGAGGACGTAGGAGGCAGCGTACCGCTGTCCAGTGACATCCCCAGGAAGGTGATGGATCGTGATGGGACCGGGGATGATTTGTCCAGATTCACTAGCCACCCTAAGCGGGATAGGGTGTCCACAGTGATCTGTACGCTGGTTGAGCAGTCGCGGAAGGAGGGGGCCTTGATGAGGAGGTCGTCCAAGTAAGGGAGAATGACCACTCCCCTGGCGTGAAGGACGCTCATGGCGGCCGCCATGACTTTGGTGAAGACCCTTGGTGCGGTGGCAAGGCCGAAGGGTAGAGCTACGAATTGAAAGTGGGAGTCCTGAATTGCAAAGCGGAGGAACTTTTGGTGATCTGGGGCGATGGGTATGTGCAGGTACGCGTCCTTGATGTCTATGGATGCGAGGAATTCCCCTTCGACCATGGATGCAATAATGGACCTTAGGGACTCCATTCTGAATCTCCGTACGTGCACATGCTTGTTTAGGTGTTTGAGGTCCAGGATGGGTCGAACTGACCCATCCTTTTTGGGGACCACAAAGAGGTTGGAATAAAAACCCCCGAACTTCTCGTCGTCTGGGACAGGTATTATCACTCCTGCTGTTTGGGGCGAGTGGATTGCTGTGAAAAAAGCTTTGCGTCGTTTTCGAGTCTTTGAGGGGTTTGAGAGAAAGAACCGAATCGGGAGTCGGGTCCGAAATTCTATGTGGTAACCGGAAGACACAAGGTCTCGCACCCATTTGTCGTCTGAGGCGGCAGCCCAGATGTGTTGAAAAAAGCCGCAGTCGACCTCCTACAATGAGTGTGTCTTCTGGGGCGCCGAAGGAGTCATGAGGGGGGGAAAACGTCGTGGCCGAGTCTCCCTAGTCCTGGACTGTTTCGGTCTAGGCTGCCATGACGAAGTAGGTTTCGGGGAGAGCTGAGAAGGTCGGTCCCTGCGTAGTCCGCGGGTGGTGGCGTGGACAGCACGGGGTGTCGACCAACCAAATGAGTTCCGAAAGGAGCGGAACGAGGACTGTGGACGTCTGGTGAAGGACGTCCTGGACTTCAGCTGGGGGAGGGAGGTACTCTTTCCTCCCGTGGCGTCAGAAATGAGCTTGTCCAGACGTTTGCCAAACAAACGGTCTGGAAAAAAGGGGAGGCCCGTGAGAGACTTCTTGGAGGCAGAGTCTGCTCGCCATTGTCGGAGTCAGAGAGCTCTACGGATGGCTATGGTATTTGAGGCGGCAAACGCTGCGCAGGTAGCAGCGTCCATGGAGGCCTGCATGAGGTACTCCGCCGCAGAGGCAATTTGAGCTGTTACCTCTATGAAGGTATGAGTGAACTGGGATTCCTCAAGCGAAGTGTTAAGGGATTCTGCCCAGACCGAGATCGCCTTTGCGACCCACACAGAGGCAAAGGAGGGCGAGAGGGAGGAACCCGCAGCCTCAAACGCAGAGCGGGCGAGGTGCTCCACCTGTCTGTCTGTCGGGTCCTTGATGGAGGAACCATCGGGTAAAGACAGGAGCGTCTTTGTGGTAAAGCGGGAGACAGGGGGGTCGACCGAGGGCGGATCGGCCCAGCCCTTAGGGGCAGGTGAGGCAAAAGGGTACCGGGACTCCATGAGTTTTCGGTTACCGAAGCGCCTGTCAGGCTTCTCCCTTTGCTTTGTGAGGATATCCTGAAACTCAGGGTGATCAGCGAAAACCTTTTTGGGTTTCCTTGCCCTCTTAAAGGAGACCGCATGGTCAGTGGTAGTGAATGGGGGATCCTCCACATGCAGAGTTTGGTTGATTGCTCCTATAAGGGAGTCTATTACAGTTTGATCATCTGGGGAGGCTGAAACCAAGGAATCCTCCTGGTACAAACAGCATTCTCCCTCCTCCAGCTCTTCAGAAGCCATGGAGCATGTGGGAGAGCCTGCCCTGTGTGCTCCCGAGGGAGAGCCCCCTGGAGACACCCGGCCGTGTGCTCTTTTCCTGATCCCTGCAACCGGTGAAGCATGTGCCCGGATTACCTCAGAAGGATCCTCCATAGGGGTATCCTCAAGCTGCGTTCCGTCAAGGGACCTAGAAGGGTGTGGAGGATGACATTGCGTAGCCAGCACCAGGATCTGTGACAGTTTTTGCATGGATTGGGACAGAAACTGTGCCCATTCCGGTGGGCTGGGAGCCCTAGGCTCTGGGTGGACGGTTGCGGCGCTGGTGACAGTGGGTTCTTGGGGGGCTATAGGGGCACAGGACTCACAGAGAGAAAAGGTGTGTTTACGTGGTAGCTCAGCGTGGCAGGCAGTGCAGGCTGAATAATAGACTATGTGGGCCTTAGCCCTCTTAGTGCCCTTAGAATTCTGCATGTTCCTGATAGGTATATGCTAGGAGGGGGAGCAATGCTCAGCAGAGCTACAGTGAGCAGCACCTTACCAGAATCAGCCGATGACCCTGTGTCCTCAGGTAGGAGTAAGCTGTGTGGAGATCTTCCCACGCTTTCCTGGGGGGGGCTTATCGCGGCCGCGGGGGGTGGGGCTTAGCGCTAAAAGAGGGCAAAGAAGTAGTCAGTGTGCCCCCCCTGCTGTGGGTAGTAAAAAACGTCGGGAAAGGAGCTTCTGATCGTTTTCTTCCCTCTCCCTCTAGTCAGCACACAGCGTGTCACCGGTGGTTATCAGCCGGCTTTTCTGATAGATCAAATAAACAGAGCAGATGATAAACAGCGTGAGTCCCTGAGCTCTGTGATTTTCTAGCCACCCCTTCCCCCCTGCCACCGGAAATTATCTGTGGAGTTTGCAAACAGGAGGGACTTCCCCCCCCTCCTCCAGCCAGCAAGCTAGGGAAAAGTTAACACTGTGTGTTCAGGATTCTTGGGGCTCTAGCCAGGGACTTTCTCATAATAAATACTGTATATTCAGCCCTGGGAGCCTTTCCTGCACTGTCTTTTCTCCCTTTGTCTGGGAAACCAGTCAGGGGGGATCTCACCTTAAACACTGCTTCAATCCAGGCAGTGACAATAGCAGAGTCAGCTTGCTGTATCCAGTCACAACCTTGCCATATTCAACTCAGAGCCTGCAAAGAGGGGCTGAGGAATTGTGCCTCTGCCCTGGGATTTGGAAAATCGGTGTCTATGGAACCAGTCGTCCAGCCTAGGATCCAGCGTCGCGTGAGGGGGTACGTGTAGGCAACACTTCACGTTCCCGCCCGTTGATGGTAGTGGGAGATCGGTCCCAAAAGGAAACCGTCACCCTCAAAACCTCAAAAAAATAACAAACCGTGAAAGGAAGTGCCTCCTATAGACACTAAGCTAAAACTGAGACTGCCTGGCCCGGCCAGGGGGTGTATACTGCAGAGGAGGAGTTATGCTTTTGCATCTACTTAGTGTCCTCCTATGGATAGGCAGCATAACACCCATGGTCCTGTGTCCCCCAATGAGGCGTCAGAGAAAATCCTTTTTCTAGTGTGAACAAAGCCTAAAGGGGGCTTTACGCGCAACAATATCGCTAACGATATCTCGTCGGGATCACGGAATTAGTGACGTTGTTGCGTGTGACACCTATGAGCGAGTGTTAACGATCAAAAATACTCACCTAATGGTTGATCGTTGACACGTCGTTCATTTTCAAAAAATCGTTGTTGGTGCTTGACGCAGGTTGTTAGTCGTTCCTGAGGCAGCACACATCGCTACGTGTGACACCCCAAGGACGACGAACAACACCGTACCTGCATCCTCCGGCAACGAGGTGGGCGTGACTTTCATGCGGCTGCTCTCCGCCCCTGCCTGCCGTTTGACATCACTGACACCGCACGAACCGCCCACTTAGAAAAAAGGCTGTTCGCCGGCCACAGCGACGTCGTTAGGAAGGTAAGTATGTGTGACGGGCACTAGCGATTTTGTCCGCCATGGGCAGCAATTTGCCCGTGACGCACAAACAACGGGGGGCGTGTGCTTTCACGAGTGACATAGCTAGCGATGTTGCTGCGTGTAATGCGCCCTTTAGGGTTCCTTCAAAGAAATTCGCCAATTTGTGCAATGTTTGTATACATTTTACAGCTTGCACAGTTTGGCTGTATTCTTTTATTTGTATATCATGCAATCATAGAAGGTTGCACCTGTTCACACTTGCTTTAGTCTGTTCAGAGGTGCTGGTCAGGTTTTTGTAGTGTAGATGTATTAATACAGTCACCTACGGCATCCAGCGCCATTCCTCTTCTGGGTCATATGATGACGATTCATACTTTTTTAGGCCGATCCGCACACAGTTTGACCCGGAAGTGGGTTTTACAGGTTGCACCGTTTATACTTTGCTTTATTCTATTCGGAGGTGCTGGTCAGTTTTTTGTAGTTTAGTGTAGTGTAGATGTGTTAATGTACTCCTTTATTGCCATCCTCTCTGCTATCCAGCGCCATTCCACTTCTGAGTCACGTGACGACGATTCATACTCTTCCAGATCGCTCCGTGTGGCCTGGTAGTGAATTTTCCTATGTAAGCCTATACAGTTTCAGAATGAGGTTTACATTGTGAAAAGACTTCTGGCTCACACACAGAGTGCAATGTGATCCAGAGAGTCTGAATCGCTGTCATGTGACTCAAAAGAGGACCAGAACAACGCTGGATACCAAAGAATACACCTACACTACACTAACAATTCAGAAAATATTTTCAGTATTTCATTTTTACTCTCATTTGAAATCACTGACAGATGTCTTAAAAGAAGGATGGAATTAATCCTCAAGTTTATTAAAAGTTTCACATCATTTCAATATATATTAATTTTTCATTTACTTAGATTATATAAGGTAACCTCTAGTTGCTAAAAGCTTAGTATTAATAGTGAAATGACGGCTGAACCTGCACAATTTGTCATGACTGGCACAATGTCTAATATGTTTGGGGGTGTCCCAATTCTCCCATAGCAGATATCTGGGGAAATAAAGGCTGTCATGTTGGAATTCAACATGCTTGATTATTTTGTTTTCTTGCGTATAAGCCTCTTCAAGTGATGTCCGACAGAGTCTTGCTGAGCTTACTTACTTGACTGAGCAGAGCGTGCACGTTTATGGAGTTGTTCTGTATGAGAGAAGAAAGGACACAACCACTATGGACACCAAAGAAACTCACCTGTCCAGAGCCAACCACAACCACTCTCTCGGTGCCCTCTTCAATGATATCTACTTTATAAATGCTTCTATTGGTTATCATAAAAAACGGGGTAAACGTGACAATTCTGGTGAGATTGAAACTGCTGGCATAGATGGAGACACCCACCTAAAATGGATAATAAAGCAAATAATATGTACATTTACTGTATGTGTGGGTTTATTTCAGTAAGCCTATAAGTGCACTTACCTGGTAGTCCAGGTGTTTACTCTTACACTTTACACAACCATGTGTGCCAACGGTATCCAATGAAAAGGGATCAGACAATTCACTGTCGGTGATCATAAGCTGTACCTGTGAAAGCAGCATATGACAATTAATGAACATAAATGATAATATTTTTAATGCAATTGTCATTCTTCATTGGTTTATATATAATGCCCAATCTATCACTACTACAGGTGTTACTACTGCGCTGTTGATGGGGCAGCACATATATATTTTCTATGCAACTTTACATGAAACATCTAAGGCTATGTGCGCACGTTGCGTATTTGCATGCAGTTACGCTGCGATCTGCACCGCAGCGTGACTGCATGCGTCCTGCGTCCCCAGCACAATCTATGGAGATTATGCAGGAGCCGTGCGCACGTGGCGTATTAGAGCGCAGCGCTTCGGCTGCTGGCCGAAGCGCGCGTTCTAAGAAGTGACATGTCACTTATTCCGTGCGCTCTGCATGCAGTCCCTGCTCTGTCTATGGGAGGGGCTGCACTCAGAGCGCATGGAATCGGCTTTTTTTTTCATTACGGACTCTTTCTGCAGCGATTTGAAGCGCACATGTGCTGTTCAAATCGCTGCAGAAATTTCTGCAGGGACAGAACGCTACGTGCGAACTGCGCACATAGCCTAAAAACAAAAGGGTGAAAGTCACATAGCTGGTATACAATAAAAATTATGAAAGTTGTCAAAAATGTGTCGTTTTTAATAATAAAGATGCTCATGGATATAACAGGTCTGACTCCAAATTCTATTTTTCCTGTTTATGACCATTTTCTCCAAATAAGACCCACAAAGTTAAAAAGTGGACCTTTCGGGTTCTATATGCACACAGAACCACGAGCAGTTCTGGGTGCATATCTATAATCCCTGCCTAACAGTCCCTGTATCTAGTAGCATAGATAAAGAGATCTTTAAATGTATTTCTAAAGATTCTTTATAATATGCTAATGAGGCCAGCGAATAGTTGCAAGGGTGTTAGTTCCCTTGGCTACTAATCGGCCCCCTTAGCATGTTAGCACGCCCCTGTAGGCTAATAAATGCGCAGCGTCAGAGGAATGGTTGCGCTCACCTATGTTGCCACCGCTGGTTTTCGGCTCAGTGCGCAAGATCAGAACGTCCCCGGACTTAAGGCATGCGCACTGCACCAGTTTGAAGCAAGGACGCATACACCCGTTTTCATAGTATACATGACTGGAAGTCCGGGACTACTGATCAAGCACATTGAGCCAAAATCCAGCGTCCAGGGCAGTGGTGGAAGACAGCGGTGAGATCGACCATGCCTCTGATGCTGTGCATTCATTAGCATGTCAGCACGCCCACAGGGGCATGCTCACATACTAAGGGGGCCGACTAGCCAAGGGAAGTAACGCCAGGGGACTAGTCGCTGGAATCTTCAGCATATGATAACATTTCTTTAGAAATAATTTTTATGAAGATCTCTTTATGTATGCTACTAGATACAGGGTCTGTAAGAATACTAGAAGAAAGGGTATAAATACATAGCTAATGTGAATATGAGTCAGAGGACATAGGCATTGCACTACTGCTTTAAAAATATTTGTAATAAGAGTTTCTTAGCTTATGTATTGGTTAATCTATGTGATCTCGATAACCTTGACAAGGTGACCTCGTTATATCAGGAACCTAATCTCAAAGGCTTCTATGTGCGATTAAAAATCTGTGTGTCTGGGCAGATAGGTTCCTGGCACCTGTTCACACTTATGGACGTTGCTGGTCAATTTTCTGATAGAAAATAATACAGTACTGTCCAAACATTTTAGGCAGGGATGGAAAAAATGCTGCAAATTAAGAGCGATTTAAAGAAAAAAAAAATATAGGAGTGTTAATTGCTTTTTGTTAATGTTAAAAATAAACTAAGTGAATTAACAAAACAGAAACCTAAATCAAATAAATTATTTTGCCTTCATAACACAATCAATTCTTCTAGGTACACTTGCACGAAGTCAGGGATTTTTTTAGGATTATAGTCAGGGGTACGAGAAACCAATTATACCAAGCAGGTGAAAATAATCAACAGTTTCATATGTAGGTTGAAACAGTCATTAACTGAAGCTGTTGTGTAGGAGACTTTAAACTGGGTGAAGAACACTGTGGGTGCTATTATTTTGAGGTTGAGGAAGACCGTTTCATGTCACAGGTTATATCATGACAAGACTGAACACACAAACAAGACACAAGGTAGTTAGGCTATGTGCGCACAGTGCGTTTTTCGCGGCGTTTTTCGGGTGCGTTTTTGGCCTCAAAACTGCAGGACTTTGCTTCCCCAGCAAAGTCTATGAGTTTTCATTTTTGCTGTCCGCACACATCTGTTTTTTTTCAGCTGCGTTTTTGTGGTGCCACAAAAACGCAGCATGCCAATTATTCCCGCGTTTTTCACTGCGCTTTTCATCCATTGAGCTCAATGGGATGTTGAAAGACGCAATGAGAAACGCAAATAGCTGCGTTTTGGTGCGTTTCTAAGACCAAAAACGCAGCTATAAACGCAGGAGGTGGGTAGTAAAGTGACGTGTACAGGAAGAGGATTCCTTCTGTCAGTATATACAGAAGCGTGAATCCTCCCGGTACCGTCACCGTCGCTTCCACCTCCCGTCCTGTGCATGTATGCTGCCGTGCGGCGCCATGTCTGGGCGGGAGGTGGAAGCGGCTGCGAAAAATAAAGTTAACAGTAGAAAAAATAAAAAAAAAGTTATACTCACCTGTCTGCAGCCTCCCGGTGCCATGCCCGCTCCCAGCTCCTCTCACGGTATCGCCACCCCCGCTCCGGCTGTGTGCAGACGGCCGAGAAACCTCCGATGGATGCAGGACCTGGCGATGGATCACCTGATGCAGTCACCTGACGCATCAGCTGATCGTGAGTATCGGGCTGACGCGGGCGCCCGGCCGGTATCAGCGGATACGTCAGGAGACTTCATCCCTGATTACCGGCAGCTGCTGCAGCGATCGGACAGGATCAGACTCCCGCCCCATCGCTGCAGGAGCTGCCGGTAATCAGCACATAAGTGAGTATTATTTTTTTTATTTTTTTTTTGCACCGATGCATCTGCTGATTGTATAAACGGCTTTTATACAATCAGCTGATGTGTGATGGGATTCAGGCACTTGAACCTGACACATCATCTGATCACTTTGCCTTCCAGCAAACCGATCAGATGATATTGGATCCGGATTGGACGGCGCGGGACCCTTGACCCAGGATTACTGCGGAGGGGGGTTCTTTATTTCAATAAAGATGGAGTCACTAATTGTGTTGTGTTTTATTTCTAATAAAAATATTTTTCTGTGTGTTGTGTTTTTTTTTTATCTTTACTAGAAATTCATGGTGGCCATGTCTAATATTGGCGTGACACCATGAATTTCGGGCTTAGGGCCAGCTATACAGCTAGCCCTAACCCCATTATTACCCGGCGAGCCACCTGGCTTCAGGGCAGCTGGAAGAGTTGGATACAGCGCCAGAAGATGGCGCTTCTATGAAAGCGCCATTTTCTGGGGTGGCTGCGGGACTGCAATTCACAGCGGGGGTGCCCAGAAAGCATGGGCACCCTGCACTGTGGATTCCAATCCCCAGCTGCCTAGTTGTACCCGGCTGGACTCAAAAATTGGTCGAAGCTCACGTCATTTTTTTTTAAATTATTTCATGAAACTCATGAAATAATTTTAAAAAAAAGGGCTTCCCTATATTTTTGGTTCCCAGCCGGGTACAAATAGGCAGCTGGGGGTTGGGGGCAGCCCGTACCTGCCTGCTGTACCCGGCTAGCATACATAAATATGGCGAAGCCCACGTCATTTTTTTTGTTTGGGGGGGCAAAGAAATCCTGCATACAGTCCTGGAATCAGGATGCTGAGCCTTGTAGTTCGACAGCTGCTGTCTGCTCTCCTGCATACACTATTGGATGGAGGATGCTGAGCCTTGTAGGTCTGCTCCCCCTGACTCTCCCTCAAGCATACAGTCCTGGATGGAGCATGCTGAGCCTTGTAGTTCTGCAGCTGCTGTCTGCTCTCCTGCATACACTATTGGATGGAGTATGCTGAGCCTTGTAGTTCTGCAGCTGTCTGCTCTTCTGCATACACTAGTGGAGAATGAAGAACACATTGAAGAAGGAAATGACATCAGACCTTTTTTTTTGTTCACTGATAAAAAACGCATAAGGACGCAGTGAGCAAAAACGCAGCAAAACGCAGCAAAAAAACGCACGTTTTTTCGACGCAGGTGCGTTTTTGTGCGTTTTTAGCGGCCAAAAACGCACAAAAACGCAGCGTCAAAAAAACGCAGTGTGCGCACATAGCCTTACACTGTATCAGCAAGGCCACTCCCAGGCAAAAACTTTAACGCAAACTGGGATTTCAAGATATTCTGGTCAAGCTATCTTGAAGAAGCACCAAGAAATGGGCAATGATGAGAACTGTAGACACAGTGGTCGGATAAGGAAACTTAGTGCAGCAGAAAAAGAGATCATGTTTACTTCTCTTTGAAATCCGAAGAGGTCTAGCAGTGTCATCAGCTCAGAACTGGCACCAACCAGTGGGACCCAGCTATATCCTTCTACTGTTCCAAAAAGTAAGGAAAGAGGTGGTCTTCATGGACTTGCGGCTAGAAAGTCATACATTCTATACGGAAACAAGACCAAATCTATGCAGGAAACATTGTAACTAAAATACAGAAAGATGGCAGCTGGTTCTCTGGAGTAGAGTCCAAATTTGAAATATCTGGCTGTAAAGCAGTTTGTTCTCCAAAGAACTGGAGAGCAGTACAGTAATGGGTGTCTGCAGGCAACAGTGAAGTGTAGTGGAGGTTCTGTAGCTACATTTGTAGCTACATTTCAGCAACTGCAGTTTTGAATTTTGAAGATTAAAAGTGTCCTAACGGCTGAGAAATACAAACAGATACTTATCCACCATGTCTTTCCTTTAGGGAGGCATCTGACTGGCCCCAAATTTATTGTGCAACAGAATGACGACCCCAAACATACAGCCAATGTCATTAAGAACTATCTTCAATGTAAAGAAGAACAAGGACTCCTGGAAGTGATAATTTGGCCACCTATGAGCCTTAACATTAGCATCAGCTTGTCTGTCTGAGATTAAATGATAGAAAGAACTAGTTACACAAGTCTACATCCAATGAGGTTCTGTAGTTAGTACCTAAAGAGGTTTGAGAAAACCTCCTTGCCCTCAAAAACGGTGTGCAGGTGCCCCTAGTAGAACTGATGGTGTGTTAAAGTCAAATGGTGATCACATCAAGTATTGATTTGATTTAGATTTATCACTCATTCATGTTGCATTTTGTTAATTGATAAAAATAAACTATAAGCATTCTTACTTTGCAGCATTTCCTCTGCACCTGTCTAGTGCTTTTACATGGCACTGTGATATACAAAATATATATATATATATATATATATATATATATATATATATATATATATATATATATATATATACATACATACACACACACACACACAGTATACTGTATATATACATACAGTTATTTTTGGTAGCAGAAATATTATCACATAGATTTTATACAAACATTGTGTGCAAATGCAGAATGTTAATTGTATATGAAAGAGGTTGGCCACTACTTTAACATTAGTGGCCTATCCTTAGGATACATCATCAATGTCTGATTGGCTGGGGTCCTACACCCGGCACCCCCGCTGATCATGTGTTCTCAGCAGGTGAAAATGCTCAGTTTCAGAGCTGCTCTGGCTTCTGATAGCGGTCGCGGCCAGGTCCTGCACATCTGCCTCTCATTCAAATCAATAGTAGTCGGATGTGCAGTACCTGACCGTGGCCACTATCAGATGACAGAGCAGCTCAGTACTGAGCATTAACGGCCGCCATGGAGACATGTAGTTCATTTACTCTCAGTAGCTGTGCTCTCAGTGCGGGCGCCGGGCAGATTCAGCACGCTATTAACTTCAGATTAACAACATTTTTTCACATGACAGGTTTCCTTTAAATAAATTAAAAAAGAAAAAAAAATCAGGCCCGGTGTAGTGTTAACAAGTAAGCACGGTAAATATTTTTTCCATTTAAAACAACATTTTCACACCATGGGCCCACTTTTTATTTTTTGTTTCTTTATTGATTTTTTTTTCTTTTGAAAGTGGACAATGATTTTAAGGCTATGTTCACACACTGCATCTTTTCTTAACCACAAAGATGCAGAGTTTTTGGCCCCAAAAAAAGACACCCGCAGCAAAAACGCATCAACAAAATATGTGTTGTTGACGTATTTTTTGCTGCGTTTTTACCGCATTTTGCCCAAAGTGGTTCTTAAGTCAAATTTATTGACTGGAAGAGCTCAAAAACATTGGAAAAAACGAAAAAGAATTGACATGCTGCATCTTCAAAAGCACAGCCAAAAAAAAGATGCACTGTGTAGACAGCAAAATAGAAATCTCATAGACTTTGCTGGGGGAAGGAAATGCATGCATTTAGGTGCATCGTTGTGACCTCAAAAATGCACCAAAAACGCAGTAAAAGATGCAGCGTGTGAACATAGCCTAATTATTATCAAGTAAACAAAGCTATACCTTATTATTTTGGAAAAAATTCTTTGGCTTGAAAGAGAAAAGAAGGGGTTTCTTGTGATCAGCACGATGTTTTCGGTGAACATCATCAGCCTTATACTGTAGCATTCTCCCGGTCTTGTTGACCATCCAGTAAGGACTATGAATTGCTAGAATAGTTTGTCCAGCAGTGTAAGTGACATGGACGGCGATATCCAGTTCAGCTGTCTCCAGCTCTGAGATGCTGTTGAACGTGATGAAGTGAATATCTGGCTGCTTGCTTTGGATGGGATACTTCACTTCCCAGTCCAGGTCAAGATAATGTAATAATCGCAATCTCAGTTTGGTTTCATCTACGACGGCACTATGTATCTGGACTGAACAGCCATCTTCTATCAGAACACGTTCATTCTCAGCACCCTGTGAAAAAAACATGCTAATATTTTATTACACAAAGTCATACAGAACAATTCATATAAAAATTGTCCCTGTTCAAATAAATATGGTCTCTAAATGAAAGGAGGTGGGCTGCTGTAATTACTAGAGAAGTAGCTGAAGAGATACTGTGATTATTGGGTAGCAGATGAAGCTCTTTTCTTATTTATGGAAAAGTAAATGGGAGGTTGCAGTGACAACTGAAGAAGTAGGTGAGGGGCAGTGCTGGTCAGCCTGAATATACATTCCTTTATGGCAGGACCATTAGGCAGGCTGGCTGTTATGCCCAGGGAGGGATAAATAGAAGATCCAAAGCGGACTAGTCCAAGAGATGAAAAACCTGCTGGACTAGTCCTACCTTATTAGGACATGCAACGCTGCAGGATAACAGTACACAGTATGAAGATTGCAGTGTTCCCGCCTTTTTTCAAAAATAAGACACTGTGTTATACTTTTTTTGCCCCGAAAAAAGCGCTAAGGCTTATTTTCGGGTAGGTCTTATTCTTAGGAAAACACAGTTGAGGTAAGTTTACCCCCTAGAAAAGCCGACCACCCCCCTTCCCAGGAGACTCGTACTTACCAGACCCTGGACGTCTGCTTCGCTTCAAGGTCCTCCTACAATCTTCGGCAAGCGCTCTCAGAACAGCTATGCTCCACGTGGTCCTCCCCTGCTTCTGACCAAGACTCACATACATCAGATTTACGGATTGCTTCCGGCCAGCAGAGGAAGATAGGACACAGTGCAGTGGCGCAAGAGGTCCTGCGATGAAACGCATGGAGGACTCGGTGGTGGAACGCATCGATGCATTCCAATGCAGGTCCTCTATGCGTTCCATCGCACTGCGCCCCAGGATTCTCTGCCGGCCAGAAGCAATTAGTATCGTCTGATGTGGTGAGTGTGTGTGTGCAATCTGATTTGTGATTGTGTGTGTCATCTGATGTGTGTGCAATCTGATCTTTGTGTGTGGGTGTGATCTGATGTCTAATTCTGTGTGCGATCTGATGTGTATGGGTGTGCGTTCCACTGCAGGTACTTCCGTTCAGCGTTTAGTGAGTATGACTGCAGGGTCTTCTGTCTTCTTTTTTTTGGGGGTGTCTGCTTTCTATAATGAAGTGTCCTCCAGTAGTCTTTCACTTTTTTAGCTGCATGGACACTTCATTATTGAACATTGTAGGGCTTATATTTAAGCCTAACACCGAAAATGCTGAAAATTCCTGCTAGGGCTTATTTATGGGGGAGGGCTTATTTTTGGAAAAACACAGTAAGCTACTGTATATGAAACATTTCATTATTAGAGCTAGGAAATCTGCACCTATACTGCTGTAGTACCAGTCAGTGACCGTCCGGGGAGATGTGATACATTCCCTTTAATAGGAACAAGCAGTGTACTATATTGCTTTATGATCACAAGTTATATTAACCAAAGATTATAACTGATGTCAATAAATAGCTTTAATAAATTAGACTTAATAGGCTTTTATCTGCAAGACTTTTTAGCTGAAATCAGTACACATACCTCACAAGAGTAAGTTATTTGGTAAGGAAGCAAATTCTGAAGAACAACATTTGGCCATAAATGAACAACGTATGGCAGATCCCATCTCTTATCGGTACAAGCAGAGGAAATAAGAGTGTCCATCACGGGTACAACATTTACAATGAAAGAATCTGTGTTACGTTTACGGGACTGACACTTTCTCCCCAACTGTGAACCCTGATTTTGCAAGAATTCTTCAAAGTCAATTCCTTCACATTTCTCATACTCTTCTTGGGCTGGTTTTAAGCACAACGTTGATCTGAACAAAAGAACAAAACAGAACAAAAATAGAAGCTACATTACAAAAAGTCAGTCCAAAAAGGGGGCACATTATCGCCTCTATTTTGCTAGTCATATACTCATGTACTCCTCGCATGACTTTCAGATATCTGGCTTCCATTTTTTAGTCCTTTTGCATTACAGGACTGAGGTCCAGGGTCTGCACGTATTTCTATCTTTACACACAATCACTAGGATACTGCTAGTTTTTGGCTTCTGCCTCGATCTATGCACCCATTAAATTACCAGCCAGACACCTAAAAAATGATTCCTAAACTTTTAGTAGACAAGGGTGCTATTTGCAATCCTGACGTAGCTTGATTGTCATGTCAGCTCTCCTGACTAGGAAAACCATTTTAACATTGACTTGCCACCAACGGAAAACAAAACTCTACCGGTAGGATGACAATGGGATGTTGAAGTCACTCTCGGGTTCAGCAGTCCCCATACATGCGTCTTCGTAATAAATTTCAAATGGGACAGAAAAGTGATTCCTTATCTGCAAAGTATTAGAAGATAGTTACACTGATATCATAATAATAAGAACTAAGCCAAGTACAACCAAACATATTTCATTTCCTCAGAGATTTTAAAGAAAATAATTCTTAGAAAAAGGCAGCACTTTTGTAATGTCTTTTATTGCACAAGTGTATTTTATAGCCTAACTAAACCAATTATGTTTTACATATTGTGACCCCTGTTAGGTATATGGACTTATTGGCAGACCAGCTCCTAAAACCCCCATTGACTGCTAAAACCAGGGTCCAGAAGCATTCAGCTTATGCTCAGTCCACACAGAGGACTGTAAGGGGTCAACAAAAAGTCTGATGGTCCATACACCGCTATGCGAATGATTGAGGCGAAGTTTAGCACTAATGTCTTATGTTTCACTATTCTATGGGTGTCTAGGTTCTGAAATCTAGGGACTACACATATCGCAAATTATTTAGAAGCTTATTTACACTTTAACATCACAGGATATTTTGGCTACCATGGCACCACTTATTTTCTGTATACTGCCAACTTACGTTTGTGGGTAAACAGGTGAAAAGATTATAGGATGAAGATGTTCCGTGTTTCACACACTAATTATCCCATTATTAGTACCCATTAGAGTGACATAATTGTACTGCCTTCATTAATGTTAAAAGGGTTGTTTGGTGAAAAAAAGCTATCATCTATCCATGTGTTAGGGGATAACTTTCTGATCCGGGGGAGTCTGATGACTGAGACCCGGACCAATCAACAGATTGCGGAAATCTTATCTTCAACGGCGAACTTTTAGCCCCGTCACAAAACTGCATGACAAGCCAGATGTCTGGTATATGCTCCATTCATTCCTTAAGAAGCTGAACAAAAAATCTGAGTGCAGCAATCAGTAGCCTCATGTGGAATGAGTGGACTAGCAATTGAGCATGTGCATTGCTCATTAAATTCCCGTTCTGCTGACCGATACGGGTCTCAGCAGTCGGACCCCCATCAATCAGCATATCCTGTGGATATGAGATAACTCGTTTTCCCTGGACAACCCCTTAATTAAAATAATGAAAAACTGAGATGTATACTAGGAGCTGAGATGTTGTGCTCATACCTGTAATGGTGACCGAATTGTTATAGACTTTGATCCTTCCACAGAGTCAATTTGACAAACAATGTATCGCTCCACACCAGAAGCCGAATGTCTTACACAATAAAGGCTTCGGCCCACTTTGGTTAAAGGGATCTTATCACTAGAGGAGTGATTCGAAGGAGCTGGTATGAAGGAAAAAATAATCAGTTCGGTTTACAAGTTTTAAAAACACCTCTCGAAATTGGCAGAGTAATTAAAGAAAATGAAAATATTATTGAGGCAGATATTTGGTTTTCCTTCTTCATATTATCTTCAATAGACAATCAGCAAGTTATAAAATGAAGATAAATAAGACTGACCAAAACCTCCAGGTTTATGCATACATAATGGTTTATGCTTATACATAATGAACGGTTAAGGAGATGCACAGTATTTCCAACTATAAAATTATTAATTCATTATCTAATTGATATTAAATGGGTTTTCCAGCAACTAAAAAATGAAGCAAAGCCATGATTTGTGGTTCAATATGATGTGGACGCAGGAAGCAGTCACAATCGGATATTGTATCGTTCACAGTGCTGGCTGCCATGATGAGGTGGAATCACTATGCAATGATATATGAAGTAGTGGGACCAGACTAATGACACTACATAGCACCGAATTTAAAAGGTTGGCACTATTTAAGAAAAGTATAATAAATGACATGAATATTCTCACTTGGATCATTGTCAGTTTTTAGGGTTTAGAAAAGCATTTCAAGAACATGACTCCATTGCGATTTTTTAACTCTATAGTAATCAAAGGTTTTTCAACAAAACAGAAGACATTCCTTCTTCAAAGCATGTGCTGGTAACTTACTGAGCTGGATATAGAAGTGTTTGCTGCTAAGGCTAGTCATAGCAGAAAACTGATCGGCCTGGGTTTTGGTGCGGACATAATCCATGCTGAGACTCTCCCCGTCTCCCAATTCTATGCTCTTTAATCGTGGATCAACATTTAAAGCAGTAAATGAGTCACTTGGAGAGACAGAAATAGGGAGGCCCAGAAAATTCTGGATCACAAATGGAGCTTGATCCTTTTTGAAGACATCGGATGTTTTGCTGGCTGCTTCGGCAAAAGCCTGTGGTACAAAATGTTCAGTATAACATTAATAACTAATACATGGCTGTAATTGATTATGAACAATCAGTCTACTGACAGATTCAATATATTCAGTGTAAAAACATGCGTATATACGGGGACTCCAGCAGCATTAGGCAACCAATCCCTAAGTATTTGCTAAACTAACTGGCAGGGTGCTCACAAAGCACTCTGAGTGACCCTCATATCCATAGAGGTTTGTGATGACTGAGGAGAGACTGCCAAGGTGAAAGGTGGAGAAAGACCACTGCTACCTGAGCAAGTCAAAGACCCTGCAGGGCAATCTGTAGTATTGCTCCCCTGAGGAATCCACGATATTGTGGAAGAAACGCGTAAGAAGGGTTTATGTTATTTGGGGTAATCTATTCCTACACTTGGGGGCTACCCTTTTTAGGGCGGTAGTTATGCATGGGGATGACAGGGTATCTATATTATCTGTTCTGCAGCTTGCATCTGGAGGACTCTTATGGAAAATCTCAGCTACATAGAGTGAGATCAAACCTTTTTATCTATATGTATATGCAATTTGTTTTGTGTTGATTGCACCTTTTATGCACTAGCTTGGTTATAGTTTGACTCCTGTATAATTTTAAATAATCTAATAAAAGGTATATTTTATTTCTAATTGCTCTCAGATCGAGTAGCAAAAAAGAGAATTTTGTTTACTTACCGTAAATTCTTTTTCTTATAGTTCCGTATTGGGAGACCCAGACCATGGGTGTTTAGCTTCTGCCTCCGGAGGACACACAAAGTACTACACTTAAAAGTGTAGCTCCTCCCTCTGAGCTTATACACCCCCTGGTGAGCAGACCCAGCCAGTTTAGTGCAAAAGCTGAAGGAGAATAGCCACCCACAAGTAGAACAGAGCAAGAGCCGGAACAACCGGAGACTCTGTCCACGACAACAGCCGGTGATAACACGCGGAACAAGAAATTGCCAACAGGCAACAGGGAGGGTGCTGGGTCTCCCAATACGGAACTATAAGAAAAAGAATTTACGGTAAGTAAACAAAATTCTCTTTTTCTTTATGGTTCCTTTGGGAGACCCAGACCATGGGACGTTCCAAAGCAGTCCCTGTGTGGGAATAAAAAGAAAAAACTAAGAAGTAGGCAGAACCTAACTTCACAAATGGGCGACAGCCGCCTGAAGGATGCGTCTGCCCAAGCTTGCATCTGCCGAAGCATGAGCATGCACTTGGTAGTGCTTCGAGAAGGTATGCAGGCTAGTCCAAGTGGCAGCCTGACAGACTTGTTGAGCCGTAGCCTAGTGCCTGAAAAAGCCCAAGAGCCACCGACAGCTCTGGTCGAATGTGCCTTGATCCCCGGCGGGGGAGGCACCTGAGTACTCTGGTAGGTATCCGAAATGGTCGATCTAATCCAACGGGCTAAGGTCGGCTTAGAAGCAGGGAGGCCCTTGCGCCGACCTGTGGTTAGCACAAAAAGAGAGGTGCACCGCCTAAGCGCAGCGGTGCGAGACACATAGATCCGGGGAGTACGCACTAGATCCAGAGTATGCAGCGCTTTTTCAAAGCGATGAACAGGAGCCGGACAGAAGGAAGGTAGGGTAATGTCCTGGTTAAGGTGGAAAGGAGAGACCACCTTAGGAAGAAAGTCCGGAGTCGGACGGAGAACCACCTTGTCTTGATGAAAAACTAAAAAAGATGACTCCGAAGAGAGCGCAGCCAAATCAGAGACTCTCCTGAGGGAAGTTATGGCCACCAGAAAGGCCACTTTCTGAGAAAGATGATACAAAGAAACCTCCCCCTAAGAGGCTCAAAAGGGGGTTTCTGCAAAACCTTGAGAACCAAGTTAAGGTCCCAGGGATCCAAGGGCCGCCGGTAAGGCGGAATGATGTGAGACGCGCCTTGCATGAAAGTGCGGACCTGAGCCAGCCGAGCGAGACGCCACTGGAACAGAACTGACAGAGCTGAGACTTGTCCCTTGAGAGAGTTGAGGGACAGTCCTAGCTGCAGACCGGACTGTAGAAAAGACAGAAGGGTCGGCAAGGAGAATGGCCAAGGAGGATGGTCGGTAGAGCGACACCAAGACAGGAAAATTTTCCAAGTCCTGTGATAGACCTTAGCGGAAGAAGACTTACGGGCCCGAGGCATAGTGGAGATGACTTCAGGAGGGATACCAGAAGCCATCAAAATCCAGGACTCAAGAGCCACGCCGTCAATTTGAGAGCCGCAGAATTCGGGCGGAAAAACTGACCTTGCGAGAGTAGGTCTGGACGGTCCGGCAGATGCCACGGCATCTCTACGGACAGATGGAGCAGGTCTGGATACCAAGCTCGCCTGGGCCAGTCCGGTGCAATGAGGATGACTCGACGGCCCTCCATTCTGATCTTGCGCAGGACTCTGGGCAAGAGAGCTAGAGGGGGAAACACGTAGGACAGACGAAACTGGGACCAGTCTTGAACTAGAGCGTCCGCGGCGAAGGCCTGAGGATCGTGGGAGCGAGCCACGTAAACAGGAACTTTGTTGTTGTGACGGGATGCCATTAGGTCCACGTCCGGAGTGCGCCATTTGCGGCAGATTGACTGAAACACTGCCGGGTGCAGGGACCACTAGCCACCGTCCACGGTTTGATGGCTGAGATAATCTGCCTCCCAATTTTCCACGCCTGGGATGTAGACTGCGGATATGGTGGACTTGGAGTCCTCCGCCCATTGAAGGATGCGTTGTACCTCCAGCATTGCCAGGCGGCTGCGTGTCCCGCCTTGGTGATTGATGTAGGCAACCGCTGTCGCGTTGTCTGACTGGACTCGAATGTGCCTGCCCGCCAACAGGTGGTGAAAAGCTAGGAGAGCTAGAAGCACGGCTCTGGTTTCCAGCACATTGATTGAAAGGGCTGACTCGGACGGAGTCCAAGTGCCCTGCGCTCTGTGGTGGAGACATACCGCTCCCCAGCCGGATAGACTGGCATCCATGGTGAGAATCACCCAGGACGGGGCCAGGAAGGAGCGCCCTTGGGACAGGGAGAGGGGCCGAAGCCACCACTGAAGAGAGCTCCTGGTCCGTGGCGACAGAGCCACTAACCTGTGTAAGGAGGAAGGCCGCTTGTCCCAACAGCGTAGAATGTCCAGCTGCAGGGGGTGCAGATGGAACTGGGCAAAGGGAACAGCCTCCATGGACGCCACCATTTGACCCAGCACCTGCATCAGACGCCTGAGGGTATAACGGCGGGGCCTCAGCAGAGAGCGCACCGCTAGCTGGAGTGACTGCTGTTTGACTAAGGGCAACTTCACAAGTGCAGGCAAAGTCTCGAACTGCATCCCTAGGTACGTGAGACTCTGGGTCGGAGTCAGAGTGGATTTGGGAAGATTGACAAGCCACCCGAATTGGGCTAGAGTGGCGAGAGTGAGCGAGACACTCCGCCGACAAACTGCGCTGGATGAAGCCTTGACTAGAAGGTTGTCCAGGTAAGGAATCACTGCCAACCCCTGGAGGTGCAGGACCGCAATCACTGCTGCCATGACCTTGGTGAATACCCGAGGGGCCGTGGCTAACCCGAAGGGGAGAGCCACGAATTGGAAATGATCTTCTCCTATTGCAAAACGTAGCCAACGCTGGTGTGAAACTGCAATTGGCACATGCAGATAGGCATCTCTGATGTCGATGGATGCCAGGAAATCCCCTTGGGTCATTGAGGCAATGACTGATCGCAGAGACTCCATGCGAAAGTGCCGCACCTGAACATGCTTGTTGAGAAGCTTGAGATCCAGGATGGGCCGGAAGGTACCGTCCTTTTTGGGAACTAGGAAGAGATTTGAGTAGAAACCTCTGAACCGTTCCCGGGCGGGAACTGGTACAATTACTCCGTTGGCCTGCAAGGCTGCCACGGCCTGTGAGAAGGCGGCGGCCTTGGAGCAAGGGGGAGTTGAGAGAAAAAATCTGTTTGGCGGGCTGGAAGAGAATTCTATCCTGTAGCCGTGGGAGATGATATCTCTCACCCACTGATCGGAGACGTGTTGAAACCAAGCGTCGCCAAAGTGGGAGAGCCTGCCACCGACTAAGGACGTCGCCGGAGCGGGCAGAGAGTCACGAGGAGGCTGCCTTAGTGGCAGCACCTCCTGCGGTCTTCTGTGAACGCGCTTTTGGGCGCCAGTTGGATTTCTGGTCCTTGGCTGAGCTAGCGGACGAGGCCGAGGGCTTAGAGGACGACCAGTTGGAGGAACGAAAGGAGCGAAACCTCGACTGATTCCTACCCTGGGCAGGTTTCCTGGTTTTGGTTTGTGGCATGGAAGTACTCTTCCCGCCAGTAGCTTCCTTAATAATTTCATCCAGCTGTTCTCCGAACAGCCGGGACCCAGCAAAAGGGAGCCCAGCAAGGTATTTCTTAGAAGAAGCATCTGCCTTCCACTCTCGAAGCCACAAGATCCTGCGGATAACGAGGGAATTAGCCGAAGCCACCGCAGTGCGGTGAGAAGCCTCCAGCATGGCAGACATGGCATAAGATGAAAAAGCTGAAGCTTGAGAAGTTAAGGCAACCATTTCGGGCATAGATTCCCTGGTGAGGGAATGCATCTCCTCTAGAGAAGCAGAGATGGCTTTGAGAGCTCACACTGCTGCAAAAGTCGGGGAAAACGCGGCCCCGCCGCTTCATACACGGATTTGGCCAGAAGGTCAATCTGACGATCAGTGGAATCCTTAAGGGAGGTGCTATCAGCCACCGACACAACGGTCCGGGCTGAGAGCCTAGACACCGGAGGGTCTACCTTTGGGGAATGAGCCCACTCCTTGACCACCTCAGGTGGAAAGGGAAAACGGTCATCAGAACCACGCTTTGGGAAGCGTTTGTCAGGACAGGCCCTGGGCTTGGTCACAGCGGCCTGAAAACTGGAGTGGTTAAAGAACACACTCTTTGCTCTCTTAGGCGAGGTAAACTGGTGCTTCTCTGCCAGAGAGGGTTGCTCCTCTGATACTGGCGGATTGAGATCTAGTACAGAATTAATAGAAGCAATCAAGTCACTAAGATCTGAGTCACCCTCGGACAGATCAATGGGGTACATGGAGTTAGCCTCCGAGCCCCCTGTAAAGGCATCCTCCTCATCCTGCGAGTCAGCTCTTGAATCAGAGCCGCGAGAGGAGGAGGGAGAGGAAACTCTGCGTCTCCTCTTAGGAGGACGGGGTCTGGGCCCTGATGATGAATCCTCTGTGAGCTCCGGTCCTAAGGGACCCTTAGCAGTAGAGGCACCCTGTGAAGGGGGCTGATGCATATTCATCAAAGTCCTGGACAGAAGTCCCATGGACTCAGCAAAAGACTGGGAGATAGACCTAGAAAAAGATTCTACCCAATCCGGGGGTTCAGCCACAGGTGCAGGAGCAGCCTGAGAGACCACTGGGGGTGAGACTCCAGGCTGTGGCACCGCCAAGTTAGAGCAGACATCACAATGTGGATAGGTGCTCGGTTCAGGCAGCAGGAGCTTACATGCAGCGCATACAGTATAAAGCTTTGGAGCCTTGCTCCTCGTGTGAGACATGCTGCTGGAGTGGGGGCTCTGCAAGAGAATGAACCCCAGAGAGTATATACAGAGGTCCACAACCAGAGACCGGTTGTGGCTTACCAGATCGCTGGAGCGGTGTTGTGTGCCCTCCAGATCCCGAAGCCCGGATCCCCAAGCACAGCACCTCAGCAGGGATGCAGAGTGCAGACCAGCGCCGAGTGAACTCTGTCTGAGAAAATGGCCGCCGGAGCGAAGAGAGGGGGCGGGACTTGGCTTGGAGAGCGGGATCTGGGGGGCCATAGAGACCTACAGGGGAGGAGACACGCACAGCAGTGGGGAGTGTCCCTCCCCTGTGCAGAACGGCTGGCGGGAGGAGCCGAGCCTGTCCCTCTGCATGAGTGACATGCGAGGGCAGTGAACAGAAACTAGGCCTCCGGCAAAGCCGGGGCCTAAATTTGAGCGGCGAGGCAGACGCGCAGGCACCATCGGCGCGGTTCTCGGGCGACAGCTAGAGAACCCGCCGGAAATGACAATAAATACAGTAAGCACACTCTCCTCAAACAATAAAGCACAGGGACCCCCAATATATAAACGTCTCAGGTACTTAGCTGCTGAGACGCAGGGCCAGGTCCCTGGGGATGAGTGCTCCGGTCCAGCAGGGTCCTGAAGGGCTGCGGATGGAGACCGGTCGCCTGCCAGGCATGGAGACCATGCTGGCTCCCACTTCAAGCCAGAGCCCAGGAGGGATGGTGAAGGAGCACGGCATGTAAGGCTCCAGCCTTGGAAATCAACCTTACAACACCGCCGACACAGTGGGGTGAGAAGGGACATGCCGGGGGTCCAGACGTCGACCCGCACTTCTTCAATCTCATTCCAAAAAGGAAAAAATCATATGAGAATGCATGTGTGGATGTATGCCTCCTGAACACAAAGCGATAAACTGGCTGGGTCTGCTCACCAGGGGGTGTATAAGCTCGGAGGGAGGAGCTACACTTTTAAGTGTAGTACTTTGTGTGTCCTCCGGAGGCAGAAGCTAAACACCCATGGTCTGGGTCTCCCAAAGGAACAATAAAGAAAACTTGATGACAGATTCCATGTAAACACATTAGGTGTCCAACCGCAGTTACTCTTGAAGGGTGATCAAGATTGATTTTAATACATTGACAGACAGACCACCTATACAGTTACTTGTTGGTTGATCTGAAGTCTTCTAGCGCAATCCAATGAAACCCAAATATCTCCAGTGTTAAAAAAGCAAGTGTGGATGTTTACTTGTCAGTGATACTCAGGGCCAAGCGGCCACTTGGCTCCTATCCTTTAGTGAACAAAATCACATCAGATTAACCTGCATAATAACTAAGGAGTCTAAAGTTACATTTATACCACATGATTATTGAAGAGGAGACAGGATAATACTAATCTGCCCTTCAGTTTATAGGAACGTTTCTAGGAAAACTCTTTTGTGGATAATTGGGCAGTGTAAACAGGCCACTTGGCACCCGACGAGTTGGCAAAATGCCCAAAAGATCAATCTCAGCAGCACATTGTACTGTTTAAACAGGACCTGTGTTGCAAAGTAAAATTGCAGACTAGGCACATTGAACAATTATAGGCCATTCTAGGCACATCTAAAGTGTCATCTGCCTGTATAAACAGGCTATTAATTACCACTAACCAACAAACACGTTTTTCCGATCATTTAAAACCATGCGCATCGGTAGGTGTAAGTGCACCTTTAGAGGATAGCTGTCATCACCTGACATTCTGATTTATTGAACTTCTTACCTGTCCTAGGTTAGTCAGTGTTACAATCCCACATTTAGACAGTGTGATGTTTAGCTGGTCTTTGGAGAAAATGTTTATAGCTGTAACATAGTCCGGAATCTTGTAGTTCTCCTCTTCTCCATCTATTTCACAAGTTTCTTTTCTCAATTTCTTTTTCATCTAGAACAAATATTATTGTTATCAAAGGTTGAAAAGGTGGTGTACTTTACAGTACCTCAGGATATAAATGAAACCGCTGTAATACATGCTACAGGCTTTGGTCTATTAGTCACTCATCATCCATGGCAAGCTAAAAGCTTCTTGTTGGGACTGCATCACATCAATTTCTATTGAGGGATATACCGTGTTTCCCCGATAGTAAGACACCCCCGATAGTAAGACGTAGTGGGGGTTTTGGGGGGGTCGGCTAATGTAAGACATACCCCGAAAGTAAGACGTAGTCAAAATTTATTTATTTTTTTTCTTCTTTACAGTACAGTTACAGCGGCCGAGCGCTCAGCTGAGAGCCCTGACATGCCGGCGGCCGAGCGCTCAGCTGAGCGCCCTAACATGCCGGCGGCCGAGCGCTCAGCTGAGCACCCTGACATACCGCCGGCATGTGACAGCTCTCAGCTGAGCGCCCTGACATGCCGGCGGCTTAGCGCTCAGCTGAGAGCTGACACATGCCGGCGGTCTGGCGCTCAGCTGAACGCTCGGCTACCGAGGAATGTTGAAATGTTGCAGTAATGTTGTCCGTGGTCCATCAGGACCATGGACAACATACAAAATCACGCAGCCTCAGTGCCCTCATGTGCAGCCGCTAGTGGTTAAGTTTCCTTAACTTGCGGTACACTTAGGGCGCAATCGCGGCAAGTCCCCATACGGTACATTGCATGGAGACTTGCTGCGATTGCTGTGGGATTTTTTCCAATATAAGACATACCCCGAAAGTAAGACATAGTGGCACTTTTGGGGGTAAAAAGAATGTAAGACACTGTCTTACTTTCGGGGAAACACGGTACTTTAGGCTGCCATTCATACCAGTGGAACAAAAACGTATAACAAACAATTACATTAGTGTAATAATAAATGTTTTAGCCATCATAAATTTCATGTGAAGCACTTATAATAGTGAGGCATACCTACTCCATATATCAAAAAATTAAAAGGGTTGTCTAGCACATTGATACTGAAGGCCTATGCGCTGCTCTGTCAAATGCATAGGGACTACAGTGAGGTGCTTCCCAACCACCCGCACCTATTCGAAAGAATGGGTGTAGATCTGCAATACCTCTGTGCTCCCAATATACATTGATGGACAGTGCTGTTCCTCCCGAAACTAAGCACATCCGGCCGCTGTTGGCACTACTGTAGTAATAGCTGATCGGTGGGGATGCTGGGTGTTGCACTTGTACTGCTAATCTATTCTAAGGACAGATCATCAATATTAAAGCACTAGACACCCTTTAACTACAGCATATAATTTTTACACCAAAACAAAACTTTGTGTTTTTCAGATCTTATCCAGGTGATAATGGATTTCATAAAATATTCTAATTTAACTTTAATAATGAACTTTGTAAAAATTCTACCTTAACTTCAAGACTCCAAGGTCGAAAGCCATCGCTTTTCTCTACTTCCAAAGGTTCCAGCAAAGGTTCCCATACACCAAACATTTCATTGTAGTAATGGACCTGAGAGAAAAAGAAGCAATTTCAATTAACGGAGTGTGTATGTAATATTGAAAATATTAATATGTATATCCTCATACTAGCAATTTATTTGGGGGAGAAAGAGTTTCAGGATTAAAAGAACATGACTGCTTTCTTTCTAAAAGAATTATATACCTGTCCATAGATTGTGTGTAGGGTAGCAGCTCAGCCTCGTTCGCTTTAATGTCGCTAAGCTAAAATTCCCATTTGTAGCATATAAATGAACTTACATTTACGATATATTTCAAAATCTATTTCCAGCAACCAGAATGATTTGATTTTGATATCTCATGGAAAAATAAACGTTAAAAAGGCTCTTCAATACTGATATAATACAAAGCTGGGATGTGGCTGCTTGTGTGAAGCCTGTATTGAGGCTTTTCCTCACTAATGAGTAATAGCAGCCCTATATGATAAAGCATTGTTGGTGGGTAGATTGTTCGGATGTTCCAGAGGACAAGCCCATTATCAATATTGTTGAATGTATAGGATATGTACCTCTAGCTCAAGCTGGCAGTACAGGTTGATAAGAGTGGTCCAATTCTTCACATTTCCTTTAAATGAGGACTTTGCTAAAAGCATAGGCAGTGTTCTGTGGCCAACACCAGCTTCAAGAGTTATGACAATTGAGTCGATGCTCAAGTCTAATTTTTCCCCTGTTAAGATTATCTGGTCTTTTTCACCATTTTTTTTTTCCTTCTCATTTTCTTCTTCAAGAAACCAGAATTTCAAATTCTTTAAATCCTTCTTTTTCCAGAGATCTGGTGGCACTGGACTAGTGGCCTCACTGATTGATTCTTTTCTGGATGTTGACAGTGCGGATGTGATGGTGATCACTGTGTTTATAATAACTGGTGAGACCTGGGAAAAAGAAAAAAAAAACAGAATAAAGAATTGCACATAAATTCTGGAATCTGAGCAGAGAACGAGTAAAGTGATTATCACACCATGATCACAGCAAGCCGCATCATCTGGGAAAATGATCTGTTTGGTGGGGGTCTCATGAGTAGGGTTTCACAGGGCAGCTATCAGCTATAAGAGAATTTTTCCAGACATTAGAATGTAATGTTAAAACTGCTTAGAAAACTATAAACCTACAAGGGAAGTCCTACTTCTCTTACCAATCCCCTCCAGCATCAGTTCCTCACCAGTCTCCAGTGAGGGAACCACAACATGGACATATGACTGCTGCAGCCAATCACACCTCCGTGTCAGGAAGTCATCGCTGGAGCAGGAAGTACAGAGGGGACAGGGGAAACTCACAAGCAGTTTTGATAATATGGTTAGGCAATCCATTTACAGCACTGGTTGGCTTACAAGGCACCTTTAAATAACATCTAAATGTGTTAATTAGGTATATCCAAAAACAAAATTGCCTACCTTTAACATGAGCGATTTTATTGAGAGTTCTATATTCTGTGGACCTCCATTAGACTGAATACTTTGGAAAAACACATCACACGGCTGTAAAATCTATAAGAAAAACAAGAAAATGTATGGGTTAAACAAGTTTATATTTTGAAACATCTGACTTTTATGATATAGCGATACCAAATATGCAAATTTCTATATATTTTCCGAATGGGAGAAGCTTTTTTTTTTTTTTTTCTTTTTTTTTTAGACTTTCTATATTTTTTTTCACATTCTTTTGGCCCCTCACTTACCCAAAAGTGTTGTCCCACATGGAGATAACTTACTTATTGGTGTTGTCCAACCTCTGGGACCCGCATTGATCAGCAGATCAGAAAACTTTTATCCCTGGTGGATCACATTTATATAAAAAGAGGAGGGGAGCCAGCACTGCTTATGAATGGAATGCAACAATGAGAAAATAAAGAGAATTTTGTTACTTACCGTAAATTCTTTTTCTTATAGTTCCGACATGGGAGACCCAGACCATGGGTGTATAGCTTCTGCCTCCGGAGGACACACAAAGTACTACACTCAAACGTGTAGCTCCTCCCTCCTAGCATATACACCCCCTGGTAGCCAGTCCTAGCCAGTTTAGTGCAAAAGCTGAAGGAGGACATCCACCCACAAGTAGAGACAGAGCAAAACCCGGAACAACCGGAACCTCTGTCTACAACAACAACAGCCGGTGAAAACACACGGAACAAGAAACCTGCCAACAGGCAACAGGGAGGGTGCTGGGTCTCCCATGTCGGAACTATAAGAAAAAGAATTTACGGTAAGTATCAAAATTCTCTTTTTCTTCATCGTTCCTTATGGGAGACCCAGACCATGGGACGTTCCAAAGCAGTCCATGGGTGGGAATAAACAGAAAAACTGAGAAGTAGGCGAAACCTAACTTCACAAATGGGCGACAGCCGCCTGAAGGATGCGTCTGCCCAAGCTCGCATCTGCCGAATCATGAGCATGCACTTGGTAGTGCTTCGAAAAGGTATGCAGACTAATCCAAGTGGCAGTCTGACAGACCTGCTGAGCCGTAGCCTGGGCCTGAAAGCCTAAGAGGCATCGACAGCTCTGGTCAAGTGTGCCTTGATCCCCGGCGGGAGAGGCACTTGAGTACACTGGTAAGTATCGGAAATGGCCGACCTAATCCAACGAGCCAGGGTCGGCTTAGATGCCGAGAGGCCCTTACGCTGACCAGTGGTCAGCACAAAAGAGAGGTGCACCGCCTAAGAACAGCGGTGCGAGACACATAGATCCGGAGCGCCCGCACCAGATCCAGAGTATGCAACGCCTTTTCAAAGCGATGAACAGGAGCCGGACAAAAGGAAGGCAGGGAAAATGCCCCGGTTAAGGTGGAAGCAGCAACCACCTTAGGGAGAAAGTCCGGAGTCGGACGGAGAACCACCTTGTCTTGATGAAAAACCAAAAAAGGGGTGACTCCGAAGAGAGTGCAGCCAAAACAGAGACTTTCTTGAGGGAAGTTATGGCCACTAGAAAGACCACTTTCTGTGAAAGACGAAACAAAGAAACCTCCCTAAGAGGCTCAAAGGGGGGTTTCCGGAAGCCCTGAGGACCGGATTAAGGTCCCAGGGCTCCAAAGGCCGCCGGTAAGGCGGAATGATGTGAGATGCGCCCTGCATGAAGGAGCGCACCTGAGCCAGCCGGGCGATACGCCGCTGGCACAATACTGACAGAGCCGAGACCTGTCCCTTAAGGGAATTGAGGGATAGTCCTAGCTGCAGACCGGACTGTAGAAGAGACAGGAGGGTCGGCAAGGCCAAAAGGCCAAAGGATACTTCCGAGCTCGAGTCATAGTGGAGATGACTTCAGGAGGGATACCAGAAGTCGTCAAGATCCAGGACTCAAAAGCCACGCCGTCAATCTGAGAGCCGCAGGATTCTGGCGGAAAGACGGACCTCGTGAGAGAAGGTCTGGACAGTCCGGGAGATGCCATGGCACCTCTACGGACAGATGGAGCAGGTCAGGGTACCAAGCTTGCCTGGGTCAGTCTGGAGTAATGAGAATGACCCGACGGCCCTCCTTTCGGATCTTGCGCAGGACTCTGGGCAAGAGCTAGAGGGTGAAACACGTAAGACAGACGGAGCTGGGACCAAACTTGAACCAGTGCGTCTTCCGCAAAAACCTGAGGATCGTGGAGCCACGGTTTGACGGCTTAGATAATCTGCCTCCCAGTTTTCCACGTCTGGGATGTGGGCTGCGGATATGGTGGACTAGGAGTCCTCCGTCCACTGAAGAATGCGTTGAACCTCCAACATTGCCAGGCGGCTGAGTGTCCCGCCCTGGAGGTGGATATAGGCGTTTTTTGACGCAGGCGCGTTTTTGTGTGTTTTTAGAGGCCAAAAACGCAGCGTCAAAAAAATGCAGTGTGCGAACCTAGCCTTTAGCTGCAGCACAAAGTACGGCTATATAATAGTGCTTGCGGATATAAAGTTTCCTCCGATACCAGGCAGTAGCTTCTTGCAGGTATAGGTTACATGTAACGCGAGGAGGAGCCGCTAGAGCGCGCTGTGGCGGGAACATGGCCACACAGCTCAGTACCTCAGCCTCTATCGTGCAAGAGGAAAAGTCCAGTAGGAGGTAAACACAGTCCATGAGACCCACGTGAGTGTCCGGGCTATACACACGGGTGGGAGAGCCGGTCATGGCGAAGAGGAAATGCGAGCAGCCTTTAGTCGCTCTGCTGCCCCCATGTAAGAGGCCAGTCTACTCCCGCCATTGCACGTCACACACCATGCAGGTGTCTCCTAAGGGGAAGAGAAAGCTGGAGCCAGAGACCATTCCCTCACCGGAGTGTGACAGGACGCCACCGCAAGACGGGGCCCCCGCCGCTGCACAGCCCTCCTGCAAGAAACCGAGGCCAGCGGAGAGCCATGGCGCCATAGCCGACACTGGCTACCAGTGCCAGGTATTTGCCATCAGTGAGCGCTGCCCTGTGACTCCACTCACATCATCTGCAGGGGACACTGGGGAGGTGTAATGTAGAATAGGAGGCTTCAGGAAAGAGACAAGGTGCCCATATACACACACGGGACGAGGCGCTACACACACACAGGGGAGAGGGACGAGGCGCTACACACACACGAGAGGGACGAGGCGCTACACACACACACACACACACGAGAGGGACGAGGCGCTACACACACACACACACACACACACACGAGAGGGACGAGGCGCTACACACACACACACGAGAGGGACGAGGCGCTACACACACACACACGAGAGGGACGAGGCGCTACATACACGAGAGGGACGAGGCGCTACACACACACACACACACACACGAGAGGGACGAGGCGCTACACACACACAGACACACGAGAGGGACGAGGCGTTACACACACGAGAGGGACGAGGTGCTACACACACACACACACACACACACACGAGAGGGACGAGGCGCTACACACACACACACACACACACACACACACACACGAGAGGGACGAGGCGCTACACACACACACACACACGAGAAGGACGAGGCGCTACACACACACACACGAGAGGGACGAGGATCGTGGAGCCACGGTTTGATGGCTGAGATAATCTGCCTCCCAGTTTTCCACGTCTGGGATGTGGGCTGCGGATATGGTGGACTAGGAGTCCTCCGTCCACTGAAGAATGCGATGAACCTCCAACATTGCCAGGCGGCTGAGTGTCCCGCCCTGGAGGTTGATGGAGGCAAACGCTGTAGCGTTGTCTGACTGGACTCGAATGTGCCTGGCCGCCAACAGATGGTGAAAGGCTTAGAGAGCTAGAAACACAGCTCTGATTTCCAGCACATTGATCCAGAGGGCTGATTCAGACAGAGTCCAAGTGCCCTGCGCTCCATGGTGGAGATATACTGCTCCCCAGCCGGATAGACTAGCATCCTGGTGAGGATCACCCAGGACGGGGCCAGGAAGGAGCGTCCCTGAGACAGAGGGGCCGAAGCCACCACTGAAACGAGCCCCTGGTCTGTGGCGAAGCCACCACCCCATGGAAGGAGGAAGTCCACTTGTTCCAACAGCGGAAAATATCCAGCCGCAGAGGACGCAGATGGAACTGGGCAAGGGAATCGCTTCCATTGACGCCACCATCTGATCCAGCACCTGTATTAGGTGCCTGATGGAACGAAGTCGACCGCCAGCGGAGGGACTGCTGTTTGACTAAGGGCAGCTTCACAAGTGCCGACAGAGTCTCGAATTGCGTCCCTGGGTACATGAACTTCTGGGTCGAAGTCAAAGTGGACTTGGACAAAATGACAAGCCACCCGAATTGGTTAGAGTGGAGAGAGTAAGCGAGGCACTCCGCTAACAGTCTGCACTGGATGAAGCCCAGACTAGAAGGCCGTCCAGGACAAAAGGATCACTGCCAACCCCTAGAGGTGCAGGACCGCAATCACAGCTGCCCCGACCTTGAGAATACTCGAGGTGCCGTGGCTAACCCCAAGGGAAGAGCCACGAATTGGACCACTCCGATTGCAAAACGTAGCCAACGCTGGTGTGAAACTGCGATTGGCACATGCAGATAGGCATCTCTGATGTCGATGGATGCTAGGGAATCTCCTTGGGTCATTGATTGATCGCAGAGACTCCATGCGAAAATGCCGCACCTGAACATGCTTGAGATCCAGGTCGGAAGGCACCGCCCTCTTCGGGGACTAGGAATAGATTTATGCAGAAATCTCAGAACCGTTCCCAGTCGGGAACCGGTACAATTACTCCATTGGCCTGCAAGAATGCCACAGCCTGTGAGAAGGCGGCGGCCTTGGAGCAGGGGGGAGTTGACAGAAAAAATCTGTTTGGCGGGCTGGATAGAATTCTATCATGTAGCCGTGGGAGATGGTATCAAGCACCCACTGATCGGAGACGTGTTAAAACCATACGTCGCCAAAGTGGGAGAGCCTGCCACCGACCAAGGACGTTGCTGGCGTGGCCAGATAGCCAGGAGGAGGCTGACTTAGTGGCAGCAGCTCCTGCGGTCTTCTGAGGACGCGGCTTCGTGCGCTATTTGGGTTTACGATCCTTGGCTGAGCTAGTGGACGAGGCCGAGGGCTTAGAGAACGATCAGATGGAGGAACGAAAAGAACGAAACCTCGACTGATTCCTGCCCTGGACAGGTTTCCTGGTTTAGGTTTGTGGCATGAAGAACTCTTCCCGCCAAGAGCTTCCTTAATAATTTCATCCAGTTGTTCCCGAATAGTCTGGTCCCAGCAAAAGGGAGCCCAGCAAGGAACTTCTTTAGAAGCATCTGCTTTCCACTTCCGAAGCCACAGGAGCCTGCGGATAGCGAGGAAATTAGCCGAGGCCACCGCAGTGCGGTGAGAGTGTCCAGCATGGCAGACATGGCATAGGATGAAAAGACTGAAGTCTGGAAGTTAAGGCAACCATTTCGGGCATAGAGTCCCTGTGAGGGAATGCATCTCCTCTAGAGAAGCAGAGATGGCTTTGAAAGCCCGCACTGCTGCAAAAGCTGGGGAGAACGAGGCCCCTGCCGCCTCCATACAGATTTGGCCAGAAGGACAACCTGGCGGACAGCAAAACCTTAAGTGAGGAGCCATCAGCCACTGATACAACGGTCCGGGCTGAGAGTCTAAACACCGGAGGGACCACCTTTGGTGAATGAGCCCACTCCTTGACCACCTCTGGTGGAAAGGGAAAACTGTCATCAGAACCACGCTTTGGGAAGCGTTTGACAGAGCAGACCCTGGGCTTGGTCACAGTGGCCTGAAAACTGGAGTGGTTAAGGAACACACTCCTTGTTCTCTTAGGCAAGGTAAACTGGTGCCTTTTTGCCAGAGAGGGTTGCTCCTCTGATACTGGCGGATTGAGGTCCAGTACAGAATTAATGTACAGTGGGATCCTTAGAGAGGTGCCGTCAGCCACTGATACAACTATCCGGGCTGAAAGTCTAGACACCGGAGGGACCACCCTTGGTGAATGAGCCCACTCCTTGACCACCTCTGGTGGAAGGGGGAAACAGTCATCAGAACCACGCTTTTGGGAGCATCTGTCAGGACAGACTCTGGGCTTGGTCACAGTGGGCTGAAAACTGGAGTGGTTAAGGAACACACTCCTTGTTCTCTTTAAGGTATACTGATGCCTTTCTGCCAGAGGGGGATGCTCCCCTGATACAGGCGGATTGAGGTCCAGTACAAATATAATGGACGCAATCAAATCATTAGCATCTGCATCACCTTCGGACAGATCAATGGTACATGAAGTAGCGTCCGAGCCCCTAGTAAAGACATCCTCCTCGTCCAGTGAGTCAGCTCGTGAATCAGAGCTGCGGGACGGGGAAGGACAGGGGACCCTGCGTCTCCATTTTAGGAGGACGGGGTCTGAGACCAGATGAAGAGTCCTTTGTGAGCTTTGCTGAGCGAGCCGTAGCAGCAGAAGCGCCCTGAGAAGGGGGCTAATGCATGCTCAGCACCACCGCAGCTGTAGGGACCACTGATGAGCCTCCAGGCTGAGGGACCACTGTGTTTATGTGCTCGGTACAGGCAGTACGAGTCTACATGCAGTGCATATTAAGAACAGCCTTGCAGCCTTGCTCTGATGTGAGACATGCTGCAGAAGTGGGGGCTCTGTCCAGAATGACCCCCAGCAGAGTATATAAACAGAGAATATAAGCAGCTGCACAACCGGAGGTTGTGGCTTGCCAGACCGTTTAACATACATTTCTGTGCCCTCTAGTCCCCCAGCCCAGGCCCCCATTTGTCACAATGTGGTATCTCTGTGCCTATGCAGACATTGAGAACGCTGAGAAAATGGCAACCGGAGCGAGGAGAGGGGGCGGGGCCTACTCTGAGAGCGGGCAAATGAGGTATACAGGGGAGGGAATCTTTCCTCAGTGAGGAGTGTCCGTTCCCTGTGCTGAACAGCCGCTGGGCGGAGCCGCACTGTCCCTCTGCATGACTGACATGCAGGGGCAGTGAAACCGAAACTAGGCCTCAGGCGAAGCCGGGGCCCAGATTTAAACATGCGGCCAGCGTGCAGGCACCATCGACGCGGTTCTCCAGTGAAAACTGGAGAACCGGCCGGAAATGTTAACACAGTCATATAACACACTCTCCCCAATAAATAAAGTACAAGGGACCCCTGGAAAGACCACTTTCTGTGGTAAAAACGTCTCAGTACTTAGCTTGTGAGACGCAGGTGCCAGGTCCCTGGGAGGTGAGCGCTCCGTCCGGCAGGATCCTGAAAGGGCTGCGGATGGAGACCGGTCTCCTGCAAAGCAGTGAGAACCGTGATGGCTCCCACTTCAAGCCAGAGCCCCAGGGGATGGTGAAGGAGCGCGGCATGTGAAGGCTCCAGCCTTGTAAAATCAACCTTAACAGCACCGCCGACACAGTGGGGTGAGAAGGGACATGCCGGGAGTCCAGACTGGACCCGCTTTGCTTCCAAATCTTTGAAATCCAAAAAATAAAAAATCAAAAATCAGAGAATGCATGTGTGTGTGTGACCTCCTGAACACAAAGCATTGAAACTGGCTAGGACTGGCTACCAGGGGGTGTATATGCTAGGAGGGAGGAGCTACACGTTTGAGTGTAGTACTTTGTGTGTCCTCCGGAGGCAGAAGCTATACACCCATGGTCTGGGCCTCCCATAAGGAACGATGAAGAAAAAAAGTGTAATATTCACAAATTTATTCCTACTGTAACAATTCAATGAGATTTTTTGCAAATGATTGATCAATGATTTGAGCCCCCCTGCCCAGTCACGGCAAATCTCTATAGGGGGGTCCCTACACTATGTTATAAATTATTATCATACCATAAGGTCTCTTATATCGTCCTGCTCATTATATGAGACCTTATGGTACAATAATAATTTATAACATAGTGTAGGGACCCCCCTATAGAGATTTGCCGTGATGGGGCAGGGGGGCTCAAATCATTGATCAATCATTTGCAAAAAATCTCATTGAATTGTTACAGTAGGAATGAATTTGTGAATATTACACTTTTTATTTTCTCATTGTTGCATGCCATTCATAAGCAGTGCTGGCTCCCCTCCTCTTTTCGGATCACTTTTATTCCTGGAATGGCAGCGTGCATGCCTTATACGGTCCATTCATTCTCTTTGGGGTGCCAGAAAAAGCCAAACACAGCGCTTGTCAGGGGGTGAGTGAATGGATTAGTGGTCAAGCATGTGCACTACTGCTTGATTTTACTTTGCATTATGTATTTTAATGCAGCTGTAAATTTACTGCTGGAAAAAATGTAAAATGGAAAAAAAGAGAATTTTGTTACTTACCGTAAATTCTTTTTCTTATAGTTCTGTATTGGGAGACCCAGACCATGGGTGTTTAGCTTCTGCCTCCGGAGGACACACAAAGTACTACACTTAAAAGTGTAGCTCCTCCCTCTGAGCTTATACACCCCCTGGTAGCCAGTCCTAGCCAGTTTAGTGCAAAAGCTGAAGGAGAATAGCCACCCACAAGTAGAACCGAGTAAGAACCGGAACAACCGGAGACTCTGTCCACGACAACAGCCGGTGATAACACACGGAACAAGAAAATTGCCAACAGGCAACAGGGAGGGAGCTGGGTCTCCCAATACGGAACTATAAGAAAAAGAATTTACGGTAAGTAACAAAATTCTCTTTTTCTTTATCGTTCCTTTGGGAGACTCAGACCATGGGACGTTCCAAAGCTGTCCCTGGGTGGGAATAAACAGAAAAAACTAAGAAGTAGGTGGAGCCTAACTTCACAAGTGGGTGACAGCCGCCTGAAGGATGCGTCTGCCCAAGCTCGCATCTGCCGAAGCATGAGCATGCACTTGGTAGTGCTTCGAAAAGGTATGCAGGCTAGTCCAAGTGGCATTATTTTCAAAGGCGGTCAATACATATGCGGACACTCCCATACACATAGGTTATCATTCCATGAAAAAATAATGATATATTTTCTCCAAATAAGAGAGTACACAGTCCAATTCATATACAAATTAATATTTTATTGTATATCAGCATAACAAAAAACACCACACTAATAAAAGAGATGCATACAGAAAGAAGTAAAAATAGGACCGGCAGCATACAAAAAATGGCATCAAAAGTTTTTTATCACCATCCAGGTTAAAGTGACATATGCTTAGAGTGTCAATTCAAGTAATGCAGGATAAAAACACCCACTCCAAATAAAGTGCATATAGTGCCCGATTGCACATGCGTCACTAATGAGGTAGATAGGTAAATAGGATCCAGTAAATAGGATACACACAGCTGGTAATGCATAACATTAATAAGATCACAGCACTCAATAGATCCCGATTTTCCCTCAGGGTAAGAAGGACAGACAGTCACAGTCCGATATTGTCCACAAGGACTTTTAAATATAGACCATACTTAGATGTAACATTGTCACAAACGTCATATTGAGTCAAACAATGTTTGGATCCAATAAATGTTAATAGTCCGAATTATCACAAATCCCCTTGTAGACATTACTTTATCCTAATATCCCCACCCTCAGAGGATAATTCCATCCTAACTTGAAGAAATAGCCGGAACATCTGGATAATATGTCATGTCGCATGTGGGTTGTGATTTTTTCAGACGACTTGGATCATAATTCTTCAATATGCACCCAACTGTGCTGTGATCTTATTAATGTTATGCATTACCAGCTGTGTGTATGTATTCTCGGAGATGTGCACATTATTATTATTTATCCTATACAGGTCGACCTTGTGCCGCATATGGGTTATGGTCTGCGAATATCTTGTAGATTTGTGGCCCGTTTTATACTATAGTGGCCGGTAGTGTGCACATCTCGGATGATTCAATGTATGCATATATATCTATATATATCTTGTGGGTAATTCTACAAGGGGTATTTGCCTCGTAGCTGTTTGGAGTCCGGCACCCTGTTCATATCATAAGATCTACATCCTCACACTTTTAGATCCACATATACCATCGGGGGTATGCGCTCGCATGGCTTTGATTCTCCCGGAACCAAATGAAGGGCGCATATTATGGGACCGACCTGCGTTGTTGCACAACTTCCGGTGCTTGACACGCAGGTTGCGTCCCAGGGCCGCCTGACAGGACGTTCTTTTTGAATCGGGCGGCAAAAGGCCGTGTGAGCGCTGCTGTTCCTCCGATTGGTGGAATATTGGTATTTAATTCTCATGCTTCCTCTTGCCCGGCACGCCCCCCGTCGAAGCCGGGTGCGAAACGCGCGTCGGGTTGTTTGTGGGACCACAGCACTTATACATCCTCCGTGCAGGTAAATTATCTCTTCATTCCGACTTTATAATTGAGGTGCGCAGTATTACGTGTGTCATGAGTTGACAGCGTGAGCGTAGCCGTACACGTGTTTCATCTTACATGCGGTATTATCTATCTACCTATACTTTGGAGGAATGGTGTACGGTATGATAAGCTTACATGCTGATTCGGACACGCGTATTATAGCGCATGTAAATTTACTCTGTTTACCATTTTGTAGTACCAGCGGGAGGTGGCAGCCAATGACTTGTTACTTTCTGGAATGACAAGCAGGTTATTTCATAGTAGTGCTGGATCCTATTTACCTATCTACCTCATTAGTGACGCATGTGCAATCGGGCACTATATGCACTTTATTTGGAGTGGGTGTTTTTATCCTGCATTACTTGAATTGATACTCTAAGCATAAGTCACTTTAACCTGGATGGTGATAAAAAACTTTTGATGCCATTTTTTGTATGCTGCCGGTCCTATTTTTACTTCTTTCTGTATGCATCTCTTTTATTAGTGTGGTGTTTTTTGTTATGCTGATATACAATAAAATATTAATTTGTATGTGAATTGGACTGTGTACTCTCTTATTTGGAGAAAATATATCATTATTTTTTCATGGAATGATAGTCCAAGTGGCAGCCTGACAGACTTGTTGAGCCGTAGCCTGGTGCCTAAAAGCCCAAGAGGCACCGACAGCTCTGGTCGAGTGTGCTTTGATCCCCGGCGGGGGATGCACCTGAGAACTCTGGTAGGCGTCCGAAATGGTCGATCTAATCCAACGGGCCAAGGTCGGCTTAGAAGCAGAGAGACCCTTGCGCCGCCCTGTGGTTAGCACAAAAAGAGAGGTGCACCGCCTAAGCGCAGCGGTGCGAGACACATAGATCCAGAGAGCACGCACCAGATCTAGAGTATGCAGCGCTTTCTCAAAGCGATGAACAGGGGCCGGACAGAAGGAAGGCAAGGAAATATCCTGGTTAAGGTGGAAGGGAGAGACCACCTTAGGATGAAAGTCCGGGGTCGAACGGAGAACTACCTTGTCTTGGTGAAAAACCAAAAAAAGGTGACTCCGAGGAGAGCGCAGCCAAATCAGAGACTCTCCTGAGAGAAGTTATGGCAACTAGAAAGGCCACCTTTTGAGAAAGACGATACAAAGAAACCTCCCTAAGGGGCTCGAAAGGGGGTTTCTGCAATACCGTGAGGACCAAGTTAAGGTCACAGGGATCCAAGGGCCGCCGGTAAGGCGGAATGATGTAAGACACACCTTGCATGAAGGTGCGGACCTGAGCCAGCCGGGCGAGACGCCGCTGGAACAGCACTGATAGAGCTGAGACTTGTCCCTTGAGAGAGTTGAGCAGTCCTAGCTGCAGACCGGACTGTAAAAAAGACAGAAGGGTCGGCAACGAGAATGGCCAAGGAGAATGGCCGGAAGAGCGACACCAGGACAGGAAAGTTTTCCAAGTCCTATGATAGATCTTGACGGAGGAAGACTTACGGGCCCGAGTCATAGTGGAGATGACTTCAGGAGGAATACCAGAAGCCATCAAAATCAAAAGGACTCAAGAGCCACGCCGTCAATTTGAGTGCCGCAGAATTCGGGCGGAAAAACGGACCTTGCGAGAGCAGGTCTGGACGGTCTGGAAGATGCCACGGCATCTCCACGGACAGTTGGAGCAGGTCCGGATGACTCGACGGCCCTCCATTCTGATCTTGCGCAGGACTCTGGGCAAGAGAGCTAGAGGGGGAAACACATAGGACAGACGAAACTGGGACCAGTCTTAAACCAGAGCGTCCGCGGCGAAGGCCTGAGGATCGTGGGAGCGAGCCACGTAAACCGGCTTGTTGGAACCTTGTTGTTGTGACGGGATGCCATTAGGTCCACGTCCGGAGTGCCCCACTTGCGGCAGTTGACTGAAACACTGCCGGGTGCAGGGACCACTCGCCACCATCTACGGATTGACGGCTGAGATAATCTGCCTCCCAGTTTTCTACGCCAGGGATGTGGACTGCGGATATGGTGGACTTGGAGTCCTCCGCCCATTGAAGAATGCGTTGGACCTCCAACATTGCCAGGCGGCTGCGTGTCCCGCCTTGGTGATTGATGAAGGCAACCGCTGTCGCGTTGTCTGACTGGCCTCGAATGTGCCTGCCCGCCAACAGGTGGTGAAAGGCTAGGAGAGCTAGAAGCACAGCTCTGGTTTCCAGCACATTGATTGAAAGGGCTGACTCGGACGGAGCCGAAGTGCCCTGTGCTCTGTGGTGGAAATGTACCGCTCCCCAGCCGGATAGGCTGGCATCCGTGGTGAGAATCACCCAGAACGGAGTCAGGAAAGAGCGCCCTTGGGACAGGGAGAGGGGTCGAAGCCACCACTGAAGAGAGCTCCTGGTCCGTGGCGACAGAGCCACTAACCTCTGTAAGGAGGAAGGCCGCTTGTCCCAACAGTGGAGAATGTCCAGCTGCAGAGGACGTAGATGGAACTGGGCAAAGGGAACAGCCACCATTTGACCCAGCACCTGCATCAGACGCCTGAGGGTATAACGGCGGGGCCTCAGGAGAGAGCGCACCGCCAACCGGAGTGACAGCAGTTTGTCTAAGGGCAACTTCACAAGTGCCGGCAAAGTCTTGAACTGCATCCCTAGGTACGTGAGACTCTGGGTCGGAGTCAGAGTGGATTTGGGAAGATTGACAATCCACCCGAATTGGGCTAGGGTGGCGAGAGTGAGCGAAACACTCCGCTGACAGTCTGCGCTGGATGTACCCTTGACCAGAAGGTCGTCCAGATAAGGAAGCACTGCTAACCCCTGGAGGTGCAGGACCGCAATCACTGCCGCCATGACCTTGGTGAATACCTGAGGGGCCGTGGCTAACCCGAAGGGGAGAGCCACAAATTGGAAATGATCCTCTCCTATCGCAAAACGTAACCAACGCTGATGTGACACTGCGATTGGCACATGTAGATAGGCATCTCTGATGTCGATGGACGCCAGGAACTCCCCTTGGGTCATAGAGGCAATGACTGATCGCAGAGACTCCATGCGAAAATGCCGCACCCGGACATGCTTGTTGAGAAGCTTGAGATCCAGGATGGGCCGGAAGGTACCGTCCTTTTTTGGAACTAGGAAGAGATTTGAGTAAAAACCTCTGAACCGTTCCTGAGCGGGAACTGGGACAATCACTCCGTTTGCCTGCAAGGACGCCACGGCCTGCGAGAAGGCGGCGGCCTTGTAGCAGGGGGGAGTTGAGAGAAAAAAATCTGTTTGGAGGGCTGGAAGAGAATTCTATCCTGTAGCCGTGAGATATGATGTCTCTCACCCACTGATCGGAGACTTGCTTTAACCAAGCGTCGCCAAAGTGGGAGAGCCTGCCACCGACTAAGGACTGGCTGGAGCGGGCCGAGAGTCATGAGGAAGCTGCCTTAGTGGCAGAACCTCCTGCGGTCTTCTGCGGACGCGCTTTTGGGCGCCAGTTGGATTTCTGATCCTTGGCTGAGTTAGCGGACGAGGCGAAGGCTTAGAGGATGACCAGTTGGAGGAACGAAAGGAACGAAACCTCGATTGATTCCTACCCTGGGCGGGTTACCTGGTCTTGGTTTGTGGCATGGAAGTACTCTTCCCGCCAGTAGCTTCTTTAATGATTTCATCCAGCTGTTCACCAAACAGCCGTAAACCAGCAAAAGGGAGCCCAGCAAGAAACTTCTTGGAAGAAGCATCTGCCTTCCACTCTCGAAGCCACAAAATCCTGCGGATAACAAGAGAATTAGCTGAAACCACCGCAGTGCGGTGAGCAGCCTCTAGCATGGCAGACATGGCATAGGATGAAAAAGCTGAAGCCTGAGCAGTTAAGGTAACCATCTCAGGCATAGATTCCTTGGTGAGGGAATGCATCTCCTCTAGAGAAGCAGAGATGGCTTTGAGAGCCCACACTGCTGAAAAAGTCAGGGAAAACGCGGCCCCCGCAGCTTCATACACGGATTTGGCCAGAAGGTCAATCTGACGATCAGTGGAATCCTTAAGGGAGGTGCCGTCAGCCACCGACACAACGGTCCGGGCTGATAGCCTAGACACCGGAGGGTCTACCTTTGGGGTCATCAGAACCACGCTTTGGAAAGCGTTTGTCAGGGCAGGCCCTGGGTTTGGTCACAGTGGTCTGAAAACTGGAGTGGTTAAAGAACACACTCTTCACTCTCTTAGGCGAGGTAAACTGATGTTTTTCTGCCAAAGAGAGTTGCTCCTCTGACACTGGCGGATTGAGATCCAGCACAGAATTAATAGAAGCAATCAAATCACTAAGATCTGAGTCACCCTCAGAGAAATCGATGGGATACATAGCCTCCGAGCCCCCAGTGAGGGCATCCTCCTCATCTTGAGAGTCAGCTCTTGAGACAGAGCCGTGGGATGGGGAGGGGTAGGAAACCCTGCGCCTTCTCTTAGAAGGACGGGGTCTGGGATCAGATGATGAATCCTCCGTGAGCTCCGATGGACGGAGGTCAGAGGATAGGAGTCCTCTGTCAAGAGTATTAGAGGCACCCTGTGAGGGGGGCTGATGCATATTCATCAAAGTCCTGGCCAAAAGCCCCATGGACTCAGCAAATGACTGGGATATGGACCTAGAAAAGGACTCTACCCAGGCCGGGGGTTCAGCCACAGGTGCAGGAGCAGCCTGAGAGACCACTGGGGGTGAGACTCCAGGCTGTGGCACCGCCAAGTTAGAGCAGACATCACAATGTGGATAGGTGCTCGGCTCAGGCAACAGGAGCTTACATGCAGTGCATGCAGAATAAAGCTTTGGAGCCTTGCTCCTTGTGTGAGACATGCTGCTGGAGTGGGGGCTTTGCAGAGAATGAACCCCAGGGAGAATATACAGAGGTCCACAACCGGAGACCGGCTGTGGCTTACCAGACCGCTGAGCGCGGTGTTGTGTGCCCTCCAGATCCCGAAGCCCGGCGCAGCACCTCAGCAGAGATGCAGAATGCAGGATGTCCCAGAGCAGAGTGAACTCTGCCTGAGAAGAGGGCGTTCCTATAAAAGAGCGGGAACTGGAGGGCTATAGAGACCTGCAGGGAAGGAGGGATGCCCCAGCAGTGGGGAGTGTCCCTCCCCTGTGTAGAACGGCCGCCGGGAGGAGCCAAACCTGTCCCTCTGCATGAGTGACATGCGAGGGCAGGAAAATGAAACTAGGCCTCCGGCGAAGCCGGGGCCTAAATTTAAGCGGCGAGGCCGACAAGCAGGCACCATCGGCGCGGTTCTCAGGCAAAAGCTAGAGAACCCGCCGGAAAAGTTAAAACAATCACATACAGCATACTCTCCCCTTACAATAAAGAACCGGGACCCCCAACATAAACGACTCAGGTACTTAGCTGCTGAGACGCAGGGCTATGTCCCTGGGGATGAGTGCTCCGGTCCAACAGAATCCTCAAGGGGCTGTGGATGGAGACCGGACTCCTGCCAGGCATGGAGACCGTGCTGGCTCCCACTTCAAGCCAGAGCCCAGAAGGGATGGTGAAGGAGCGCGGCATGTAAGGCTGCAGCCTTGTAAATCAACCTTAACAACACCGCCGACACAGTGGGGTGAGAAGGGACATGCCGGGAGTCCAGACATGGACCCGCTTTTCTTCAAACTCTTTCCAAAAGTCAAACAAATCAGATGAGAATGCATGTGTGGATGTATGCCTCCTGACACAAAGCAATAAACTGGCTAGGACTGGCTACCAGGGGGTGTATAAGCTCAGAGGGAGGAGCTACACTTTTAAGTGTAGTACTTTGTGTGTCCTCCGGAGGCAGAAGCTAAACACCCATGGTCTTGGTCTCCCAAAGGAACAATAAACAAAAAAGGAAAATGTGCAGTTTCGAAATTTTTAATTTCTCTGCTTGTAGAACTAATAGTCATACCGCACAACAGTTATCCAATTTCAAAGCCATTACAAGCTCCTTCTTCAAAACAGGAACCACAGTACTGTGGTTCCATTCTTGAAGAAGCTTGTAATGGCTTTGAAATTCATTGAATAAAAAACACTTCTCTCCACTGCTGTCCTGGACCTTCCTTTGGAAAATCTTCAGCAGCAGTGCGGATGTGCCAATGACGCCAGACAGTGGATTGCCACTGTAGAGGTAAACAGCTGCCATGGAGGACCAAACTGGACACTGGACCAGAGTACTTTGAATCTTGTTGCTCTTCTCTACAGGATAGCATTAATATTGTCATCAAAACATATAGATAAATTCTAGATTCAATGGAAAGGGGAGGGGGAAAATAATGCAACTTTTCATGAGAAATAAAAGGAAAAACAGTTGAGTAGAAACAATGTCCAGAGCTAGAACTGCAGCACAGAAACATGGAAGGATTAGCTGGTGTCCATCCGGGCATTGTAGGCATCCAGATCTGGACCCCAATGCTTAAGGGGGCCTAAACGTCCCTTTGCGACTAATGGTTCATGGTAGGTAGATGGCTCAGTTACAGATTTTTACATTACTGATGTCAAGGACTTCCTCCTCACACTTGGATATTCTATTATATAATTGCATTTTTTTTAATTTTCTACAAATAATAACTTTGCAAACCAACAATCCAAATTTGATAAATGATGAGAAAATATAAAATCATCTTACTGTGGTGATCTTGCCATTTCTTTTGTCTGGCAGGAAAGGACAGGCCTTTATGTGCAAATCTTTGACGGTAGCAGTCATGTGCTGTTGCTCCGGACTGTTTTTGATCGATAGTTCACACTGTGTTGTAAGAACAAGTGCTGGGGCATCTGCCCTTGACAAATCGGCCACAAACACAAACTCAGGGTCCTTAACAGCTACATTCATTTCCATCCTAGATACCGGTTGTGCAGGAGCTGAGGAAACCACAGATTTTGCTTAGTTCTTCTAACTAGCACTGTACATCTAGTAAAGATTTTAGATAACTACCTGCTTCTTTATTTGACACTGCGCTTTGCTTGCTGCTCCGCAGCGCAGCAGAACTTTGTTCATTGGCTTTAATGAAGATGTCAGCCACAGTACACAAAAACTCCACACTAGTACACATGTAGATGTCACGAACAGTTACATCCAGCAGTGTGCCTTCCCTGCCTTGCTTGTAACAGACATCTACCATGACATTCTTCTCAGACCCGCGCTTCATTTCCAGCATTCTAAAAAAAGAAAACAAAAAAAGCAGCTTCACATAACTTGTTTTATTTACTACTCCATTCTATGTCCTGTTGTGTATAAATATATGACTCTTCAGATTTTGTGTTATATTGAGCCTGACAAGAGACCTGAGCAGTCTGGAAAGCTTGCTATTATTACCATCTTTTCAGTTAGCCATTAAAAGGTATCAACCACTGAGGACTCACAGTTCTTTTAAACAATTTTTTTATCTCTAATGGCTAACACGGTACAAAGATATATTTTACCTGTAAAGAAAGTGTTGTACATGTGCCAGGGCTATCTGTAGAGTCTATAATTATTTAGACAGGAAGCATTATAAAAGGATATGTGCGCACGTTGTGTTCTCTGCAGTGCAGAAAAGAATGCACCCTCTGGCAGACTGGACAGCATTTGTAAAAAAAAAAAAAAAATAAAATAAAAAAAAAAAAAAAATGCATCCACAACGCATGCATTTTGGATGCTTTTTCCATGCATTTTGCATGCGTTTTGGATGCATTTTGACAGTGCGTTCCCCGGCAATTCAGCTCTGCTACATGCCGGCTGACAGCACACACAGACAGAGTCGCACGATGAGAATGAACTCCACCCGACTTCATTGTCATACCGCGGCTCTGTCTGTGTGTGGCATCCTGATTAGCGGTCACCCATGAAGGACTCACCGATGACCGCTAAATCCCCTGAGTGACTGAAGTGAGCAGCGCGATTAGCGTTGCCGTCACTCAGGTTATCCGCAGCCAGCTGGATTCCTCCACCCGAGACCGCAACTCACCTGTGACTTCATTGCTGATCGCCCGGGATCACTTCAGTTGCTGCGTGGAGCTGACAGAGAGCGGTCTGGTCTGTGACCGCTCGTCAGCTTCATGTTTCAGAGCTGGATGCGTTGCGGGACCTCGTGTGGATTACGTCGGACCTGGAGGGGTATTTGAGGTTTTTAATAAAGTGGTGAAAGAGGGTGTTTTTTTGTCTTTTATTCCAAATAAAGGATTTTTTGGATGTGTGTGTTTATTTTCTTTAACGTACGGGTTAATCATGGAAGATATCTCGGGGAGACGCCTGCCATGATTAACCTAGGACTTAGTGGCAGCTATGGGCTGCGGCCATTAACTCCTTATTACCTCGATTGCCATCGCACCAGGGCAATTCAGGATGAGCCGGGTAGAGTCCCGACTCTGTGGCATCTAAAGGATGCGGCAATTCCGGGCGGCTGCTGGCTGATATTGTTAGGCTGGGGGGCTCCCCATAACGTGGAGCTCCCCATCCTAAGAATACCAGCCTTCAGCAGTGTGGCTTTCCCCTGGTTGGCATCAAAATTGGGGAGGGGGGGGGAACCGCACATCGTTGTTTTTTTTAAATTATTTATTTATTTTACTGCACGATATAGACCCGCCCACCTGTGGCTGTGATTGGTTGCAGTGAGACAGCTGTCAGTCAGCGTGGGGGTGTGTCTGACTGCAACCAATCATAGGTGCTGGTGGGCGGGGAAAGCAGGGAATACCAGATTGAATAATGAGCGGCCGGCATTTTCAAAAGAGGAAAAGCCGCCGGAGCAGTGTGACAGCCGTGCAGCGCCGCACCGGTGATCGGGGATCAGTGAGTATGAGAGAGGGGGAAAGACTGACCGACGGACAGAGAGAAGGACGGACAGACAGAGAGACAGACAGAGCGACCAACTGACAGATAAAGAGACCGACCGTCCGACAGACAGAGGGAGATTCACCGACATCCACAGACAGAGATTGACCGACATTGAAGACCTGCGTTTTGCTTGTCAAAAAAGCATCCAGAACGCAACAAAAATGCAGTCCAAGTGCATTTTGGTTGCGTTTTGACCCACATCATTGATTTCAATGGGTGGAGAACGCAGCTACAATGCACAAAAAAGTGACATGCTGCTTTCTTTTCCGCAGCGATTTTGGGCATCCAAAACGCTGCGTTTACAAACGCAGCGTGTGCATTGATTTTTCGGCTTTCTTATAGACTTTGCTGGGGAAGCTGAACACATGCAATTTGGCACTGAAAACGCTGCAGTTCAAAACGCAGCGTTTCCGCGGAAAAAAAACGCAACGTGCGCACATAGCCTTATGCTTCATGATCCTGCTGAAAATAAACCGTAACTCCGCTTCCCTGGCCCACCAATTGTGCAACACTTAGGAAATTCTGAGAACCTGATTTGTGAGAACTGGAGTTTGGGAACCAATGCTTTAGCTTTTAAAGTTTAACATTTACGAGTTTCTTTTGTTGATCTCCCATTTTGGTATCATTTTAGTCAAGTGGATTGACAATTGGGATCAGGTATGAAAGATTAGCTCTTTTGGGGCAAACTGGATAATGCAATGTGGTTGTAAATGTGCTCTTTGACTTCATTCTTTCCCATCCCTTGTTTGATCTTGACAGGATCAGACCAGAAGTTGAATATGAAATGGCTATTGTCTGCTCTGGAGCTCCTGCTGTTCCTCTCTTCTTCCCATTACCACCATGACAATGATGTTTTAAACCATTTGAATAAAGAATATTTTTTTTTAATTCTAATGGCGAGTACCACTATCCTTTTTTTTATTGAAATTAACAAATGTGTCTTTTTCAACCATATTGACTATGAAACTATGAATTAATTTCACACAAGTCTGTAAATACAATCGAGAAATAACTTCAGAGCTCAATTTTTTGAGGTCACCCCCCTGTAGTAACTTGGCCTATTTGTAATATTGTATGTAATATTACAATATCTAATGATCTTAGTGCTCTATAGTTCTGATTCTTTTCAGTTGATGTCATGAGGCTGGAGATAAATAGGTTGTCCACTACTTTGATACTGATTACCTATCCTTTCAATAGGACGATGATATTAGGTCAATGCTGTCAGTAACACAGCACCTTTATGGTTGCACTGTTATCAGCTTCAGTGGTGGTCGACTGTATTCCGTGTATGGAGATGGACCTGCACATGTGCTCTGTAGTAGCCATTCCCAAGTACTGCAGCTCAGCTCCTATTTACCGGACTAGGTCATTTAATGTAACAACCAGGCCAGAACCTCCCCCCTCTGTTTCCACTTTGGCACTCCACCATTGCCGAGTGTGACGTGGGGCAGCAACACAGCAGGTTAGTGTTATTCCTGTGGCTTTTGAAGCTGCTCAGTCAGGGAGCTATAGGGACAATTCTAGATGTTTAGATTTTGCCTTCCAGTGAGCATTGTGCAGGATGTTTTCTATTTAAACTTCTGAACCTCTGACTCCCTCTGCCAATTAAAAGTTTATAATCTGTGGTTCAGTCATGTGTTGTCAGTTCCCACTTAGCTTGGTTGTATTCCTGTTTTCTGACCAAGGCCTGTTTCCGGACCATTCTTTTGCATTCTGATTTTGTAACTTTACTGCGCTTCTGGTTCTGAAATGGCTACCTGACACCTCCTGCTGGTTGGCATCATTGGCCAGCAGATTGATTCTGTGGCCCCCAACCCAGGGACACCTGTCTAAGACCAGATCCCTGTAAAGGGATGAAAGCGTGAAAGCCAGGATTATCCTGCTGCGACTTGGCTGTGGCTTGCATTAAGTCTGTTCATGGAAGCTATTTTTTAGAGCTGCTAGGTGAACATTGACAGAACCACGTAACATTAATATTGCAAAGGTTGAGAAGCTCTTTAGTGTCATACTTAATATGCAAAAAACATTAAGCAGTACCGTGGAGTTGCTTTCTGAATAGCTTGTCTCTTGTCATCCAGCATACAGTTTGTAAGTTTAAGAGCAGCACTCATGGAGCCATCTGAGGACATTTTGACAGCAGTTGAAATCAGACCCAACTTGAATTCTGCAAGTTTTAAACTATTATCCCTGTCACTCAAGTTTTTCTGTTGAAACAGGAATAAGTTGTTACACAACTGTACTGGACAGCACGCCAAAAATGTGAAGGTTACTCCATTCCAATCATTATTACCAAGGGGGGGCTTGGGATGGAGCTATACAAGTTTAGAGTAAGCGAGTCAAACTGGAAATCCAACTTCAAAGTCGTCTTCACTTTCATAGGCGTGTAGGTTTCAACTACAGCTGCTGTCACTACCTTAGTTCCTAGTGTAAAAAAAGAAGAAAGATAATGAAAACAAAGTCGTTCATTGGGAAGTAATCTAGTAGTAATCTTAAAGCTACTATAACAGGCAATATTTAGATGCTAATATGTAGTACAATCTATTTCTACTTCAGAATATTGAGTATTTGTGCAAGCTCGTACTGTAGATTTGATGACTAGATAAGCAGATACTAAAAAACAAAACGGGTAATTTATCAGTATTGATTCCTGAAAATTGCTTACAATTCTGCATAGTGTAAAACAGAACCTACTTATTTTTCTGGTGTTCTTTTAATGTACTGTAATGAGGTTTTGCTTTTTTTATTTTAATTATTATATTTTTTATATATTTAATAAGATATTAGAAAGTCCTTCTTAGTCTCTATTATACACTGAAACAACGTTTAGGGCTCATTCAGACGACTGTTCTGTTTTTTTGCGGACCTACTGACAGGACCATCTTTTCAATGTCTTTTGTGTAGGATCGGATGGCACATAGAAGCACTTCAGTTCCTACAAAAAAACAAATTGGATGCCATATGTCCATTCCGTTATTATGGAACATGTCCTTTTCTGTTCCGTAATAACAGACTGTGACTCAATACAAGTCAATTGGTCCACAAAATCCTCGGAAGCCACACGGAAGAATTTAAGTGTGTCAGCATCTGCCCACACTGCAGCGTGTCAGCAGCTGCGGGGATGACGAGTGCCGTCCTGCACTCCTGATGTCAGCGCTCGTCACTGACTTCCATGCCCGCCGCGTTCTCACATTAAGTCTTGTGGGTGGCCCGAGACTGCGACTTGCGGTGACGTCACAGGCTGCTCGCGATACTTCACTTGTGAACGCGGTGGACAATGGAAGTCAGTGACGAGTGCTGATGTCTGGAGTGCAGCGGCATTCATCACCCAGGTAATGTACCTAGCTAACCTCATGAAATCAGCGCTCGTCATCCCCTCCGGTGAACTGGGCTGACCTACTGATGTTAGCTCAGGTCACTGCACTGCTCTCCTAGCCAATGGGGAACATTCTGTTCTTCATTGACTGGGACAGTGAGTATGGATTGTTGTGAAACTCCCTTATTGGATTACAATGGACCCGTATTTGTTTTTCCTTTGCAATAAATTGGTGAAAGAGGAATGTGTTGGGGAGTGTTTTTTCAAATAAAAATTTGTTTGTCGTTTATATTTCTTTTTGATTATTGACTGGCTTATTGATGTCGGGATCTGATAGATGCTGTCACACCAATAACCTCTGGCCCTTATACCAGGTGACATTACACAGCTGGCATCAACCCCATATATTACCCCGTTTGCCACCGCACCAGGGCATTTGGGATGAGCCGGGTAAAGTCCCGGGACTGTTGCATCTAATGGATGCGGAAATTCCGGCCGGCTGCTGGCTGATATTTTTAATAAATTCTAATCACCACACACTCAGAAGTAGTTTGCAAAAAGTGTTCAAAGATTATTTCCAAATGTGGTACAGGGCAGTAGGTGGTGTCGGGAAACAAAACGATCCCACGTCTTGTGGCAGGGTTCTTCTCATTGTATAGTCTACCACAGAAACACAGCTACCAGGATTCAGGCGTGGGAGCGCAGATCTTTAAGGTAGTACCCTGCCATTACAAGGCTCTGGGACGTCAGATTAACCATGTTCATCTTAAAAGCTAAGTAAATATATAAAACTCTGCCATTCCAAGACGCTGGTGCGTTATGTGAACCTTTTCCAACTGCAAGACCCCTGCTATTACAAGACGCGGCAGCAACAGATTTATCACCTTGATCTTGAAGGTAAACCTCCCTTATCACTATAACTATTTGAGTACATGCCATACGTTTACAGCATATTCCCAGGCTATCCAATGATAAGAACTCTGCAACTACAAGACGTGGGAATATTTTGAGTCATTATCCCCATCCTCAAAGCTATATAACAAGTAGAACCCTGTCACTACAAAACGCTGGTGCGTTAAACTGTATTAACCAGGACTCAGAAGCGACAACGTGAACTAGACCCATGCAGGGTAGAAACGTTGTTTTAGTCGCTCATTTCCCGACACCACCTACTGCCCTGTACCACATTTGTAAATAATCTTTGAACACTTTTTGCAAACTACTTCTGAGTGTGCGGTGATTAGAATTTATTGACTACGTGAGATTCTCATCCCCTCTACCAGCACCTCTATCCTGGCTGAGTGCACGCCATATAGAAGATTGGCTGATATTTTTAGGCTGGAGGGCTCCCAAAACGTGGGTCTCCCCAGTCTGAGAATACTAGCTAACAGCTGCAAAGCTTTATCTTGACTGGTATCAAAATTGGGCGGGATCCACACGCCTTTTTTTAATTATTTATTTACTGTATGGTATAGACCCGCCCACCAGCAGCTGTGATTGGTTGGCAGGTAGACAGCTGTCACTCAGCATGGGGGCGTGTCTGACTGCAATCAATCACAGACACCAGTGAGCAGGGAAGCAGTGAATATGAAATGAGACGAATAAGCGGCCGGCTCGAGAAGAACAAAAAGAGCTGCCGCAGAAGCAGCATGACAGCCGCACCAGTGATCAGCGAGTATGTAGCGCTTGCTCCTAACCCTTTGCGCCAGATTCTGTTCCCAATAGACCTTATATGGGGACTAGCATCTGGCCAGGACTGGACAACTCTCCTTCCGTTTTTTTTTTGCGATCCGCAAAAAAAAATGGAAGTCACACAGCCCGTATACAGAACGGAACAGATGTGGTTGTCACATGGATGCATCCGTGGAAAAACAGGACTGTTTTTTGCGGACCGCATAAACGGAATGGTCAAGTGAATGTAGCCTTATTATTAGTCTTGGAGGCTTTAAAGTACCTGAGGCACCTTGAGATGGACTGTTCCCACCACTGCTCGAACTTTCACTTTTATTTTTCTCAGCATCATACTTGTCTGATGTTTCTCCTAGATTTTCATTCAATGTCCTGAGAATAATAGTCAAGTCTTCCTGCCCCAGAATAAGCTAAACATAAAGAAGCACAGTAGTCAAATTTGTAGAGAAGGTAGGGTTTGTACATCACTTAGTAGACAAATAGTTTGTAGGTATCTTTTCCCTTCCTTTCTTATACCTTACACTATTAAATGTATACCAATCTAAAATATGTACATCAATATCCATTAAATAATTCATATTTGCATTAATGTGAAAAATAGATAATGAAAGGAATATGCAGCAATATTTCCATTTACAATGCTAAATGCAGAACAACATGAAAGGGTCACTCCCAAGTGAGTAAGTTATTAGATATCACTTATATAGGGGATAACTTATTGCTTGCTGTGGGTCCAACACCGATCCTAAGAAGAATGCTTAAATGAAGAGAAGATGGACTACTAACAGCACTCTCATAGACAATGAAGGGAGGGAGGACTAGTATGTACCTCTTCTCTCGATTCTATATAGGACTTTGCAGAACCGGGTTCCAAAGACCCATTCTCAGGATTACTGGGAAGTTCCAGTGTTCAAACCCCCCAAAGATCAGTTATTCCATATCCTATAAATAGGTGACAAATTAATATTTTTGGTATAACCCTTTAATGCCTTAGAGTGAAGAACTCGGCACTCAGATTAAAGCAATAAATAAATGAAAAATTAATGTGGAAAATCAATTACAGTAAGTTAACGTTTTGGTCCCACATTCCAAGCTTCGTCAGAATGTAACGGATTGCCAGTGGAGGAAGAGGTTGCAGGGAGCAAGCACAGTGGTGAAGCGACCTTAGTCGTGTGTGAATGGTGGTCACTCCCCCACCACACTTGCTTCTTGGAACCTCTTCTTCTACAGCAATCAGGTACATTCTGACAAAAGTCTAATGTGGGACCGAAACGTTGCCACATTAAATTTTCACTTATTCAATGCATTATTCTGAACGCAACAATTTTTTTTACTTTTTAAAACGTTGTTGAATTATGGAAAAATAACTAAACTATACTCAATAAACTTGCGGAAAAAAACGAATAAACAGGCAAGCACATATAAAATAGACTTCAAAAGAGGAACAAACAGAATAATGAATTTGGTACGATCAAAGACACACAAAATTGACAAAAACAAGGCATAGAGGCAATAATAAATTGGGGCCATAGTAACTGTGCTTCTGACCATCAAATAATCTGCAAGCGACCTGTACAGTCTCTAGAACTGGCTTCAGTTTCCAGTACAGATATATGGTACTAATAAAGTTCAGGTCAGAATCTAGCCATTCAGTTGCAAACATATTATGAATAGGGACTAATGATGAAGGGTCCATTTAGGAGAAAGAATAATGAGAGCCCCTATAGAGGGCTGACTACATATTTTCCTATGGTTTTTACAAAGCCTATAATGCCTAAAAACTATTGTGATATTTTGGTAATGTGCAGGCCAAGAATGTAAGTGGATAATCCTACTTTGGAGTACTGTCCTTGAACCTCTTGCAAGATGGACTTATGTACATATACAGTCATGACCTAAAGTGTTACAGAGAACAATAGAGGAAAATAGGGTTTATTTGAGCCGCGCCAATGATCACTTCTCAGGTATTCAGATTAATGGATCTTTATTTTGCACAGGTCTACGCGTTTCTGGAGTCTCAGCTCCCTTCCTCAGGACCATCAGGCATAAGAACACATCAAATCTACCATAATGGAGACTAACACAGTATAAATACATTTGATGACATCACAGGACCGCCCCTGACAAAAAAAAAAAAAAGGCGGGAAAGGGTGCATTGCAGTGAAGCATGATGCAATACAAGTAACTTCATGAAGGATGTGAAAAATAAAATCAATTATAGTGGCGATAACACATATCTCAGATCGTGAAATAATGAAATTACTCAAAACATAAAAACACCAAAAATAATAGATCTATGTGTGATCATGATTATCTCTCAAAAAATATACATATGTATGTGCAGGGAGGACATGAAATGAGCCTAGAACTCACTTAGACATGTCAGTGCTGGAAAACCCGGGAATATAGGATAGATCAGTGAGAGCATGAGACCACGCAGCCAACAAGGCAATTACTGTTGCTGGGTGATGGAAGAAAAGAAACAGTCAAAATGCCCTGAATCCGTGAAAAAAATATATATATATATAAGAGAAAAAAACCATTTTTAAAGTGTTGGCACCCTTGAAAATATTCCAGAAAATGAAGTATTTTTGCCAGCAAATTATTTCAATTCTACGTTTTGTTATACACATTTATTTCCTTGTGTGTATTGGAACAACACAAAAATACAGTTCACCACTGCTTTATCCTGCTATGAGTATCTTAAATTGTGGAGGATATTTAGTCCTCTTTTTGTTGTTTTTCTATACAGAGTGGCAAAGAAAAAGCCATATCTGAGCCTGGCTAATAAAAGGAAAATATTAATATGGGCAAAAGAACACAGACGTTGGACAGAGGAAAATTGGAAAAAAGTGTTATGGACAGATGAATCAAAGTTTGAGGTGTTTGGATCACACAAAAGAAAATTTGTGAGACGCAGAACAACTGGAAAGATGCTGGAAGAGTGCCTGATACCATCTGTCAAGCATGGTGGAGGTAATGTGATGGTCTGGGGTTACTTTGGTGCTGGTAAAGTGGGAGATTTGTACAAGGTAAAAGGGATTTTGAATAAGGAAGGCTATCGCTCCATTTTGCAACGCCATGCCATAACCTGTGGACAGCACTTGATTGGAGCAAATTTCATCATACAGCAGGACAATGACCCAAAGCACACCTCCAAATTATGCATTAACTATTTAGGGAAGAAGCAGGCAGCTGGTATTCTATCTGTAATGGAGTGGCCAGCCCAGTCACCAGATCTCAACCCTATTGAGCTGTTGTAGGAGCAGACCATATGGTATGTAAAAAGTGCCTATCAAGCCAATCCAACTTGTGGGAGGAGGTTCTGGAAGCATTGGGTGAAATATCTTCAGATTACCTCCGCAAATTAACAGCTAGAATGCCAAAGGTCTGTAAAGCTGGAACTGCTGCAAAGGGAGCATTCTGTGACGAAAGCAAGTTTGAAGGAGAATATTATTATTTCCAAGTAAAAATCATTATTTCTAACCTGGTCAATGTCTGGACTATATTTTCTATTCATTATGCAACTCATTTGATAAATAAAACATATACGTCATTTGTCCAAAATCTATCAACCTCATACTCAGGTTTTACACCACCAATATTTATAGCCACAAAGAACCAAACGGGACGTTATTGCTCCCATTGCTGTAAAACTCTGAATCACAGAGACTCTGCCCGAGCTCAACCAGCTGTCAACATTCATGTATACCAGTGAATCCTTAGTAATTCTATTACAATTCAGCAGACATCCACCATGGCAGCGTGTCCGCCACCAACAGTTGCCTCCCCCAAGTGACTGGAGCAACCCACGGTAATGAAGAGATACACTGACCTGACTGTGATGGTAAATGGTGTGACCGTCCTCTATCCCAAAAAGATAGAGGACAGTCACACCATTCACTGGTATACATGAATGTTGACAGCTGGTTGAGCTCGGGCAGAGTCTCTGTGATTCAGAGTTTTACAGCAATGGGAGCAATAACAAGATGATCTGCCTGATCTGAACCTGAATTATACCTGTGTAACCACCGTTTAGGATGGGAATTATAAATTGAAGTTTAATAAAAGATATTGATTACTGGAGGATTAACTGTGCTCTCACGGCTTTTTGGAGATTACTGAGATAATGTTGGTATGTTGACACGTCCAGTGTGATAAGTTTGAGATCTCTTGTTTGACACATGTGATTGTTAATAATTTTATAAGAATAAATAAAGTCTAGTTTTTTAGGTTAAACACCGTCCCGTATGGTCATTTGATAAATAAAAGTATGATTTTTCATGGAAAAGACAAAATTGTCTGGGTGACCCCAAACTTTTGAACTGTAGTGTAATTTCACACAAAACTCTAAAAATTATTGGCACCTTTCCAAAATTTTAGGTTAACTTTGGTTAAGCATGTGACACTCATTCAAACTTATGCGTGGTAAGTAACAGGTATAGGCAATAAGAAAATGACACCTGAAACCTAATTAAAATGGGAGAAGTGGCCTCAATCTTTGCATTGTGTGTCTGTGTGCTCCATACTAAGCATGAAGAAAAGAAAGAAGAGAAGAAAGAAGGGAATTTTGTTTACTTACCGTAAATTCCTTTTCTTCTAGCTCCTATTGGGAGACCCAGACAATTGGGTGTATAGCTTCTGCCTCCGGAGGCCACACAAAGTATTACACTTTAAAAAGTGTAACCCCTCCCCTCTGCCTATACACCCTCCCGTGCATCACGGGCTCCTCAGTTTTGGTGCAAAAGCAGGAAGGAGGAAACTTATAAATTGGTCTAAGGTAAATTCAATCCGAAGGATGTTCGGAGAACTGAAAACCATGAACCAAAAGAACAATTCAACATGAACAACATGTGTACACAAAAGAACAAACAGCCCGAAGGGAACAGGGGCGGGTGCTGGGTCTCCCAATAGGAGCTAGAAGAAAAGGAATTTACGGTAAGTAAACAAAATTCCCTTCTTCTTTGTCGCTCCATTGGGAGACCCAGACAATTGGGACGTCCAAAAGCAGTCCCTGGGTGGGTAAAAGAATACCTCGATAAAAAGAGCCGAAAACGACCCCCTCTTACAGGTGGGCAACCGCCGCCTGAAGGACTCGCCTACCTAGACTGGCGTCTGCCGAAGCATAGGTATGCACCTGATAGTGTTTCGTGAAAGTGTGCAGACTAGACCAGGTAGCTGCCTGACACACCTGCTGAGCCGTAGCCCGGTGCCGCAATGCCCAGGACGCACCCACGGCTCTGGTAGAATGGGCTTTCAGCCCCAAAGGAAGCTGAAGCACAGAAGAACAATAGGCTTCAAGAATCGGCTCCTTGATCCACCGAGCCAAGGTTGACTTGGAAGCCTGTGAACCCTTACGCTGGCCAGCGACAAGGACAAAGAGCGCATCTGAACGGCGCACGGGCGCCGTGCGAGACACGTAGAGCCGGAGTGCTCTCACCAGATCTAACGAGTGCAAATCCTTTTCACATTGGTGAACTGGATGAGGGCAAAATGAAGGTAAGGAGATATCCTGATTGAGATGAAAAGGGGATACCACCTTAGGGAGAAAGTCCGGGACCGGACGCAGAACCACCTTATCCAGGTGAAAAACCAGGAAGGGGGCTTTGCATGACAGCGCTGCCAGCTCCGACACTCTACGGAGCGATGTAACTACCACTAGAAATGCCACCTTCTGCGAAAGACGTGATAAAGAGACATCCCGCAGCGGCTCGAAAGGTGGTTTCTGAAGAGCCGTTAGCACCCTGTTAAGATCCCAGGGTTCCAGCGAACGCTTGTAAGGTGGGACTATGTGGCAAACTCCTTGCAGGAACGTGCGGACCTGCGGAAGCCTGGCTAGACGCTTTTGAAAAAATACGGATAGCGCCGATACTTGTCCCTTGAGAGAGCCGAGAGACAAACCCTTGTCCATTCCGGATTGAAGGAATGAAAGAAAAGTGGGTAAGGCAAAGGGCCAGGGGGTAAAACCCTTATCAGAGCACCAGGATAAGAAGATCCTCCAAAACCTGTGATAGATCTTGGCGGACGTTGGTTTCCTGGCCTGTCTCATAGTGGCAATGACATCTTGAGATAACCCTGAGGACGCTAGGAGCCAGGACTCAATGGCCACACAGTCAGGTTGAGGGCCGCAGAATTCAGATGGAAAAACGGCCCTTGAGACAGCAAGTCTGGGCGGTCTGGGAGCGCCCACGGTTGACCCACCGTGAGGTGCCACAGATCCGGGTACCACGACCGCCTCGGCCAATCTGGGGCGACGAGAATGGCGCGACGACAGTTGGACCTGATTTTGCGCAGCACTCTGGGCAGCATCGCCAGAGGAGGAAATACGTAGGGCAGTCGAAACTGCGACCAATCCTGAACTAATGCGTCCGCCGCCAGAGCTCTGTGATCTTGAGACCGGGCCATGAATGCCGGGACACTGTTGTTGTGCCGTGACGCCATGAGATCGACGTCCGGCGTTCCCCAGCGGCGACAGATCTCTCGAAACACGTCTGGGTGCAGAGACCATTCCCCCGCGTCCATGCCCTGTCGGCTGAGAAAATCTGCTTCCCAGTTTTCTACGCCCGGGATGTGAACTGCGGAGATGGTGGAAGCTGTGGCTTCCACCCACTGCAGAATTCGACGGACTTCCTGGAAGGCTTGACGACTGCGAGTGCCGCCTTGGTGGTTGATGTATGCGACGGCAGTGGCGTTGTCCGACTGGATCCGGATCTTCCTGCCCTCCAGCCACCGATGAAAGGCCAATAGGGCTAGATACACTGCCCTTATCTCCAGAATATTGATCTGAAGGGAAGACTCTATCGGAGTCCAGGTTCCCTGAGCCCTGTGGTGGAGAAAGACCGCCCCCCACCCTGACAGGTTCGCGTTCGTCGTGACCACAGCCCAGGTGGGGGGTAGGAAGGATTTTCCCTGCGATAGAGAGTTGGGAAGGAGCCACCACTGAAGTGACGTCTTGGTTGCAAGGGAAAGAGAGACGTTCCTGTCGAGTGAAGTCGACCTCCTGTCCCATTTGCGGAGAATGTCCCACTGGAGTGGCCGCAGATGGAATTGCGCGAAGGGCACTGCCTCCATCGCTGCCACCATCTTCCCCAGGAAGTGCATGAGGCGCCTCAAGGGGTGTGACTGACCCCGAAGAAGAGATTGCACCCCTGCCTGCAGCGAAAGCTGTTTGTCCAGCGGTAGCATGACTACTGCTGACTGAGTATGAAACTCCATCCCAAGGTACGTCAGTGATTGGGTCGGTGTCAACTTGGATTTTGGGAAGTTGATGATCCACCCGAACTGCTGGAGAGTCGCCAGAGCGACGGAAAGGCTGTTTTGACACGCCATCTGAGAGGGTGCCCTGACCAGAAGATCGTCTAAGTAGGGAATCACCGAGTGGCCCTGAGAGTGTAGGACCGCCACAACAGATGCCATGACCTTGGTGAACACCCGTGGGGCTGTCGCCAGGATTGGGGCTTGGCGGAGGGACGAAAGGACCGAAACCTCGATTGTATTTTCCGTTGCTGAGGTCTCTTTGGTTTGGACTGGGGTAAAGAGGAGTCCTTTCCCTTGGATTCCTTAATAATCTCATCCAATCGTTCACCAAACAAGCGGTCGCCAGCAAACGGCAAACCGGTTAAGAACCTCTTGGAAGCCGAGTCTGCCTTCCATTCGCGCAGCCACATGGCCCTGCGGACTGCCACAGAGTTAGCGGATGCCACCGCTGTACGGCTAGCAGAGTCTAAAACTGCGTTCATGGCGTAGGAAGAAAAAGCTGACGCCTGAGAAGTCAAAGACGCAACCTGCGGAGCAGAATTACGTGTGACCGCATTAATCTCAGCCAGACAAGCTGAGATAGCTTGTAGTGCCCACACGGCTGCAAAGGCCGGGGCAAAAGACGCACCCGTGGCTTCATAGATGGATTTCACCAGGAGCTCTATCTGCCTGTCAGTGGCATCCTTTAGCGATGATCCATCTGCAACCGATACCACAGATCTAGCCGCCAATCTAGAGACTGGGGGATCCACCTTGGGACATTGAGCCCAGCCCTTGACAACGTCAGAGGGGAAGGGGTAACGTGTGTCAGTAAGGCGCTTAGTAAAGCGCTTGTCCGGAACCGCTCTGGGCTTCTGGACAGCATCTCTGAAGTTAGAGTGATCGAAAAACGCACTCCGTGTACGTTTAGGGAACCGAAACTGGTGTTTCTCCTGCTGAGAAGTCGACTCCTCTACAGGTGGCGGCGGGGGAGAGATATCCAACACCTGGTTGATGGACGAGATAAGGTCATTTACTATGGCGTCCCCTTCAGGTGTATCAAGATTGAGAGCAACGTCAGTGTCAGAGCCCTGAGCTGCGACGTCCGCCTCGTCCTCCAGAGAGTCCTCACGCTGGGAACCCGAGCAGCGTGAAGAAGTCAGGGAAGATTCCCAGCGGGCCCGCTTAGCCGGTCTGGGACTGTGGTCCGGGCCGGAGTCCTCCACGTGAGACCTAGGGCCCCCCCTGGGAATGTGCTGCGGCGCGGACAGCGAGGGGCCTGGGGGAGAAGATCCAACAGGGCCCGGGGCTTGTGTAAGGACCGGTCTGGACTGCAAAGCTTCAAGCAGCTTGGCAGACCATTTGTCCATAGACTGAGCCATGGATTGTGAAAGTGACTCAGAGGTTTTCAGCAAAAACTGCAAACTCTGTCCCTGCCGCCTGGACAGGGGGAGCAAGGGGTTCTACCTGAGCCGAGGGGCCCACTAGTGACTGAGGCTCGGGTTGAGGAAGCACAACAGGGGTTGAGCATTGCTCACAGTGAGGGTAGGTGGAACCCGCAGGTAACTTAGCCACACAAGAGGTACAGGTCGCAAAATAACCCTGTGCCTTGGCACCCTTGCTCCTTGTGGACGACATGCTGTTGTCTCCTAGGAGAGTGATCACTGAGGGTATATGGGAAGGGTATACAGCCCGACCGAACAGAAATATATAACTATATATAGTATCTATTCCGGCACCCTAAGGGGACCAGCACCGGGTGACCGGTGTGGCTTACCGACCGCTAAAAAGCGGAGTGTGTGTCCTCCAGATTCCCTGCCTTAGGTCTCCCAGCGTTGCAGAGCTCTTTCCAGGAAATCCTCCACAGGCAGAATGCCAAGGAAATGGCTGCCGGAGCTCTCAGGGGAGGAGTGGAGCCGTGGGCGGCGTTAGAAAAGTGCGGGAATCTGGAGTCCCCACAGTGATCAGTGAGGGGGGAGGAAACATACAGGATGCTCCGGCCCTCACAGCCGACATCAGGCCGGCCGTCCCGCCCTTACCCCTGATAGACAGGCCCGGGGGCGGGAGTTTTGCTACTAGGCTGCAATTGAAGCCGGGGACTAAATTTAAGACCGCGGCCGACAAACAGGCGCGGTCGGCGCGGAAGTCCGCCGGCCGTCACAAATAAGCAGCTGCTGCAGCGTCCGGGATGAAGGCGCTCCATGCACATCCCCCATGGGGATACAGAGTACCTTAGTGATGCAGGGCCCGGTCCCTGAGGATAAATAAACTCCTGTCCGACAGATTCCCACAGGGGCTGCGGAGGGAGCACGGTCCCAGTGAATGGATGACCGGTCAGGATCCCACTTCTCCCAGAGCCGCTAAGGGATGGTGAAGGAGATGGCATGAGGCTCCGGCCTTTGTACCCGCAATGGGTACCTCAACCTTAACAGCACCGCCGACTTAGTGGGGTGAGAAGGGAACATGCCGGGGGCCCCGTGGGGGCCCACTTTTCTTCCAACCGATATAACTAATCTGAGAATGCATGAGTGGATGTGTGCCTCCTTCCACACAAAGCATAAAACTGAGGAGCCCGTGATGCACGGGAGGGTGTATAGGCAGAGGGGAGGGGTTACACTTTTTAAAGTGTAATACTTTGTGGCCTCCGGAGGCAGAAGCTATACACCCAATTGTCTGGGTCTCCCAATGGAGCGACAAAGAAACAGTCTGCGAAACGCTATTGCGGAAGACCCAGGGGGACCTCACTGCTGACACAAAGACATAAAAAAGCTAGACTGTAGATTGCTAATATGTATGTGAGTAAGCCAAAATCCTTCTGGGAAAGTGTCAAATGGACAGATAAGCCTAAGATAGAGCTTGTTAGTAAAGCACAAAATTCTACTGTTTACCAAAAATGGAATGAGGTCTACAAAGAAAAGAGCACAGTATCTAAAATGAAATATAGTAGATGTTCAAAGATGTTTTGGGGTTGTTTTGCTGCCTCTGGCACTGTGTGCCTTGACTGGGTGCATGACAGCATGAAATCTGAAGATCACCAAAGTATTTTGGGTAGCAGTGTAGTGCCCAGTGTCAGAATGATGGATTTGTGTCCGAGGTCATGGATATTCCAGCAGGACAATGACCCCATACATACTTCAAGAAGCACCCAGAAATGGATGGAAACAAAGTGCTGGAGAGTTATGAAGTGACCAGCAATGGGTCTGGATCTAAATCCCATTGAACACCTGTAAAGAGATCTTAAAATTGCTGTTGAGAGACCTGGGGCAGTTTGCAAAAGAGTGGTCCAAAATTCCAGTAGAGGGGTGTTGATGGTTATAGGAAGGGATTGCAGTTATTTATTCTAATGAGTGTGCAACCAAATAATAAGTTGAGGGGGCCAACAATTTTATATGGACCATCTATTGGGTTTTGTGTGAAATTATGTCCAACTTCCTTTTTTTCTCTGTTTTTTTTGCATTGTTATAACACACAAAAAAAGAGAATTTTGTTTACTTACCGTAAATTCTTTTTCTTATAGTTCCGACATGGGAGACCCAGACCATGGGTGTATAGCTTCTGCCTCCGGAGGACACACAAAGTACTACACTAAACGTGTAGCTCCTCCCTCCGAGCAAATACACCCCCTGGATGACAAATCTAACCAGTTTAGTGCAAAAGCTGAAGGAGGACATCCACCCATAAGTAGAGATAGAGTAAAACCCGGTATAACCGGAACCTCTGTCTACAACAACAGCCGGTAAAAACACACGGAACAAGAACTGCCAACAGGCAACAGGGAGGGTGCTGGGTCTCCCATGTCGAAACTATAAGAAAAAGAATTTACGGTAAGTAAACAAAATTCTCTTTTTCTTTATCGTTCCTTATGGGAGACCCAGACCATGGGACGTCTCAAAGCAGTCCATGGGTGGGAAATAAACAGAAAACTGAGAAGTAGGCAAAAACCTAACTTCACAAATGGGCGACAGCCGCCTGAAGGATGCGTCTGCCCAAGCTCGCATCTGCCGAAGCATGAGCATGCACTTGGTAGTGCTTCGAAAAGGTGTGCAGACTAGACCAAGTGGCAGCCTGACAGACCTGCTGAGCCGTAGCCTGGTGCCTGAAAGCCCAAGAGGCACCGACAGCTCTGGTCGAGTGCGCCTTAATCCCCGGCGGGGGAGGCACCTGAGAACATTGGTAGGCATCGGATATGGCCGACCTAATCCAACGAGCCAGAGTCGGTTTAGAAGCCGAGAGACCCTTGCGCTGACCTGTGGTTAGCAAAAACAGAGAGGTGCACCGTCTGAGAGCGGCGGTGCGTGACACATAGATCCGGAGCGCCCGCACCAGATCTAAAGTATGCAACGCTTTCTCAAAGCGATGCACAGGGGCAGGACAAAGGGAAGGCAATGAAATGTCCTGGTTAAGGTGGAAAGAAGACACCACCTTAGGGAGAAAGTCCAGAGTCGGACGGAGAACCACCTTGTCTTGGTGAAAAACCAAAAAGGGTGACTCCGAAGAGAGCGCAGTCAAATCAGAGACTCTCCTGAGAGAAGTTATGGCCACCAGAAAGACCACTTTCTGTGAAAGACGAAACAAAGAAACCTCCCTAAGAGGCTCAAAGGGGGGTTTCTGTAAGGCCGTGAGGACCAGATTAAGGTCCCAGGGATCCAAAGGCCGCCGGTAAGGAGGAATGATGTGAGATGCGCCCTGCATGAAGGTGCGCACCTGGCCCAGTCGGGCGATACGCCGCTGGAACAACACTGACAGAGCCGAGACCTGTCCCTTGAGGGAATTGAGGGATAGTCCTAGCTGCAGACCGGACTGAAGAAAGGACAGGATGGTCGGCAAGGAAAAAGGCCAAGGAGCATGGCCGGAAGAGCGACACCAGGACAGGAAAATTCTCCAAGTCCTGTGGTAAATCCTGGCCGAGGAAGACTTCCGAGCCTGAGTCATAGTGGAGATGACCTCGGGAGGAATGCCTGAAGCCGTCAGGATCCAGGACTCAAGAGCCACGCCGTCAATCTGAGAGCCGCATAATTCTGGCGGAAAAACGGACCTTGAGAGAGAAGGTCTGAGCGGTCCGGGAGATGCCACGGCACCTCTACGGACAGACGGAGCAGGTCTGGGTACCAAGCTCGCCTGGGCCAGTCTGGAGCAATGATTATTACCCGACGGCCCTCCATTCTGATCTTGCGCAGGACTCTGGGCAAGAGAGCTAGAGGGGGAAACACGTAGGCCAGACGGAACTGGGACCAATCCTGAACCAGCGCGTCCGCTGCCAAGGCCTGAGGATCATTTCAAAAAGTGTAAGAAAGCAGGTTAATATACCGCGCCACACCACAGAAGCCAAAAATTGTTAAAAGTAAATCCCTTTTTCTTTATTTTCACAGGTCTACGCGTTTCAGGGACATATCCGTCCCCTTCCTCAGGACAATGTACAGAAAATACTATCTAGTATTAAGTATAGTATTTTCTGTACATTGTCCTGAGGAAGGGGACGGATATGTCCCTGAAACGCGTAGACCTGTGAAAATAAAGAAAAGAAGGGAATTTTGTTACTTACCGTAAATTCCTTTTCTTCTAGCTCTTATTGGGAGACCCAGACGATTGGGTGTATAGCACTGCCTCCGGAGGCCACACAAAGCAATTACACTAAAAAGTGTAAGGCCCCTCCCCTTCTGGCTATACACCCCCAGTGGGATCACTGGCTCACCAGTTTTAGTGCAAAAGCAAGAAGGAGGAAAGCCAATAACTGGTTTAAACAAATTCACTCCGAGTAACATCGGAGAACTGAAAACCGTTCAACATGAACAACATGTGTACCCGCAAACAAACCAAAAATCCCGAAGGACAACAGGGCGGGTGCTGGGTCTCCCAATAAGAGCTAGAAGAAAAGGAATTTACGGTAAGTAACAAAATTCCCTTCTTCTTCGGCGCTCTATTGGGAGACCCAGACGATTGGGACGTCCAAAAGCTGTCCCTGGGTGGGTAAAGAAATACCTCATGTTAGAGCTGCAAGACAGCCCTCCCCTACGGGGAGGCAACTGCCGCCTGCAGGACTCTTCTACCTAGGCTGGCATCCGCCGAAGCATAGGTATGCACCTGATAATGTTTGGTGAAAGTGTGCAGACTCGACCAGGTAGCTGCCTGGCACACCTGTTGAGCCGTAGCCTGGTGTCGCAATGCCCAGGACGCACCCACGGCTCTGGTAGAATGGGCCTTCAGCCCTGATGGAACCGGAAGCCCAGCAGAACGGTAGGCTTCAAGAATTGGTTCTTTGATCCATCGAGCCAGGGTGGCCTTGGAAGCCTGCGACCCTTTGCGCTTACCAGCGACAAGGACAAAGAGTGCATCCGAACGGCGCAGGGGCGCCGTGCGGGAAATGTAGATTCTGAGTGCTCTCACCAGATCTAACAAATGTAAATCCTTCTCATACCGATGAACTGCATGAGGACAAAACGAAGGCAAAGAGATATCCTGATTAAGATGAAAAGAGGATACCACCTTCGGGAGAAACTCCTGAATGGGGCGCAGCACTACCTTGTCCTGGTGGAAGACCAGGAAGGGAGTCTTGGAAGACAGCGCTGCTAGCTCAAACACTCTCCGAAGAGATGTGATCGCTACTAGAAAAGCCACCTTCTGTGATAGTCTAGAGAGTGAAACCTCCCTCAGAGGCTCGAAGGGCGGCTTCTGGAGGGCAACTAGTACCCTGTTCAGATCCCATGGATCTAACGGCCGCTTGTACGGGGGTACGATATGGCAAACCCCCTGTAGGAACGTGCGCACCTTAGGAAGGCGTGCCAAACGCCTCTGAAAAAAGACGGATAGCGCCGAGACCTGACCTTTAAGGGAGCCGAGCGACAAACCCTTTTCTAACCCAGATTGCAGGAAAGAAAGAAAGGTAGGCAATGCAAATGGCCAGGGAGACACTCCCTGAGCAGAGCACCAGGATAAAAATATCCTCCACGTTCTGTGGTAGATCTTAGCGGACGTGGGCTTCCTAGCCTGTCTCATGGTGGCAACGACCCCTTGGGACAATCCTGAAGACGTTAGGATCCAGGACTCAATGGCCACACAGTCAGGTTCAGGGCCGCAGAATTCCGATGGAAAAACGGCCCTTGGGACAGTAAGTCTGGTCGGTCTGGGAGTGCCCATGGTTGGCCGACCGTGAGCTGCCACAGATCCGGATACCACGCCCTCCTCGGCCAGTCTGGGGCGACAAGTATGACGTGGCTGCAATCGGATCTGATCTTGCGTAGCACTCTGGGCAAGAGTGCCAGAGGTGGAAACACATAAGGGAGCCGGAACTGCGACCAATCTTGCACTAGGGCGTCTGCCGCCAGCGCTCTTTGATCGCGAGACCGTGCCATGAAGGTTGGGACCTTGTTGTTGTGCCGTGACGCCATTAGGTCGACGTCCGGCACCCCCCAGCGGCGACAGATTTCCTGAAACACGTCTGGGTGAAGGGACCATTCCCCTGCGTCCATGCCCTGGCGACTGAGGAAGTCTGCTTCCCAGTTTTCTACGCCGGGGATGTGAACCGCGGATATGGTGGAGGCTGTGGCTTCCACCCACATCAGAATCCGCCGGACTTCCTGGAAGGCTTGCCGACTGCGTGTCCCCCCTTGGTGGTTGATGTATGCCACTGCTGTGGAGTTGTCCGACTGAATTCGGATCTGCGTTCCTTCCAGCCACTGCAAGATACACTGCTCTGATCTCCAGAACATTGATCTGAAGGGTGGACTCCTGCTGAGACCACGTCCCTTGAGCCCTGTGGTGGAGAAACACTGCTCCCCACCCTGACAGACTCGCGTCTGTCGTGACCACCGCCCAAGACGGTGGCAGGAAGGATCTTCCCTGTGATAATGAGGTGGGAAGAAGCCACCACTGCAGAGAGTCCTTGGCCGTCTGGGAAAGGGAGACTTTCCTGTCCAGGGATGTTGACTTCCCGTCCCATTGGCGGAGAATGTCCCATTGAAGTGGACGCAGATGAAACTGCGCAAACGGAACCGCCTCTATTGCCGCCACCATCTTCCCGAGGAAGTGCATGAGGCGTCTTAAGGAGTGCGGCTGACTTTGAAGGAGAGCCTGCACCCCAGTCTGTAGAGACCGCTGCTTGTCCAGCGGAAGCTTCACTATCGCTGAGAGAGTATGAAACTCCATGCCAAGATACGTTAGTGATTGGGTCGGTGACAGATTTGACTTTGGGAAGTTGATGATCCACCCGAACGCCTGGAGAGTCTCCAGTGCAACATTCAGGCTGAGTTGGCATGCCTCTTGAGAGGGTGCCTTGACCAGTAGATCGTCCAAGTAAGGGATCACAGAGTGTCCCTGAGAATGCAAGACTGCTACCACTGCCGCCATGACCTTGGTGAACACCCGTGGGGCTGTCGCCAGACCAAATGGCAGAGCTACGAACTGAAGATGGTCGTCTCCTATCACGAAGCGTAGAAAGCATTGGTGCTTTGTAGCAATCGGCACGTGGAGATAAGCATCTTTGATGTCTATTGATGCTAGGAAATCTCCTTGAGACATTGAGGCAATGACTGAGCGGAGGGATTCCATCCGGAACCGCCTGGCGTTCACATGCTTGTTGAGCAGTTTTAGGTCCAGAACAGGACGGAAGGAGACGTCCTTTTTTGGAACCACAAAGAGATTGGAGTAAAATCCTCGCCCCCGTTCCTGAGGGGGGACAGGGATCACGACTCCTTCTGCTCTTAGAGAGTCCACCGCCTGCAGCAGGGCATCTGCTCGGTTGGGGTGTGGGGAGGTTCTGAAGAACCGAAGTGGAGGCCGAGAATTGAACTCGATTCTGTACCCGCGAGACAGAATGTCTGTTACCCACCGGTCTTTGACCTGTGACAGCCAAATGTCGCAAAAGCGGGAGAGCCTGCCACCGACCGAGGATGCGGAGGGAGGAGGCCGAAAGTCATGAGGTAGCCGCTTTGGAAGCGGTTCCTCCATTTGCTTTCCTGGGGCGTGAGTGAGCCCGCCAGGAATCTGAGCTCCCTTGTTCTTTCTGAGTCCTTTTGGACGAGGAGAATTGGGCCTTGCCCGAGCCTCGAAAGGACCGAAACCTCGACTGCCACTTTTTCTGTTGAGGTTTACTTGCTCTGGGCTGTGGTAAGGAAGAGTCCTTACCCTTGGACTGTTTTATGATTTCCGCCAATGGCTCACCAAACAGTCTGTCTCTAGATAATGGCAAGCTGGTTAAGCATTTTTTGGAACCAGCATCTGCTTTCCAGTCCTTTAACCATAAGGCTCTGCGCAAAACCACAGAATTGGCGGCCGCCATAGCGGTACGGCTCGTAGATTCTAGGACAGCATTGATAGCATAAGTCGCAAACGCAGACATTTGCGAAGTTAGGGACGCCACCTGCGGTACTGCTGGATGCATGATAGCATCCACCTGTGCCAGACCAGCTGAAATAGCTTGGAGTGCCCACACGGCCGCGAATGCTGGAGCAAACGACGCGCCGATAGCTTCATAGACAGATTTCAACCAAAGGTCCATCTGTCTGTCGTTGGCATCTTTAAGTGAAGCGCCATCCTCTACTGCGACTATGGATCTAGCCGCAAGCTTGGAAATTGGGGGATCCACCTTTGGACACTGGGTCCAGCGTTTGGCCACTTCAGCGGGAAAAGGATAACGGGTATCCTTAGAACGTTTAGAGAAACGCTTGTCTGGATGAGCGTCGTGCTTCTGGATTGATTCTCTGAAGTCAGAGTGGTCCAAAAAAGCACTTAATTTACGCTTGGGATACAGGAAATGGAACTTCTCCTGCTGTGCAGCTGCCTCCTCTGCAGAAGGGGCTGGGGGAGAAATATCCAACAGTCTATTAATCGCCGATATAAGGTCATTAACCATGGCGTCACCATCAGGGGCATCCAGATTGAGAGGGGCCTCAGGATTAGAATCCTGATCACCGTCCTCAGTCTCATCACAGAGAGACTCTTCTCGCTGAGACCCTGAGCAGTGTGATGACGTCGAGGATCTTTCCCAGCGAGCTCGCTTAGGCTGCCTGGGACTGTCATCTGAGTCAGAGACCTCAGCTTGTGATGCTTGAGACCCCCTTGAAGTACGGATTAGTTCCAACTGAGGGGGACCGGAGAGCATAGACACAGCAGTGTCCATGGTCTGAGGAACTGGCCTGGCCTGCAAGGTCTCCAGGATTTTTGTCATAGTCACAGACATTTTATCAGCAAACACTGCAAAGTCTGTCCCCGTCACCGGGGCAGGGTTCACAGGCGTCTCTGCCTGGGCTACCACCACAATAGGCTCTGGCTGACGAAGTGCCACTGGTACTGAACATTGCACACAATGTGAGTCATTGGAGCCTGCCGGTAGATCAGCCCCACATGCAGTACAAACAGTGTACACAGCCCGTGCCTTGGCAGCCTTGCGTTTTGCGGATGACATGTTGCTGCCTCCTCAGAGCAGTACAGGGTGTCCAGCCAAGAAGCGACCTTACAGTGCACTATATAAATATATATATATATATATATATATATATATGGTACCAAGACAAAAGTACACTAATATATCACTGAGGCACTAGAGGGGCCAGCACTACTGTGCTGCTTACCGCCCGCTTAGGAGCGGTGTGTGGTCGCCAGAAATCCCTCTAGTCTGGGTCTCCCAGAGCCTGCTGCCTTTCCCCAGCCAGACCGCATGTGTAATGGCTGCCGGCGTCCTTGTGGAGAGGGGGGGCGGGCCCTGGGTGTACACCGACGAAGAGCGGGAAGTCTGCTTCCCCCTGTGCCTAGTGAGAGGGCTGGAGCATGTAAATAAAGCTCCAGCCCTCGGCGCTGCCAATTGAGCAGCGTTTCTCCCCTACCCTGATTGACAGGGTGGGGGCGGGAACGAAGCGGCGCTAGGCCGCAGAAGCCGGGGGCTAAAGTTAGAAGCGCCGCCGCCGTAAAAGCGCGGTCAGCGCAAAGTCCCCGGCGCACTACAAGTCGCAGGTGCGCCGCCGCTCCCGGAGCGGTCGGCGCAGTAGTTCCCAACATGTAACGTCACTCAGCAAAGCTGCAGTGACCTAACCCCAGCGCACAGCGCTACTGTCCCCGGCGCACTATAACGCTCAGCAAGCCTCGAGAGTGTCCGTGCCTGCCGGGGACACAGAGTACCTGAAAGTTGCAGGGCTTTGTCCCTGAACGGCACTCCCGCTCCAAATCCAGCAGGTTCTCTGGGTCTGTGGAAGGAGCCCGGACCCAGGGCATGGGGGCCGGCAAGATCCCACTTCCACAGAGCCCTCCAGGGGATGTGGAAGGAAAACAGCATGTGGGCTCCAGCCTCTGTACCAGCAATAGGTACCTCAACCTTACAAGCACCAACCGCGGGTGAGAAGGGAGCATGCTGGGGGCCCCATATGGGCCCTCTTTTCTTCCATCCGATATAGCCAGCAGCTACTGCTGACTACAAACAGTGGAGCTATGCGTGGATGTCTGACCTCCTTCGCACAAAGCAGAAAACTGGTGAGCCAGTGATCCCACTGGGGGTGTATAGCCAGAAGGGGAGGGGCCTTACACTTTTTAGTGTAATTGCTTTGTGTGGCCTCCGGAGGCAGTGCTATACACCCAATCGTCTGGGTCTCCCAATAGAGCGCCGAAGAAAGGGATTTACTTTTAACAATTTTTGGCTTCTGTGGTGTGGCGCGGTATATTAACCTGCTTTCTTACACTTTTTGAATTGTCTCATCACCGCGGGACCGCTGCCTCCCACACTATCACATCGTGATTTCCATGCTTTGAAAGGGGTTGTGACTGGCACAACCGAACCAGGTGAGTGGACCTGCCAGTATTCACTCCCACGTGTATACCGGGTAAGACCCTATTTGCGCCTTATCTTTCCACAGTTATCTTATCTATAAGGCCTGAGGATCGTGGGAGCGAGCCACGTAAACCTGGACCTTGTTGTTGTGCCGGGATGCCATTAGATCCACTTCCGGAGTGCCCCACTTGCGGCAGATTGACCGGAACACTGCCGGATGCAGGGCCCACTCGCCGCTGTCCACGGTTTGACGGCTGAGATAATCTGCCTCCCAGTTTTCTACGCCTGGGATGTGGATTGCGGATATAGTTTACTTGGAGTCCTCCGTCCACTGAAGGATGCGTTGAACCTCCAACATCGCCAGGCGGCTGCGAGTCCCGCCCTGGTGATTGATGTAGGCAACTGCTGTCGCGTTGTCCGACTGGACTCGAATGTGCTTGCCTGCCAACAGGTGGTGAAAGGCTACGAGAGCTAGGAGCACAGCTCTGATTTCCAGCACATTGATCGAGAGGGCTGATTCGGACGGAGTCCAAGTGCCCTGTGCTCGGTGGTGGAGAAATACTGCTCCCCAGCCGGAGAGACTGGCGTCCGTGGTGAGGATCACCCAGGACGGAGACATGAAGGAGCGTCCCTGAGACAGAGAGAGGGGCCGAAGCCACCACTGAAGAGAGCTCCTGGTCTGTGGCGACAGAGCCACTAGCCTGTGCAAGGAAGAGGTCCGCTTGTTCCAAAGGCGGAGAATGTCCAGCTGCAGAGGACGCAGATGGAACTGGGCAAAGGGAACCGCTTCCATTGACGCCACCATCTGACCCAGCACCTGCATGAGGTGCCTGATGGAATGACGGCGGGGCTTCAATAGAGAACGCACCGCCAGATGAAGGGACTGCTGTTTGACTAAAGCAGCTTCACAAGTGCCGGCAGAGTCTCGAATTGCATCCCTAGGTACGTAAGTTTCTGGGTCGGGGTCAGAGTGGACTTGGGCAGATTGACAAGCCACCCGAATTGAACAAGCGTGGCGAGAGTGAGCGAGACACTCCGCTGACAGTCTGAACTGGATGAAGCCTTGACTAGAAGGTCGTCCAGGTAAGGAATCACTGCCAACCCCTGGAGGTGCAGAACCGCAACCACTGCTGCCATGACCTTGGTGAATACACAAGGGGCCGTGGCTAACCCGAAGGGGAGAACCACGAATTGGAAATGTTCCTCTCCGATTGCAAAACGTAGCCAACGCTGGTGTGAAACTGCAATTGGCACATGCAGATAGGCATCTCTGATGTCGATGGATGCTAGAAAATCTCCTTGGGTCATTGAGGCAATGACCGATCGCAGAGATTCCATGCGAAAGTGCCGCACCTGAACATGCTTGTTGAGAAGCTTGAGATCCAGGATGGGCCGGAAGGAACCGTCTTTTTTGGGGACTAGGAAGAGGTTTGAGTAGAAACCTCTGAACCGTTCCCGGGCGGGAACCGGAACAATTACTCCGTTGGCCTGCAAGGATGCCACGGCCTGAGAGAAAGCGGCGGCATTGGAGCAGGGGGGAGTGGACAGAAAAAATCTGTTTGGCGGGCTGGAAGAGAATTCTATCCTGTAGCCGTGGGAGATGATATCCCGCACCCACTGATCGGAGACGTGTTGAAACCACACGTCGCCAAAGTGGGAGAGCCTGCCACCGACCAAGGACGTTGCTGGCGCAGCCAGATAGTCAAGAGGAGGCTGCCTTAGTGGCAGCGGCTCCTCCGTTCTTCTGATGACGCGGCTTCGCGCGCCAGCTGGGTTTTCGATCCTTGGCTGAGTTAGTGGACGAGGCTGAGGGCTTAGAGGATGACCAGTTAGAGGAATGAAAGGAACGAAACCTCGACTGGTTCCTGCCCTGGACAGGTTTCCTGGTTTTAGTTTGTGGCAAGGAAGTACTTTTCCCGCCAGTAGCTTCCTTAATAATTTCATCCAGTTGTTCACCGAACAGTCGGGACCCTGCAAAGGGGAGCCCAGCAAGGTACTTCTTGGAAGACGCGTCTGCTTTCCACTCTCGAAGCCACAAGATCCTGCGGATCGCGAGGGAATTAGCGGAAGCCACCGCCGTGCGGTGAGAAGCCTCCAGAATGGCAGACATGGCATAGGATGAAAAAGCCGAAGCCTGGGAAGTTAAGGCAACCATTTCGGGCATAGAGTCCCTGGCGAGGGAATGTATCTCCGCCAGAGAAGCAGAGACTGCCTTAAGAGCCCACACTGCTGCAAAAGACGGGGAGAACGAAGCCCCTGCCGCCTCATATACAGATTTGGCCAGAAGGTCAACCTGGCGGTCAGTGGGATCCTTAAGTGAGGTGCCATCAGCCACAGATACAACTGTCCGGGCTGAGATTCTAGACACCGGAGGATCTACCTTTGGTGAATGAGCCCACTCCTTGACCACTTCTGGTGGAAAGGGAAAACGGTCATCAGAACTACGCTTTGGGAAGCGTTTGTCAGGACAGGCCCTGGGCTTGGTCACAGTGGCCTGAAAACTGGAGTGGTTAAAAAACATATTCCTTGCTCTCTTAGGTGAGGTAAACTGGTGTTTTTCTACCAGAGAGGCTTGTTCCTCTGACACTGGTGGATTGAGGTCCAGTACGGAATTAATGGACGCAATCAAATCACTTACATCCGCATCACCCTCAGATAGATCAATAGGGTACATAGAGGTAGCGTCCGAGCCCACAGTAAAGGCATCCTCCTCGCCCTGCACTTCAGCTCGTGAATCAGAGCCGTGGGACGAGGAAGGAGAAGAGTCCCTGCGTCTCCGTTTAGGAGGACGGGGTCCGGGAACAGATAAAAAATCCTCTGAGAGCTCTGCAGAGCGAGTTGGAGCAGCAGAAGCGCCCTGAGAAGGGGGCTGATGCATGGTCAGCAGAGACCGGGACAGCTGTCCCATGGAGTCGGCAAAGGACTGGGAGATAGCTTTAGAAAACGATGCTACCCAAGCCGGGGGTTCAGCCACCGGGACTGGAGCAGCCGGAGGGACCCCTGAGGAGGCTCCAGGCTGAGGCACTACCATGTTAGAGCAGGCATCACAATGTGGATATGTGCTCGGTTCAGGCAGAATGAGCTGACATGCAGTGCAAATAGAGTAAAGCCTTGCAGCCTTGCTCCTAGTGAGAGACATGCTGCTGAGGTGGAGGCTCTGCAGTAAAGAATACACTCCTTCTGAATGATCCCCAGAGAGTGTATAATAAAGTCCACAACCAGAGGTTGTGGCTTACCAGACCACTTTTGTGTGCTCTCCGGTTCCACAGCTTGGACCCCCAGACAGATGCAGTAGCCAGCGCCGATCAGTGTGTAAACGCTGATAAAATGGCGCCGGAGTGAGGAGGGGGGGCGGGGCCTAGTCCAAGAGCGGGAACCGGAGGGCCAAGGGGAAATACAGGGGAGGGAAACATCTCCTCAGAGAGGAGTGTCCTCCCCTCTGCTGAACGGCCGGTGGGCGCCGCCGCACTGTTCCCCTGCATGACTGACATGCAGGGGCAGTGAAATCGAAACTAGGCCGCATCTGAAGCCGGGGCCTAGATTTTTCCATGCGGCTGACGAGCAGGCACCCTCGGCGCGATTCTCAGGAAAAAAACAGAGAACCGGCCGGAAATCACAACAAAGTGAAATAACACACTCTCCCCACAATAAATGTACAAGGGACCCCTGAATAACGTCTCAATACTTAGCTTATGAGACGCAGGGCCAGGTCCCTGAGGAGTGAGCCCTCCGTCCGGCAGGATCCTGACAGGGCTGCGGATGGAGACCGGTCTCCTGCAAAGCAGTGAGAACCGTGATGGCTCCCACTTCAAGCCAGAGCCTCAGAGGATGGTGAAGGAGCGTGGCATGTGAAGGCTCCAGCCTTGTAAAATCAACCTTAACAGCACCGCCGACACAGTGGGGTGAGAAGGGACATGCCGGGAGTCCAGATTGGACCCGCTTTTCTTCCAAATCTTTGAAATTAAAAATCAAAAATCATATGAGAATGCATGTGTGTGTGTGACCTCCTGAACACAAAGCATTGAACTGGTTAGATTTGTCATCCAGGGGGTGTATATGCTCGGAGGGAGGAGCTACACTTTTAGTGTAGTACTTTGTGTGTCCTCCGGAGGCAGAAGCTATACACCCATGGTCTGGGTCTCCCATAAGGAACGATGAAGAAAAGAACTAAACATGTGATTAACAAAATACATGCAATTGCAATAATTTTCTGGGAGAAATACTTCATTTTCTTGAACAATTTCAAGGGTGCCTTAACTAAGCCATGACTGTATATAGTACCAGTCAAAAGTTGGGACACACGTGTAAATACAATGGTTTTCCTTGCACATTACAGATTCAGACTGAAGACAGAAAAATCACAAAGAAACACATTGAATCAAGAAGCAAAAAACACATGTGAAGGTAACTAGAATATGTGCTAAATTCCTCACAGTACCATCCTTTTACTCTGATGACAGCGTTACACACCCTTGCCATTCCCTCAAGCAGCTTTATCAGGTTGTCACTTGGATTGGCTTTCCAACAGTCTTGAAGGAGCTCACAGAGGGTTTGAATGTTATAATAAAATTTACAGTACTATTGCAGCACTTGAAACCTACATTCATTGGCTTCAGTTGTCCAATAATTTTAATATCTGGAATATCACTGAACCACGCAGCTGCCAAATTACGCTCGATTGTGATGTCCAAATTTAATGGTTGGAGCAGTTCTATTTCTGAAATTAGGGATCCGTTTTCAAACACGGTTCTGATAAAAAATGTAAAAAAAAGTGTAATATTCATTTAAAAAGTAATTTAGTTTTAGTGCTATATCTCTGCAAATTGCATTGCAGATATATTATGAATAAAATGACTCCAGTGTAACATGATTTGTTTTGCTACAGACCTGTATAACTTGAGGTCACTCAGCTTCACCATCATACAGTCAATTACAGGTGGAAGATTACTGCGAATTTTTGGTGTTATAATAGAAAATTGGTTCTTTATGTTGATGAGACCCAAATCTGCAACCAGTACATTTCTAGATGTAGAGGACTGTGGCATAATCACAACGGGGGCTTTAATGTTAATGTCCAAGGCTAGTCGAAAGCTGTGCTGGGTCATCTCTTTCACGCCACTGGCAGCTTTTTCTGCAGCATGTACTGTGGCTTCAGCTAACGCTTCCTTAGCTGCCTGGAAATTATTTATGAAAGCCTATAAAAAAAAATTAAAGAAATTCGTAATGCAACCACCGTATAATCAATCATGTAATAAGATATACCATCAATAGAATAATAAAGGTGATTTACCAAAAGGGCTGACACAAATTTATTAACAAAGATGACTTGTATGCAACCCACAGTCAGGATTATTGTACTATCCACGATGTTCATATCGCTGTAAGCAACACCTTCGGTGGCTCCAACGTAAGAGACCATTTTGAAACTAAAGACTTCTTTTCCAGTAATGTAAACAGCCTGAAAGAGTTAAAAGTCAAATTACAATAAGGAATTATAATTGTATATATTTTCTTCTTGTTAAATTTATATTAAGGCTTTAAGAAATTTCACAACTACACACCCTCCCAGCACAAATACCTTTTTATATTGAGCTTCAGAATCAGAATCTAGAATAACAATATTTTTTAATTTTGCCAGCACTTCTGTTGATGTTTTCTTCATTACCACTTCAGAATCGAGTCCTACAATAAAAAAAGATTGTATAAGAAGCAGAGTTGTGTGAATCGATTTGCAGGTCCCGGTCCACGAGCCACGTCCGTAATGTGTGATTGCTGGGCGGGTGACCCAAGACCATCCTGACATTGGTGGCTCTTCTTTTGATTTGCTGGCCTGACTCATTCACAAGTGCATGATGCTAAAACGATGACATCACGCCAGTCAAGCTAATCAAGAAAAGATTCATTGATGTCAGTCACTTCTTAGGGCTCCCGTCCAAGTAATAGACCTAAAGCAATTTGCACCAACTCTAGTAAAATGCTAAAAAAAAAAAAAAAGAAAAGAGAATCAACATAGAACTTTTGGTTTCCTTTATAGGCAGTTAGTGCCTTTTGTAGAATTAACTTATCTTTTATTGATTATGCTTGTTTATACATCGCCAACATATTGTGCAACGCTTTACACACAATACCTTCAACTGCCCCATTAGGGCTCACAATCTAAATTGGCTCTTTCTTCTCTATTATTAATTATTTATCTTATTAGTTGGTACAATGCAGGGTTTTCTTTTTTTTCTAAGCTCTTCCTGTTCTTAAAGATAGAGATCGGCTTAGTTAATTGTTTGCTGTTTTTTAGAATATGCTTTTAGCACTGATTTTACATTGCTTTGACACATGTAAGCTCCTGAATTTTCATCCGTATGAATTATACACCTCTGATCTCAACTCACTATGTATTTTTCCAGATGAGATATCTTTATACATATAATGTGCCCTGTACAAGTTGTCAATATTATGAATTAAAAAAATGAAAGTATACAGTTACTGAGGCTGTCTTTCCACAGGCTTAGAGGGAGAGTGCATACTGTCATTCCCCTCACCCTGTGCACATAAGTCGCAACTGGCGGAGGATCACAAACCACCGCTCCCCATGACATCACAGTCCTGTGCGCTGCTGGCTGAGCCCCACCCTTTTATACAGGGCTGCGCTTGACTGATACACTACACTACGTTTAAAGCACAGACAGGAAAGGTCTGTGCTTTGGACGGTCTGTAGCAGGAAGTAAAAGGCTGGAGGTCACATCACTACATGTTTTAACAGCAATTAAATTAGGAAGCTTGTCATTTCTTATAGGCATTATCATGTTTTAATAATCTGGAAAACCTCTTAAGGAACTATCTTAAGTGTTCTCTAGAGCAGTGGTAAGCAGCTGTTCAACTAAGGAAAAACAAAGTTCTTACTTTACCTTCAATACTTATTTCAGAAATTTTACACTTCTGTTCTCGAATAAAAACACGAAGGCATGACAGCTCGGCATATACATGTAGGCCTATAACATCATCATATTTTGATTTCTTCAGTGCTGGAATAGATATAAAAAAAAAAAAAAAAAAAAAGAATTTAGGACACTACTCTGTATAAATATATACCATATAATAAAATCAAAGACTAAATAAAAGTTTTGAGCCACATGCATACATTGAGAAATTGGTGAGCTTTGTACCCCAGGTACAAAAGCCAAAATCAGGAGTGCAACAATCAGATGGAAAGGTAAAATAGAAACACGGACTCCCCTACTGCATTTATCACCCACTCCTGGTTTTGGCTACAAATACAAAGGTTTAAAAAAAAAAAAATAAATCACCAAATGGTCTTAGCGTTTAAAGGAATTGTCAAGGTATACTTATGTCCAATTTTACATCAGGACACAAGAATATTATGACATGCATAATATTTGCTTTCATCTGTAACTACCGTATTTTTCGGACCATAAGACGCACTTTTTTCCCCTAAATGTTGGGGAAAAGTGTGGGGTGCGTCTTATGGTCTGAATGTGGCTGCGGGGAATGAGGGTGCTGCGGTGGAGCGGGTCATCGGGGGAAAGAGCAGGCTGTAGCAGCCTGCCGTGACCACGTGGGCCCGCTCATTACATATGCACGCCCATCCTCCCGCCCATTTCTCAGCGGTGAAGCCGGCGCTGACAGGTAGGCAGGATGATGGGCGGGGGGGTGCGCGCATAATTAACAGCCGGCCCGCATGATCACCCCTGGCAACTACAGCCTGGAGTGATCATGTGCGGCTGTATTCACCGCTCCCCGTGCATAATTATCAGCGCGGGGTGCAGTGAATCAGTACACTCACCCATCACCGTGTGTGGAGCCATCCCCCTGCAGCATCGCGATGTCTTCCTGTCTGTGAAGGTCAGCTGATCTGTGTAGAGAGCGGTGAGCACAGCGATGACGTCATCGCTGTGCGCGCCGCTAGTGTCCACACAGATCAGCTGACCAGCACAGACAGAAAGACATCGCGATGCTGCAGACAACGGTGACGGCTCCACTCAGCGGCGCTGCAGCTGAGACAGAGAGGAAGCTGATCGGTGCTGCAGGGAGTGAGGAAAGGTGAGTATAAACGTTTATTTTTTTCCTGTGCCATAGGATACAGGCCATATACCAGGATGGGGGCATTTTATGAGCAGGGTGGGGGTATATGAGCAGGATGGGGGTATATGAGCAGGATGGGGGCATATGAGCAGGATGGGGGCATATGAGCAGGATGGGGGCATATGAGCAGGATGGGGGCATATGAGCAGGATGGATGGGGTATATGATCAGGATGGGGGTATATGATCAGGATGGATGGGGGTATATGATCAGGATGGATGGGGGTATATGATCAGGATGGATGGGGGTATATGATCAGGATGGATGGGGGTATATGATCAGGATGGATGGGGGTATGTGAGCAGGATCATATACAAGGCAGGAGGATCGTTACCAGAATGGGGTACCTTAGTAGAGAATTTGGGGACATTACCCCCATAACAGTGTCAGCAGCAGATCCTCGCCCCATAACAGTGTGTCATGACAACATTTTTTAGTTAAAATTTTATTTTCCTATTTTCCTCCTCTAAAACCAGGATGCGTCTTATGGTCAGGTGCGTCTTATAGTCCAAAAAATACGGTATACTAAACATGCGCTATGTCAAATTGAGTAGAAGAGTTTGACTGGACAACCCCCTTAAAATTATTTTGATCCATTCTTAAAAAAAAAAAGTGGTCCAATAGAATCTCTTTTAAAAGCCCCTCACCCCAGTCTACTTACCTTAATAAAAAGTGCCAACATTATTAGAAATCATTTTTAGACACAAAATTCATATTTAAAATGATCATATTTTAAAAAAAAAAAAATCACCGAATATACATAAATTGATACTACATACAGCGGGGAAAATAGGTATTTGATACACTGCTGATTTTGCAAGCTTTCCCACCTACAAAAGATGGAGAGGTCTGCACTTTTTATCATAGGTACACTTCAACTGACAGAATAAAAAAAAAATCCAGAAAATCAAATTGTATGATTTAAATAATTAATTTGCATTTTATTGCACAAAATAAGTGTCATCACCTAGCAACGAGAATTCTGACTCTCACAGTCCTGTTATTTTTTCTTTAAGAAGCCCTCATACTCTGCACTCATTACCTGTATTAATTTCACCAGTTTGAACTCGTTACCTGTATAAAACAAACCTGTCCACACATCAATCACACGCCAACCTCTCCATCATGGCCAAGACCAAAGAGCTGTCTAAGGACCCCAGGGACAAAATTTTAGACCTACACAAGGCTGGGATAGGCTACAGGAAAATAGGCATGCAGCTTGGTGAGAAGACAGCAACTGTTGGCACAACTATTAGAAAGATGACTGTCAATCTTACTCAGTCTGGGGCTCCATGCAAGATTTCGCCTCGTGGGGTAAATATGATTCTAAGAAAGATCAGAAATCAGCCCGGAGCTACACAAGAGGGCCTGGTCAATTACCTAAAAAACGCTGGGACCACAATCTCAAAGATTACCGTTAGTAACACATTACACAGTCATGGATTAAAATAATGCAGGCACACAAGGTCCTCCTGCTCATGCCAGCTCATGTCCAGGGCCATTTGAAGTTTGCTAATGATCATCTGGATGATCCAGAGGAGACTTGGGAGAAGGTCATGTAGGCAGATGAGACCAAAATAGAACTTTCTGGTATCAACGTGTTTCGAGGAAGAGGAAGGATGAGTACAAACCCAATAACACTGTCCTAACTGTGAAGCATGGAGGTGTAAACATCATAATTTGGGGAAGACAGGATGAATGCACCATACTGAAGGGCGGATGAATGGGGTCATATATCATGAGATTTTGGTCAACACCCCGTTCCCTCAGTAAAAGTATTGAAGATACATGCTGGTTCTCCCAGCTTGACAATGACTTGAAACACACAGCCAGGGATACTAAGAGGTGGTTCAATAAGAAGCATTTCAAGGTCTTGGAGTGGCCTAGCCAGTCTCCAGACCAGAACCCAATAGAACATCTTTAGAGGGAGATAAAACTCAATGTTGCCAAGATACAGTCCTGAAACCTGAGAGATCTGGAGAAGATCTGTATGGAGGAGTGGGCCAAACTCCCTCCTATAGTGTGTGTGAAAACTTGGTCAAGAACTACAGGAAACATCTGACCTCTGTAATTGCAAACAAAGGTTTCAGTACCAAATATTAAGTTCTGTTTTTCTATTGTATCAAATATTTATTTCATACTAGAAGGTGGCCCGATTCTAACGCATCGGGTATTCTAGAATTTATTGTGTAGTTAATGTATGTTTTTTGTTATATATATTGTTTTTTTTTGTGTGTAGTTGCCAGTGTTTGTGTAGGGCGCTGTAAATGTTCTGGGTGTTGTCTGGGTGTGGGGGTGAGAGCGGTGTTGTTTGTGTGTTGCGTTGTGTGTGTTGCATTGTTTGTGGAGTGCTGTGTGTCTGCAGCATTGTGTGTGTGTGGTGCTGTGTGTGTTGCGCGGTTTGTGTGGGTGTGGAGTGCGTGTGTGTGTTTTGGGGGAGGTATGTTTTGTGCAGTGTGTGTGTTGCGCAGTATGTGCGTATATTTGTGTATGCCGCGGTGTTTGTGTGTTGGGTGTTGTGTGTGCCGCGTTGTCTGTGTGTGGGTGTCTGTGTAGGGCGGTGTTTGTGGTTCCCAGTGTGTGTGTGTGGTGTGTTGTGCGGTGCGCGTTTGGCGGTGTGTGTGTTTTGGGGGGAGGTGTGCACCCCCATCGTGCTCCATCCCCCATGCTGCGCACCCCCCATCGTGCTCCATCCCCCATGCTGCGCACCCCCATCGTGCTCCATCCCCCATGCTGCGCACCCCCCATCGTGCTCCATCCCCCATGCTGCGCGCACCCCCATCATGCTCCATCCCCAATGCTGCGCACTCCCCATCGTGCTCCATCCCCCATGCTGCGCACCCACCATCGTGCACCATCCCCCATGCTGCGCAACCCCCATCGTGCACCATCCCCCATGCTGCGCACCCCCCATCGTGCTCCATCCCCCATGCTGCGCACCCCCATCGTGCTCCATCCCCCATGCTGCGCACCCCCCATCGTGCTCCATCCCCCATGCTGCGCACCCCCCATCGTGCTCCATCCCCCATGCTGCGCACCCCCCATCGTGCTCCATCCCGCATGCTGCGCACCCCCCATGCTGCGCACCCCCCATCGTGCTCCATCCCCCATCGTGCTCCATCCCCCATGCTGCGCACCCCCCATCGTGCTCCATCCCTCATGCTGCGCACCCCCCATCGTGCTCCATCCCCCATGCTGCGCACTCCTCATCGTGCTCCACAGTCACACATCAGACAGTATACACGCACACATCTGATCGCATACACTCACACCCCACTTCTCCCTGTGCCCTCCGGTGGGCGGTCCCAGCAGCTGTGCTGCACGCCGTGCTCCTCTGCCTTCTGCCGACACTCACAGATCCGATCGCAAACACTCACACATCAGAACACATGCACACATCCGATCGCATACACGCACACATCCGATCGCATACACGCACACATCCGATCGCATACACGCACACATCCGATCGCATACACTCACACACACACTGACGATATCGCACATACGCGCTCACACACTCACAACATCCGGAGATAACACATGCTTCCGGCCATGTGATCCTCCGGCAGGTCCTGGAAGGTCACTGCACGCACAGTATCGCCGCCGAGAAGTAAGCGATATCACTGGATGCGATCTGATGTGTGTGTGAGGTGTGTGTGAGAGTGAGTGAGTGTGAGTGAGTGTGATCTGATGTGTGTCTGTTCTTATGTGTTTGTGTGTGTGTGTGTGTGTGTGTGTGTGTGTGTGTGTGTGTGTGTTCCGCCGCTGCAGGACCTTGATGCGCTCACCTGCTCCCGGTCGGCATCTGGTGAGTATGACTGCGGGGTCTTCTTTCTTCTGTCTTCTCTCTTCTGGGGGTGCCCGCTGCCTATAATGAAGTGTCTTGCAGTGTCTAACTCTTTCACCGCTGCATGACACTTCATTATTGACCGCAGCGTATGCCGGATCCCTGCACATGTGTACCGGGAGCCGGTGTTCGCTGGTAACCATGATACACATCGGGTAACTAAGGGAAGCGCTTCCTATAGTTACCCGATGTTTATCATGGTTGCCAGCGTACACCGGCTCCGTCACGATCCCATGGCCGAGCGGTCGATGCGTGCGGAGGGTCGGGGCGAACGGCCAATCCATACGGGGGCGGGGCCAGGCCGAGGCGAGCGGCCAATCCGTGGGGGGGGAGTGGCCAGGCCGAGCCCAGCGGCCAATCTGACAGTTGTCACTCTAACGACACTGTCACGGTGACACTGTCACAGTGACACAATTTTGGAGCAAGACAGACAGACAGACAGACAGAATAAGGAAATTATATATATATATAGATAATAAAATTAAAATAAATTATTTAAAAATCATACATTGTGATTTTCTGTTAGTTTTTTTTTTTTTTTTAAATTCTGTCTCACGGTTGAACTTACCTATGATAAAAATTACAGACCTCTCCATTTTTTCTAGGTGGGAAAACTTCCAAAATTGGCAGTGTATCAAATACTTATTTTCCCCACTGTAAACTTTGCTGTTTCTTCTACACCCAGAAATTTAATGTACACGTTCAACTTCGTCTCAAAAGTACAAAAATATTTAAATTCTGCAAGATTTTCTTTTCCGCTGCAGTTGGATAATCATGTCCCAAGTCTTACTTAATTTCTTTCTTGGACCCTCCCTTTTTTCCTCTTCCTCCTCATCTACTTCTTGGACCAGCGGCTCAGGTTCCTTGTTTTCAGACTGAGGTATGAGATTGGTAACAAAGCTCATAGTATTCAGAAGAGCCTCCGTGTGGAGATATACATCCAAAGATGAGAAGTTTACCTATTAAAAAATGTTCAAAAAAAGAAGAATCCTTTCTAACATTTGTCATATCTGTCAGAACTGGCTGTATGTTCTAATAACCGCTTATTGCTTAAGATATCATAAAATATCTGTTGCCAAACATACCTTTATTGACTGTTCAATATTTTTGTAAGTAGTCTTGAATTCTGGACCATTTACATCTGCCTAAGTATACAAAATATCAAATATCAGTAAAACTAAAAAATATCAAACTGGAAAAATGTGAAAAATAAATTAAGATGTTAACGTATCTATCCTTTTTTCCTCCATACCTTAATATATTCCATGATTAAAAGATCATCTGTTGTATTATCCAGCGTTGTGATGAGATAAACAGGTTTCTCTACATCATCTTAAATGGGAATAAAAGACAGAATGTTTCCCAATATTAGAATGACATTCAAACAGAGAAATTTGGGAGTCAATGATCAGTAAGACTTTACCTGTATACTGGGGACACTTAAGTGCAATCTCTCTTAGAAACGCATTTGCTGACATATCAAATGTTCGTATATTAAGTTCTGTGCCAAGCCCGAAAATCTCCATTTGCAAGACAGTTGTTTCGGTATCTTCAAACAGGCTACACAGCTGTAGTACTACCTGTTAGATACAAAGCGTTATAACCCACAGGAATAATAACTGTGGTAAGAATGATTACAATACATTCTAAAATATACATTTTTATTTTTGGGTTAATTTTTAAGACTTACAACTGGTATTTCAAATCTCATCTGAAACTCGGTCATGTTTTTTAGAGTCTCTTGCTTTGTCAGTTTCTTCCTTCTCGTGCTGTTACTCCTGCTCAATGAGCCGTTAGTGGTTTCAAAGAAAGGCATTTCTTCATCAGGACTGGTGGGTGCATCATAGAATTCATCGCACTCCGATTCTAAATCTGCAAATGTGCATTACAGAGAAAATTACCAAAATACATTTTACTTCCGGTTGAAAACTTACACTGTGGCAAGTCCATTTTTGCATGCATGTGTTAAAGTTACTAAAAACACTTTGGTTAGAGAAAAAGAAACTGCACAAACTCTGATCACTGTGGTATATCCTAAAAAACTGCTACATTTAGGCATACTAATGTACACATGTATTGAAAACTATTTACAATTCTAAAATCAAACTAAGTTTAAATGCAGGGGTTGGCCACTACTTGTCAAGTCCCTGTCATGTGAACTATCTGCCATAGATAAGCTTTTGCTCTTCCAAATCCTGCTGTAACCTGAACGGTTCTTCTGGTCACATGATCTCTGGTTAACAATCTAATTTCTGTGATGTCATGTGAAAATCTCAGTTTCAGAGTCTCAAAACTGTTGGGTGTGCATGGCTTGGTATGTAGTTGGGCTGGCTTACCATGTGGGTGGATGTGGCTCCAATGAGCAGAGCTCACACTGATCCTGTACATGATGTTGCAGACGAAGGGAATTTTGTTTACTTACCGTAAATTCCTTTTCTTCTAGCTCTAATTGGGAGACCCAGACAATTGGGTGTATAGGCTATGCCTCCGGAGGCCGCACAAAGTATTACACTCAAAAGTGTTAAGCCCCTCCCCTTCTGCCTATACACCCCCCGTGCTCCCACGGGCTCCTCAGTTTTGGTGCAAAAGCAAGAAGGAGGAAAAAGAATTATAAACTGGTTTAAAGTAACTTCAATCCGAAGGAATATTGGAGAACTGAAACCATTCAACATGAACAACATGTGTACACAAAAAAACAGGGGCGGGTGCTGGGTCTCCCAATTAGAGCTAGAAGAATAGGAATTTACAGTAAGTAAACAAAATTCCCTTCTTCTTTGTCGCTCTATTGGGAGACCCAGACAATTGGGACGTCCAAAAGCAGTCCCTGGGTGGGTAAAATAATACCTCGTAAGAGAGCCGTAAAACGGCCCTTTCCTACAGGTGGGCAACCGCCGCCTGAAGGACTCGTCTACCTAGGCTGGCATCCGCCGAAGCATAGGTATGCACCTGATAGTGTTTCGTGAAAGTGTGCAGGCTCGACCAGGTAGCCGCCTGACACACCTGCTGAGCCGCAGCCTGGTGCCTCAAAGCCCAGGACGCGCCCACGGCTCTGGTAGAATGGGCCCTCAGCCCTGATGGAACCGGAAGCCCAGCTGAACGGTAAGCTTCGATAATTGGCTCCTTGATCCACCGAGCCAGGGTTGATTTGGAAACCTGTGACCCTTTACGCTGGCCAGCGACAAGGACAAAGAGTGCATCCGAGCGGCGCAAGGGCGCCGTACGAGAAATGTAGAGTCTGAGTGCTCTCACCAAATCTAACAAGTGCAAATCCTTTTCACATTGGTGAACTGGATGAGGATAAAAAGAAGGTAAGGAGATATCCTGATTGAGATGAAAGGAGGATACCACCTTAGGGAGAAAATCCGGAACCGGACGTAGAACCACCTTGTCCTGGTGAAACACCAGGAAAGGGGCTTTGCACGACAATGCTGCTAGCTCAGACACTCTCCGAAGAGAAGTGACTGCTACTAGAAAAAACCACTTTCTGCGAAAGTTGTGAGAGGGAAATATCTCTCATTGGCTCGAATGGTGGTTTCTGAAGAACCATCAGAACCCTGTTTAGATCCCAGGGTTCTAACAGCCTCTTGTAAGGTGGAACGATGTGACAAACCCCCTGCAGGAACGTGCGTACCTGTGGAAGCCTGGCTAGGCGCTTCTGGAAAAACACAGAGAGCGCTGAGACTTGTCCCTTAAGGGAGCCGAGCGACAAACCCTTTTCCAGTCCAGATTGAAAGAAGGACAGAAAAGTGGGCAAGGCAAAAGGCCAGGGAGAAAAAACCCTGAGCAGAGCACCACGACAGGAAAATTTTCCACGTCCTGTGGTAGATCTTGGCGGACGTTGGTTTCCTAGCCTGTCTCATAGTGGCAAAGACGTCTTGAGATAACCCTGAAGACGCTAGGGTCCAGGACTCAATGGCCACACAGTCAGGTTGAGGGCCGCAGAATTCAGATGGAAAAAACGGCCCTCGAGATAGCAAGTCTGTTTGGTCTGGTAGTGTCCACGGTCGGCCGACCGTGAGATGCCACAGATCCGGGTACCACGACCACCTTGGCCAGTCTGGAGCGACGAGGATGGCGCGGCGGCAGTCGGTCCTGATCTTGCGTAACACTCTGGGCAACAGTGCCAGCGGAGGAAACACATAAGGGAGCTGAAACTGCGACCAATCCTGAACTAAGGCGTCTGCCGCCAGAGCTCTGGGATCTTGAGACCGTGCCATGAACATTGGTACCTTGTTGTTGTGCCGGGACGCCATGAGGTCGACGTCCGGCACCCCCCAGCAGCGACAGATCTCCTGAAACACGTCCGGGTGAAGGGACCATTCCCCTGCGTCCATGCCCTGGCAACTGAAATAATCTGCTTCCCAGTTTTCCACGCCTGGGATGTGAACTGCGGATATGGTGGATGCCGTGGCTTCCACCCACATCAAAATCCGCCGGACTTCCTGGAAGGCTTGCCGGCTGCGTGTGTCGCCTTGGTGGTTGAAGTATGCCACCGCTGTGGAATTGTCCGACTGAATTCGGATCTGCTCGCCCTCCAGCCACTGCTGGAACGCTTTCTGGGCAAGATACACTGCCCGTATGTCCAGAACGTTGATCTGAAGCGAGGACTCTTGCTGGGTCCACGTACCCTGAGCCCTGTGGTGGAGAAAAACCGCTCCCCACCCTGACAGACTCGCGTCTGTCGTGACTACTTCACAGGATGGGGGTAGGAAGGATATCCCCTTCGATAATGAAGTGGGAAGAAGCCACCACCGAAGGGAAGCTTTGGTCGCCTGAGAGAGGGAGACGGTCCTGTCGAGGGACGTCGGCTTCCTGTCCCATTTGCGTAGGATGTCCCATTGAAGGGGACGCAGGTGAAACTGCGCGAAAGGGACTGCCTCCATTGCTGCCACCATCTTCCCCAGGAAGTGCATGAGGCGCCTCAAGGGGTGTGACTGGCCTTGAAGGAGAGATTGTACCCCTTTCTGTAGTGACTACTGCTTGATCAGCGGAAGCTTCACTATCGCTGAGAGGGTATGAAACTCCATGCCAAGATATGTCAGCGATTGGGCCGGTGTCAGATTTGACTTTGTAAAATTGATGATCCACCCGACACCCTGGAGAGTCTCCAGGGAAGCGTCGAGGCTGCGTTGGCATGCCTCTTGAGAGGGTGCCTTGATCAGTATCCAAGTACGGGATCACCGAGTGACCCTGAGAGTGGAGGACCGCTACTACAGTAGCCATAACCTTGGTAAAAACCCGTGGGGCTGTTGCCAGGCCGAACGGCAGTGCCACGAATTGCAGGTGTTCATTTCCTATGGCGAAGCGCAAGAAGCGCTGGTGCTCTGGAGGAATCGGTACGTGGAGATAAGCATCTTTGATATCGATCGACGCAAGGAAATCTCCTTGGGACATTGAGGCGATGACGGAGCGGGGGGATTCCATCCTGAACCGTCTGGTTTTTACATGTTTGTTGAGCAGTTTCAGGTCCAGGACCGGGCGGAAAGACCCGTCCTCCTTTGGGACCACAAACAAGTTGGAGTAAAAACCGTGGCTCAGTTGCTGAAGAGGAACCGGGATCACCACTCCTTCTGCCTTCAGAGTGCGCAGCGCCTGCAGAAGAGCCTCGGCTCGCTAGTGAGGCGGGGATGACCTGAAGAATCGAGTCGGGGGACGAGAGGTGAACTCTATCTTGTAACCGTGAGACAGAATGTCTCTCACCCAGCGGTCTTTTATTTGTGGCAGCCAGGTGTCGCAAAAGCGGGAAAGCCTGCCACCGACCAAGGATGCTACTAGAGGAGGTCGAAAGTCATGAGGAAGCCGCTTTGTTAGCGGCGCCTCCGGTGGCCTTTTAAGGACGTGACTTAGACCGCCATGCATCAGAGTTCCTTTGTACTTTCTGAGACCTTTTGGACGAGGAGAATTGGGACCTGCCCGCGCCCTGAAAGGACCGAAACCTCGACTGCCCTCTCCTCCGTTGGGGTATGTCCTGTTTGGACTGGGGTAAGGATGTATCCTTTCCCTTGGATTGTTTGATGATTTCATCCAGACGCTCGCCAAACAGCCTGTCGCCAGAATTTGGCAAACTGGTTAAGCGCTTTTTGGAAGCAGAATCTGCCTTCCATTCCCGTAGCCACAAGGCCCTGCGGAGTACCACTGAATTGGCGGCCGCGACCGCCGTACGGCTCCTAGAGTCCAGGACAGCAATAATAGCGTAAGACGCAATTGCCGAGGTCTGGGTGGTAATGGATGCCACTTGTGGCGCGGCCGTGCATGTGGCTGCTTCAATTTGTGCTTGACCTGCTGAGATAGCTTGTAGCGCCCATACAGCTGCGAATGCTGGGGCAAAAGAAGCTCCGATAGCTTCATAGATGGATTTCAACCAGAGCTCCATCTGCCTGTCAGTGGCATCCTTGAGCGAGGCCCCCTCGTCCACTGCAAGTATGGATCTAGCCGCCAGTCTGGAGATTGGAGGATCCACTTTGGGACACTGAGTCCAACCTTTAACCACGTCAGGAGGAAAAGGATAACGTGTATCCTTAAGGCGCTTAGAAAAAACGCTTATCTGGACAAGCATGATGATTCTGGACTGCCTCTCTGAAATCAGAGTGGTCTAGAAACATACTCGGTGTAAGAGAAGCTGACTCCTCCGCCGGAGGAGCTGAGGGAGAAATATCCAGCATTTGATCGATGGACGCAATAAGAACGTTCAGTATGGCGTCCCCGTCTGGAGTATTAAGATTGAGAGCGCCCTCAGGATCAGAATCCTGATCAGCTGTCTCCGCATTATCAACCAGAGATTCCCCCCGCTGAGACCCTGAACAATATGATGTCGAGGGAAATTCTAAGCGAGCCCGCTTAGTCGGTCTGGGGCTGGGGTTTAAGTCAGAACCCTCAGCCTGGGATGTATGAGATACCCCGGGAGGACATTGTTGGTCCAACTGAGGGGGGCCAGGGAACAATGATTCAACAGAGTCCCTTTGCTGAGATACCGGCCTGGACTGCAAGGCTTCTAGTATCTTAGCCATAGTCTCAGAGAGTTTTGCAAACTCCGTCCCCGTCACTAGGACAGTGTCAATAGGTGGCTCCCCCTGGGCCCCTCTTAGCAGAGGCCCTGGCTAAAGAAGTGTCACCGGGGCCGAACATTGCACACAATGAAAGTCAATGGAACCTGCCGGCAGCTGGGTCGTACAAGCGCCGCAGGCAGCATAATAAGCCTGTGTTTTTGGCACCCCTGCCTTTTGTGGGCGCCATGCTATTGTTTTCCCTGAGTAACACACTAGGGTATATAGCCAGAATGAACTGTGCTCATACAGTGTAAAATATATACTAAAAACAAATAATGTATCAGTACACTACAGCACCATGAGGCTAGCACCACAGGTGCTGCTTACCATCCGCCTAAAGCGGTTATGAGGCCACCAGAGACCGTGTCTGGGTCTCTCAGGGTTTGTCCCTCTCTGCAGCGTCGTAGGAGCTGACAGGAAATGGCTGCGGCGTCCTGACGAGAGGAGGGAGCCGTGGGCGTAGCCGAGGTGCTCACACTGTGCACAGTGAGGGGGGTGGAGTATGGAAATCATATTCCAGCCCTCAGTGCTGCTCTTCCGTGCAGCGTCCCGCCCTTCCCCTGCCTGTCAGGGCTGAGGGCGGGAGAAAGGGAAACTAGGCCGCAAGCCAAGCCGGGGACTCGAGTATAAGCGTGGCCGCCAAAGTCCCCGGCGAACTACAAGTCCCAGCCGCGCCGCAGTTTCCCATGGCAGCGGCGGTTAGCGCGGTAGCCCCTACATATAAACACACTCAGCGACGCTGAGTGTGTAATGGCACAGTTTAACCCGGACCCCCGGTGCACTAGCACACCCAGCAAAGCTGAGGTGTTGCCGTGCGCGGTCCCCACAGGGATACAGAGTACCTTCACGTAGCAGGGCCATGTCCCTGAACGGTACCCGGCTCCTATCCAGCAGGCTCCACAGGAGTTGTGGATGAAGCACGGTCTCAGTGCCTGGAGACCGATAGGATCCCACTTCACCCAGAGCCCTGAGGGGGATGGGGAAGGAAAGCAGCATGTGGGCTCCAGCCTCTGTACCCGCAATGGATACCTCAACCTTAACAACACCGCCGACAAGAGTGGGGTGAGAAGGGAGCATGCTGGGGGCCCTATATGGGCCCACTTTTCTTCCAACCGACATAGTCAGCAGCTGCTGCTGACTAATCTGTGGAGCTGTGCTGTGCGTGTCTGACCTCCTTCGCACAAAGCAAAAAACTGAGGAGCCCGTGGGAGCACGGGGGGTGTATAGGCAGAAGGGGAGGGGCTTAACACTTTTGAGTGTAATACTTTGTGCGGCCTCCGGAGGCATAGCCTATACACCCAATTGTCTGGGTCTCCCAATAGAGCGACAAAGAAACAGCTCACTATTGTAGTTGTAAATACACAGCAAGGTGTATATATATATGTACTCCCTTACTGTGCAATGTATATACATCTTGCTGTATTCTCTATATTATATACATTCATTTCTATCTCTCTCCTCATCCAATCGATTCATCCCATTCATTCATTGTGTCATGCAACCATCCATCCAAGGTGATGGTGTTCTGGTGCTTTGTGCATTACTTTTGTTCCTTTTAAGGGTGGCTTTATATGCTGCAATATCCTGCCCGATATCGCTAGCATGAGACCCGGCCCCATCATTTGTGCGCAACGGGCATATCGCTGCCCGTCGCGCACAAAATCGCGCACCCCCGTCACACGTACTTACCTGCCCTTTGACATCGCTGTGACCGGCGAACCGCCTCCTTTCTAAGGGGGCGGTCCGTTCGGCGTCACAGCGACGTCACTAATCGGCCGCCCAATGAAAGCGGAGAGGCGGAGATGAGCGGGACATAACATCTCGCCCACCTCCTTCGTTCCGCATTGTGGCCGGAGGCAGGTAAGGAGATGATCCTCGTTCCTGCGGCGTCACACGTAGCGATGCGTGCTGCCGCAGGGACGAGGATCAACTTCGCCCCAGCGACAGCAGCGATAACTGGCAGCGGACCCCCATGTCAGCGAGGAGCGATTTTGGACGTTTTTGTAACGATCCAAAATCGCTCCTAGAAGTCACACGCTACGACATCGCTACAGCGGCCGGATGTGCGTCACAAAATCTGTGACCCCAACGAGATTGCTGTAGCGAAATCGTAGCGTGTAAAGCCCGCTTAAGGCCCATTTCACACATTCGGCATTTCGCCAGATTGCCGGTTCCGGCACACTCCAGTACAGTGTAATACAGTACAATGGAATCGCGGCAACCTCCGGTCACATGCTGTCATGTGACTGGAGCATGTGACCGGAGCTTGCCACGATGCCATTGTACAATATTAACACTGTACTGGAGTGTGCCGGATCAGTCAATGCGGCGAAATGCCGGATGTGTGAAACGGCCCTAACCGTGTCCTGTACAGGAGATTGTGCTAAGCTGTGTGTGACGCTGGGGGTGGAGAGGGAGAGGCCTTTATTTGGAGATACAGTGGGTGGGCTCACTAGTGTCTTGCCGCCCTGCACAAGGAATGATGGGAAAGTCAGAAGTTACCAGAGGATTCTGAAGAGGAAGTGATGGCTGTGACTGCAGAGCTGGTGTCAGGGCGCAAAAAGTGAGGCAGAAAGGCATAAAACTACATGAAACTTGGCAGAAATGATATAGGAGAAATATCTATGGGCATTTTCCTTAAGCATTTATGGCAAAAGCAGTGAATGTGTCACAGGAGTGGACAGCTTCTTTAAACATATTTTATGACACTTCTCACATGCTATGGTGTTCTTTCTTGGGGCTTTATAAAGACTTTTACTATGCCTTTTAACTACATTATAGGAAGATAACCATTTACGTCCTTACCAGATTCAATGATTGATTGAAGAGCAACTAAATCAGGATGCTTTGCAACAAGCTGAGGTGTTGTCATTGGAGGGGACTTTTGGTTCTATAAAGTTGGGAAGATATAAGCATATAGTTCAGGACTTTGAAGAGACAACTTGAGGCTATGCACCCACGTGTGCGCTCTGCACCGCAGCGTACAAGGTCCGCTTCAGAGCGCAGCTGAAAATCTCTGTTCTGAAGCGCCTGGTGCCTGCAGAATTCGTGCACTCTGAATGCTGCCTCTCCCTATAGACAGCATGCAAAGCGCACGAAAGAAGTGACATGTTACTTCTTAGAACACAGCGATTTGGCAGCAGCCGAATCGCTGCGTTCTAATACGCCACGTGGGCATGGGTTAGGCACAATCTTCATACATTGTGCTGGGGATGCAAGACGCATGCAGTTACGCTGCGGTGCAGATCGCAGCGTAACTGCATGAAAATACGCTACGTGGGCACAGAGCCTAAGGCTTCATTCACATGTCAGTATTTTTCCATCAGTGTTTGTATGCTAAAGCCAGGAGTGAAACTTATAATGACACCTTTTCTGTGTTTTGGAGACACTCCTGGTCTTGGCATACAAATACTGATGAAATTCTGACCAAAAATACTGATGCGTGAATGAAGCCTATGGAGCTATTTGAATGTTATATCAGCATTAAGTCTTCCAACAATCTACATTCAATTCAGATGAATCTGTACAAGATTTTATAATAAAAAAAACCCCCAGAGGAACAAGGCAGGTTCATGATTTTTACAGATTCAATGTAGATAACGCTAACATTTGCCCCCCCCCCCCCGCCATTACTATATTAAAAAAAAAAACGTATGTGCCTAGTCTACTGCAGATAATTTTTCATGCAAGAGCAGATCAGTAGTTTTTCATGTAGAAGTAAGAAACATGAGTACTAACATGAACTTTCTTTGGCGATGGAGATGGTGCAGGAGAAGACTCTGGTTTGGGAATACTATCAATTAGTTCCAATACACCTCTGAGCTTCTGATCGGAAATCTTTACAGAGAGTACGGGCAGCTCCCCAAACAATTTAAATCTATAAAAGAACACAGGAGAAAAATACATCAAACGTACCATATTCAATATGTGCTAAATTTTTTTCTCAAATGGTTCACATTTTAACTTTTCCTTCTTAATTACACAATGATACATATTCATTATATTAATTCAGTCTCTTTTTAAAGACTCTATCCTGAATGCAGCAGCCAGGATCATATTTTTGGCCAGCCTCTTCACCGATGCCTCCACCTTATGCCAGTCATTGCACTGGTTTATCCATTCACTACAGAAATCATTACAAACTTAACTCTTTCACCCACAATGCTCTACACAGTTCTGCACCACCCTATATCTCATCCATCACCGCTATCACCCTACACGTGCTCTTCATTCTGCAACTGATGCAAGTTTAAAATCTTCCATAATCCGAACCTTGTACCTCCATCTCCAATACTTCTCTCATGCTGTGCCAGTATTCTGGAATGCATTACCCCAAACCATCCAAATATTGCCTAGCCCCCCATTTTCAAGAATGCTTTAAAAACACCATTTCAACTTACTAACCTAAGGGGTACTTCTCACATAGCGAGATCGCTACTGAGTCACAGGTTTTGTGACGTTCCAGTGACCTCACCAGCGATCTCGCTGTGTGTGACACTAAGCAGCGACCTGGCCACTGCTGTGAAATTGCTGATCGTTACACACTGTTCTGGTCGTCGGGCTCCCGCAGGGCAGCACACATTGGTGTGTTTGACACCTTACCCATCGACCTCGTTCGTGACTCACGTAAGCGTGCATCATCGTTGTTTTCCGCGCCCTCTCTGTTCCGATTGGAGATCGCTACTGCGTTCGGATTGGCAGTTTCCATCCTCTGTTCTGGCTTGTAGATCGCAGTACATTTCAGAGGGATGAATTCACTTGTCCCGGACTGCGTGTAGCAGCAGATCGTAATACAGTCCATTCTGCATCGGGATTGTAGGATGGACAAGGATGGAAGCGCTATTATGTTGCCTACTCTAAAGGCAAGGCCGCCCAGTCACAACGCAATTACGACCACCAATCGGAGCAGAGGGGGCGCGGAAAAGGCAATGTAGATGCACGCCTATATTACTAATCAAGATTTGAATCATGCTATGTGACAGGGTCCCAGCGACCGCCGTATCTGCGTCGTTGGGAAGATCTGACTGTTTGACAGCTCACTAGCGTCCCTGTAGCAACGTACCAGCAATCCTGACCAGATCGTATCGTGGTCGGAATCGCTGGTACGTCGTTTAGTGTTACGGTACCCTAACTCTCCACTGTTACCTCGCTCTAAATAATAATCAGAATCTGCTCCAACGTATTAACTTGTCGCCCCATCCTCAATGCACCCAGTTGCACATGATAACTGCACTGAGTCTGATACTGGCTGATGACCAGATCATGCAGCTTTTATGAAAACCCCTATTTATTATAATGATGGCTGAACCATGCATGACAAGCAGTTATTGTGTCCCCCCTATTTCCTTACAGATTGTAAACTTGTACGCAAGACCCTTACTCCTCCCCTAACTATTGAACGGTGTGTTACTTTGTATTGACTTTATTGACTGTAAATGTCACCGCTTAATTGTAAAGTGCTGTGGAATATATTTTGGCACTATATAAATAAAATTATTATTATTTTCCTAGTGATGATAAAATATCTATTTAGTCCTTTCCCCTTGTTTATATATTACAATAATTCTATTACACATTAAGTATCATTATCCTGATCAACTGCAAGGTCATGGATTTATGTAGCGAAAGCCAAAAAGCCATGACATCGATATTGTCCACCTGGGACCTCCAGGGGCGAACATATCCTGCAAGTTGGGCTTTCATCATTTTCTGGAAACTGTTATGAGTCACCAGAGGAGAGGTATGTGGGAGTAAGGTGGGTTAATAAAAGCAACGGCCATATTAGAATCCAGGTGTGAGCTGGAAGGTTCACTTTGGTGTTGGTTTGATCCATATTTTCTATTAGGAGAACTTTTCTCAAAAAAGGAGAATTGTGCCACCCCTATGACCACAAGTCAAGTCTTTTTCCTTTGTTTATCCCTTTTATTTTATGTAAATATATATTGTATTGTTTGTCCCCTTTATAAAATCTTTTCTATATTTTTGTAAATACTGCCTTTTTCAGATTGCTACCTTTGACAGATGGCCAATCTACCGGTATACACAATGATCGGAGGTGGCAGCTAATACTTTTTCTTGAGTTATTGTGCAGCTTGGCAGTGACTGTACCAAGGTGTGTGTAGCAATATGTATAAATAAATATATAATATGCCACCTATTGGAAGTAGCAATCCTAAAATTCAGTTGCTACTTCCAATAGGCGGCACTAGAGTTCAAGTCCTCTTCCTCTCTGACGAGGCAATTTGCATATTAAATTTCCCAGAGGAATATCTAAGGCATTTAGGCCTCCTCATACTGGCATGCCAGACTTTGTGTCACTCTCCCTAGGGTGAAAACTTCCCCTTTATATCCTAAGCCTACTTGGGCATTCTGGCATCTGTAACCACCATGGCACGGCTGAAGTCCACCCTGAGATCCATTGGTTCTAGTATATGCTGTGCAGAATGCTTTTGTGTGCGAGCCTCTTTCCAGTTCTCATCTAGAAAAAGCAATAAATATGAAATATAATTGAGAAAATAAAGAGGTTGATATAACCAACATTGGGTAAAATAGAGGTACCAAAAGCATATTACTCACGATTTCTGCTGTACAGCAACTGCATGCTACTAAGCTGTATATCAAAACTCTCATAGGCTCTTGACATAATGTCTTCAATGCTGTCTTGCCCTACTTTCAACTGAGGCAGGTTGGAACGGCTCTTACTGGTCATCTCAAAGATAAAAGGTAAAAGTACACTTAAAGCACCTTCTGTTACTTGTTCAACACTATTGCAAAGATATGCAGCAAAATCACCATCTTTTTAATATTTACAAATAACATATCTAATCTGTACTAAAAAAAAGTTCCAAGATACATATGGGAAAAAAACATTTATACAATTTCAATAATGTTTATTAATTTCTACTATTTATATCTTTATGATGACATGAGGCATTATAAAAGCAATTAAAAGCATTTCAAAAGTGCATAAAGGGGTTGTCTCACGAACAAAGTACATCTTAATCAATAGATCTTGTAATAATAAGGGCCACAATTGAATGTGTTAAAAAAATGTTCCTCTACTGAGATAATCTTGTTATTAATGTACCACAGCTATATACTGTTATGTGCTGTGTCCAACCAAGCAGAACTGCTCCAGTTCCCGGGTCGGCACATACCACACCTCCAGGCCAGGAGGCGTCGGGCATAGAGGTGAGCGAACCAGCAGATATTCGGGATAGGCGGGTCCAACCGGATTTATAAAAAAAAAAAAAACCACAAGACAAAACCCAGTTTGGGACCGTAATTAATCACGAATATCTGCCCGGATGCCAATTCCCAAATAAGTCTATAGGGACCCAAATATTGTGCTTTAAAATGGTGGTAGAAAGAGCTGGGGGGGATTAAAGCAGGCACATTGCATTTACAGAGTCTCCCGTGTGGCGGTATCATTACTTGGGTGGCCACTCATTACCCTCATACATACCGTATTTTTCGCTTTATAAGACGCACCGGAATATAAGACGCACCCCAAACTTAGACATAAAAAAGGTAAAAAAAAGAAAAATGGGGTCCGTCTTATACTCCGGTGTTCTCTTACCGGAGGGGGGCAGCAGTGGTGGTGAAGCGGGGTCACAGGAGGCACAGGTTGTGCTGGCAGGCGCGGCAGGTCAGTGGCAGCGGGGTCCGTGGTTGCAGGTGCCGTGGTTGCAGGCGCGGTGGCGTCCGCGGTGGCAGGATCCGTGGGGTCCGTGGTGGCGGCAGCAGCCGTGGCGTGTGAGCCGTGCAGCAGGCCGGTGCAGTGAGTGTCCGCGGTCCCGGTTCAGTGGTGGCAGCGGCGGCGGCAACTGCTCAGTGGTGGCAGCGGCAGGGACTGCTCAGTGGTGGCAGCGGCAGGGACTGCTCAGTGGTGGCGTGTGTCCGCGGTCCCGGTTCAGTGGTGGCAGCGGCGGCGGCGGCTCAGTGGTGGGAGCGGCGGCAACTGCTCAGTGGTGGCAGCGGCAGGGACTGCTCAGTGGTGGCGTGTGTCCGCGGTCCCGGTTCAGTGGTGGCAGCGGCGGCTCAGTAGTGGGAGCGGCGGCGACGGCTCAGTGGTGGAGTGTGTCCGCGGTCCCGATTCAAGTAATGGCGCCCGGAGCGACGCATGCGCAGATGGAGCTCTCATCCAAGGGCTCCATCTGCGCACGCGCTGACTCCCGGAGCAGCGCGTGCGCAGATGGAGCTCTCATCCAAGAGCTCCACCGGCGCCATCATTTGAAAGTGGGACCGCGGACAACTGGTAAGCTGCACAGCCGCCCGCCCCGCATGCACAGAGTGGCAGCCAGCAGGCTGCCCGCCCACCCCGCGTACAAGCCGCCGGGTACCTGTGCTTGCGTGCGGTGGCAGCCGGGTACCCATGGCTGTGTGCGGGCGGCAGATGGGTGACTGTGTGAGGGCGGCAGCCGAGTACCTGCACGGGCACCCGACTGCCGCTCGCACACAGCACCCGGCTGCCGCCCGCACACAGCCATGGGTACCCGTCTGCCACCGCATGCAAGCACAGGTACCTGGCTGCCGACCCCACACAGCACCCGCTGCCGCCCGTACACAGCCACGGGTACCCGGCTGCCGCTGCATGCAAGTACAGGTACCCGGGCGCTTGCATGCAGCCACAGGCACCCGCCCGATCGCCTCAGACAGGACCCCCCCCCCCCCCGCTACCGCTTTATAAGACGCACCCCCCATTTTCCTCCCAAAATTTGGGGAGGAAAAGTGCGTCTTATAAAGCGAAAAATACGGTATTCACTGCTTCACCACCCACCAGCAGTCCCAGAGTCTCTGATTGGTTGCAGCTAGACCACGCCCCTACACTGTGTGACAGCGTGCGAGACTGCTTGGAATCACACATGCTATTTGCGTATCTATAGTGGTGTAAAAAATAGATAAAACAAGTGGCATAGGGTCCCCCCATATTATGGTGTATACCCTACATCAATTTTTCTATTTATTTTTACAGTCATGATTTCATGCTGTAAAAGTTGGCTGTGACTTGCACAACCCCTTAAGGTGAGCAGTACCTGTAATTCCTTTCTTGTCCTCCCTTGGATAAGACCCTATTTGCGCTCCTTTTATTCCATCTTTCTATAGTTAAGTATTTAACAAGCTACCAATTTTCTAAGTAAATATATTTCTAAAGGAACTATTGACATAAATTTCTCTAAAGATGTTGACAACCCACCCAATCCACACAAAGAAATCAAGCCATAGATGTCCATGAATTAAGTTATCCACTTGTAGCATAACAAGGCATTTCTTCAGTGTATTCCCTGTGGGCATGTGCTTTCAATCCTCCCTCCCAGACACTGAAAATAATAGCTCAGTAACATCTCAGATTGATAGAATGCTAGATCAGCTGCTGAGCGGTCATTGACAGCATCTGGGAGGGAGGGGTGAACGCACACGCCTAGATAACACAGAAGAAACGCCTAGCTGGACTGTAAGCGCAAATTTCACATAGTGAACTCCTGAAGAATATGTGAATATCTCTGCAAATCAGTGACAACGGAAAAATGGAAAAAACTGTCAATCAGGTGCGCTCAGGGATATATACAAGGCATTTAACTCAATTCTTTGGAGTTATAGGTCTTCTAACATCTGTGATCTAAATTAAAGTCTAACAGCCACATAGACCCATACAAAAGAGGAAAAATCCTCTTAAAAGATCATGATGAAATGTTTGTCCACTATTATTCTCAATCACCATATACCCCACATAAAGTACTCGCTTCCAACGCTGGCGTGACATTATGTCATATGAGTCCTGCGTCCATTCAGTGCCTGTCGTAGGCTGTTTCATTCTTACTTACTAGAGCCGTAACTGACATCCAGAGAGAAGTCCGAGATCAGCAGCAGTTCTCATTTATTCTTGATGTCAGTTTGGTCTAAAGAAAGTCATATGGATCAGCCACTGATTGTCTGCAGGATTCATGTGATATAGCAATGTCATGCAAGCCCCAGCGCCGTCGTCCCTGGAACAGCGCCAGCACCGGAGCGGAGTATAGGCTGTTTCTATTTTCTAAAGATCTATAGATAAATCTATAGATTTTGCCGGTTGGTGACTGTTCACATTCAGTCATCAGGCCCTGTCCACAGGCTATTTACTTCATGCAGCATTTGCTTGGACCTGTCCCGCCCACAGCCATGACTCAGTCATGGGTACGGGATTGAAATAGACCAGGTGAGTGCTGCTAAGAGGAGTTCTACTATTCATATGTGAGGCCGTATGGAACATTTTATAAAAATATTTTAGTGTAGGACTGCCCCAAATGAGATTTGCCATGACGTGGCGAGGTAGCTCAAGAAATTGCAATTTTTTGCCAAAAATCTCAAAATGTTTATAAGTACAGTTTGGAGTTTTGAGTGCTGAAGTGCACATTTAGTGCTGGCTTTTTGTTGTTTCTATTTTAGGCGAGAGAATATGGTATTTAAGAAGGGGTTGTCGAGTAGTGGACAAGCCCTTGAAGCGTAAATGTACCCTTAAATAAGTATAAAAGTAATAAAAACATCATGAAAAAAAATAATTACAACAAATCAGCCAAAAATAAATGGAACAATATTCAAATGAAATAGATACACATGCAAGAGTTTCCCAACACCATAGCTTATGTTGACTAAAGTGAATGGAAAAACCATGAGCTCTGTAAACAGAGGTTCCTATGTCACAGTCCAGTGATTCCCACTTATGTACTAATCTGTAAATATTAGACAGGGTGTGATAGAACTGTCTACTACAGTAGTTTTTTTTTTTTTTTTTTTTAAGTACTTGGCTAGCTGAGGAATGGAGGGTTAACACTGCATTGTGTTCTCACAATACTGCTCCAGAAAACTTGTCTCCTCTCATAGTTCCCTACAGTATGTCATATTCCACTTTTTCGCAGAAAGAATTCATGCAATCTAATTGCCATTGCAATGCCGCCCATAATCATCCTGGACCAGGCTACCGGAGGTCTCCCCTATACATAATTTAAGTCTCTTTTACAATGTAAGTCTATGGAGCCACGTGCTGATGCTTCAAAGGCTCACATAGTCATCACTCAGGGACTTTGCGTACCCCAGTGCAATGACATCACTACGTTGGTCCTTGAACACCTTGGTCCTGTCTGCTGGCAGACTCCTCAGGAACCATGGGTATGTGAGTATAAGAGGTTTTGCTTGCTTTTTGCTAGTGGGAGAAATACTGGGGTGCATATTACAGTGAAGAGGGAAATATTGGGAGCTATATTACAGTGAAGAGGGAAACACTGGGGTGCATATTACAGTGAAGAGGGAAATATTGGGGGCTATATTACAGTGAAGAGGGAAACACTGGGGGCCACATTACAGTGAAGAGGGAAACACTGGGGGCCATATTACAGTGAAGAAGAAAACACTGGGGACCATATTACAGTGAAGAGGGAAATGCTGGGGGGCATTTTACAGTGAAGAGGGAAATACTAAGTGCCATATTACCGTGAGGAGGAAATACTAAGGGCCATGTTACAGTGTGGGGGAGCTACCAGGGGCCATCATGCAGTGTGAGGGAAATACTGAGGGCCATCATACAGTGTCAGGGAAATACTGGGAACCATGACACCATGTCAGGGAAATACTTGGGACCATGACACCATGTGAGGGAAATACTGGAAGCCATCATACAGTGTGGGGGAAATACACTACAGTTCAAATGTTTAGGGTCACTTAGATATTTCCTTATTTTTGAAAGAAAAGCACATTTTTTTCAATGAAGCTAACATTACATTAAACAGAAATACACTCTATACATTGTTAATGTGGTAAAAGACTATTCTAGCTGAAAACGTCTGGTTTTCAATGCAATGTCTACATAGGTGTTTAGAGGACCATTTACAACAATCACCACTCCAGTGTTCTAAGGGTACATTGTGTCTGCTGTGTTAGAAGGCTAATGGATGTTTAGAAATCCCTTGAAAACCCTTGTGCAAGTATGTTAGCACAGCTGAAAACAGTTTTGCTGATTAGAGAAGCTATAAAACTGACCTTTGAGCTAGTTGAGAATCTGGAGCATTACATTTGTTGGTTTCATTAAACACTCAAAATGGCCAGAAAAAGAGAACTTTAATGTGAAACGCGATAGTCTATTCTTGTTCTTAGAAAGGAAGGATATTCCATGTGAGAAATTGCCAAGAAACTGAAAAGGTTCTAACAGAGTAAAAAGAGAAGTGGGAGGCCCCGCTGCACAACTGAGCAACAAGACAAATACATTGGAGTCTCTAGTTTGAGAAATCAACGCCTCACAGGTCCTCAACTGGCAGCTTCTTTAAATAGTACCCGCAAAACGCCAGTGTCAACCTCTACAGTGAAGAGGCGACTCAGGGATGTTGGCCTTCAGGGCAGAGTGGCAAAGAAAAAGCCATATCTGAGACTGGCTAATAAAAGGAAAAGATTAATATGGGCAAAAGAACACAGACATCGGACAGAGGAAGATTGGAAAAAAGTGTTATAGACAGATGAATCAAAGTTTGAGGTGTTTAGATCACACAGAAGAACATTTGTGAGACGCAGGACAACTGAAAAGATGCTGGAAGAGTGCCTGGCGCCATCTGTTAAGCATGGTGGAGGTAATGTGATGGTCTGTGTCTGCTTTGGTGCTGGTAAAGTGGGAGATTTGTACAAGGTAAAAGGGATTTTGAAAAAGGAAGGCTATCACTCCATTTTGCAACGCCATGCCATACCCTGTGGACAGCGCTTGATTGGAGCCAATTTCATCCTACAACAGGACAATGACCAAAGCACACCTCCAAATTATGCATGAACTATTTAGGGAAGAAGCAGGCAGCTGGTATTCTATCTGTAATGGAGTGGCCAGCCCAGGAACCAGATCTCAACCCTATTGAGCGGTTGTAGGGGGCAGCTTGACCATATGATACGCAAAAAGTGCCCATCAAGCCAATCCAACTTGTGGGAGGGGCTTCTGGAAGCATGGGGTGAAATATCTCCAGATTGCTTCATCAAATTAACAGCTAGAATGCCGAAGGTCTACAAAGCTGTAATTGCTGCAAAGGGAGCATTCTTTGACAAAAGCAAAGGTTGAAGGAGAAAATTATTATTTCAAGTAAAAATCTTTATTTCTAACCTGGTCAATGTCTGGACTATATTTTCTATTCATTATGCAACTCATTTGATAAATAAAAGTAAGACTTTTCATGGAAAAGACAAAATTGTCTGGATGACCCCAAACATTTGAACTGCAGTGTACTTGAGGCCATCATACAGTGTGGGGGAAATATTGGGGGCCATGATACGGTGTGGGGGAAAACTGGGCCATACTAGAGTATGGGGGAATTACTAGGGGCCATATTACAGTGTGAGGGAAACACTGGAGGCCATACTACAGTATGAGGGAAATACTGGGGGCCATATTACAGTGTGAGGGAAACATTGGAGGCCATATTACAGTGTGAGGGAAACACTGGAGGCCATACTACAGTATGAGGGAATTACTGGGGGCCATATTACAGTGTGAGGGAAACATTGGAGGCCATATTACAGTGTGAGGGAAACACTGGAGGCCATATTACAGTGTGAGGGAAACACTGGAGGCCATGATATAGTGTGGGGGTATTACTGGTGCCATGATACAGTTTGAGGGAAATACTAAGGACCATTTTACAGTGTGAGGGAATTACCAGGGGTCATATTAAAATGTTGAGGGAATACTGATGGACATATTACAGTGTGAGGGGAATAATAAGGGCCATATTACTGTGTGGAGGAAGCACTTGAGGCCAGCCATACAATGTGGAGGGAAATCTTGAGGCCATCCATACAGTGTGGGGGGACTACTGAGAGCCATCATAGTGTGTGAGTAGGGTACTGAGGACCATCATACAGTAGGGGGCAACTGGAGGCCATCATACAGTGGGGTTGGCTTGTGTGGGCCGTCATACAGTGGGAGGGGGCTACTATACACATCATGCCGTGTATGTGTGAGCTGTAGTGGGCAGCATGCTTTGTAGAGGTGAACAATATATGGGGGGACTCAGGAGACATTATTGAATATTATTATTATTATTATTATTAAATGGTAAAGTGGGCACTTAAGAAACATCATTGTTTTTTGGGCACTCAGTGAATTGCAATTGTTAAATAGTGCTATAAGTATAAAAAGTCAAATGTGTCCATGTTGTAATCTCTGCAGAGGAGTCTTGACTGGAGAAATTGTCATGTCAATCTGGGCCAGATGGGAAAAGTGACTGACTCCATCAGAAAGATCATCAGCTGTAAGTCACCATAATTGTACTGTAATCTATTATACCTTCTGCAGGACTGGTATTTACCACTATACAGTCACCATATGGCGATAATATCAGTGTTAAACTTAGTATAGTAATTTTAAGTAACAGCGCAGTCATGGTCACCTGGTTAGGGGCCCACTCATGTTTCTGCCACCCTGAGCTGTACCCCAAGCTATGCCTCTGCCCAGAGTGTTTAGTGAATGGTAATTCTTGAAAGTCAATTCAAGCTTCATGAAATACATACAGTACTGAAGCACTAAAATACACTTACCTTCAGACTACCAAGGTCTAAAAGTAGCAGGCTTGAGGCTACATCATAAAAGCCATTTTGAGGAACAATGATGTATGAAGCCATTAGGTGGATTTTTAAATCAAGAACTTTTTGAGTCTCTATCACATACAGTAGACCTACAAATAAAAATATATAAAGATAAGGAAAAAAAAATACTAGGCAAGAACAATTACATTGCTAACTGTAAGACCTAGTTTATCTATGCATCTGTACTTGTCCTGTGGACTAAGTGGGTAAAAAAAAGCATCAACTCTGGGTCTGTATCAGTGCTGCTGGAGCGCTTTTGCCTTCCATTGCCCTCAAGGGGCACGTCACATCACATACATAGGTGGTGTGTTGATCTGAGCCTTGTTCACTGGAATGCGGAATGTGTTTCACGGTCTTTGATAGCATCATCTCCACCATTGTGGAAGTGACAGTCCCTAAGCTTCTTATGGCTTGTATAGCTCCTGCATACATCTCTACCCACACTGGCCTCGGGTGCTGGATAATGTATTACCAGTATTCCCTCTTCATATTCAAATTCCATGTGGTCCCCTGATGGGAAGAATTATTGGGTTGTTTTACTGTTTATTTTGGATCCTTACAAGCATCTCAACAAGCAAAGTATAATGTCTATTGAGCATTTTGCTCACTGTCCCGGAAGCTCCTTTCAACACATGTTGGATGTGTTTTATTGCTTCATCTACATGAATGCCTATTTGATATACTAATTAATCCCAGAGCTGCAGAAGTATACTAATAGGTGTAATTGATTTGGATATAGAGCTATGTGTTCTTTTTTGCTCCTAGAATCTGTTAACAGTACTAGGGATGCATACACATATATTTTGATTTTTGTTTGTGTTCACTATTATGTGATCTACCTAAGGTTCTATACTGGTAGTCAACATTAAGTGGGGACACCATCTCACATATCTAGGGTGCCAACATCCGCGGAGAGGTAGGGTGTCCTAGGGACAGATAGTCCCTCCTCATTCTGCCACTTTTTGTTGTACCCTACAATATCATGCCTCTATGGGTATTTATACTACTGTCCTGGAGTTTACCTTGTTTTCAGAGTAATTTAATGAAAGTTATTTGTAGGAGATTTCTCTGCTGATTATACAGTGGTGAGAAAAGTTAGTGCACCACTAATCAAAATTACTGTTATTCTGAACAGTTAAGTAAGTTGAAGATTAAATTATCTCTAAAAGACAAAGTTAAAGATGATACATTTTCTTTGCATTTTAGGCAAAAAAAAAACAACAATTTTTTTTCCATTTTAAAATTAACAAAAAAGAAAAATGGGCTGATGCAAAAGTTTGGCCACCCTGCAGGGTTAGTACCAACTAGCAGTATCACAGCTTGTAAATGCTTTTTGTAGCCAGAAAAGTCTTTCACTTTGAGGGATTTTCATCCATTCTTTGGAAAAGTCTTCTAATTCTGTGAGATTCCTGGGTTGTCTTGCATGCACTGCTCTTGAGGTCTAGCCACAGATTTTCAATGACGTTCAGATCAGGGGACTGTGAGGGCCATTGGAAAACATCAAGGTTTCGTCTTTTGAGGTAGTCTACTCTGGACTTTGACATGTGTTTAGGATCATTACCTATTTGTAGAAGCAATCCTCTTTTCAACTTCATCTTTTTTTTTTTTTACAGATGGTGTTCTGTTTGCATCAAGAATTTGTTGAAATTTCTTTGAATCCATTCCTCCCTCTACCCATAAAATATTCCCCATGCCATTGGCTGCAACAAAACCCTAAAGCATAATTGGTCCACCTCCATCCTTAATGGTTGATGAGATGTTCTTTTCCTGAAATTCTGTGTCCTTTTTCACCACACAAGTTATATTTTTACCTCATCAGTCCAGAGGAGTTGTTCTCAAAATGCAGTAGCCTTCTTGAGATGTTCTTTTGCATATTTCTGACGCTGAGTTATATGGTGAGGATGAAGGAGAGGTTTACTTCTGATGACTCTTCCATGAAAGCCATATTTGTGCAGGTGTTTCTGAACAGTCGAACAATGTACCACAACTTTAGAGTCTGCTAAATCTTTCTGAAGGTCTTTTGCAGTCTAGCAGAAGTTCCTATTTGCCTCTTTAGCAATCCTACGAGCAGCTCTCACTGAGATTTTGCTTGGTCTTCCAGACCTTATCATGACCTCTACTGTTCCTGTTAACTGCCATTTTTTAATTACATTTCGAACGGAGGAAAGGGCAACTTGAAAATGCTTTACTTTCTTCTTATAGCCTTCTCCTGCTTTGTGGGTCTCCACTATTTTCATAATGCCAGATAGCTGCTTAGAAGAACCTATGGCTGCTGTTTTTTGGCATAAGGATAGAGGAAGCAAGGTTTTTATAAAGCTGGCCATTTCCTAACGATGATACTGAACAAGCCATAACCCTAACAGGCTAATTGAAATCTGAAAACATGGTCAAAGTTATCGAAGCACACAAATCTCCAAGGGTGCATTTTCCTTTTTGTAAATTTTAAAATGTAAAAGATGAAAATATATACAATTTTTTGCCTAAAATACAAAGGAAATGTGTCATCTATAACTTTATGCCTTTTTAGAGATAGGTTCCCTTTAAGCAAGTTGAAGATGAAATTGTCAGCAGAAATTGAGCTTTAAACCTAAAAGTTTCCCCTTCTGCAGCTCGTGGGCTGCATTCTAGCAAGGTTCCTATACCTTTTGTGCCCCCTTTTAAACCAAATTAAATACTTTATAAAGTTGTACCTTTTTGTCTGCAATTCTTGTAAATTATCCATGGGGCGGGCCGTGTGGTGTCCGTTACTGGCCCTCCTGCCGATTTACGCCGTCCCCCAACGCTGCATTTCATACATCAAGACGCCGCCCACTGCGCCCGAGGTCCCGTGCACGTGAGGACCGCTGGTGACGTGGTCGCAGGCACGAGATTATGGGCGGCGCTGTGATTGCATCGCAAGTGCCCGCACATAATCTCGTGGCCGCGCTTTCCCCTTTGCCTCCAGCGTTCTGCACAAGCGCTGGCCAGATGACCCGACGTCACCTCTTTCCCATCTTACGCTGCAGCAGGAAATAGATGGGAGGAGCGGAGCAGGCCACGACAGGTTACGAGGACACGCGGAGAAGATCTGAGCGACGTACACAGTAAAAAACACATGTAAAATCAAACATGTTTACATGTTTTTTTTACTGTGTACGTCGCTCAGATCCTCTCCGCGTCTCCTCGTAACCTGTAGTGGCCTGCTCCACTCCTCCCATCTATTTCCTGCTGCAGGGTAAGATGGGAAAGAGGTGACGTCTGGTCATCTGGACATTGCTTGCGCAGAACACTGGAGGCAGAGGGGAGAGCGCGGCCACGAGATTATGGGCGGGCACTTGCGATGCAATCACAGCGCCGCACATAATTTCGTGCCTGCGACCACATCACCACCGGTCCTCGCGTGCACGGAACCTCGGGCGCAGTGGGCGGCGTCCTCATGTATGAAATGGAGCGTTGGGACAGTAACTGACACCACACGGCCCGCCCCATGGATAATTTAAAAGAATTGCAGCCAAAAAGGTACAAATTTATAAAGTATTTAATTTGGTTTAAAAGGGGGCACAAAAAGTATAGGAACCTTGCTAGAATGCAGCCCACGAGCTGCAGAAGGGGAAACTTTTAGGTTTAAAGCTCAATTTCTGCTGACAGGTTCCCTTTAACTGTTCACAATAAAGGGGGCTTTACACGCTACGACATCGCTAATGCGAACTCGTTGGGGTCCCGGAATTGGTGACGCACATCCGGCCGCATTAGCGATGCTGTTGCGTGTGACACCGATGAGCGATTTTGCATCGTTGCAAAAACGTGCAAAATCGTTCATCAATGACATGGGGGTCCAGTCTCAAAAATCGTTACTGCAGCAGTAACGAGGTTGTTCCTCGTTCCTGCGGCAGCACACATCGCTCCGTGTGACACCGCAGGAACGAGGCAGCTCTCCTTACCTGCCTCCCGGCCACAATGCGGAAGGAAGGAGGTGGGCGGGATGTTACGTCCCGCTCAGCTCCGCACCTCCGCTGCTATTGGGCGGCCGCTAGGTGACGTCGCTGTGACGCCGCACGGACAGCCCCCTTAGAAAGGAGGCGGTTCGCCGGTCACAGCGACGTCGCCGGGCAGGTAAGTATGTGTGACGGGTCTGGGCGATGTTGTGCGGCACGGGCAGCGATTTGCCCGTGTCGCACAACAGATGGGGGCGGGTACCCACGCTAGCGATATCGGGACCGATATCGCAGCGTGTAAAGCCCGCTTTAGTCATTTTGACCAGGGGTGCCCAAACTTTTACATGCCACTGTACATCTTTTAACAATACCACTCAAATAAAAAAATGAACAGAATGTACTTTATTTGCTAACAGTAAAATTGGCATTGAATAATCTGCTACATTTAAATTGAATTGGGTGCCTAGTAACTGATGACCTACTGTCATTTTATTAGCAAGTTCAATAAACAGTATAAATGCAACTATTATTTTCTAGAAAAGCTTACTTGACGTAAATACTAATATGGTTAAAAGAAACTGTACTAACAGCATTAAAGAAAAAACAAACAAACAAACAAACAAACAAACAAGGCATCACATATAAAAACACAACTTCTTTAATCACCAATCAATAATTAAAACAAAGATAAAACAGTCTGGATTTACCTGTTGACGTTTTATCCCGGAATTCTTCCAGTTTATTTAAAGTGGCTGAAGTAAGCTGTTCAAGATGGACCTCCTTGGGTGGTCGGAAAAAGTCCACTAAACTGTTGATAGTTTTCTACCAAATAACAAAAAAACAAACACCGTCCACAACAATGATTTATGTACAACTTTTTACAAATCTCTGCATTTCACTCCAATATCAGGTTCTTTGCAAAACCAGTAAAAGTACAATAGTTTAGCGACTTGGTCTTTAAGCTGTGAACCACCAACAAACTTTTCACAAAGTTTATGGTGCAATCACATCATAACCTATGTCTTATGTCTAAGAATATTCTTTTTTATCTCTTTTAGTATAAACCTGCTTCATTTAAAACATATAAATGAGAAGAACGTCCACATAACATGGATGTGCCAACTTATTTGTGAATATTGTAAACAAACAGAAAAAAAGTTCATTACCCAAGCCACGGAAAAAGAATTTGGAAACCATGTATACATGAACCTGAACTAGTATAGGAGATGGCGTGTCATTTTCCACAAATTTACCGATCACCCAATACTTACAGCATCATATATCATTTCCAGAGGCTGAGAATCCACTATTAGCCTTTGGTCAGCACTTTCATCAATTGGATTGGTTTCAAACATGAGACTCAACAGTGAAATGGTATTGTCCACCACAACATTTCGTGAAGACAGCAGACATGGTATGTCTTTGTCATGTGGTATGCCTGTTATTTCAAATGTGCCAACCTGTGCTTCAAATCTGTACAGAAAAATAGAGAAAATGTTACATTTTTTACTGCAATAGTTGCTAATTCCCTAATGAATAATTTCAGAGAGTGCTGTTAAAGCCCTCGATTCACATTAGACTAAAGTCGGACAAACTGGCCAATGTTGGCGGATTAAGTCATAGTCTAAGGCAGGGGCCACACGGGGCACTACTGCAATGCTCGCATGACTCGGCTCGCGCTGGCAGTACAGCAGGAGCCGAGTGTCATGCTAGTATCTCTGCGACTGCGGTCCGACCGTGCGAGCGGACCTCAGCTGCGGGGGACGGGCCAGCTCTTAGGAGGGGCGGGCCAGCGCTGCGGAGGGGCGGCCAGCACGGAGGAGGAGAGGGAGGGATTTATCTCCCTCTCTCCTCCGTAGCCGGCTGTTGCGATTCTTGCTCTGCAAGCGCAGTACACCAGTGTACCGCGAGTGCAGTGCAATTTTTCTCTCGCCCCATTCACTTGAATGGGTGCGAGAGAAATGAGTCTCGCATTACAATCGCAGCATGCTGCGATTGTTTTCTCGGTCCGATTAGGGCTGAGAAAATAATTGCTCATGTGCGCTGACACACAGGCTAGAATTGGTCCAAGTGGAATGCGATGTTTTATCGCACTCCATTTGCACTGATTTTCTCGCCGTGTGGCTTATGCCTAACGTGTATGGGGGGGCCTCCTTACTAACCTCTGACAGTTGTTGAATTTCATAGCCCGATCCCTTTGTTCTTCTTGCAGATAAGCCACCGCCAAGAAATTCTAGCAGAGGCTCCATCACAGAGAACAGAGGAGCGCATGGCCAGGTAAAATCGGGAGGGATAACTACCGCATCAGCCGAACAATAGTTCAAATGACTAATGAGCATTGGGGTCTCTAGTACTAGGCAGTGCCTAAATAAGTTCAAGAAGTTGCTTAACAACAGCATTGCATGGTCTGCACCTTCCTGTGTACATTGCCCGGAGTTATTAAGGGTACTTTCACACTTGCGTTCAGCGCAGTCTGTCACTATGGAAAATAGCGCAGTCCGTTAATGCACTGCGCTATACTCCATAGACTTGTACGGACGACGCACTGTAACGCAAGTGTAAGCGTTGCATCCGCTGGACGACGCAGCGTCGTTATTTTGACGCTGCATCGGGCGGAAGGAACGCAGCATGTAATGTTTTTTTGAGCAGCACAATCCATAAGATTTCACTGCGCATGCTCTTTTTTTTTTTTTTTTTAAATCAAACTTTATTTTGTCTCTCGGTGGCCGAACGTTCAGCTGAGTGCCCGGCCGCCGGCATGTGAGAGCGCCCAGCTGAGCGCCCAGCAGCCGGCATGTGAGAGCGCTCACCTGAGCGCCCGGCCGCCGGCTTTTGAGTGCGATCAGCAGAGCGCCCGGCCACCGGGTGATCAGCTGACCGTTTACAATAGTCTGCTGCCGGTAAAACTGAAAAGAAAAAAAATTTAAAAAAAGCTTTCCGTTGTTTTGTACGATCCGTTGCATCCGTTGTGCCATTATATGCAACGCATCCGTTGTATCCGTCACACAACGCAATGCAACGGATACCATTCAACGCAAGTGTGAAACTAGCCTAAAGTAGCAGGCCTGCTGGCACTAGTAAGTGATTAAACAGTGGAAGTGAAACCAATAGAACAATCAATCTTTCTCCTGGAGAGTGACCATGGAAAGAAATGGAAACTGATATCAGATAACAGAGGATTGTGTTGTACTGCTCACCTAATTGCTTGTGCACCAGGTCGCTGTTTTAAGACTGTGCTCAGATCTGTGATGGCAAGATTAATCAGCTCAGATTTTCCTCTCTCCTCTTGTAACTGAATGGACATGCTCAGCAGTTTTACACATACAATCATAGCTTCATACTGCAAGTAAACAACACAACAAACATGCTTATGTATGTATTATTACAAACATTGCTGCAATAAGGCAAATAAAAACATATGTTGAGTATATTCACATCTAAAATTGAAACGGGTTTCCCAGTTTCGGAAAACCCTTTATCCCCTGGATGTAGTATGTTACAAAAAAAACAATTGTGCTTTACTCACTCTTCCCGGAACCAAGACTGAGTCTCTACCACTCTGCGCAGTATCTAATGTTGTGTCACGTTGACAGCTCTGCAGCCAATAATGGAGTTCGGCTGCTTGGCTTGGGTTGACCGCATGAGCCGGTCAGAGTCACAGAGCTCAGTTACTGGCTGCAGAGCTGTAGATATGACGTCAGCACTGCAGACAATAACAGACACTGAGCGAAACATACAGGATGAGTAACGCAAAAGTTCTTTTGGGTTTTTTCACTGTAAATCAAAATACAGCCATTAAGAGGCAGAAAACCCTTTTAATGGAGAAATGGGTTAAAATTTTGCAGAATCCAAAGATATATTTAATCTTAACTAAAAACCTCTTCTATACTCACTTGAGTCAGATCTAAAAAATACCTATTTACAGGTATTTTGGTTTGGGTGGATAAATTCCCTGAAAATTGACTCTGCAGAAGTTTTAATACATTTTCCAGACATTACCCTCTTACCTCCCCAAATCACACTTTAGCAATATTATGCAAGACAGCCATGTGGTTTGGATGGTTAGCACATCATGTGTGACATATTCCCTGCTAACACATTCTAAGTTAAGCAGAGGCACCAGATTGTATCTTTACCATAAAGGTACTATATCTAGTTTGTACAAAATTTACTTCATCATTGTCGCTCAAACCTGTTGGTGAAAATGAAGAGGGTAATAAACTGAATCCAGCACGGGGGTCAGGTATAAGTTTTCTGAACTTAACTCTGACTCTTCACAGCCTCTCAAAAATTTAGGAAAGCTTGCCATATGCCTGAGGCGGATTCCCCCACCCCAGGTCTTCTCACACTTCTCTTAGAACAGCCCAAAAACTGGGAATAATAGATTGATCTTCTACATTGTCCCTTCTACATATGTCGTCATTTGGTATGAAACCACCAGCTGATATACTAAGAGGTTTTTGTCCATTTGTAATGTTCTGGATGCAGAGTTGCAACTGTGTAGTCTTCAGTCTTTGGCACCAGGATTGACTCTTAAAGGAGTTGTCCAACATTAGCTTAACAAAAATTTTTGAGTTTATCTGCGCTGTATTGTCATATAAATCACCCCTACATTGTTATTTTTTGTTTTCTAACTTTTGTTCCTCTTGAATTATCCCTTTATTCTCTGCAGCTTCTTGTTTACATTCAGATCCAGCAAACATGACCACTTCTTGTGCAAAACCTCAGTCAGAGCTGTCACCACCCACCCCAGTGTCCAGCCCCACCCCAGTGTCCAGCCTCACCCTCTGCCCGCCCCCTGCACACACAGTCCCTGTCAGTATTCTTCCCCAGCACCTGACCTGGTATCACTACAGCATTGCAAATAACAGCCCCACATCTGGCTCTGCACCGCACACGCACACATATGGCTCTGTACCGCACACACACACATATGGCTCTGTACCGCACACGCACACATATGGCTCTGTACCGCACACGCACACATATGGCTCTGTACCGCACACGCACACATATGGCTCTGCACACGCACACATATGGCTATGCACACGCACACATATGGCTCTGTACCGCACACGCACACATATGGCTCTGCACCGCACACATATGGCTCTGTACCGCACACGCACACATATGGCTCTGCACCGCACACATATGGCTCTGTACCGCACACGCACACATATGGCTCTGCACCGCACACGCACACATATGGCTCTGCACACGCACACATATGGCTCTGTACCACACACGCACACATATGGCTCTGCACACGCACACATATGGCTCTGTACCGCACACGCACACATATGGCTCTGCATACGCACACATGGCTCTGTACCGCACACGCACACATATGGCTCCGCACACGCACACATATGGCTCTGCACCGCACACGCACACATATGGCTCTGTACCGCACACATATGGCTCTGCACCGCACCCGCACACATATGGCTCTGCACCGCACACGCACACATATGGCTCTGCACCGCACACGCACACATATGGCTCTGCACCGCACACGCACACATATGGTTCTGCACCGCATACGCACACATATGGTTCTGCACCGCACACGCACACATATGGCTCTGTACCGCACACATATGGCTCTGCAAACATATGGCTCTGCACACGCACACATATGGCTCTGTACCGCACACGCACACATATGGCTCTGTACCGCACACGCACACATATGGCTCTGCACTGCACACATATGGCTCTGCACCGCACACATATGGCTCTGCACCACACACGCACACATATGGCTCTGCACCACACACATATGGCTCTGCACCGCACACATATGGCTCTGTACAGCACACGCACACATATGGTTCTGCACCGCACAAGCACACATATGGCTCTGCACACGCACACATATGGCTCTGCATCGCACACGCACACATATGGCTCTGTACCGCACATGCACACATATGGCTCTGCACCGCACACATATGGTTCTGCACCGCACACGCACACATATGGCTCTGTACCTCACAGGCACACATATGGCTCTGCACCGCACACGCACACATATGGCTCTGCACCGTACACGCACACACATGGCTCTGCACACGCACACATATGGCTCTGCACCTCACACACACACACATGTGGCTCTGCATACGCACACATATGGCTCTGCAACCCCCCCCTTCCCCATCGGGAACACATGTGGAGTATATACTCACCTGTCCTCAGTCCCCGCCGCTCCTGCACGTTCGCGCGCAGTCTGTGCTCTCTTCAGCACAGTAGTGACGTCACCGCTGTGCTGAAGAGAGCACAGACAGCGGGAGGGACAGTGATGAGAAGCTGCGCTGCGCTGCTTCTCATCAGCACTTTCAAATGTACCGGCATCGGTGATCTGTGATGCCGGTACATTTGAATGTGCGATCCTGGGCAGGGGGCCCGGTGCTGGAGCTGACACCACGGCAGCTGCCGCCAGGCCACGCCCCCAGGTCACGGACCCCACAGCAGTGCAGGGGGAGGTTACTGGAGGTGCGGGGGAATGTGTGGGAGGGTGCAGGGAAGGGGGGCGGGGCTCATCACACTGTAGACACCCAGCAGGGAGGCGACAAGCTGTTCCACATTTGCATGTCAACATGGCCCTGCCCATGTTGACATGAAATGACCGGAAGCAGCAAAATCACGGCAGGAGCGGTCACATGACCGCTCTAAGCCGGGGGAGAGGGGCTGACAGCAGGGCAGGTAAGTGGTCTCTATCTACTTACCTGCCCCAATGTAGCCCAATAGGGAAATAAAAAAAAAAATGTCAAAGAAGCCGGATAACCCCTTTAAGGCTCCACTTAGGTCCTTTGAGAGTTTAAAGGCCCAGTCACACTAAACAACTTACCAGCGATCCCAGCAATGATACAACCTGATAGGGATCGCTGGTAAGTTGCTAGGAGGTCGCTGGTGAGATGTCACACTAACCGACGCTCCAGCGATCACACCAGCAACCTGGCCTGGCAGGGATCGCTGGAGCGTCGTGGAAGCATGCTGCGCTTGGTAACTAAGGAAAATATCGGGTAACCAACCCGATATTTACCTTGGTTACCAGCGCACACCGCTTAGCGCTGGCTCCCTGCACACCTAGCCACAGTACACATCGGGTTAATTACCCGATTTGTACTGCAGCTACATGTGCAGAGAGCAGGGAGCCGCGCACACTGCTTAGCGCTGGCTCCCTGCTCTCCTAGCTACAGTACACATGGGGTTAATTACCCGATGTGTACTGAAGCTACATGTGCAGAGAGCAGGAGTCGGCACTGACAGCTGAGAGCGGCGGACGCTGGTAACGAAGGTAAATATCGGGTAACCAAGGAAAGGGCTTCTTAGTTACCCGATATTTACATTGGTTACCAGCGTCCGCAGAAACCGGCTCCCTGCTCACTGCACATTCAGTTGTTGCTCTGTCGCTGTCACACACAGCGATGTGTGCTTCACAGCGGGGGAGCAACAACTAAAAAATGGCCCAGGACATTCAGCAACAACCAACGACCTCACAGCAGGTGCCAGGTTGTTGCTGGATGTCCCACTAAGCAACATCGCTAGCAAGTTGTGCATCAGCAGCGATGTTGCTAGCGATGTTGCTTAGTGTGACGGTACCTTAAGTCTAGTGTCTATAATATGCTGATTACCAGGATGACAAAGGGTCCTGGTTTTATCATTCCACCTATGTTCGGGGATGGAAGAGAGCTGGGGCGGGCAATTCCTCAAGACATCTGGAACAAATTCTTTGTATTATCACATAAATTATCCTGTAGGCTGCAGGAACTCAACTGCAAAGTCATTTCACAGTGGTACAGGACTCCTCAAAAACTGCATAAAATCTTCCCTTCAATCTCCCACTTGTGCTGGGAGTCTGCCTCAGTCCCAGGCTCAATGTTACATGTTTGGTGGAGTTTCCTCTAATTGTATAAGGCGCCATGCCATGTAAATCTCCAGATGCCCCTTGAAATAGCCCTAATTTCCATATTCCCCGAGAACATTTCTAACTTTAAAAAGGGACTACTAAGGCACTTTGTCCTCACAATGCATCAAATCATTCCCAAACTTTGGGAATCCTCATTGCCTTCTCCGGTTCATGTGGGTATAAGCATTAAACATAATAATTCCCATGAAAGGGGTTAAAGCGGATGACGACAATAAAGCAAGAAATTTCTTTGCCACTTGGCTGACATGGTAGGAGTACAAATCTTTCCTGTCTTTTTTATCCTGATTGAAAAAAAGGAGGAGTAACCCATATGTAAACTTATATACTTTTTAATGACTACCTTTTTTTTATCCTCTTCCCAAATTTCCATTTTCATTTTCTCTATTTGTTTCTCTTGCAGCTTAAAGGGGGTTTCCCACAAGCTCACTTTAATCAATAGATCTTGAAATAATAATAATTTCCACAATTCAATGTGTTTAAAATAAATGTTCCTGTCCTGAGATAATCTTATATATGTGTCCCTGCTAATGGCCGTGTCTGACCAAACAGGGTCACATACCACAGCTCAGTAAAAAAAGAGTATACAAACATTACAGCCCAGATATAAGATTATCTAAGCACAGGAACATTTTTTTTTTTTTTTTTAAACATATCCAATTGTGGAACTTATTATTCCAAGATCTATTAACTAAAATCAACTTTTTTTTGTTGAAAACCCCTTTAATCTCAGTTTTTCTTTGGCTTCTCTAGCCGATTGTCATCACGATTGCTACACCTTTTTCTACTTATCGAAACCACATAATTGATTAATATGGACCTATAACTTTTTGAATTCCCGATGTCTTGATATATAATATTTGCTATAATGCACTGTATAGATGTCATTTTATTCCTACAATCTTAAAAAAAATAATGGAGCCACAAAACTTAAAGGGGGCATAAAGAAAAATGATCCTCAGAAAAGTTATAGAGGTCACCTTGATTGAAACAACAATCTACTATAGTGGTTTATATAAATTAATTAGCCATACTAAAAAAAATAACATTTATTCCTATTAATCATTACTTAGTCTACATTTTTTTTCAATTTACATAGAAAAAACCAAGACAGTAGACACATACAATTAAATTCCCCCAAAAAACAACTGCTTGAGACCTAAACATTTCTTCTCACCTCCTTATTTCTGCCTTTTGAGAATTAGCTTCTTCTGAGTTTTGCTATGTGTTCTTATTTCTGTGTGGTTTTAACATTACAATATTTGCTGTATTTTGCCATCATACCAATGTCAGATATGATATATAAATTTATTGAGCCAATAGAATAATACTCCAATATTCTTACTGTTTTTGGCAGAGTTGGGTCCACTGCTGTTTCACTGTATCCAATTGCAGCGTACAACCTAGATTTCTCGTCAGGAGTCATCAGTTCTTCCAGACCTTAAGAAAATCACAACAATCATGGTCTATACAATAGGAAGTCCTGCTTGAAAGTAATTTATTAGAAAATGACTATTATTCAATTCAAGTTCTTATAATTTTGCATATATAGATATAGAGAGAGAGCGAGAGAGAGAGCGAGAGAGAGGGAGCGCGCGCGAGAGAGAGAGATAGAGAGAGATAGAGCGATATATTGGTCAGACCACATGGACTTTTCCACATTTTTTTCATGCTACATCCACAAATTTACATGTACGAGTATTTTATTGACATTTTATGGGATATAACAACACAAAGTAACAAGTGTTAGTGAAGTGTAAAGGAAATGATACATGTTTTTTAAATATTATACAAATATAAATCTGAAAAATTGTAATGTGCATTTGTATTCAGCCCACTGAGTCAATACTTTGTAGGACCATCTTTTGCTGCAATTACTACTGCCAGTATTTTGGGGAATGTCTCTACCAGCGTTCTATATCTAAAGGCTGAAATGTTTGCCTATTTGTCATTCCAAAATAGCTCTCTCTCTATTTTAAGCATCCTATTACCTGTATGCCCATATGGTTGGAGAGGTCAATGTGATTTTGAAATGGGGTGCACCAAAGTACTATCAATAACAATCATGGGAGGGGAGTAGCAGACAAGTAAATGCCTCCATCCCCAGCCTGTCACTGACCTCCTTACAGCCTTCTGCCCTTGCTAAGGGTAACAGTAATTTCTGCATGCCCTAATCTGGGAGTTCTAACCTTGGGTATAGTATTTCCTGACCCTGGGCTGACTCTGGCCTCTCTACCACACCACACTATAGGTTCTTCATACTACTTTGTAGTGGATTGGGTTTCCCTATTCAGGTTGATTTATCTCATAACTATTGTGATGTTCCATTATTATATGGTGGTCATTATCTCCCTTGTTAGACATATGTGTGTGTGTGTATATATGTGTTTCTGCTGCTGTATTTTGTTATTTATCGCTGTAGGGGTCTATACTGTATACTGTATAATTGTATTGTCCATTGTGGCTATTACTTCTGGCAACTATGTTCTATATTGGGGCTTTTTGTCATTTTAAATGTTTTTAACCTGGTTTGTTGTGTTTAGCACTTAAGAAAAGTTTTATATTTTAAGGTTTATTGGTATATCTAATTCCTGGTGTGCAAATGTTTACATGCAGAGCTTTTTTCCTTCTCCTTATATAGAGAGGTCAATGTGGTGACAGATTCCCTTTCAATGGTTCCTGCATATATCTGCATGACAGCACCAAATCCCATTGTGCGCTTACATAGTGATTAAGCAAAGCGCTTTGCTTATTCTCTTCACGCCAAGGTCATTTTCCTTTTCTAGCATTTTCGTTTTTTCCTCCCTTTCTTCCAAGAGCCATAACTTTTTTTTTATTTTTACCTCAATATAACCGCTTTTTGCAGGATGAGTTGTAATTTTGAATGTCCCATATATTGTACTGGAAAACAGGAAAAAAAATCCAAGTGTAGTGAAATAGCAAAAAAAAAAGTGCAAATCCACAATAGTTTTTTGAGGTTTTTATTTACCATGTTCACTATATGGTAAAACTAACCTGGCAGTCCAGGTCAGTATGAGTATGTAGATACCAATCATGGTTAGTGTTTTTTTTTTGTTTTTAATTGGTGAAAATAAAAAAAAAAATTCAGAAATTTGTCCCCCCCCAAAAAAAAATGTCTTGCTTTTCTCGCCATTTTCCAAGACCCATAACTTTTCCATGTACTTCTGAAGTTTTAGGAAGTTTTATCATTACGCAGTTTACAGAGCAGATTCATTTATTTTATACTTTGATAGAATGGACATTTCTGAATGCAGCGATACAAAATATGTGTATTTTCTTTTTTTCAATTGTTTTATTTTCAATGGGGCAAAAAAGGCGTGTAATTTTAAAGGGGTGGTTTACCCATTTTTTTTAAATTTTCTCTATGAGTTTTACTTACCATTATAGGTGTTTTCTTCATTGGCTTCTATTTCCAGTTCTGGCACTGAGCGGCGCTATCCTGCACGCTCAGTGCCTGTCACATGACCCCCTGGTGCTGCGGCCGCTAGTATCCTCTTACGTCCCGTCAATTCCGGGCTCTCAAACTAGATGGGTCGGTCAGAGGATGCTGGCGCCACTCACACTGATTGACTGGGCTGTGGGTGGTGACTACCGCATGTCACAGCCCAGCATCGAGGGGAGGATCCGGAGGACGGCACAGTGTGGAGCGGTGGCGTCCGGCAGATGGTGAGGCACGCGGCGCCAGTGTGCAGTACAGGGGGGGGAAATCTTCAGCTGAAATCCCCCCTGTCCCGTAAGTGTCTGATCACACTCTCCACCTGCCCGCTCTGCTGCGATGTCAGGAGAGTGGGCGGTGTGATCATGTGCGCTCCTCCCACCTGCACTACACGACGCAGCAAGACACTGACAGGCTGGTTCTATGCAGCACCGCATGTGACAGAGCAGAGTATGTCACCGTTCTGCTCTGTCATCTGTCCTGCTGCATGGGACCCACTGTCTCCACTCTGTCACCTGCACCACAAGTCACAGAGTGGAGCAAGTTGGTGACAGAGCACCTCTCACCCCCCACTCTCTTCTCCCCCTCCCCTCTTCCCCCTCTTCTCTGCCCCCTCTTATCCCTCTCTCCTCGCTCCCCTCTTATCCCTCTCTCTCTATTTTCCCTCCCCCTCTCTCTCTCTTCCCCCTCTCGCTCTCTCTCTTCCCCCTCTCGCTCTCTTCCCCCTCTCGCTCTCTCTTCCCCCTCTCTTTTCCCTCTCGCTCTCTTCCCTCTCGCTCTCTTCCCTCTCGCTCTCTTCCCTCTCGCCTCTTTTCCCTCTCGCCTCTTTTCCCTCTCGCCTCTTTTCCCTCTCGCTCTCTCTTTTCCCTCTCGCTCTCTCTTTTCCCTCTCGCTCTCTCTTTTCCCTCTCGCTCTCTCTTTTCCCTCTCGCTCTCTCTCTTTACCCTCTCGCTCTCTTTTCCCTCTCGCTCTCTCTTTTCCCTCTCGCTCTCTCTTTTCCCTCTCGCTCTCTCTTTTCCCTCTCGCTCTCTCTTTTCCCTCTCGCTCTCTCTTTTCCCTCTCGCTCTCTCTTTTCCCTCTCGCTCTCTCTTTTCCCTCTCGCTCTCTCTTTTCCCTCTCGCTCTCTCTTTTCCCTCTCGCTCTCTCTTTTCCCTCTCGCTCTCTCTTTTCCCTCTCGCTCTCTCTTTTCCCTCTCGCTCTCTCTTTTCCCTCTCGCTCTCTCTTTTCCCTCTTGCTCTCTTTTCCCTCTCGCTCTCTCTCTTTACCCTCTCGCTCTCTTTTCCCTCTCGCTCTCTTTTTCCCTCTCTCTTCTCTCACCTCTCTCTCTTCTCCCCCTCCCCTGTTACCCCCCCTCCCCCCCTCTTTTTCCTCTCTCTTTTCCCTCGCTCTCTCTCTTTTCCCTCGCTCTCTCTCTTTTCCCTCGCTCTCTCTCTTTTCCCTCGCTCTCTCTCTTTTCCCTCGCTCTCTCTCTTTTCCCTCGCTCTCTCCCTTTTCCCTCGCTCTCTCCTGGCATGGTCAGTACAGAAATCTCTCAATCGTGGAGGGGTGAGAGGGAGTAATAAACATGGAGTCCCTACTGTGTCTGTGTATTTATTTCTAATAAAGTATTTTCCTCTGTGTGATGCGTTTTGTTTTGTTTTAACCCTTTATTGGAGATTCTTAATGGCCGGGTCAAACTTGGCCTGACATTAAGAATCTCGGGCTTTATACCAGCTGGTAAAACATAGCTGGCATTAACCCCTTATTACCCAGTGTGCCACTGGAAGAGTTGGATACAGCGCCAGAAGATGGCGCTTCTATGAAGCGCCATTTTCTGGGGCGGCTGTGGACTGCAACTTGCAGCAGAGGCGCCCAGAAACCTCGGGCTAACCTGTGCTGCGGATTACAATCCCCAGCTGCCTAGTTGTACCTGGCTGGACACAAAAATATGGCGAAGCCCACGTCATTTGTTTTTTAATTATTTCATGAAATAAGTGAAATAATTAAAAAATACGGGCTTCCTTATATTTTTGGTTCCCAGCCGGGTACAAATAGGCAGCTGGGGGTTGGGGGCAGCCGTACCTGCCTGCTGTACCTGGCTAGCAAACAAAAACATGGCGAAGCCCACGTAATTTTTTTTAAAACAGTTTTTAGGCAAAAACCTTTATTTATATATATATACATATATATAAAACAAAAAAAAAGGTTTCCCTGGATTTTCCATTGCCAGTGAAGGTAACACCAAGCAGCGGGGGTTAGCAGCCAGTAGGTGCTTGGGTTACCCTCAGCAATAGAAAATGCAGCGGGAGCCCACACTTTTTTTTAACCCTAACCCTAGGGTTAGTGTTATGTGATTTTTTTTTTTTACATTTTTTTATTTTTAATAAATTTAAAAAAAAAAAAAAATCGACATGGGCTTCGCTCATCGAGCACCAGAGCATTTTACTGCTCATTCATCCCTACTCCTGACCACAGCGCCAGCAGAACAAGTAATCAGATGACTCCAGTGTCGGCCGATTACTTGTTCTGTGTCCCCCTGCATCCATCGCAGCGTGTGCGGGCTGTGAGGTCACCTGAGTTCAGTCCAGCACTGGAGTCAGCTGATCTGAACTAAGGTGAACTCCAGCCTGCACACGCTGCGATGGATGCAGGGGGACACAGAACAGGTAAGGTCTAAGCCACACGGCGAGAAAAACAGTGTGAGTGGAGTGCGATAAAACATCGCATTCCATTCGGACCAATATTAGCCTTTGTGTCAGCACACATGAGCAAATATTTTCTCAGCCCTAACTGGACCGAGAAAACAATCGTAGCATGCTGCAATTGTAATGCAAGACTCTTCCTCTTTTACCCATTGAAGTGTATGGGGTGAGAGAAAAATCGCACTGCACTTGCGGTACATCGGTGCACCGCAAGTGCAGAGCGAGAATCGCAATAGCCGACTACGGACGAGAGAGGGAGAGAAATCCCTCCCACCCCTCCTCTGTGCTGGCCCGCCCCTCCTGAGTGCCGGACCGCTCCCCGCAGCTGAGGTCTGCTCGCACAGTCTGACCTCAGTCGCAGGGACACACGCATGACACTCGGCTCTGCTGTACTGAGCGTGAGCCGAGTGTAATGCGAGGGGATCGCAGTAATCCCCGTGTGGCCCCAGCCTAATCGGCTGACACTTGAGTCAGCTGATCTGAACTCAGCTGAACTCCTGTACACACAGCCCGCACACGGTCACATGTGATCGGCAGCAGGCAGTGACTGCTGTTAAGGCTACATTCACATGACCGTTCCCTTTTTGCGAGCCGCAAAAAACGGTCCTTTTTTTTCACGGATGCATCCGTGTGGCATCCGTGTGACATCCGTGTGCCTTCCTTTTTTTTTTTGCGTACCGCAAAAAACTGAAGCAACAAGAAAGATAAATAGATGAGTAGATATAGAGATGGATAGATAGATATAGAGAGAGCGATAGAGGGATGAATGAATGAATGAATGAATGAATGAATGGATGGATGGAGGGATAGATAGATAGATAGATAGATAGATGAGAACGACATATATAATGTCCCACCTCCCTGCATATTCTAAGCTGGCACCTTTTAGTGACTTTCACGTGGCACTAAGGTGCTTAGCCTTGTATTTAGCCAAAAAATAAATAAATGAAAAAAAATTACATGCGGTCCCCCTATCTTTTGTAGCCAGCTAGGGTAAAGCAAACGGCTGCAGCCTGCAAACCACAGCTGGCAACTTCACCTAGGCTGGTAATCTAAAACAGAGGGCACCCCACGCTATTATTTTAAATTAAATAAATATTTTAAAAACAAAAAACACGGAGTCCCCCCCCCCCAAATTGGATCACCAGCCAAGGTAAAGCGGACAGCTGTGGTCTGGTATTCTCAGACTAGGGAGGTCCACCGTTATTGGACACTCCCCAGCCTAAAAATAGCAGGCTGCAGCCGCCCCAGAAGTGGCGCATCCATTAGATGCGCCAATCCTGGTGCTTCGCCCCAGCTCATCCCGTTGCCCTGATGCGGTGGCAAACGGGGTAATATATGGGGTTGATACCAGATGTGTAATGTCACCTGGCATCAAGCCCTAGGATTAGTGATGTCAGGCGTGTATCAGATACCCGACATTACCAACCCAGTCAGTAATATAAAAAAAATAGACAACAAACACATTTATATTTGAAAAAACACTCCCCAACACATTCCCTCTTTCACCAATTTATTAAAAAGAAAAACAAATCCAGGTCTGGTGTAATCCAAAGGGGTCCCATGATGATCCATACCATAGTTAATGTCCCAGTCAATGAAGAACAGAATGTTCCCTATTGGCTGGGAGAGCCGTGAAGTGACCTGAGCTAACATTAATAGGTCAGCCCAGGTCACTGCAGGGCACGACGAGTGCTGCTGTCAGGAGGTTAGCGAGGAACATTATCTGCGATGATCGCTGAACTCCTGACAGCAGCGCTGTCACTGAGTTCAATAACTGCCGCCTTCACAAACCAAGTATCGCGAGTGGCCCGTGACGTCACCACTAGTCACAGTCTCGGGTCAACAGCGAGAGGTGATGTAACAAGCGGCGGGCATAGAAGGCAGTGACGACCGCTGACGTCAGTAGTGCAGGACTTCATCACCGCAGGTAATGAACTTACTAACCTCCTGACAGTAGCGCTTGTCATCCCCGCGGCTGCTGACACTGCAGTGCGGGCAGCTGCTGACACTGCTGTGCGGGCAGCTGCTGACACTGCTGTGCGGGCAGCTGCTGACACTGCTGTGCGGGCAGCTGCTGACACTGCTGTGCGGGCAGCCACGGGGCTGGGGCTGGAGCGGGACACAGACTGCACGGGCACCCAACGGAAGTCCCACGGAAGTGCTTCAGTGTTGCTTCCGGGAATTTTGCAGGCCCATTGACTTGTATTAAGTCACGGTTCGTTATTACGGAACAGAAAAGGACATGTTCCATAATATCGGAGCGGACATACGGCATCCGATGTGTTTTTTTTGTAGGATCGGATGCACATGGAGGTGCTACCGTGTGCCATCCGATCTTACACAAAAGACATTGAAAAGATGGTCCTGTCCGTGGGTCCGCAAAAAAAACAGGAACTGACCAGGACAAACGGAACGGTCATGTGAATGAGCCCACCTGCAGCTATTGCAGCGTGTGCGGGCTGTGAGATCAGGAGTCAGCTGACTCCAGTGCCGTCCGATAAACTCTGTGTCCCGCTGCAGAAGGATCCGGTAAAATAACGGTTGCATGCGTTGCACATTTAATCCACAGGATCCAGTCATATGTGGTTTGCGTTTGTTTGCCTACAGGCAAAAAAACGCTGATGTAAAAGTAGCCTGCAAAATGCATGCCACACGGATGATACAGACGACACACAGACTAGGGAAGAGGGGAAAAAAAAGCAATCTCATGACCCCTTCATTTTTCTTTTACCCCAATTATTTTTTTCACATGTTGTGCCGGCTAATAATCATAATTTCTGTACACACACGAAGGGAATTTTGTTTACTTACCGTAAATTCCTTTTCTTCTAGCTCCAATTGGGAGACCCAGACAGTGGGTGTATAGCTACTGCCTCTGGAGGCCGCACAAAGAACTACACTTAAAAGTGTAAGGCCCCTCCCCTTCTGGCTATACACCCTCCCGTAGGAGTACGGATTCCTCAGTTTTAGTACCAAAGCAAGAAGGAGGAAAGCCAATAACAGTTTCAAAAACAAATTCAATCCGATAACAAGATCGGAGAACTTAAGAAACAACATGAACAACATGTGCACCCGAAAAACGAAACCCTAAGAACAAATAGGGCGGGTGCTGGGTCTCCCAATTGGAGCTAGAAGAAAAGGAATTTACGGTAAGTAAACAAAATTCCCTTCTTCTTTTTCGCTCCTAATTGGGAGACCCAGACAGTGGGACGTCCAAAAGCAGTCCCTGGGTGGGTAAAAAGATACCACATGAACGGGCTGTCAGACAGCCTCTTCCTACAGGTGGGCCACCGCCGCCTGAAGGACCTGTCTACCTAGGCTGGCATCTGCCGAAGCGTAGGTATGCACTTGATAGTGTTTGGTAAACGTGTGCAGACTCGACCAGGTAGCCGCCTGGCACACTTGCTGAGCCGTAGCCTGATGCCGCAATGCCCAGGACGCACCCACGGCTCTGGTAGAATGGGCCTTCAGTCCAGATGGAATCGGAAGCCCAGCAGAACGGTATGTGTGAAGAATTGGTTCCTTGATCCACCGCGCCAGGGTGGATTTGGAAGCTTGCGATCCCTTATGCTGACCAGCGACTAGGACAAAGAGCGCATCAGAACGGCGTAGAGACGCCATGCGAGAAATGTAAATCCTGAGTGCTCTCACCAGGTCCAACAGATGTAAACCCTTTTCAAATTGGTGAACTGGATGCGGACACAAAGATGGCAAAGTGATATCCTGATTGAGATGAAAGGAAGAAACCACCTTGGGAGAAAACTCTGGAATTGGACGCAGTACTACCTTGTCTTGGTGAAACACCAGGAAGGGAGATTTGCAAGATAACGCCGCTAGCTCGGACACTCTTCGAAGAGACGTGACCGCCACAAGAAAAACTACCTTTTGTGAAAGCCGAGAAAGGGAAACCTCTTTCAAAGGCTCGAAAGGCGGCTTCTGGAGAGCAATGAGAACCTTGTTCAGATCCCAGGGTTCCAATGGCCGTCTGTAAGGAGGAACGATATGAGAAACTCCTTGGAGAAACGTGCGTACTTTAGAAAGCCGTGCCAAGCGCTTCTGAAAGAATACGGATAGCGCGGAGACTTGACCCTTAAGAGAGCTAAGCGACAAACCTTTTTCCAACCCAGACTGCAGGAAGGAAAGAAAAATTGGCAATGCAAATGGCCAGGGAGAAAACCCTTGAGCTAAGCACCACGCTAAGAATATCTTCCACGTCCTGTGATAGATCTTAGCTGAGGATGGTTTTCTAGCCTGTCTCATTGTGGCAACAACTTCATGAGATAAACCTGAGGCCGCTAGGATCCAGGACTCAATGGCCACACAGTCAGGTTCAGGGCCGCAGAATTCAGATGGAAAAACGGCCCTTGAGACAGCAAATCTGGACGGTCTGGTAGTGTCCACGGTTGGCCTACCGTGAGATGCCACAGATCCGGGTACCACGACCTTCTTGGCCAATCTGGAGCGACGAGTATGGCTCGATGGCAGTCGGACCTGATTTTCCGGAGAACTCTGGGTAACAATGCTAGAGGTGGGAACACATAGGGGAGTCGGAATTGCGACCAATCCTGAACCAAGGCGTCTGCCGCCAGTGCTCGGTGATCGTGAGACCGTGCCATGAAAACTGGGACCTTGTTGTTGTGCCGTGACGCCATCAGATCGACGTCCGGCGTCCCCCAGCGGCAACAGATCTGCTGAAACACGTCCGGGTGAAGGGACCATTCTCCTGCGTCCATGCCCTGGCGACTGAGAAAGTCTGCTTCCCAGTTTTCCACGCCTGGGATGTGAACTGCGGATATGGTGGACGCTCTGCTTTCCACCCACGTCAAAATCCGCTGGACTTCTTGAAAAGCTTGGCGACTGCGTGTTCCCCCTTGGTGGTTGATGTACGCCACCGCCGTGGAATTGTCCGACTGAATCCGAATCTGCTTGCCTTCCAGCCATTGTTGGAAGGCTCGCAGGGCAAGATAGATTGCTCTGATTTCCAGAACATTGATCTGCAGGGTGGACTCTTCCTGAGTCCACGTCCCCTGAGCCCTGTGGTGGAGAAACACCGCTCCCCACCCTGATAGGCTCGCATCCGTCGTGACCACTGCCCAGGACGGGGGAAGGAACGACTTTCCCTGTGACAATGAGGTGGGGAGAAGCCACCAACGCAGAGAGTCCTTGGCAGTCTGAGAGAGGGAGACAGTCCTGTCGAGGGACGTCGATTTCCCATCCCATTGGCGTAGAATGTCCCATTGTAGAGGGCGCAGATGAAACTGCGCGAACGGGACTGCCTCCATTGCTGCTACCATCTTTCCTAGGAAATGCATGAGGCGCCTCAGTGAGTGCGACTGGCTCTGAAGGAGAGATTGCACTCCAGTCCGTAGCGAGCACTGCTTGTCCAGTGGAAGCTTCACTATCGCTGAGAGAGTATGAAACTCCATGCCAAGATAAGTCAGAGATTGGGTCGGGGTTAGATGAGACTTTGGAAAGTTGATAATCCACCCGAAACTCTGGAGAGTGTCTAGTGCCACCTTCAGACTGTGCTGGCATGCCTCTTGAGAGGGTGCCTTTATAAGCAGGTCGTCTAGATACGGGATGACCGAGTGACCCTGCGAGTGCAGAACAGCTACTACTGCTGCCATGACTTTGGTGAAGACCCGGGGGGCTGTTGCCAGACCGAAAGGTAACGCTACGAACTGCAGGTGTTCGTCGTGTATGACGAAGCGTAGGAAACGCTGATGCTCTGGTGCAATCGGCACGTGGAGATACGCATCTTTGATATCTATTGATGCTAGAAAATCTCCTTGAGACATTGAGGCTATGACGGAGCGTAGGGATTCCATCCGGAACCTCCTGACTTTTACGTGTCTGTTGAGCAACTTTAGATCCAGGACGGGTCGATACGATCCGTCCTTTTTTGGGACCACAAACAGATTGGAGTAAAAACCGTGACCTTGTTCCTGAAGAGGGACGGAGGCCACCACTCCTTCCGCCTTTAGAGCGGCCACCGCCTGCAACAGAGCATCGGCTCGGTCTGGTGGTGGAGAAATTCTGAAGAAACGAGTTGGCGGACGAGAACTGAACTCTATCCTGTACCCGTGAGACAGAATATCCCTCACCCAACGGTCTTTGACGCGTGACAGCCAAATGTCGCCAAAGTGGGAAAGCCTCCCACCGACCGCGGGTGTGGGAATCGGAGACTGCAAGTCAGGAGGACGCCGTCTTGGCAACGGTTCCTCCGGCTGTCCTTTTTGGGCGTGACTGAGACCTCCAAGAATCTGAGCGTCTCTGGTCTTTTTGAGTCTTTTTTGACGAGGCGAATTGGGACCTGCCCGGTCCTCGAAAGGACCGATAACCAGACTGACCCTTCCTCTGTTGGGGTTTGTTTTGTCTGTGTTGCGGTAAGGATGAGTCCTTACCCTTGGAGTGTTTGATGATTTCATCCAAACGCTCTCCAAACAATCGGTCACGAGAAAAAGGCAAATTGGTTAAGCACTTCTTGGAATGAGAATCTGCTTTCCAATGTCTCAACCACAGGGCCCTACGCAAAACAACGGAGTTGGCTGACGCCACTGCCGTGCGGCTTGTAGCGTCAAGAACAGCATTAATCGCGTACGACGCGAAAGCCGCCATTTGCGAGGTCAATGGTGCTACCTGCGGGGCAAATGCACGTGTGACTGAGTCGACTTGCGCAAGCCCGGCTGAGATAGCTTGGAGTGCCCATACGGCCGCAAAAGATGGCGCTAACGACGCTCCAATCGCTTCATAGATGGATTTCAGCCAGAGCTCCATCTGCCTGTCAGTGGCATCTTTAAGTGCCGCTCTTTTCAACTGCAACCAAGGATCTAGCTGCAAGCCTGGAAATTGGAGGATCCACTTTTGGACACTGGGTCCAACCCTTGACCACCTCAGGGGGAAAAGGATAGCGTGTATCTTTAAGCCGTTTAGAAAAACGCCTTTCAGGATAAGCGTGGGGTTTCTGGATTGCGTCTCTAAAGTCAGCGTGGTCCAGAAAAGTGCTTAATGTACGCTTAGGGTATCTGAAATGGATTCTCTCGTGCTGCGAAGCTGACTCCTCTACAAGAGGAGCTGGTGGGGAAATATTTAACATCTTATTGATGTTAAATATAAGATCATTAACTATGGCGTCACCATCTGGTGTATCTAGATTGAGAGCGGTCCCAGGATCAGAATCCTGATCAGTTACGTCCGCCTCATCACCCATAGATTCATCTCGCTGGGATCCTGACCATTGAGATGAATGTGAAGGCCCGTCATAGCGAGCCCGCTTAGGCTGCCCGGGGCCATCGTCCGAGTCAGAGTCTTCACCCTGAGGTGTATGTGCCCGTCCCGGAGCTTGGAGATAATTCAGCTGAGGGGGACCAGGGGGCAATGATTGCACAGTGTCCGTGGCCTGAAGTACAGGCCTAGCTCGCAATGTGTCAAGAATTTGTGACATAGTGAGAGACATTCTGTCAGCAAAAGCTGCAAACTCAGTTCCTGTCACCTGGACAGCATTCACAGGTGGTACACCCTGGGTCACGTCCAGCAGAGGTCCCGACTGTGCAAGCGCCGCAGGGGCCGAGCACTGCACACAATGGGGGTCCGTGGAGCCTGCCGGTAGAAAAGTCCCACATGCGGTGCAGGAAGCATATAATGTCTGTGCCTTGGCACCCTTGCGTTTTACGGACGACATGCTGCTGGCTCTCTGCAATGTGAGAGAGTCTATAGCCAAAGGGCGACCAGCGCTATGCAATACAAAGTATTTGTAGAAACAAAATACTAAGAATACTACTGGCACAAGAGGGGGTGAGCCCTGAGGGCTGCTTACCGCCCGCTGAATAGCGGGTAAGAGGCGCAGAATTCCTTGTCTGGGTCTCCCCGGCTCCCCTCTGCAGCTCAGCGTGTCAGCAGGAATGGCTGCCGGCGTCTGTGGAGAGGGGCGGTCCGTGGGAGTTCCTAAACAAAAGTGCGGGAAACAGTGTCCCCTCTGTGCCGATTGTGAGGGCTGGAGTATGTAAAAACGACTCCAGCCCTCGGCGCTGATGCACTGACCAGCGTCCCGCCCCTCTCCTGACTGGCAGGTCTGGGGGCGGGAACGAACGGAAGCAGGCCGCAAAAGCCGGGGACTCGAGTTATCAGCGCGGCCGCCGTAAAAGCGCGGCCCGCGCTGAAGTCCCCGGCGCACCACAAGTGCCAGCCGCGCCGCAGTCCCAGCGGCCGGCGCGACCGATTCCCAGAAGTGTGCCTGCTTCAGCGAAGCTGAATGAGGCCATGGCACAAGCGCCGCAGCGCTGCTGTCCCCGGCGCACTACAACACCCAGCATGCTGCGGTGTGAGCGCCAAATGCACGGGGACACAGAGTACCTTGAGGAAGCAGGGCCATGTCCCTGATGTACTCCGCTCCATCCAGCATCTTCTCCAGGGGCTGTAGATGGAGCACGGTCTCAGTGCCTGGAGACCAGTAAATCCCACTTCACCCAGAGCCCTGTAAAAAGGGATGGGGAAGGAATCAGCATGTGGGCTCCTGCCGCCGTACCCGCAATGGGTACCTCAACCTTACAAACACCTCCGACATACAGTGGGGTGAGAAGGGAGCATGCTGGGAGCCCTGTATGGGCCCTCTTTTCTTCCATCCGACATAGTCAGCAGCTGCTGCTGACTAAAAACAATGGAGCTATGCGTGCGTGTCTGACCTCCTGCGCACAAAGCTAAAACTGAGGAATCCGTACTCCTACGGGAGGGTGTATAGCCAGAAGGGGAGGGGCCTTACACTTTTAAGTGTAGTTCTTTGTGCGGCCTCCAGAGGCAGTAGCTATACACCCACTGTCTGGGTCTCCCAATTAGGAGCGAAAAAGAAACACACTGTATATATACACACAACACACACACTGTATATACACACACAACACACCACACACACACACACTGTATATACACACACCCACACACACCACACACTGTATATACACACAACACACACCCATACACACACACCACACACTGTATATACACACAACACACCACACACACTGTATATACACACACCACACACTGTATATACACACATCACACACTGTATATACACACACCACACTGTATATACACACAACACACACTGTATATACACACAACACACCACACACACCCACACACTATAAACTATTTGAGAACAAGCAGGAGATAAACGCTTTCTTCCCCTGGTTGTGCAGAGCTGCTGCTGTCTGTGTGATTGCTCTCAGTGCATCCACAGGGAAGAGGCAGGGAGGACACTTTGGGTGGAGAGCAGAGTGGGTGTGTTAGACACAGTGGGTGTGTTAGATAATTTAGGCACAGCCCTAGAGCCACAAAGAATTATGGGAGTTGTAGGAACTGAACCCAGGAAGTCAGAAGAGAGATAAACCCCATCAGAGCTGGAGCCAGTAATGAGGATGTGCTGCTAGAGCACGATAAAAGGTAATATAGCTGAAAAAACATGATAGATGTGTAGAGAGGCACATATTAGCAAGATTTATCAGAAAAAAAGAAAATAAGTTTTGGTAACTGGACAACTTTAACTTGTGGGGTTTTTTCAGATTTTTAAAAACTTTTATTTTTTACTTTTTATTTAATTTACTAGTCCTCTTAGGAATCCTGAAGCTGCACTAGTCCAATCGCTATTGCTATGCAGAGTAGGGCATCAGCACTGCTCAGTATAGCTGAAATCATGATCTATGAATGCTGGCTGGCAGCCGCCATTCACAGGAGTATTGTCATGACAGACAAAAGGGTAATCAGATGAACCTGGCTGGATGACAATCCATCAGCACCAAGCGATCATGTGCACCGCTGGAAACAGAGAATAACGCGCTCCCCACTGGCGTGTGATAGATCCCTGTCATAGAAGGTGGGACAGAAATATGTTGCCTCCCTGCGCTTCCATTCAGTCTGTAAGACTCAGAGAAGCAGGTGCCATGATGTGAATAGATGGGGAAGCGATAATTCTGTATGGGGACTGTGTGCTGGGTGGAGGACTCTGGATGTCATCCTACTGTTGGGGGTGGGTATGGGGGCATCATACTGACTGGGGGAACTGTGTGGGATATCATACTGTTTGGTGAGACTAGGGGGTGATAATATTGTGTGGGGGTCACTGGGAGTTCCAATGCATGTGGGCTATGTGGAGGCATCATACTTTGCTAGGGTACTCTGGGGTCATCATACTGTGTGAATGGAGGGTGCTGTGGGGGAATTCACAATGTTTTATATAGCACACTTTTGGGGTGATAACCCCTTAGTGCAAAAGGAATTATGTATTTGTCTGTGCTAGGGAGTGCATGTGTGGAAGGTGCTCAGGAGAGCTGAGCTCATTCCATGCCCGTTAGATGCAGGCTGTATTATGTAGCCAGCATCTGAGTCTAACAGCAGTGGCTTTAGGTAATCTCTGATCCCTGCAATTAACCATTAAGACGCCAATGTCAATATCTGCTTGCAACTTTTATTTGGAATGGCCACCAGTTACCATGGTGGCGAGTGGCCCTGCTATAGGGCCCCATGGCTACCACTGTGAATCCCAGTAAAATATTACAGGTCTGGAAAAAAGGTGGCACAAAACAAAGATTTATTTATTTATTTTAAACAAGCATCTGACTTTTTTTTTAATCAAAAAATAAAGAAAAAAAATCCATTTACGTTTAGAATAATACTGTCATGAAGAATTATGTTTACAGGTGATTTTTTTTACTATAAAATGAATGCTAGATAACATCTAAAAAAACAAATAGCAAAAGTTTTTTCACTACCATTTTATCTCACTTGGAATTTTTTTCCTGTTTCTCAGTATATTGCTTGGAAACAATATTAATGTCATTGAGAACTACAACTTGTTCCATAAAAAAACAAGCCCTAATATGTCTAAGGTTGATAGAAAAATAAAAACTAAATGTTGAGGTGAGAAAAAGCTATAGGGCAAAAACTAAAAATCATCTAGTCTGTAAGGGGTAAATAAAGAATGATTATCACAACTGCTTTTGTGATAATCACAAAAACAATTTAAATAATAAAGAAAATACCAGAACACAGTGAAAGTTATCATGACTATTACACACACAGATGAAGCTCACTTACCCCCAGATTTTGCTTCTTCCTTTTCTTCTGGGGAACCTCCAGACCAGCCCCACATCCAGCCAAACCATCCTTTTGAGTTACCGTCCTCATCTTTAACTCCTGGTCTGAATATTTTAAGTCCAGCTTTGGTTGCCTAAAGGATTACGACAAAGGGTTAGCCAACGCTTTAATATTCATCCTCCTTTTACACAAGAACTGACATTGTTTTATGAAGACAAACATTAAATTAAAGAAAAAAAAAAACTTTACCTCCATTTCCGCCTGTTGCCTTGCCAGTGTAATGCAAAAGATGTCCAAAGTTCCTTCCTGCTCCTGCAACATCAAGGTTTAACAGGTTAAAAACTCTTTAGTATTTCTAAGGTAGAGACCCCATAGGCAAAGAAAAAACTTCAAGCAGTACTAAGGGTATGCTCACAATTGCTCATTTCTGGCCTCCTATCATAAAGGAAAGCTATCATCAGAAAATTACCAGTTGATTAAATAACAATTTTGTGTTAAATGTATAGTTTAGAAATTTTTGGCCAACACCTGACAGAAACCTACTTCAAGGCATTTCATTGACTTTATGGCCTAGCTATAAAACATATCACTACTGCCTTATAGGTGGGAGTATGACATACAAAATTGACGAAGAAGAAGATGAACCAGTGCCTTTGAAATGTGGTGCTAGAAAAGGATGTTATCAATACCATGAATGTCAAGAAGAACAAGCAAAATTTTGGAATAAATCAAGCCAGACAAGTCACTTGAAGCAGGGATCACCAAGCTATGGCTTGCCTACTTTGGACACATCAAACGAAGAGATCAATCAATGAAAAAGGACATTGTGGTTGGAAGAATAGAAGCAACAAGGTGAAGATGAAGACCAGCAACCTGATGGCTTCATACAATCTAAGTAATGGCAGAAAAGACCCTGGTGGACTTATCTAAACTTGCACAAGATCGAGCTATCTACAGAGCATTCATCCATCAAATTGCCTTAGCTCAAGAACGAAATAAAAAGGGACCTAAAATAGGATAAGTAAAATATCGGGCAAAAGAGAAGAAAGTGTTGTGGAAGGCGAGCTGCTATATCCATTAAAAGAAACATGAATTACTGAAACAGCTAGTTCTTGTACTTCAACATACATTTTTGGCTCCGAAAGATGAGCTAGGGGTTAGTTTTAACGGATGTCTTATATTTTGTATTGGCTGGGTTGCCTGTTAATGGAAAATGACTATTCACTCCCTTCCTCCAACCACCCCTCTGCACCGATGTCTGTGACTGGAATGTGTTTTAATGGAAATGAATATTCAAGAGAACATTTAAAGTGTCTGCATAACTACAAGTAAAACATCGAACATGGAGTCTGTATACAGCAAAGGGATATCTAACAGAGATACTGAACTGTACAGAGTCACAGGTCATTTATTCAGGAAACATCTATATACAGTAGCAAGTCATAAACCTGTATTGAAGTACACAGTAAAATCAGGTATATTGATAAATTTTGCACGCTATGATGTCACAATCACCTCTGTCATACGAATAATGTCCTCAGATGGTTTCTTTGATGTTATCTTAGTCCGGTACAACTCTTTGTATCTCTTAGTCTGTTGACGGTGCTTCCGAATATGTCTCCATGACCACATTTGAACACGTGGCTTTACATTGACTTCAAGGATGCCAGTTATAGCATAATTCCACCTATTCCATTGTCAAAAGAAAGTCGTCACGGTCTTATATAAAATTAATGTAAAATGCTGATCCAGAAATGCAGAGATACATGTATAAATAAAGTATTCATTACAATCAATATAAACCAAACCACAAATGCCCGATGTTGGCGAGTGCAGGCTTCCACAATTTGACTAGTCTGATCCTCATTGTTTATGCTGCTGCCATTATGAGGAATGTGTTGGCATATAGGCCACAATCACACCTTCAATTATTGTACTATAAACTTGGCAATCCAACATCTGTCAGCTTTCCAACCTATTGGCATGAGATTACAATCCATTATAAAGCACACCTAACAAATTAAAATTCTAAATGTGGTTCACCACTGCCAGATATGCAGGCAGCATATTATTTTGTGGCCATAGGAAGTCATTTCCACTACAGAGATAATTCCCTTGCAGCTTGTGACACGTTCCCATATATTATGATTGATATAGCAATGCCACATTGAATTTTATTTCTATGTATTGTGAATGATCAGAATTACTATAAAGTTAATAAAATAGCTGCAAAACCTAATAGATAGATAGATATATATATATATATATATTATATATCTATCTATCTATATATATATAAAGCCGTGTGTGTGTGTGTGTGTGTGTGTGTGTGTGTGTGTGTATGCGCGCGCGCGCGCGCTAAAGGAATCCGCACCGTCGCATTTGCAATCACAAAATTTTGCACAGACACTCCATGTGACTCAGGGAATGCCATAGACCAAGTTTTGACAGGAAAGTTTAGCCCCGCACCTTACAACTACTCTCCAAATAACCTGCCTCCATTAAAGTGAATGGAGCTGCGAGGTACAGGCTATTAATAGCAGCTGTGATTGGTTGCTATAGGAACAAACGACATTCATAGTATAAGAAACTTATGTGTGAGGTAATAAGATGTCAGTGGGGAGACAGAGACAGACAGACAGGCACAGACAGACAGGCACAGACAGGGAAAGAGACAGATAGGAAAAAAAGCCAGACAGACAGAAAGACAGACAAACACACACTAGGAAAGAGACAGACAGGGAAAGAGGCAGAGACAGAGACAGAAAGAGGTACACAGGGAAAGAGACAGAAAGCGGCAGACGGGGAAAGCGACAGACGGGGAAAGCGACAGAGAGAGACAAACTGACAGAGTGATAGAGAAATAGACAGACAGGGTATATATATATATATATATATATATAATATATTATATATACACACATACACACACATATACAAACATATAGCATAAAATATGGTTTATACATAACTGTATATACAATCTGATAAAGAAAACACAGAAATTCACTGGAAAAAAATTAATCAGACTTGACAGCAGTAGATACATTTCTAATAGCAATTATGTACGGTTTTATATGAAAAAGTGTATTATATATCAAAATTTTCTATTTCACATTTAAATTGGCCATCATATTCTCTCCATTCCCGAATGTGAGTAATCATGTAATTAGATCATTACCTTGCAGTTGGTGTTGTTTTCACTTACCATTCCCTAGCATTATTGTGAACACCAACATCAGGACGGAATTTTCTATATGGGAGATTCCTGGACATCATGTCTATAGACTCAAGAAGCTCCATAACACTGTGGTACTGAAAGCAAGAATGATTAAAAAAAAAGTTAATCACAGAAAGGGGTAAGGTATGTTTGATTTAGATGAAGGGAATTTTGTTTACTTACCGTAAATTCCTTTTCTTCTAGCTCCTATTGGGAGACCCAGACAATTGGGTGTATAGCTACTGCCTCCGGAGGCCACACAAAGTATTACACTTTAAAAAGTGTAACCCCTCCCCTCTGCCTATACACCCCCCGTGCATCACGGGCCCATCAGTTTTGGTGCCAAAGCAGGAAGGAGGAAAACTTATAAATTGGTCTAAGGTAAATTCAATCCGAAGGATGTTCGGAGAACTGAAACCATGAACCAAAAGAACAATTCAACATGAACAACATGTGTACACAAAAGAACAAACAGCCCGAAGGGAACAGGGGCGGGTGCTGGGTCTCCCAATAGGAGCTAGAAGAAAAGGAATTTACGGTAAGTAAACAAAATTCCCTTCTTCTTTGTCGCTCCATTGGGAGACCCAGACAATTGGGACGTCCAAAAGCAGTCCCTGGGTGGGTAAAATAATACCTCGATAAAAAGAGCCGTAAAACGGCCCCCTCTTACAGGTGGGCAACCGCCGCCTGAAGGACTCGCCTACCTAGGCTGGCATCTGCCGAAGCATAGGCATGCACCTGATAGTGTTTCGCCACCTTCTGCGAAAGACGTGATAGAGAGACATCCCGCAGCGGCTCAAAAGGTGGTTTTTGAAGAGCCCGTAGAACCATGTTGAGATCCCAGGGTTCCAGCGGACGCTTGTAAGGTGGGACTATGTGGCAAACTCCCTGCAGGAACGTGCGTACCTGCGGAAGCCTGGCTAGACGCTTTTGAAAAAACACGGAAAGCGCCGAGACTTGACCTTTGAGAGAGCCGAGAGACAAACCCTTGTCCAATCCCGATTGAAGGAAGGAAAGAAACCTGGGTAAGGCAAACGGCCAGGGGATAAACCCCCTCTCAGAGCACCAGGCTAAGAAGATCCTCCAAGTTCTGTGATAGATCTTGGCTGACGTTGGCTTCCTGGCCTGTCTCATAGTGGCAATGACATCTTGAGACAACCCTGAGGACGCTAAGAGCCAGGACTCAATGGCCACACAGTCAGGTTGAGGGCCGCAGAATTCAGATGGAAAAATGGCCCTTGAGATAGCAAGTCTGGTCGGTCTGGGAGCGCCCACGGTTGCCCCACCGTGAGATGCCACAGATCCGGGTACCACGACCGCCTCGGCCAATCTGGAGCGACGAGGATGGCGCGGCGGCAGTCGGACCTGATCTTGCGCAACACTCTGGGCAGCATTGCCAGAGGGGGGAATACATAAGGCAGTTGAAACTGCAACCAATCCTGAACTAAGGCGTCCGCCGCCAGAGCTCTGTGGTCCTGAGACCGTGCCATGAATGCCGGGACCTTGTTGTTGTGCCGAGACGCCATGAGATCGACGTCCGGCGTTCCCCAGCGGCAACAGATCTCTTGAAACACGTCCGGGTGGAGAGACCATTCCCCCGCGTCCATGCCCTGGCGACTGAGGAAGTCTGCTTCCCAGTTTTCTACGCCCGGGATGTGAACCGCGGAGATGGTGGAGGCTGTGGCCTCCGCCCACAGCAGAATCCGCCGTACTTCTTGGAAGGCTTGACGACTGCGAGTGCCGCCCTGGTGGTTGATGTACGCAACCGCCGTGGCGTTGTCCGACTGTATGCGGATCTGCCTGCCCTCGAGCCACCGATGGAACGCCTTGAGGGCTAGATACACTGCCCTTATCTCCAGAACATTGATCTGAAGGGAAGACTCTGTCGGAGTCCAGGTTCCCTGAGCCTTGTGGTGGAGAAAAACCACTCCCCATCCTGACAGGCTCGCGTCCGTCGTGACCACAGCCCAAGATGGGGGCAGAAAGGATTTTCCTTTCGACAGAGAAGTGGGAAGAAGCCACCACTGAAGAGAGGTCTTGGCTTCCAGAGACAGAGAGACGTTCCTGTCCAAGGACGTCGGCCTCTTGTCCCATTTGCGGAGAATGTCCCATTGGAGTGGACGCAGATGAAATTGCGCGAATGGAACTGCCTCCATTGCTGCCACCATCTTCCCCAGGAAGTGCATGAGGCGCCTCAAGGGGTGCGACTGTGCCTGAAGAAGGGATTGCGCCCCTGTCTGCAGCGACCGCTGTTTGTCCAGCGGCAGCTTGACCATCGCTGAGAGAGTATGAAACTCCATTCCGAGGTACGTCAGTGACTGGGTCGGAGACAATTTTGACTTTTGAAAATTGATGATCCACCCGAACCTCTGGAGAGTCTCTAGAGCAACGGTCAGGCTGTGTTGACAAGCCACCCGTGAGGGTGCCTTGACTAGTTAAGGGATCACCGACTGGCCCTGCCTCCTTCAACACAAAGCTAAAAACTGATGGGCCCGTGATGCACGGGGGGTGTATAGGCAGAGGGGAGGGGTTACACTTTTTAAAGTGTAATACTTTGTGTGGCCTCCGGAGGCAGTAGCTATACACCCAATTGTCTGGGTCTCCCAATGGAGCGACAAAGAAAATTATTTTTCAAGTAAATATTATCTCCACTATTACTACGTGTAATATCAATATCAGTCTCCTCATGCAGGGAGAACATATAGTACATTACCAAAAGATTTGTGCAACAAACTTCCTGGTCTAAAAAATGTTATAAATGGTGGAAAACCTCACTTCATTGACAGTGACACTTTCACATGTTAACTATTAAAAGTCATGGCCACAAATCAATAACTTAAGGAGGTTGGCCACTATTTTTTTTTTACTTATGCCCTATCCAAACCATAAGTCATCAATATCTGATCGGTGGAGCGATGAGCTGTTACTGTCAACGGCTGCAAGTTTTCAGATGCTGCCGGAACACAGCAGCTCTGTTACAACTGAAGACGCCAAAGTCGGGTGCTGCAGATGCACCCCCTATTCATCTGAATAGGGGATGGATCTGCAGTGCCCAGCCATGATAGTGCTACTGTGTTCCGGCAGCATCCAAGAATTGCCGCTGGTAACAAAATGATTGGCAGGAGTGCTGAGTGTCTCGTATGCTGCCAAAATACAGCAGCACTATCATATCTAAAGTGGCTGTGACTCGCCCACCCCAGGGCTATGGGACACCCGGTGCCGGGCCGGACTAGCCCGGTGGTAGTCAGTGGTGGCTGGGCCCGGCTCCGTGGCCCTGGTGGGTGTCAGTAAAATATGTGGCTTGGTGAATAGAGTTTGTGTTCGTGACGCCACCTGTGGTATGCGGCTATCAAGCCGCCGCTGCTGTGTGAGGCCTCCGGGATGGTGTTATGGCAGCAATGGTGGTACTGCTCCCCACAGGTGGAGCAATGCCCGGGGCACTGTTGGTGCTTGTGAATGTCTATGCAGCTGAAATAACAGAGACCACTTCAAGGGTGCAGTTCAAGTTCTTTACTCACAGTTCTGCAGGGACCCTTGGGCTGCTGGGACCACTGTCAGGGACCTCCGCCGTGTCTGGGTGAATCCAAGAGTGAAAGCCGGTGTCCTTCTCTTAGTGTCTCTTTCTCGGCTGTCTTCACTAGCCTTGCCTTAGTTAAGATGACCCTGGCTTGGCCTCCACTACAGCCTCCAGGCTGGGGGGTCACCTGTCGGCTGATTACCCCTTTTCTGGACGTCTGCTATGGGTTCTGGCCCTGGGAGCTTACAACGTCCCTGGGCCTCGGTTTTTACTGTTTGGAGATTGTCTTTGCACTCCTCCAGTCTCTAGGGACCGTCCCCTGTCGCAGCTTAATCACTCCACCGATGTCAATGTGGAACAGGCCCCCGCAGCCCGCAGCTACCCGTAGCGCCTCTAGGCCCTCGGCTTCGGTACCTAACAAGGACTGCTCGTGGTACCTACGGGACTACCCGCGGCCCTGCGACTCCTTCTGTCTCTGCGTGGTGTCACCTGGACCTCTGGGTCCCAGGTTCTTCACCAGGAAGCGTCTCCTTCTGGTTCTCTGCTCCTGCCTGACTTGGAGCCTTTCTTTTCTTCTCTCTTTCTTTCTTTCTCCTTTTCCTTGCCTGCTTCCAGCAGGCCTCCTCCTCCCTCCTTGCTCTCGTTCTTCTTCTCCAACTACATGCTCACTGCTTACTCTCTCACTCCCTGAGGGAACTGACTAAACTTGACCTTCCCTTCTCTATCTACTCTCAGATGGCTCCTCCCGCCTCCCCAGTTGCTAAGCTACCACCCTATGGGAGCAGGGATGGGTCTTACAGCCCCTCTCAGCATGCAGCATGGGAGGGTTGCCTGCCACTTTCCCTGGTCCTGTGTGTCCCTAGCAATGGGTGTAGTGTGGATTTACCAGGGGACCGGAGTTCACTCTCTTCCTCTCCCAGAATGGGGCATCACACCGCTGATGGGGTGCAATGACCTGTGGCGACGGAAGCCTCAGGGGCGCCACACTCCCCCACAGCAAATCCCAGCACGTCCTCGGGCTGAAAAACAACAAAAACATGTGAAGAAACTGCAAAACATTTTTGTATGCAAAACATGAAACAATAAAACATTTCTTCCCTTTATGGGAGGCACATATCGGTAAACGTTGCGAACTTCTTATAAAGAAACTATGTGTGCACTTTCAGTTCATTGCACAGTTTGGGCACATCCCCCATAATTCTGGTAGGGGGCACAACAGGTGCAACTATATACATTTTCGGCTACAACAAGTCCAGTAGCCCGACAGTTCGTTTCTTTCAATCAACAATGGGACAGAATCAACCAGCCATTAAGTCCAATGGCCTGGTTACATAAGACACATACACATTCACCGGGGCCCACATTCCAGTTCAGTGGCCCGGTAACACATAAACATGGGGGGGTGACGTCTTCAAAAAGCATGAGGGGCAGTACAGCATGAAAGGGTGTCATCTTCGAAAAGAATGAGGGGCAGAAACACAAGGGACTTCTTCAAAAAGAATAAGGGGCTATGTACAGTTCGGCAGCTCTTCATCTTCCTTACTCTCGAGGATAGATGTCAGGATCCCACTCCGGCATGGCTCCTGGCAGCAGGTACGCTGACGAGATCATCGTCTGGGTCCCTTGAGCACTGGTCCCTGACCTTCTGCGCTGTCCCACAGCCTGGATTGGAGTGGGGCTGCCTGTAGGCGTTGCACGGCGCTGCTGCAGAGGGCTGCTTGTCTGCAGGGGGCTATTGCTGTGGTCTCTGGGGCCCTGCTTTGGCCGGGCGCCCTGCATCACACGCGCCATGGAGATCCTGGTCTGCGTCTCCTGGGTAACTGTTGTAGGCCCGCTGCAATGTTCTGCGGCCTGGGTCTGTCTGTCTGGAGGGCTGCGGCTGCTGCTGGCAGGGGAATCGCTGCGAGATGGCATGGCGCGGCGCCACTCCGGTTCCTCCGGGGTCGCTTCTTCCTGCACAATGCGCACATGCAGCGCATACCACCCGCGGTCCCCCATCAGCCGGGCATACTCAACCACATCACCCGGCTTGGCATCGCGCCCTGGGTGGCCTCTGGGCAGGTGCTCCTCAATATCTCTCCGGGCCACGAACACATCCTTGCCCAGGCCGGGCTCTCGGATGAAGCCCCAGCCACCTTTCTGCCGAAAATCAACTACGGTGCCCCGTCTTACTGGGCACTCGGTCCCCTTCAGGGCCTTCCTGACCTCTTCCTTGGAGGCCAGATTGGCGACTTCTCGGGCCCTTCTCTTCTCTTCCCGGAGTTCCCGCTCCCGCTGGTACTCGACCACCAGCCTCCGGCACGTCAGCTCGTTGGCCAGGGGAGTCTGCCTGGGGAGCAGCGGCCGCTGCAGTCTCCTGGTTTCTATGGGTGCTGCGTCCCAATTCACTCCTGGGGATGCCATTCCCTGGAGGCTCACAGGGGGACTCGGCAGGGGGCCCACTAGTTGCTCAGGGTTCATCCCACCCCAGGCTCCGTCTGCGGGGGTCTCAGGCAGGCCTCCGGTGCTCCACCGAGCGTCCGCTGGGTAGGCCGGGAAGGCCAGGGGGTCAGTGAAGGGGCTAAGCGGGGGTTCATGGCGGGGCCTTGGGTCCGGACTGGACGGGGTTTCTGGCTGCTCACCCTGCGCTTGCTCCGCGGCATCCATCCACCGTTCCAGATCCTCCGGCACCCTCGGTGTCTCTCTCCGCCGGTCCGCCTCCATGCTGCTCAGCCTCCGGGCCAGAACTCTCATTTCTTCCTGGAGTCGATCCAGCTTGCAATCCTCTCTGCCGGTCCCTGGCGCACCTCTCTGCAGCTCCTCCGTCATGCTTCCGACCTGGGGAATGCTGCCTGGAACACTGCTCGGGTGCTCGACCACGCCACTCGGCTGCTCCCTTTCCCTTCTCGGAGGCGGGGCCAGGGGCTGCACTAGCAACTGGCACCAGACTGGCGCCCAGCCCACCATGGCCGGCATCACTCCGTTTGCGATAAGGTACATTTTCTTTATCTGCTGGTCTGGCCTTCAGGTTCTCTTTGCCAGTCGGCCAGCTTATCTGGTCGCCATCTCTTCTTCTTCCGCCTTCTATGGCGGGCACCGCTTCGCGCGCTTTTCTTGGACAAGGGGGCGGGGCCTCTCTTCGCGCCCTTTCTTCTTGCACGCCCCCCTTCTTCCCGCTCTCAGCAGCGCTAATGGCGGCGGTTTCTCAGTAAAGTACACAGTCTGTCACACGGTTCTTCAGGCGCACAGTACCCGGTGTGACCGGGCACGAAATCATCTGAATAGGGGATGGATCTGCAGTGCCCAGCCATGATAGTGCTACTGTGTTCCGGCAGCATCCGAGAATTGCCGCTGGTAACAAAATGATTGGCAGGAGTGCTGAGTGTCTCGTATGCTGCCAAAATACAGCAGCACTATCATATCTAAAGTGGCTGTGACTCGCCCACCCCAGGGCTATGGGACACCCGGTGCCGGGCCGGACTAGCCCGGTGGTAGTCAGTGGTGGCTGGGCCCGGCTCCGTGGCCCTGGTGGGTGTCAGTAAAATATGTGGCTTGGTGAATAGAGTTTGTGTTCATGACGCCACCTGTGGTATGCGGCTATCAAGCCGCCGCTGCTGTGTGAGGCCTCCGGGATGGTGTTATGGCAGCAATGGTGGTACTGCTCCCCACAGGTGGAGCAATGCCCGGGGCACTGTTGGTGCTTGTGAATGTCTATGCAGCTGAAATAACAGAGACCACTTCAAGGGTGCAGTTCAAGTTCTTTACTCACAGTTCTGCAGGGACCCTCGGGCTGCTGGGACCACTGTCAGGGACCTCCGCCGTGTCTGGGTGAATCCAAGAGTGAAAGCCGGTGTCCTTCTCTTAGTGTCTCTTTCTCGGCTGTCTTCACTAGCCTTGCCTTAGTTAAGATGACCCTGGCTTGGCCTCCACTACAGCCTCCAGGCTGGGGGGTCACCTGTCGGCTGATTACCCCTTTTCTGGACATCTGCTATGGGTTCTGGCCCTGGGAGCTTACAACGTCCCTGGGCCTCGGTTTTTACTGTTTGGAGATTGTCTTTGCACTCCTCCAGTCTCTAGGGACCGTCCCCTGTCGCAGCTTAATCACTCCACCGATGTCAATGTGGAACAGGCCCCCGCAGCCCGCAGCTACCCGTAGCGCCTCTAGGCCCTCGGCTTCGGTACCTAACAAGGACTGCTCGTGGTACCTACGGGACTACCCGCGGCCCTGCGACTCCTTCTGTCTCTGCGTGGTGTCACCTGGACCTCTGGGTCCCAGGTTCTTCACCAGGAAGCGTCTCCTTCTGGTTCTCTGCTCCTGCCTGACTTGGAGCCTTTCTTTTCTTCTCTCTTTCTTTCTTCTTTTCCTTGCCTGCTTCCAGCAGGCCTCCTCCTCCCTCCTTGCTCTCGTTCTTCTTCTCCAACTACATGCTCACTGCTTACTCTCTCACTCCCTGAGGGAACTGACTAAACTTGACCTTCCCTTCTCTATCTACTCTCAGATGGCTCCTCCCGCCTCCCCAGTTGCTAAGCTACCACCCTATGGGAGCAGGGATGGGTCTTACAGCCCCTCTCAGTATGCAGCATGGGAGGGTTGCCTGCCACTTTCCCTGGTCCTGTGTGTCCCTAGCAATGGGTGTAGTGTGGATTTACCAGGGGACCGGAGTTCACTCTCTTCCTCTCCCAGAATGGGGCATCACACCGCTGATGGGGTGCAATGACCTGTGGCGACGGAAGCCTCAGGGGCGCCACAGCTGCACTGCAGCTCCACCCCCTCCCAATGAACAGGTGGTAGATAGAGCTGATCGAATAATCCGGGGCCGGCGGATCCCTAACAGATTTAAAATAGAATCCGATCCATATAAGTCAATGGGGACCGGAATCCGGAGGGTAAAAACGTTTGTGGAGGGGCTAGGGGGCTAGGTGAGAGCGCGGCATACTCACCGAGGCGCTGTCATGGCGGCATAATCCTTCCGGGTCATGCTGTTACCTTCCAGAGCCGACAATTCAATATTCATTGTTTTCCCCGTCCACCGGCGCGTGTTGGTTGCAGCTAGACACGCCCCCACCCTGAGTGTCAGCGTGTCAGCTAACTGCAACCAATCACAGGCGGCAGGATGGCAGGTGGGCAGGGAAAGCAGTGTGTCCGTCGCAAGGGTGACTCCGCCTTTTTTTTTTTTTTTTTAATATTAATTAAATAATTAAAAAACCCGACGTGCGGTCCCCCCTAATTTTCATCCCCAGCCATGGTAATGCCGGCCGGGGGCTGGTATTTCAGCCCGCAGCCGCCCGGTATAGCCGCATGTATTACATGCGGCTATACCGGTACATTACCGGCTCTTCCCGGCGGTGTGATGCGGTGCCAGTCGGGGTAATAGGTTTGTGATCGCACGGGCGTCTGTGAGACACCTGCATCACAAACCTGCAAATGAATGTAAATAAACACAGAGAAAAATCCTTTATTTACAATAAAGTACAAACACAGCCTCATTCACCACTTTATTACCCAACACCCAACATCCTCCAGCGTAATCCACACGTCCCACGGCGACACATCCGGCTCTGCTACATTTCACAGCTAGCAGCCGTAAAGCACAGCTGCCCGCTCTGAGTGTAGACACTGAATGAGCGGCTGTGACAGGCTGGGCTGTGACATTGTCTCCTCCGCAGCTCCAGCCCCTCCCCTCCTCAGTGCCGGCCGCAGCAGAGGTCCGCTCTCACTGACCTCAGTGGCACCGATGAGTAGAGAGCTGTGGAAAAGAAGCGCAATAGGGTTTTACCCCAATAACACAGGGGGTAAAGACAGGGAGCAATAAAGAGAAGTAGAGATTTGATGTGTTCTTATGCCAGATGGTCCTGAGGAAGGGAGCTGAGACTCCAGAAACGCGTAGACCTGTGCAAAATAAAAGATCCATTAATCTGAATACCTGAGAAGTGATCATTGGCGCGGCTGATAAAAACCCGATTTTCTTCTATTGTTCTCTGTGACCTCAGTGGCAGGGACGGACACTCGCATGACACTCGGCTCTGCTGTACAGCCAGCGTGAGCCGTGTATCATGCGAAGGGATCGCACCGATGCACGCGGAGACAGTGGAGGAGATGGGGAGAAAGTGCTCCTTCTATCTTCTCCGCTCCTGTGATGCGCTTGCAAGATCGCATCACAGTCGCATGACCCTCGGCTGACACCCGCAGCAGAGGGTAATTTGCATATTGCTTCCGACGCTGTCGCATCTGAAGCGGTATGCAACTGTACAAGAGCCCTCAGACGTGTGCGGGTGATGCAGTGTCAGACTCGTGCGGGTCTGACATGACATCACAAGGCACAGCCTGCTGCTATCTGAACATGAGCGTGCATGTACCTAGAAACACATGCACGCTCCTGTCAGATGTGTGTGCGGCTGTGCTGCGATGTCACACTTGTGGGAGTCCCACGCTGTGACTGCTGCCTAAGATAAACCGCATGCGGTTTTTTCCTTACATTTAAATAATTAAAAAAAAAAAAATGACGTGCGGTCCCCCCCAATTTTCATTCCCAGCCATGATAACGCCGGCTGGGGGCTGGTATATCCTCAGCCCGCAGCCGCCCGGTATAGCCGCATCTATTAGATGTGGCCATTCCAGTGCGATATCGGCTCATCTTGATTGCCCTGGTGCGGTGGCAATCAAGGTAATAGCATGGGTTAATAACAGCGCACGGCTGATATTAAACCCCAGGTTTGTGATCGCCTGGGCGTCTGTGAGACACCCGCATTACAAACCTGTAAATTACAGTAAATAAACAAAACACAGAGAAATCCTTTATTTGGAATAAATTACAAACGCAGCCTCCTCCTTCCCCACTTTATTATCCCAACACCCTGCAGCTCCGACGTAATCCACACGACATCCAGCGGAGACACATCCAGCTCTGCTACATGTCAGAGTGAGCAGCCACAGAGCACGGCTGCCCGCTTTGAGTGCAGCGTAGTACTGACCGCGATAAGCGATGATTGCACGGCAGACACTGTCACAGGCTGTGGGCGCGTCAGCCAGGAACCAATCACAGCTGAGAGGACGGCCGGTGGGCGGGGAAAACACGAAAAGCTGTGTGATTGTGTGCACAGCAGAGGAATTGAAAGCGTGACCCGAAAGCAAATGTGCCGCCATGACAGAGTCTCGGTAAGTATAAACCGCTCATTTATTGTTTTTTTTTCATTTTTTATTAATTGCCGATTCCGGATCGTGCAGCCAGAATCCCGCGCCCGGGTCCGGCCCGGGGATAGCGCTGAAACCGCACGGATCCGGACGTTTACAGTCCGGGTCCGCTCAACACTAGTGGTAGATCTTCTGTATCTGGCTGTGGCTACTACAGTTTTGCCAGAGCTGCTGTGTTCCAGCAGTATCCGAGAACGTCTGTCCAGCGCTGGTGACAGCTGATCATTTTACTGATCAGGCAGTGATGGCCTATTCTAAGGATAGGTCATCAAAAAAAATATGCAATTAATTACTGAAGTGAAGGGTGTGCCAGCTATCAGATACCCACTGATCTAATACTGAAAACATATCCAATAGCTTAGTCCTTGATAAGCCCCCATACCATTAAAATTAGCTTAGAGTCACTATCAGTCTGTGCTAAAAGTTGAAAGTGTGCTGAGGTCCTTTTATTCTCATGGACACCCACCAAAATGTTCTGTAGGTTCACAAATATCTGAGATTTTCCACTTAGAATAAGGCGTATTTACCCCTGCACTACATTTAGTAAATAGAAATATTTTACAATGCATGAGCTTTCTCTACAGATGATAGATTTAGGATGCTCATCATGCCTTTGCTGAGACACACAAATTGTGTTAGTGTTTGTGAATGTAATTTCTTTTTGGAACCTCTCCAGATGATGAAAACTACATTATTAGGGCTTGTGTCATACATAATTTAGGACTATATGAATATATGATCTCGATGTATATTGAAAATGAACAAACTGACTTGAAGAGACAGTCATGCAAGTTCACAACAACAACAACGACAACAACAACACTACAGCTGACCACTGGGTGTGTATGAGAGATAACAAACCTTTGGTGCCAAGACCAGATCCTTCATTTATGCAAAGAGCAAGCAGAAGTGGCCTGAGGTGGGATATGCCTATCATGTGCTACCACTACTGATCTAACACGAAAATTAGCTAATGCATTCATTATCACCTGTGGTTTATTAAACTCAATGGCAATATCCTGAAGGTTAACAGCCAGGTCTATTTTTGGTGAAGAAAAATCAAAATCTGCACGTGGATTCATACGGAGCTTCGCTCTTCCTGAAATTGGACGGAACACTGAAAAAAAAATGGAAAGAGACACTAAATTGTTACATTTTTTAGGCTTCTGACATAAAGCAAAAAAAGTCAAGTTTCCAGCTTGTGTTTCTAGGTTGCCATGTAATGTATCTGTGAAAACCTTCTAATGATTCTGTGTGTAACTAGCACCCGTTCAGGTCAAAAGTATTTTCAGAACAGACAACATGACTTTTGCACAAATAGAAATCAAGGGATCCAAGCCAAAAGTATTCCACAGCAAATTCTTTATTTTTTTTTTCCCCCAGACTCTGACATGAGGACTGTGCATAAGCATAAGCGCTGTCATAGGAGGGCATACCTCTCAACTTTTAAAGACAGGGAGTGGGACATTTTTTGTAACAAACAGAAATTGTGCCCCTACTGAAGACCCTTGGTGTTTCCTCCCACTACAATATCCTTTTCATGTCCACCATACAGTATGATGCCTCAATTCCCTCAAACTAAGTATAATGCCCTTAATATCCCAAACGCAGTACGATTCCCCTACAGTCCCCCCCCCCTCCAATTCAGAATGATTCACCCACAGTTACGCATAAGTATGAATCTCCAACAGTGACCCCCAAACTTTATGGTGCCCATATTGTGCCCCTTAATATGATGCACCCAACATATTGTGAGACCCTACAATGTCCATAACACAGTGTCATGCCACCAACACAGTGACTGACAAAATGAAATAAAAAAAACAAAAAAAAAAAACCCACCACAATTACTCATCTAGCCCCATTTCATATGCTCCAGATTGTGCTGCTTGTGGCTTAGTACAGCAATCTAGTGATGCCATTGTGCCTGCTACACCAAGACTCAGACACATAATGGGGCTTTACACGCTGTGATATCGCTAATGATTTATCGTCAGGGTCACGTCGTTCGTGACGCACATCCAGCGTCCTTAGCGACATCGCAGCATGTGACACGTACGAGCGATCTTAAACGATCGCAAAACAGGCAAAAATCGTTGGTTTTGGAGAGGTCGTCCCAAAACCAAATATCGTTGTCTATTTATTAGCAATGTTATTCCTCGTTCCCTCGGCATCACAAATCGCTGTGTGTGACACCGCAGGAGCGACGAACATCTCCTTACCCCCGTCCACCGGCAATGAGGAAATAAGCAGGTGGGCGGCATGTTACGGTGGCTCATCTCTGCCCCTCCTCTGCTATTGGATGGCTGCCGTATGACGTCGCTGTGACGCCGCACGACCCGCCCCCGTAGAAAGGAAGCGGATCAGCGCCCAGATCCGACATCACTGACCAGGTATGTGCGTGTGACGCTGCCATAGCGATAATGTTCGCTACGGCAGCGATCACACAATATCGCACATACGACGGGGGCGGGTGCTATCGTGCTCGCTAATGCTAGCGATGTCGCACCGTGTAAAGCCCGCTATAGGCTAACCTCTCCCTGCTCCACTATCATATTTAACTATATCTGCATCCTGAAAATGGAGATACAGTTGAAATCAAGATGCAAGGCTGGGGTTAAAAGAAGTGATGCAGTAAAATATCTGATATTTTAGAAAACATTTACCTTTTAAAGCGCATCAATGACCAGGATTTTCCCATATAATCTAAAGCCAGTGCTATACTGGCGCTATCATGCCAATTCTATACATACCTTCAGTTGTCAGATTGGATGTATAGTTTCTGACAGACAAGTAAAATTACAAAAATGTACAGCTTTTTGATTGGCAGCAGCTGCCGAATAGCTAATATGTGGATGCGGTTTTGCCATCTATTCCTGCCCCTGTCTGCTGCCTGGCCTCTGTAGATGCTGGACTGTATGGGCTCCTTCCAGGTATGAGTTATCTCTGTCACGTGATAGGGGAGTGTTGAAAAGCATCCCATACAGTCTAATATCTACAGAGGCCAGGCAGCAGACAGGGGCGGGAATAGATAGCAAAACTTGACCCACATATTAGCTATTCAGCAACTGCTGCCAATCAAAAGTCAGTACATTTCTGTAACTTTACTTGCCTGTATATATAGAATCAGAATGATCATGCCAGTATAGCACTGCTTCAGTTTATATAGCAAAATCCTGGTGATTGGTGTGCTTTAAATACATTTTTTTTTAACATTTTCAGATTTGTAAAAATGTTGGTTTTTGAGACTTCTGGATCCTGTCCTGGCTGAGGTGGAAGCTTAGAGGAGAAGCTCCTGCCACCCCTCACAGAAACCGACTAAAAAAAGACCCCCCCGGACGAGCCACCAAACAGAGAGCAGCACAGGAGGTTACCTAAAGCAGCCAGCTATGGAACGGTACCTCCTGAGAAGTGCTGGGAGCGGTGAGGGAGCCTGGAGAAGCTTTGACATGGACAGAGGAGAAGATAAGATAATGGCGCCGACGAGCCTGATGGGGGAGGAGCCTGAGCGCATGGTGTGAGACACAGAAAAGCAAACACAGAGCTGGAGGGGGAGAGATAGGGGAGATATGAGCGAGGAGACAGGAGATAAGGAAGATATGAGCAAGGAGTCACAGGAGGACACAGCAGGAGAGAAGTGGATGCAGGGGACTGATGACGGTGGATCGCAATGGGAGGATGAAGAGGATATGGAGGCAGAGGGAAGATGCAGTAAAAGCAGGGCAGCTCAGAGACACAGCAGTGTTGGAGGATGAAACTGACAAACAGCACAGGGAGATTAATCCCACTCAGACTCACAGGAAGTCAAATGCAAGAATTAATAATACCCCTTCCAAAGGAAACAAAAAACAGCCTACTACACCAACATCACAAGCCTGCAAGCTATTGGGGGATGGAGGTGGTGGCCCAGTCCAGACAAAGAGAACTAAGAAAACAGCACCACCTGCAGGCCAAGACAAGTACACACAAAAGCTTAATGTGGACTATAAAAAACTGGCTGAAGAAGTGACATCACACTTGTCAAAAGAGGTTAAAGTGGCTATTGAGGCAGCCATACAAACATCATTAGCTAATATGCAAACAGATAAATGCCCATGCATCTAGACTGGCAGAATCAGAGCAGAGAATATCTGACTCCGAGGAGACAATACTGGCTATGCAAGCACAAATAGCAGCTCTAGCAAAATCTAATGAATACTTGAAGGATAAAGCGGAAGATTTGGAAAACAGATCGAGACGAAACAACCTACGTATAGTCGGGTTGCCAGAGTCTGTGTCGATTGGACAGTTGGATAATATATGCGAGTTGGAGCTACCGCAGGCCCTGGGCATAAAGGCGAAATTCAGAGTTGAAAGAGCCCACAGAGTGGGTCCACTGAGACACCAGGAGGCGAATAAGGGAGAGGGCCACAACTCAAACAAGAATACCCCGATAAGATCCAGACAGGTGATTGTCAAGTACCTTGATTATAAGCATAAGGAGGAAATATTGAGGGCCTTTAGAGAACGAAAGCGTCCACTACAATATCAAGGCAACAGACTGCTAATTTTTGGGGATTATTCAGCGGAAGTATCCAGAAGGAGAAAAGAATTTACCAAAATTTGCTCATTTCTGTACAACAAAAAAGTAAAGTGCCAGCTATTATACCCTGCTACACTGAAAGTTAGAAACTCCAATGGCTCGTTTGTATACTACAAGGACTACAAAGAAGCAGAAAACATTCTCATGGCAGAGCTCGACAAGACAAGGTCAGAAAGGCAAGAAAAAGGAGCTAGTGGAGAAGGGAATAATAGAAGAGGATCCCCCACAAGCTCAGGAAGAGATGTGGGACGTTTTGGGGGACAAAAGCAAGTCGAGACCAGGGAGGAAAGGAGGCCAAGCCCAGGTCGACAGCATAATTCTCGCCCGGAACACAGGAACCAACCCTTGGAGAGAAACCATGATACCTGAACTGGAACTCACTCATTGTTTTTCCTTTTTTTGCCTGTTTTTTTTTTTTTTTTTTTCTTCCCAAACAGGAAGAGGCGTTGAGGAGGATGCATTACGGAGAGAGGGTTGGGGAGGTGAGAGGAGGAGGGGAAAGGGAGAAAAGAGAGGAAAACATCCCAAAGTCTGGGTCCTCTTCCCCCCCCCTCTCTTTTTTTTTTTTTTTTTCTCCTTCTTTCTTTCTCCATCTTCTCTCCCCTTGGTCTTTTTTCTTTTTCTCCTTTGTCCAGGAACATCATCCAAATTCAAATGAAGTGGGCCTGTTCTGGGCGGACTGATGGCTACCTGGAGTCAGAGATAAGTAGGACTGGAGAATCTTGCTGAGGTTTTGACATACTGTGCTAATTTTTGCATAATTTTCAAAGGCTTATTCCAGTTAGTCCGGGGATAGAACATATATTTTTTGAGGGGTGATTAGGGAGCTACATATTTTGGCTAGGAATAGGGGAGCTCACCAACGTGGCGGAAAGCGCCGTGGATTTCTCGGAAGGGAAAATATGTTTTACAGTTACATGCTTTTTGTTGTATTTGTTATATTTGCAAGGTGGGGAAAGGGAGTGTCGATTTTGTGGTACCAACTGTGATTCTAGTGTCGAACATCTCGTCTTCCTTGATGCAGGGGCCCATAGGGGAGGGAGTAGTAAAAGCAGAATACACAGGTAAACATGATACAGATAACTACGTGGAATGTTAAAGGGCTGAGATCACCTAACAAACGAGCAATGATATTGAGACATCTGAAAAGACTAAAGACAGACATTGCCTTATTACAGGAAACCCACTTGGGGGGGGAGGACTTTTTCCGCATGAAGAAACATTGGGTGGGCACCGTTTACGGGGCAGCGGCACAAGGTAGAAAAGCGGGCACTATGATTCTAATAAATAAACAATTCAGTCATGAGGTAGTGGCACATGAGGCAGACGACCATGGAAGGTGGCAGCACTTAACGATCGTTAGTCCAGCGGGTAAACTCAGTATTTATAATGTCTATGGCCCAAATTCACAACAAATCACATTCCATGATGACATAAAGGCCACCATATTAGCAGATGGGGAGGCTAACATTATAGTGGGAGACGATTTTAACACCGTCCCAGACTCAGCTGAAGATAGGAGGAGGGGCGAGGAGGGGACAGCTAATGTGGGCAGGAGTTTAGACAATAGGGATGTAACATTAGAAGACGTAGGACTGAAAGACATCTGGAGACTAACTCGCCCACATGACAGAGAGTATACACACTTCTCTCACCCTCATGATAGCTGGTCACGTATTGATCAGTTCTTGATCTCGCAAGACTTACTGAGTGGAACGCAAGATTGTGTGATAGAGAATATGGTGATCTCTGATCATATTCCGGTGAGATTGGGCATTAGAGAGAAATTCAGGAGAGGTACAGATATCATATGGAGATTCCCATCGTTCCTTCTCAGGCAAGATAATTTCCACAAGGTGCTACAGGAGTGGTGGGGAGAATTCGCAGAGGACAATAAGGAACATAGAGAGTCCCCAGTGATATTTTGGGAAACGGCAAAAGCGGTCCTAAGGGGCCGTCTGGTGGGGTACGCAGCCATGATCAAACGGAAAACCAATGAGAATTATAATTTCCATAGTGAAGCAGTACGGGTAGCATATACAAATTATGTGACAAATAGATCTCCCATGACAAAAGGCAGATGGCTGGAGGCAAAAGAGGGATTTGACGAATGGGCCAAAAAAAAGGAACAACTATTCTGGTCGCACAAGGAGGTTGACTTACATAGGTTTGGCAACAAGGCGGGAAGGATGTTGGCCAATCTGGCAAGGGGCAGCAGAAAGATGACAGTGATCTCTAAACTGAAAACAAAGGGGGGAGAGGTGACTACGGATCCTAAGGACATTAATAAACTGTTGGGAGATTACTATAGAAAACTATATGGGTCAGGGAATAACGACATGACTGATGAGGCAGAGTGGCTAAGACAAGCCCAAATGCCTAGCTTGACGGAGGAAGATTTGAGTGCCTTAAACGCAGATATCACAGTAGAGGAGGTGACGAGAACAATTGGGGAGCTTAACACCAACAAGGCACCGGGACCTGACGGTTTCAATAGTGAATTCTATAAGGCTCTGAAGGATCTGATCTCGCCGGATCTAACCTCAGTCTTTAATGCTTTCCTGGGAGGGGCGGAAATACCCAAAAATTCCAACATAGCATATATTAAATTACTCCCCAAGGGAACCAAGGACCTGGATGATCCCTCTAGTTATAGACCTATATCGCTCATAAATCAGGATTTAAAAATTATGTCCAAGATCATGGCTAACAGACTAGCCGAGATCTTACCTAGGATCATTACGAATCACCAGGTGGGGTTTATTAAGGGGAGAAATGCCGTTGCCAATATCCGAAAGACAATTCTAGTGGTAGACGCGGTTAGACTGGGTCTCACTGAGGGAGGGGCTAGACCTGCCCTAGTTACACTTGACGCAGAAAAAGCGTTTGATAATGTAAATTGGAGGTGGTTAGACAGGGTAATGGAGGCCATAGGGATTGTAGGCAAGATGAGACTTTACATTAGAAACCTTTATGCCAACTCGGGAGCTAGGGTACAGACTCCGGGCTTTCTATCAGACGTGTTCCCTTTGATGAAGGGAACAAGACAGGGCTGCCCATTATCTCCTCTTTTATTCAACCTGGCAATCGAGCCGTTGTCAAGAATACTACAGGGACAAAATAGCTTTAAAGGAATCAAGATAAGGGGTTCAGAAGTAAAGACAGCGCTTTTTGCTGATGACATCATACTTTATATGGGGGACCCCGGTGCGGATTTGCCACAGACTCTTGCCTTGATTGAAAAATTTGGCTCATTCTCCGGTTTCAAACTGAACAAAAAAAAGTGCGAGATCATGTTCCTAAAGGGGCATCATGGGACAATGGGGGGACAAATAAGGGATGGCTGTCTATGTGGAATTCCTATAGCACAATCTTCAATTAAATACTTGGGAGTGCATATAGGAAGATCGGTGGAAACAATCTATAACTTGAACTATGGACCGCTAATCAGGAAAATTATAGTTCAATTAAAGGGATGGAAAGGTCTGCCACTTCCATTACTGGCAAGATGCCACCTGATAAAAATGATGAGCTTTCCTAGGCTGCTGTATCCCTTCCAGACAATCCCGCTATTGCTAAAACTAAAGGATGTGAATAAGCTCAACTCCGCGTATACAGAATTTCTGTGGAGGGGAAGGAAACCCAGAATAAAGTTGCGTACGCTGATGAAGTCAACAGAGGAGGGAGGTCTAAACTTTCCAGATGTCCAAGGGTATAATCTTGTATGTATCATGAGGCATGTAATTGATTGGGTGAGAGGAACGAGTAGGCACTCAGATCATGCGATGGAAACTAAATATGCGTCACCGTGGGATCTGACGTCCATTCTGCACTCCCCACTATCCAGGGTTGAAGGGCACATAAGGAACTCAATTATATTCCGAGACACCATGCTAACATGGAAGTCGGTAAGGAAACAACTGGGGCTCTCATGGAAAGTGTCCAAGTACTTGAACCCCTGGGCATTCCCAAATTTTCCCCTGGGACGAGAAAACAAGCTATTTACTAGATGGAAAGAGAGGGGAGTCAGGAGAATGATAGATGTCATGAATGTGGAGGACAGGAGGTGGATGACAGGTCGGGAAGTGTTGGATAAGTACAACCTTAATAGCTCACATGTCATCCAGTATGAACAATTGAAACATGGAATAATAGGAGACCTTGTTGTGGTTGGAAGAGAGCTGAACAGAAGTTCGATTGATGAGTTACTGGAATGTGATGTAACAAGTATAAATGTCTCTAAAATTTATTGATCGCTAAGGGGGGTGCTTATCTCACGGGAGGATAGTCGGACTTTAAAAGCGTGGGGGAAACAATTGGGAAGGGAAGAAGTGGTGGATGATATACTGAGAGGATGGGTACAAGTGCGGAAACATATTACCAATGAGAGATGGAGAGACACTCAATTCAGAATTCTACATAGGGCCATTATAGGTTTCAACATACCAGGTAGGGATAGGTGGTGTCCTAAGTGTCAAAAAGAAAAAACGGATATGCTGCATGGGCTATGGGAATGTGAGACAATCGCTAGGTTCTGGAACCAAGTCAGACTATTTGCCCAGTCAACATGGGGAATTTTCAGCAAACTAGACTTAATGGTGTGGATTTTCCACTTCTTTGAGGGAGGAGTAGGAGAAGGACCGAGCACGCAGGAAAAGAGGAAATACGCAATAACGCATGACATAGCCATGATAGCCAAGCGTTGCATCTTAAAACACTAGATTCAAAGGGAGGGCCCATCCATAAAGGAGGTTATGGGCGAACTACACAACCTTCTGAAGTGGGAAAAACTAGAAGCGGAGAGGGATAAAGATGGGTTGACAGCCAAGTTTTTGTGAGATGGAGACATTTTATTGAAAGCCAATTCACACAGGGAGAAATAATTAACCTGATGGCACCTTTTGTTCACTCGGAGTGGTATATCCTGAGCGATATCCAGGACAGCCTGGGTAAACTGAGAATCACCTAGGAGGGGGCTCTGGCGGGAGGGGGAGACGAGACGGTTGGGAATACCAAGGCACGCTAGCAAAATTGAAATCATTCAGGGACGACACAGAGATTTAACGAATTGTATTGCATATGTTATATTATATTTCATTACCTCTGTTTTGGTTTAATGTTACTGTATACTATCTTAAATCGAACAGCAACATGGAACTCCAAATTGGGGTATCACCCACCTCTATGTCACATTTTGTCAGACGAATGTTCTTCTTTTGCAATGATACTTGTCATGTTTTTACAAATTTGAAAAATGAATAAAAAACGTTTTGGAAAAAAAAAATGTTGGTTTTTGATCTGATTATTGACTGTATTTTGCATAACATAATTCTGGAGCATTCTTTCTTAGGGAGGATTCACATTACAATTATGGTATCCACTGAGCATTCTGTTGGGTGGTTGTAAATGAGTAGCCAAATAAAGGCATGCCTATAAATATCCATTCATTGAATGAGGCAAAAGGAGGCTAAAAATATGAAACTTTGTCCTTTGACACAATAGCATAGTTTACCAAGAGCTCTATAGTGTGTGGTTCCTATGTTATTCTTACTAAAAATGATAAAGAAATTGACATTTGTGTGTTATCGTTTGGGGTTACATAGGTGGAAAAAAGACCTAGGTCCATCTAGTTCATCCTTCCTCTATCAGTTCTACATTTGGTCACTGTCATTTATAACCAACCATGGTGTGTGTACTGAAGAAATCACCCAGCCCTTTTTTAAAAGCTGTTATAGTATCTGCCATTACTACCTCTTGTGGTAGGGCATTCCACAGTCTGACTGCTCTAACTGTAAAGAACCCTTTCCTATTTAGCTGCCGGAATCGCTTTTCTTCCACTCTCAGTGTATGCCCCCTTGTCCTTAGTATTGTCTTTGGAAGAAATAAGTCATGTGCCAGTCCTTTATATTGACCACACATGTATTTATACAAATAAATGAGATCTCCTCTGAGACGTCTTTTTCTAAGCTAAACATATCTAACTGTTTTAACCTGTCATCATATGGGAGGCCTTCCATTCCTTGTAGTAGTCTAGTTGCCCGCCTTTGAACTGACTCTAACTTCTAAATGACCTTTTTAAAATGTGGAGCCCAAAACTGGTTCCCATATTCCAGATGTGGCCTTATAAGTGATTCATAGAGGGGTAACAATACGTTGGGATCACAGGATCTAATTTCTCTTTTTATACACCCTAAAATCTTGTTTGCTTTAGCAGCTGCTGCTTGACATTGAGTGCTGCTGCTCAGCTTATTTTTAATAAGAATACCCAAGTCCTTCTAAAGTTCTGTAGTCTCGAGTTTACTTTATTTAAAGTATACGCAGTTATAGGATTACTCCGTCCTAGGTGCATTACTTTACATTTATCAACATTAAATCTCATTTGCCAAGTATCTGCCCATTCTGACAGCTTATCCAGATCTTTTTGTAATATTGTACTATCAAGGTCAGTTTTTAATAGCCTACATAGTTTGGTGTCATCAGCAAAGACTGACACTTTACTATCAATCCCATCCACAAGGTCATTAATGAAGAGATTAAAGAATCGGTCCTAGCACAGATCCCTGCGGCACCCCACTGCTGACTATTGTCCATTTAGAGAATGGACCACGTATGACGACTCTTTGTTTCCTATCTTTTAGCCAATTCCTTCCGCAGTTGCATATAATGTCCCCTAGTCCTTGCTTCTGGAGCTTCAGTATAAAGCTGGGTTTACACACTGAGACTTTCTAGCGATCCAACCAGCGATCTCAACCTAGCCGGGATCGCTACAAAGTCTCTGGTGAGCTGTCAAACAGGCAGACCTGGCCAACGACCAAACAGCGATCCGAACCTGCAGAGCGACTAGCTGGTCGTTGGGGACGTGTAAAAAAAGCAGGTGAACTTCACCCGACTTCATTTAATGCCGCGCGGCTCTGTCTGTGTGCCGTGTAAATAAATAAATAATTAAAAAATCCGGCGTGCGGTCCCCCCCTATTTTAATACCAGCCAGATAAAGCCATACGGCTGCAGGCTGGTATTCTCAGGATGGGGAGCCCCACGTTATGGGGAGCCCCCCAGCCTAACAATATCAGTCAGCAGCCGCCCAGAATTGCCGCATACATTAGATGCGACAGTTCTGGGACTGTACCCGGCTCTTCCCGAATTGCCCTGGTGCGTTGGCAAATCGGGGTAATAAGGAGTTATTGGCAGCCCATAGCTGCCAATAAGTCCTAGATTAATCATGTCAGGCGTCTCCCCGAGATACCTTCCATGATTAATCTGTAAATTACAGTTAAAAAACACACACACACCTGAAAAAATCATTTATTAGAAATAAAAAACACTAACAAATTCCCTCAATACCAATTTATTACCCACAACAAAGCCCTCCATGTCCGGCGTAATCCACGGTCCTCCAGCGTGGCATCCAGCTCTGCTGCATGCAGGTGACAGGAACAGCAGAAGACACAGCCGCTCCTGTCACCTCCACGCAGCTAATGAAGAGAGCCGTGTACAGTCCCAGAACTGTCGCATCTAATGTATGCATCAATTCTGGGCGGCTGCTGACTGATATTGTTAGGCTGGGGGGCTCCCCATACCGTGGAGCTCCCCATCCTTAGAATACCAGCCTGCAGCCATATGGCTTTATCTGGCTGGTATTAAAATAGAGGGGACCGCACGCCAGATTTTTTAATTATTTATTTATTTATTTTACTGCACAGTATAGACACACCCACCGGCTGCTGTGATTGGGTGCAGTGACACAGCTGTCACTCAGCATGTGGGCGTGTCTCACTGCAACCAATCATATTTGCCGGTGGGCGGGGAAAAGCAGGGAATACGAGATTGTTTAATGAGCGGCCGGCTTTTTCAAAAAAAGAAAAGCCGCTGGAGCAGTGTGAACACCGTGCAGCGCCGGTGATCGGGGATCGGTATGAGAGAGGGGGGGACACTTCAGTCACTCGGGGGATTAGCGGTCACCGGTGAATCCTTCACAGGTGACCGCTAATCAGGACGCTACACAGACAGAGCCGCGGAGTCGCTGTAAAGTCCCCTTTACACACTGAGATTTTCTAGCGATCATGCTGCACAGCGGGAAACAAAAGACCAAAGAATGGTCCTGAACGATTTGTAGCGATCACAACTTCACAGCAGGGGCCAGGTCGCTGATGTGTTTCACACACTGCAATGTCGCTGGGGAGGTCGCTGTAACGTCACAAAACCGGTGACGTTACAGCGATGTCGTTTGCGATGTTGCAGTGTGTAAAGCCACCTGAAGGCTATTATGTGGTACAGTATCAAATGCCTTTGCAAAGTCTAAATAACTCACATCAGCTGCATTGACTGGACATGCTTATGCTGTCCAGTCAATGTCGACTATACAGTTAGGCCCAAAAATATTTGGACAGTGACCGAATCTTTGTGATTTGGGCTCTGCATGCCACTATTTTTCATTTAACTGAAATGCAACTGACGTGTAAAGTTTCAGGTTTAATTAAAAGGAATCTGTCAGCAGGTTTGTGCTACCTCATCTGAGAGCAGCATAATGTAGGTAAAGAGATCCTGAATCCAATGGTATATCAATTAAATTACTGGGTGCAGCAGTTCTGACACAATCAGAATTTCTAGATCTAGCATATAGCAGTGCTGAGAGAGCTATCCCACCTACACCAGAGATTCTACATTGACAGTGAGGGGCATGTCAGACTACCGTGTGCTTGACATTATAGTCCAAGCAATGATAAGGGTCCTGCTACTTAAACAAAAATAGCAAATAATCAGCAGATCAAACCATAACAAAACAGGCATCTCTGAATTCTCTGTTCTAACCATTGCAGCATGCTGTCTTCAGATTACATCGCAAAAACCTGCTGACAGATTCCCTTTACAAAGGGTTGAACAAAAATATCCTGTGAAAGGTTTAGGAATTGCAACTATTTTTCTACAAAGCCTCCTCATTTCAGGGGTTTAAAAGCACTTGTAAAAATGTAATTTATCATAAATAAAATGCTCATTTTTAATAGTTTGTAGAGAATCCTTTGCAGCCAATGACTGTCTGAAGTCTAAATATATCTTTGTACCGTGTTAGCCAGTAGAGATAAAAAATTATTTAAGTGTTCTCGAAAGCTTCCTATTATTACCATCTTTTCAGTTAGCCATTAAAAAGGTATCAACGACTGAGGACTTCAGTTCTTTTAAACAATTTTTTGTCTGAAGTCTAGAAGCCATGGATGCCACCAAATGCTGGGTTTCCTCTTTTGTAATGCTTTGCCATTCCTTTACTGCAGCCGACATCCGTTGTTACTTGTTTGTGGGTCTGTTTTAACTTTCGTCTTAAGCATGTGAAATGCATGCTCAATAGGTTGAGATCTGGTGATTGACTGGATCATTGCGGAATATTCCACTTCTTTGCCATAAAAAATTCCTGGGTTTATTCGCAGTACGCTTTGGGTCATTGTTCATCTGTACTATGAAGCGCCATCCAAATAACCTTGCTGCATTTGGTTGAATCTGAGCAGAATGTATCGTCCTGTACACTTCAGAATTCAACCGTCTGCTTCTGTCTTCAGTCACATCATAAATAAACTAGTGACCCAAGGCCATTGGAAGCCATGCATGACCGGCCATCACATGGCCTCCACTATGTTTTACAGAGGATGTGATGTGCTTTGGATCATGAACCATTCCAAGCCTTCTCCACACTTTCTTCTTCTCATCATTCTGGTACAGGTGTATCTTATTTTTTTCTAGAACTGGGGCTGGCTTCTTTATATGATTTTTTTGACAAAGTCTAATCTGGCCTTTTGATTTTACGGCAGATTTATGGTTTGCACCTTGTGGTGAATACTCCGTATTTGCTCTCATGAAGTCTTCTCTTTATGGTAGATTCAGATAATGAAACCCCTACTTTCTGTAAAGTGTTGATCACTTGGGTCGATGTGAAGGGTTTTTTCTTCATCATGGAAAGGAATCTGATCATCCACCACTGTTGTGTTCCATGGAAGTCCAGGCCTTTTTAGTTCTGAAGCTCACAGTGCGCTTTTTTTTTTTTTTAATTAATGCAGAATGTACCACAGCTTTGGATTTGGCCACTCCTAACATTTCTGTTATCTCTGATGGATTTCTTCTTTTTTTCAGCCTAATGATGATCTATTTCTCTTCCATAGAGAGCTCTTTTGACTGCATGTTGTGGGTTCACAGCAACAGCTTCCAAATTAAAATGCCAACCCTGGAATCAGCTCCAGTCCTTTTATATGCTTAATTTAAAACGGATAAATGAAGGAATAGCCCATGCAACCCATTAAAGTGCGTTTGAGATAATTGTCCAATTACCTATAGGCCTTTGAAATGGAAGCGACTACATTTTAAAGTGCTATAATTCCTTAACCCTTACTCCAATTAGGGTGTGAATACCATTAAATTAAAGCTAAGTTTGCATTGATTATATAAATGTATAACTGTATCTTGATTATGTTTTGATAAACCGTTAAAATGCCAAAACTTGTGTCACTGTCCGGATATTTCTGAACCTAACTGTACATGGTCTCCTGACAAGGAGAATGGTAACACCGAGCTGTATAGGTATTCATTTCTAGGAGGAATTACAGAGGAACAGCATAACTTGGGTTTGTTTTGGTGATGCCAATGTTACTGAAAATAATTCCAGAAATAAAAACATTCATGTTTAGAAAGCAAAAAATTCTTATATGTAAACAAAATATTGGAATAGCAAGCAAGAAGTTGTTACTTTTTTCTTCTTTATTACAATAATATACATAAAAACTAGCACTGAAATTTACAATACTGCCACAAAACAGTTCCTCCCTTTAACAGAACAACCAATCTAGATCCAGCTTTAATTTTTTATGGTAGATTTCTAAACAATGTGTAATCTGATTACTTTGGGTAATTCTGAAAACTTTAGATAAAGTTTTTATACACAAGTAACAATTTATAATTACACAGAATTAAAGTTTATGGTATACATACCAAAATCATAACCTTCAGGGATGACATTTTGAGCAGCAACACCGTACTTCAAAATACCCTAAAAAATAGTTAATATTAGTGATCACCAACACCGAATTGAAAATTATATAATGAGTTATTTCCATCTCAAACACTTATGACATATCCAAAGCAAGGGCATGCTATAGTTTTCATATTAACGGAGTTTCATTATGAACAGCTAGCAACATGTACTCAAGATAGAGGAGGGTCCTAACAGTGGGACTCGCATCAGTCAGCCTGCACATTTTATAATACATATATATATATATATATATATATATATATACCACCCTCCCATGCCTCTGGCCGACACACACACAAACATCAGATCACACACACACTCATACTCATACATACATCAGATCGCACACACATACTCACCACATCAGGGGATACGCATTGCTTCCAGCCAGCAGGGGAAGAAGGGACACAGTGCAGTGGAACGGATGGAGGACTCGGCAGTGAAACACATCGATATCTTCCACCGCATGTCTTCTGCTTTCCACTGCACTGCGTCCCAGGATTCTCTGCCGGCCAGAAGCAATCAATATCGCTGGATGTGGTGAGTGTGTGTCCCCGATCTGATGTGTGACTGTGCGCACAATCTGATGTGTGCGGGTGTGTGCGATCTGATGTGTGCGGGTGTGCGATCTAATGTGTGTGGGTGCGAATTTTGTGAGTTTTTCAATAATTTCATTGTCTAGATCATTTATAAAGACATTAAATACCATTCTATTAGTAGCTGCGCATTGTTCCACCTTATAAAGATCCTTCTGAATCCTCTCTTCGCTAGCAAGCTATCCCTCCTAGCTTTGTATTGCTATTCCTTCTAGCTTTTGCTTATTTAAATCATTTATAAAAATGTTGAACAACACCGGGACCAAGACAGAGCCTTGTGGTACCCCCCTTTTACCATACTAAAAAAATAAATAAATAAATACACATATATGATATCGCTATATTTGTAAAAGTCTGAAAGTCTGATCTATAAAAATATCAAAAAATTAAACCACAGTTAACTGAGTAATGGGGAAAAAAAAATGAACAATAAAAAACACCCGAATTCAATATACTTGCAATAAGCGGTGATAAAAACATCATATCTACCCCAAAATGGTAACTGTAAAAACGTCAGCTCAGGGTGAAAAAAATAAGTCCTAGCATAGCCCCATATCCAGAAAAATCAAAAAGTTATGGCGCTCGTAAAATGGCGACAAGCACATTTTTTTTTTTTACTTACACATTTTGGATATTTTTCTACCATTTAAGTGAAAGAAAAAACCCAAACTATATATATTTGGCACCTGAGTACTTGTACTGACCTGGAGAATCATATTGGCAATTGGCAAGTCAGAGTAACGATATAGTGAACATAGTAATTGAAGAAAAGAAAAAAAAACAATTGTGTTATAGCACTTTTTTTGCATCTCCAATGCACTTTGAATTTTTTTCCCATTTTCCAGTACATTATGTGATAGAATAAATGATGTCATTCAAAAGTACAACTCATCCCACAAACAAGTCTTCATAGGGTTATGTGGATAGAAAAATAAAAAAAGTTATGGCCCTTGGAAAAAGTGGAGGAAAAATTAAAAACGGAAAACAAAAAATTGCTCGGTCGCAAAGGGATTAAGACTTGCACTCTGGTCTGGAAGAAATACCTAGATGATGTGTTCTATACATGACAGGGTACACTATCCTCATCACCTGCTTTTTCTGAGCATCTGAACTCCATCTTGCCTTAAATACTGACCCATTCCAAGTTTGGCAGGGTATGCAGAGTTGTCAAGAATGACTACATTAGATGGTAGATAGATGGTAGAGTCTTTTAGATATGAAGACCAGGATTATCAAATGAGGTTACCAGGGACAGTGATGCATTCTGCAGCCCCCGGGGTCAATTTCCAGGGACCACAATGTTCGGGGCAGCAGTTGCACTTTTCTGGCTGCTGGCCTTTAAAATCAGCACGTGTGCGCAGCGTTCACTGCTGAACGCTGCTTGCAGGGGCATTAAAGTTCATCTGTGGGAGGAGCTAGCGCTCCGTGTCTCCCATCCCATGAAGAGAGCGGAGAGGAGCCACAATGTTGGCAGCGTCTTGCCAGCACCGAGCTGTATGTCCCCTCCACCCCAGTGCTGTATATCCCCCAGAGCTGTATGTCCACCAACTCCAGTGCTGTATATCCCCACAGATCTGCATGTCCCCTAAACCCAGTGTTGTATGTCCCCTCCACCCGAGTGCTGTATACCCCCAGACCTGTATGTCCTCTCTACCCTAGTGCTGTAATATCCCCCCAAAGCTGTATGTCCCCCAACCCCAGTGCTGTATACCTCCCAGAGCAGTATGTCCTTCCACCCCAGTGCTGAATGACCCCATCTAGAGCTGTATGCCCTCCCTATTACTGTGTATGCCCCCAGTAATCATTATGTCCCCAGTCTCTCCTGTGATATATTTACAGCAGTGTCAGTGTGCAGTGTGCTGCCATGTCTGTTAGTGACGGCCACCAATCAGCGTGGCACAGCCACATACCTGGGAGAAGCTGGACGGGAGACAAGCGGGGGAGGTGAGTGAGACTGCTGCAGACTTCCCCATATTTAAAATACCTCTAATGTGTCTATATGTGTGCATGTATGACGTGTACAGTCATATGAAAACGTTTGGGCACCCCTATTAACCCCTTAACGACCTTGGACGTACTGAGTACGTCATGGTCACATGGTGCTAAACGACCCATGACGTACTCAGTACGTCCTGGCGAAATCGCGGTCCCGGAGCCCCTGGGAGTGAAATTTGTTTACCTAAACGGTGGATTCGGGAAGGAGGGGACCTCTGCCTGACCTCAGGAGGGGTGGTGCCTCCTCCCCGAACCTACAGAGGCTGTGATTGGCTGACGAACGCCGCTAAGCCAATTACAGTCACTGTAATGTGTCAGCCATTGAAAATGGCTAACACATTGCAATCCAGCCATAATCAGTGCTGCTGTAGCACTGATGACTGGCTGGAGCTGGGTGAACTTTGTTTCACCCGCCCCCAGCTCTGATTGGAGAGACCGGCCTTGTGACCGATCTCTCCCAATCACTGTGGATCTTGTGCCGTCACCGCTACCCTCAGCTTCACTCCGTCCGTGAAAGCTGATGAGAGCGGTCGCTGCAGGTGCCCATCGGTAAGTTATAGCACCCCCATCCCCCGCCGCTCCCCGCCGAGATTCCCCGCCGAGATCCCCCGCCGCTCCCCGCCGAGATCCCCCGCCGCTCCCCGCCGAGATCCCCCGCCGCTCCCCGCCGAGATCCACCGCCGCTCCCCGCCGAGATCCACCGCCGCTCCCCGCCGAGATCCCCCGCCGCTCCCCGCCGAGATCCCCCGCCGCTCCCCGCCGAGATCCCCCACCGCTCCCCGCCGAGATCCCCCGCCGCTCCCCACCGAGATCCACCGCCGCTCCCCGCCGAGATCCACCGCCGCTCCCCGCCGAGATCCACCGCCGCTCCCCGCCGAGATCCACCGCCGCTCCCCGCCGAGATCCACCGCCGCTCCCCGCCGAGATCCACCGCCGCTCCCCGCCGAGATCCACCGCCGAGATCCACCGCTGCTCCCCGCCGAGATCCACCGCCGCTCGCCGCCGAGATCCACTGCCGCTCCCCGCCGCTCCCCGCCGAGATCCACCGCCGCTCCCCGCCGAGATCCACCGCCGCTCCCCGCCGAGATCCACCGCCGCTCCCCGCCGAGATCCACCGCCGCTCCCCGCCGAGATCCACCGCCGCTCCCCGCCGAGATCCACCGCCGCTCCCCGCCGATCCACCGCTGGTCGCCACGCCGCTTTACACGCCGCTGTCCCTGCCCGCCACGCCGCTGTTCCCGCCGCTGTCCCTGCCCGCCGATCCACCTCTGCTGCCCGCCACGCCGCTGTCCCTGGTCGCCACCGTCCCCTTTCAGTCGCACCCACCTTTTTCAGCCGCCGCTGCACCCGATCGGCCGCCGCCTCCATCGGCTGCCACTGCACCTAATCGGCTCCCCCCCTCCATGTGCTGCCTCCCCCCCTCCATGTGCTGCCTCCCCCCCTCCATGTGCTGCCTCCCCTCCCCCCCTCCATGTGCTGCCTCCCCTCCCCCCCTCCATGTGCTGCCTCCCCTTCCCCCCTCCATGTGCTGCCTCCCCTTCCCCCCTCCATGTGCTGCCTCCCCTTCCCCCCTCCATGTGCTGCCTCCCCTCCCCCCCTCCATGTGCTGACTTCCCCCTCCCCCCCTCCATGTGCTGCCTTCCCCCCTCCATGTGCTGCCTCCCCCCCATGTGCTGCCTCCCCCCCATGTGCTGCCTCCCCCCCATGTGCTGCCTCCCCCCCCATGTGCTGCCTCCCCCCTCCCTCCATGTGCTGCCTTCCCCCCATGTGCTGCCTTCCCCCCCATGTGCTGCCTCCCCCCCCATGTGCTGCCTCCCCCCCCATGTGCTGCCTCCCCCCCCATGTGCTGCCTCCCCCCCATGTGCTGCCTCCCCCCCCATGTGCTGCCTCCCCCCCCATGTGCTGCCTCCCCCCCCCATGTGCTGCCTCCCCACCCCATGTGCTGCCTCCCCCCCCCATGTGCTGCCTCCCCACCCCATGTGCTGCCTCCCCCCCCATGTGCTGCCTCCCCCCCCCATGTGCTGCCTCCCCCCCCATGTGCTGCCTCCCCCCCCATGTGCTGCCTCCCCCCCCATGTGCTGCCTCCCCCCCCCATGTGCTGCCTCCCCCCCCATGTGCTGCCTCCCCCCTCCCTCCATGTGCTGCCTCCCCCCCATGTGCTGCCTCCCCCCTCCCATCAGACTCTGCCCCCCTCCCTGATCTGCTGCCTGCTCTCTCCCATCCTTTTCACCCTCCTTCATCTGCTGCCTCTTCTGTCTGCTGTGATTCTGCTGCCTAGATCCATCCTGTAAGGTAGGTATCCCCATCTCACCCCCCCATCCTCTGCCGCTCCTCCATCCGCTGCGCCATTTCCCATCATCCATCCGCTGCGCCCTTTCCCATCCTCTGCCGCTCCTCCACCCGCTGCGCCCTTTCCCATCTTCCACCCGCTGCGCCCTTTCCCATCTTCCATTCGCTGCGCTCTTTCTCATCTGCCGCCCCGCCCTCTCGCATCGCATTATCCAGCGCAGTTGCTCGCTTCCAGACTGCAGTGGATGATGCGATACGAGACTCGTGCATTGCTCTCACGTTTGGCACTGGTCTTAGTGGCAGGCGCTCTTTTTTTTTTTTTTTTTTACTGATGTCTGTATTTTTTATTTCGCCAAACTAATTTTTTTTGTATGGGGGGGGGGGGGCTAGTTTCCAAAATGGGATCACATGTGGGGGAGCTCCATTGTTTAGGCACCTCAGGGGGGTCTCCAAATGAAACATGGCGTCTGCTAATAATTCCAATCAATTTTACTGTGAAATGGCGCTCCTTCTCTTCTGAGCCCCGCCGTACGCCCAAACAATTGATTTCCACCACATATGAGGTATCGTCGTACTCAGGAGAAATTGCACAATACATTTTATGGTGCATTTTTTTCTGATACCCTTGTGGAAAAAAAAGCTACCTGTTTGAAAAAACAATTTTGTGGTAAAAAAAAGAATAAAATATTTTCACGGCTGAACATTACAAACGCTTGTGAAGCCTCCAGGGGTTCAAAGTGCTCACTAAACAGCTAGATAAATTCCATGAGGGGTCTAGTTTCCAAAATGGGGTCAATTGTGGGGGAGCTCCATTGTTTAGGCACTTCAGGGGGGTCTCCAAATGAAACATGGCGTCCGCTAATAATTCCAACCAATTTTGCTGTGAAATGGCGCTCCTTGCCTTCCGAGTCCTGCCGTGCGCCCAAACATTTGATTTCCACCACATATGGGGTATCTGCGTACTCAGGAGAAAATGCACCATAAATTTTATGGTGCATTTTTTCCTGATACCCTTGTGATAAAAAAAGCTACCTGGTTGAAGCAACAGTTTTGTGGTAAAAAATTTTTTTTTTCTTTTCACGGCTCAACGTTATAAACTTCTGTGAAGCCCCCAGGGGTTCAAAGTGCACATCAAACATCTAGAAAAAATATCTGAGGGCTCTAGTTTCCAAAATGGGGTCATTTGTGGGGGAGCTCCATTGTTTAGGCACCTCAGGGGGTCTTCAAACCCGACATGGCGTCCGCTAATGAGTGCAGCTAATTTTGCACTCAAAAATTCAAATTGCGCTCCTTGCCTTCCGAGTCCTGCCGTGCGCCCAAACATTTGATTACCACCACATATGGGGTATCTGCGTACTCAGGAGAAAATGCACGATACATTTTATGATGCATTTTTCCTGATACCCTTGTGAAAATACTAATTTTTATGGCTAAAGTAACATTTTTGTGTTAAAAAAGTAAAATTTTCATTTTTTCGTCTACATTGCTTTGGTTGCTGTGAAGCTCCTAAAGGGTTAATAAACTTCTTGGATGTGGTTTTGAGCAGAGTGAGGGGTGCAGATTTTAGAATTGGGTCACTTTTGGGTATTTTCTGTCGCCTAGGTTTCTCAAATCACTCCAAATGTGATGTGGTACCTAAACAATTTTTTTTTGTAAATTTTGTTGGAAAAATGAGAAATTGGTGATGAACTTTGAACCCTTCTAACTTCCTAACGGAATTTTTTTTTTTTCAAAAATTGCGCTGGTGTAAAGTAGACATGTGGGAAATGTTATTTAGTAACTTTTTTGTGTGACATATTTCTCAGATTTATGGGCATAAAATTTCAAATTTTGAAAATTGCAAAATTTTCAAAATTTTCGCTAAATTTCCGAAATTTTCACAAATAAACGCAAAACATATCGGCCTAAATTTACCACTGACATGAAGTACAATATGTCACGAAAAAACAATGTCAGAATCGCCAGGATCCGTTGAAGTGTTCCAGAGTTATAACCTGTCAAAGTGACACTGGTCAAAATTGCAAAAAATGGCCGGGTCTTTAAGGTGAAAACAGGCTGGGGGCTGAAGGGGTTAATGTTAACCTTTTTTCTTTATAACAATTTGGGTTTTTGCAACAGCTATTTCAGTTTCATATATCAAATAACTGATGGACTGAGTAATATTTCTGCATTGAAATGAGGTTTATTGTACTAACAGAAAATGTGCAATCCGCATCTAAACAAAATTTGACCGGTGCAAAAGTATGGGCACCCTTATCAATTTCTTGATTTGAACACTACTAACTACTTTTTACTGACTTACTAAACCACTAAATTGGTTTTGTAACCTCATTGAGCTTTGAACTTCATAGGCAGGTGTATCCAATCATGAGAAAAGGTATTTAAGGTGGCCACTTACAAGTTGTTCTCCTATTTGAATCTCCTATGAAGAGTGGCATCATGGGCTCCTCAAAACAACTCTCAAATGATCTGAAAACAAAGATTATTCAACATAGTTGTTCAGGAGAAGGATACAAAAAGTTGTCTCAGAGATTTAAACTGTCAGTTTCCACTGTGAGGAACATAGTAAGGAAATGGAAGAACACAGGTATAGTTCTTGTTAAGCCCAGAAGTGGCAGGCCAAGAAAAATATCAGAAAGGCAGAGAAGAAGAATGGTGAGAACAGTCAAGGACAATCCACAGACCACCTCCAAAGACCTGCAGCATCATCTTTCTGCAGATGGTGTCAATGTGCATCGGTCAACAATACAGCGCACGTTGCACAAGGAGAAGCTGTATGGGAGAGTGATGCGAAAGAAGCCGTTTCTGCAAGCACGCCACAAACAGACAGAGTCGCCTGAGGTATGCAAAAGCACATTTGGACAAGCCAGTTACATTTTGACAGAAGGTCCTGTGGACTGATGAAACAAAGATTGAGTTGTTTGGTGATACAAAAAGGCATTGTGCATGAAGGCAAACAAACACGGCATTCCAAGAAAAGCACTTGCTACCCACAGTAAAATTTGGTGGAGGGTCCATCATGCTTTGGGGCTGTGTGGCCAATGCCGGCACCGGGAATCTTGTTAAAGTGGAGGGTCGCATGGATTCAATTCAGTATCAGCAGATTATTGACAATAATGTGCAAGAATCAGTGACGAAGTTGAAGTTACGCAGGGGATGGATATTTCAGCAAGACAATGATCCAAAACACCGCTCCAAATCTACTCAGGCATTCATGCAGAGGAACAATTACAATGTTCTGGAATGGCCATGCCAGTCCCCAGACCTGAATATCATTGAAAATCTGTGGGATGATTTGAAGCGTGCTGTCCATGCTCGGCGACCATCAAACTTAACTGAACTGGAATTGTTTTGTAAACAGGAATGGTCAAATATACCTTCATCCAGGATCCAGGAACTCATTAAAAGCTACAGGAAGCGACTAGAGGCTGTTATTTTTGCAAAAGGAGGATCTACAAAATATTAATGTCACTTTTATGTTGAGGTGCCCATACTTTTGCTCCGGTCAAATTTTGTTTAAATGCGGATTGCACATTTTCTGTTAGTACAAAAAAACCTCATTTCAATCCAGAAATATTACTCAGTCCATCAGTTATTAGATATATGAAACTTGAAATAGCTGTTGTAAAAACCCAAATTGTTCTAAAGATAAAAGGTTAACATTAATAGGGGTGCCTAAACTTTTTCATATGACTGTATATCTATGTACGTCAGTGTATATGACTGTATATAGATTTATGTCTGTTTATATGTGTTTGTCTGAATTAGTTTTTAAATATGCATATATACGTATGCCTGCATATGTACATATCTGTGTATGTGAGTCTTTGTGTGTGGATGGGGCCCACTAAGACCCTTTCTCCCGGAGCCCACAAAAGTGAGCAGATTGCATAACCTACGCAGTATTTAAGTAAGACATATCCCTGCACAAGTCTGATATGCGTTGCATAAAATTCCTTTCAATTTCACTTTCACCCACTTAATCTTATTTTCCCATCTAAAATTCCATGTCAGAGACCCACGCCTTACAGACTCCAGAGCCGAAGGTTATAACTGTGAGAAAGAAATTCAAATTGTTCTTTCTCTTGGATATTTCAAGTGTATGGTAGGATATTGCCGTATTCTTGCCTTTCCTGCTTCTTAGCCCCGTCTTACAGATGATGGTGACATGATTCTGTGGCACTTACTAATCTACAACTAGGAATGGTTCTCCTCCTGTACTTGCTATGTACAGCTGTCCTCAAAGATTTCATAGCACTCTTGTCAAAAAATGGCTGGAGGAGCGTGTGACCAGATCTATCAACACAAGGCAAGGGAAAACTGTTTATAATTGGAGGAAGCTTTTGGAAAAGCTCTGGTCACTTGCTCCTCCATCAGCTCCTATTTTATGGACAAGAGAGATGTGTTGTCTGTGAGGAAAGAGGAAAACCTGTAAAACATATACTGTATATTAGAAAGTGACACAAAATCACGTCCACAACACGTGTCAAAATATCGATATGGTCGTTGGTCCCATTAACTCTTTACAAACATAACCTAATGGTATGTCAGATGTTGAATTTCGTTCTTTGACGCAGGCTCAGGAACTGAGGCCGCATCTTTGCTGGCAGATAATGGTTGATGATGATCATCTGCCTCTAACAGCCACGATTGGAGTACTGTCTACAGCTGCTAACTTGCTAAATACCGCTGTCAATCTCTGAACTGTGATATTTCCAGCACGTGGCTTGGGGACACGCTATTATACCTGCCCACTGGTATGCTCAAGGGGTGCTGATGGTTCGCCATGATGGCCAAGGGTGCGCTGAACCCCCCTCCCCATGCCTGTCCTGATGGTACTCCTATGAGAATCAGTCTGTGTCTGGCATTCCTAGATTGTGATTTTAACTATTTACAGCAATATTATGGTATTGCTGTGTATATTACAAGCAATCGGATAATTGAAAGGTCAAGTCCCATAATGGGACTACAAAATAAAGTGAAAAGTAAAAAAAAAAAAGTTTTTTTAAAAAGTGAAAAAAAAATACAATAAATTAGGTTAGCAGTCTTTTACCTCATAACAATGTATACAGGGGAAAAAAATACCCATATGCATTATCACTGTGTCCATAAAAGTCTCAAGTATCAAGATATAAAATGAATTACCCCGATTTGTAAACACTGTAAGGCCCTGTGCGCACTAGGCGTTTTTACCCGTGGTTTTGCTGCAGAAATTTCTTGGGAAATGTTTGTAATCTTCCTGCAGACATTTCCCAGCAAAACCTATGGGAACAAAAATAGCTGTGAACACTGCGTTTTTTTCTCAAGAAAATTCTTTCTGAAGATTTTCTTGAGAAAATTTCTTGAGAAAATGTGCATGTCACTTCTTTTCCGCAGGTACCTGCGGTATTTCACTCCATTCACTGTAATGTAATCGCGAAATACCGCGGGTATACCGCAGGTAGCAAATGATGTGCGGTATACCCCCGGTATAGCCGCGATTTACCTGCGGTAATGTTCATCGCTGCCTGCGGTTTTGCAGGAAGTGATGTCATTATGACAGAAGAGGAAGCGGAGCAGAGTAAACACACACATTACACTCCCTGGACGCCACACAAAAGCACTTCTGTGTGACCTCCAGGTGCCCGTGCAGTCTGTGTCCCGCTCCGGCCCCGCGGCTGCCCACCCTGCAGTGTCAGTGTCTGCCCACAGTGTCAGCAGCTTGTCACCCTACAAAGCCTGCAGCCGCGGGGATGCCGAGCGCTGCTGTCAGGAGGTGAGATGAGATCATTACCTGCGGTGATGATCTCCTGCCTCCTGACGTCACCGCTGTCACTGCCGTCTATGCCCGCGGCCCGAGACTGTCACTAGCGGTGACGTCACGGGCTTTCGCGATACTGCTGGGAACGTGGCGGGCATAGAAGTCAGTGACAGCGCTGATGGCAGGACTGGAGGAGATCATCACAGCAGGTAATGATCTCATCTAACCTCCTGACAGCAGCGCTCGTCATCCCCTGCAGTGACCTGGGCTGACCTATTGAGGTTAGCTCAGGTCACTGCACTACTCTCCCAGCCAATGGGGAACATTCTGGCCTTCATTGACTGGGACAGTGACTATGGTATGGATGCCGTGGGAGCTCATTATTGGATTACGCCGGAACAGGATTTGATTTTTCTTGTCAATAAACTGGTGAAAGAGGGAATGTGGGGAGTATTTTTTCAAATAAAACTTTTTTTGTTGTCTATTTTTTATTTCTTACTGACTGGGTTGGTGATGTCGGGTATCTGATAGACGCTTGACATCACTATCCCCAGGGCTTGATGTGATGCCAGGTGACATTACACATCTGGTATCAACCCCATATATTACCCCGTTTGCCACCGCACCAGGGCAACGGGAACAGTTGGGGCGAAGCGCCAGGATTGGCACATCTAATGGATGAGCCACTTCTGGGTTGGCTGTGACCTGCTATTTTTAGGCTGGGGAGTGTCCAATAACAGTGGACCTCCCTAGTCTGAGAATATCAGACCACAGCTGTCCGCTTTACCTTGGCTGGTGATCCAATTTGGGGGGGACCCCACGTTTTTTGTTTTAAATAATTTATTTAATCTAAAATAACAGCGTGGGGTGCCCTCTGTTTTGGATTACCAGCCAAGGTGAAGCTGCCAGCTGTGGTCTGCAGGCTTTAGCCGTCTGCTTTACCCTAGCTGGCTACAAAAGATGGGGGAACCTCACGTCATTTGTTTTTAAATTATTTATTTATTTTTTGGCTAAATACAAGGCTAGACACCCTTTATTGCCACATGAAAGTCACTAAAGGGTGCCAGCTTAGAATATGCAGGGGGGTGGGACATTATATAGGTCTTTCTCATCTATCTATCTATCTATCTATCTATCCCTCTATCCATTATCTATCTATTATCTATTATCTATATTATTTATTGCAGTTCAGCATAAAAAAAACGCAGGGACCAACCTGCAGAAAAACCGCGGCAAAAACGTGGCAAAATCGCGGCAAAAACGCATGCGTTTTTCCCGCGGTTTTGGTGCGTTTTTTTACCGCAGGTGCGGTAATCTTCAACTCCCAGAAGTTTTTCAAGAAATTTTCTAGAGAAAAATCACTTTTCTAGTGCGCACATAGCCTAAGGAGAGAAAAAACAATCAAAATGCCAGAATGCTGGATTTTTTAGCAACAGTACAAAAGGAGCAATAAACGGCAATCAAAACACCGCATTTGCCTCAAAATGATATTAATAAAAATGGCGGCTCAGTGCACAGAAAACAAGGCCTCACATAGCTGCATCAACCGAAAACTGAAAGCGTTACGAGTCTTGGAAAATGGTGACATATGCGTAGTTTTTATTATTTTATTTTTTTGTAAAAATTTCCAATTTTCTTTTCTACCTCTTAAATAAAAAAAACCCTATCATGTTTGATATCTAGAGAATCACTGTCATTTTTAACTGTATAATAAGTGCTGTAAATATAAAACCCCAAAACTATTTTGGAATTGCTCTTTTTCCCAATTTTGCCGCACTTAGAAATTTATTCCCGCTTTCCTGTACAACACATCATAAAATGAACCATCCTAATAGTCATGTTCTGTACAAGGGTAAAATAATGTAATGGCAATATAACATTAGGTAATATTGCGTATTTAGGACATTAACAGATTATAATAATGTACTTTGTTGTCATTGGTATTAAGTATCTCTTCTGCATACACTCAATACAGAAACTGTTAAAATCTTAAAAATCACATAAAAATTAAACCTGGCCATACACTGTGGATTTACATCAGAAAGGGGGGAGCCAGCACTGCTTGAAAATGGCATGCGAAAAATTAAAAGTGTAAATTTACAAATAATTCCAACTGTACTACAATACAAAAATGAGATTTTTAGCAAAAAAATTGATCAACCTCTTGAGCCACCCATGCCACGTCACGGCAAATTTTTTTGCATGCCATTCTCAGGCAGTGCTGGCTCCCCCCTTTCTCTACTGTGGATTTACAGTACATTGGCTGAACTAGCTGAATTTGGCTAGCCTAGGCATCTATTAAATGTGTATGAACTATTCAGTCAGCTCGTTCAACATATGTCACAGTGAGTAAAAGGATAGGTTATAATGATTTTTAATATGTTTAATTCTTCGTTCTCAAGATAATCAACCGCCATTAAAAAAACATGATGCAATTAAAGGGTCAGTCACCAATACTCCAAATATGCATTTTTTTTTTAAAAGGTAGTTCCAGTATGAACGTGTAATAACCCACATCAGTGAAGATTGCAGCAATGGCATTAGTAGATTATGTTATTAGATATTGTTGTAGATAGATTATAATTCTACATAGTTCTTGAGACAGTGCAGGAAATCTTCTTTTGACATAAAGATAATTTACAGATCATTAAGGAAGCACACAAGCCCATACCAAAGCTTCATTGTACGACCGGTGGTAATACATCTCAGATTTCACGTTCCAGTAGGCGAACAGGTTGTCGAGACGTACAATCTATAAATACAAATAGAGTGAGGGAGGAAATTTCTGGTTACATTCTAAATAACATAATACTGAAAAACAATCCTAGATAATATGTGTCACCTAACTGACTGCCAAGCTGAGAAATAGGGACAGTAATGTTTTCCAATAACTTTCTGGGACAAAGCTAGCGACTGTCAGTACAATCCTATCTGAAAGGGAACCCGTCACATTGTACATGCAGTCCTGTCTGTGGACAGCATGGTATAAAGAAAGAAAAGCCAAGCAGAATGATATGTAGCTTTGTTAAAAAAGATTCTGCATGACCTGTAATGTATTCCTTGAAATCCTTGGTGTTTACATATCCAGTGGGCGGTCTTGGTAAGTGATTGACATCGATTTAATTGGAAGTTGTTCACTTTTTTATGTTTACAAGTAAAAAATACGCCAGCAGCAATGCTGCTGTAAAAACGTCAAAGAAAGCCAAAAAATACACTTCAGAAAAAATACAGCAAGTGGTTTCTTGAAGTTGAAGTGTCATCTCCTTGAAACACTCAGCAGGTTTGCCAGAGTTTAAAAGATGTTGTGTGACCCTATACTGGCCAACTGTTCTCCAACAGATAATATCAGGAAAATAGGAGAGAATCTACTATGTCTGGTTCTTTTTTCTCATTGGAGATGAGTTACTGTCAGACCCCACTAATCCGGTCTACCTTATTATGAAATAAACATGCACACTGATTGTCACGAGGCTTCCAGGCCATACAAAAATTGACAATTTTGGTGTTGCGTATGATGCTAAATTACCTTGTAAAACAACTTGGAAGATTCATCATGTAGGCATGGATTCCAATTTTTATCGGATGTCTGTAAAAACACAAATTAACAATACATTATTTTCTAATAGTGTGGTTTACTGAGAAGATTTCTAATGCAGTGGATTCATCAACATCGATTATTTTGATCCAAGAGCGTTTGACTCATTAATAATTGAACACCTTCCTGCGTTGAGCCACAAATCTTTCTGTAGTCCCTGACATGAGTATGACGTCTTGTGTAAGGTACACCACAGCTTGTCCTGAATTAGGCAAACTGTGGCATCACACCAGCCATCGCGCCCCTGTTCTGCCCCAGCTCTGCCCATCATGATAGAGCAGGGAAAAATTCTCATGAATCCCAAGCTGAGCAAAAAATTGCAGCTTTTCAAAGCAATATGTGTCAGACATTTTGTGAAATTGAGTGCCTATTTAGGGGCCTAAGTATTTATGAGCAAAAGAACAACCTAAAAAACTTGAAAGCCTGCCAAGCTATCACTGACAGAAAAATTGAGACATGGGAATGTAGACATCATAAAACATTATGGTGTTCCTGTATCGAAAGTGATGAAAGTTATTATAGAACTTTTGATTGATTTTATGCTGAAAAACGGTTTACATTCAATGATTTATTTAAAGGGTTGTCCAGTATACACAAGATAGCGGATAATTTATAGACCGGTGGAAGTCTGACGACTAGAACTCAGCAGAACATTGCCCTTTTATAACCATTATCCCTATAAACAGTGTAATGGCATGCCTGACTGACACTATGTTTATTCTTTATGGGTCTGCCAGAAAAAGTTGAGCACTTGGTGGCCCCATAGGAAATGAATGGCACAGGGTCGGACATGCATTCTACCACTCCATTCTAAAAGGGGGATAAAAGCTTCCCATTCTGCTGATGGGTGCAAGTCTTAGCAGTTATAAACCCACTGGTCTATAAGTTATCATCTATTCAGTAGGCTTATCTTCATGGGACAAGCCCTTCAACGGCTCACTACCAGGACAAAACACAAAGCATATGACTTACTAGGATAACCTGTTTGGGAAGGTTATTTCTAGCTTTCTCTGTGAACATCAATATGCAAATAAGATGTTAAGAAGAAAATGTGTATTTATGAGTCACTTCTATTTACTAACAGCAACACTTTTTTTAACCACTTATATGCTTTATGACCACCAAACTATTAGCAATGAAATAATCCTCCAGTTACCATGTTCTCTAAAAGTCTACAACCTGATTGTTGCGCATTGATTATTATGGTATTAACTCATCGGAATAGTCAAGATGCAGTACCCTAGGGGTAAGTAATCGAATCTCTACACTCATCATATTACCAATAAAATAGCCTTATCACATTACCAGTGAAGGCTAAATGGAAACCACTGATTCCCTCCCTTGGAGCACAAAGCTGGACAGACTGGAATAGCTGCTACTGGTCTTTCCTGTGGCAAAATGAAGCATACACAATTGTTTGACATATAACAAAGCTACCTTACACTTGTACAGGTTTGTAAAACGGGCATGGTGACCTCAGGATGCCACCGATGACAAATGGAAGTGGCTGGCTTTACAATGCAAAATAACCAAGCCCTAAAGCTACAGCAAAGGTGACAGGACTTCTACAGAATGAGAAATCATCATACTATACTGGTTTCCTTGTGAGAGAAACACTATTTTCATCCATAAGGCTACAGCAATGGGATTCAGTGGGTACAGAAGGTATTCAGACCCCTTTACATTTTTCAATCTTTGTTTCAATGCAGCCATTTGGTAAATTCAATAAAGTTCTTTTTTTTTCTCATTAATGTACACTCTACACCCCATCTTCACAGAAAAAAAAACAGAAATGTAGACATTTTTGTACATTTATTAAACAAGAAAAACTGAAATATCACCCTTTTGAGCTAGTACAGCCATGAGTCTTCTTAGGAATGATGCAACAAGTTTTTCCCACCTGGATTTGGGGATCTTCTGGCATTCTTCCTTGCAGATCCTCTCCAGTTCCGTCAGGTTGGATGGTGAACGTTGGTGGACAGTCATTTTCAAGTCTCTCCAGAGATGCTCAATTGGGTTTAGGTCAGGGCTCTGGCTGGGCCAGTCAAGAATGGTCACAGAGATGTTCTGAAGCAACTCCTTTGTTATTTTAGCTGTGTGCTTAGGGTCATTGTCTTGTTGGAAGGTGAACCTTCGGCCAAGTCTGAGGTCCAAAGCACACTGGAAAAGGTTTTCTTCCAGGATATTTCTATACTTGTCCGCATTCATCTTTCCTTCAATTGCAACCAGTCGTCCTGTCCCTGCAGCTGAAAAACACCCCTATAGCATGATGCTGCCACCACCATATTTCACTATTGGGATTGTATTGGGCAGGTGATGAGCAGTACCTGGTTTCTCCAAACATACAAACTTAGAATTATCACCAAAAAGTTCTATCTTCGGCTCATCAGACCAGAGAATCTTATTTTTCATAATCTGGGAGTCCTTCATGTGTTTTTTTGCAAACTCTATGCGGTCTTTCATATGTCTTGCACTAAGGAGAGGCTTCCGTTGGGCCACTCTGCTATAAAGGCCCGAATGGTGGAGAGCTGCAGTGATAATTGACTTTGTGGAACTTTTTCCCATCTCCCTACTGCATCTCTGGAGCTCAGCCACAGTGATCTTGGGGTTCTGATTTGCCTCTCTCACCAAGGCTCTTCTCCCACGATTGCTTACTTTCCCTGGACAGCCAGGTCTAGGAAGAGTTCTGGTGGTCTCAAGCTTTTTCCATTTAAGGATTATGGAGGCCACTATGCTCTTAGGCACCTGGAGTACTACAGAAATTCTTTTGTAACCTTGGCCAGATCTATGCTTGCCACAATTCTGTCTCTGAACTCCTTGGGAAGTTCCTTTAACCTCATGATTCTCATTTGGTCTGACATGCACTGTGAGCTGTGAGGTCTTATATAGACAGGTATGTGCCTTTCCAAATCAAGTCCTATCAGTTTAATTAAACACAGCTGGACTCCAATGAAGGAGTAGAACCATCTCATGGAGGATTACAAGGAAATGTGACTTAAATATGAGGGTCTGAGCAAAGGGTCTGAATACTTCTGACCATGTGATATTACAGTTTTTCTTGATTAATAAATTTTCAAAAATTTCTATATTTTTGTTTTTTTCTGTCAAGATGGGGTGCAGAGTGTTCCTTTTTTGTTTTCTCATTAAAGACTTTTTTTGAATTTAACAAGTGAAACAAAAAGTGAAAAATTTAAAGGGGTCTGAATACTTTCCGTACCCACTGTAGGTGGCAACTAACCCTTTTATTCTTCTATATAATTAATATTACTCTGATTTATGAAATTACAACCCACATTTTCGAAAACAAAAAATATAATTGGAGTGATCTGCACCAAGTTTATTGATGGTGCATATTTCTTAATAGATGAGGTACATTTTATGAGCAGTCATAGGTTAGAGACATAATTTGCATCATGTTCTAGATTTCTTCTCCATGTTTATAACTGGGTTGCCTAGTACATCACATCATCTGATTATTGGCTCCAATCTGGTGGAAAAATGATTAAAAAACACCCACAGTCACTTTTCAGATCTGCGTTACTTCTCCGCACTCTGCAGTGTGTTCCACTATTCCTGTCTTTCTCATTCACCAGAGGACATCAGATGAATACTGCAGCCAGTTAGGGGCCACTGATCAGCTGCAGCCTTTCATTTCATCCAATAGGTAAAAAAAAAGAGGGCCACAGGAGATAAGCAGAAGACACAGTGCTAGGTATGGAGAAGTTGGTCATGGAAGTATCTTTATCATTTACAAGTTCACCTTGGTGCCAGAAATGAGGTGTAAAACTGTGGCAGATCCTTTTAAGACCAAACCACTATCTGAAAACTAGGGCCACATTTCTCAGCACTTTTCATTTCTGCAAAGTGCAGAGAAGAGTAACAACTTGCATAATATATGTGGTTCTTTGCATTCAAAAGCTGAGGGCTCCCTAGTAAATGTCGTAACGTTTTGAACTCTTGTGCTCCTCCCACACTAATCAGGTCCAGCTGAATTTTGTATTATCCTCCATATCTGAGGCTGAGTGTAGAGCATAGTAGACATCTGAGGCATTTATCAATCCACTGGGATTCTCCTTGATATACATTCTAATATCAGTAATTCTAAGCTCACTATGTAAAGTTCTTGATGCTGTACTCGACTACTGTATTTTGTACAAAGACATGCCTGTATTCGGAACGGTTTTTGGTTACTAAGTTGATATATATCTTACTGAAAGATGCTATCTCAAGAACAAAAAGAGTCCATGTGACTGTAATTCCATATCTTAAGTTGGCTATGAGTCGGTATCAAATATATCACTTATTAGGAGTACATTATAAATACCTGCAGACTGAGGTTCTGAAGTGAGACACCAAAGGAAAGCGGGCTCTCGGGATTTGTTACCTTTGGCATATAAAAGGAAAAAAATGGATTAATAACTAGAATCAACAGGCAATGCTCACTTTATATTGCACAACATAATATGATCACTAAATACAAGCACATATTGCATTAAAGCACCACTGTATAACTAATGTCCGTTCCCTGCCCCAGTAAAATACCAGCTGCCGTCTTGTACTCTTCCGCACTGACATCTTGGGTCCGCAGCCCCTGACTGACCGGAAATCAGAGTTAACAGTCACAAGTTCTCTATGCAAGTCTATGAGAGCCTCGTTCTGGTTCTCACAGACTTACATAGAGAAGGGACTTCCGATCCACCAAGCAAACCCTACAGGTATTCACCTAGCCACAAAATGAGGAACAGGACCAAAGCGGCACTGGGATAAGAAGAAAATACCAGCTGGTATTATACTACATGGAACATACAGTATTGAAACCACCTCAGTGGTGAAATAGAAAAAAAAATGCCAAAGTGGTGCTTTAAAAGATATCTCGTAATTACTAGGTAGAGGAATGTTGGGACAATTATAGTTGTTAATATGGATGGGCGAACCCCCAAATGTTCTGTGTTTGGGAGACTCGCCCGAACGTTTTGTAAAGTTTGCAATCGGGTTCTGATATAACGCGAACTTGCGTCCGACCCCGAACTTGGACTTTACACTTATGTGATGGGGTGGGGGGGGGCTATAAAATAAAATATACAGTTAATAATAAACATTGTCATTATACTTACAGGTCACGCAACGCATCCTGCAGACTGTCTCCCACCGCTTCTCCTTCCGAGTACGATCATCGCAGTGCCGCCCAGTAACAAAAGGACCTTCCGTGACGTCATAGCATGTGACCAGTCATGTGTGTATTATCTCATTGGCTACAGACTGGTCACATGGCTATGATGTCATGCTAGGTCCTGTCAGTGCATCTCGCCAGTATGTGGTGCTCGCCAGAGCATCTCAGTACTCAGTATACTCGGCGAGTGCAGTGTACCAACGAGATGCTCGGGCAAATGCTTGGCTCCCCGTCCATGCATGTCAGCGCTTTTTTACAGAGTCAGCCCACATGTAAGGATTGGCTGCCACAGCCGGTGAATCGCGGCGCCAGGAATCAGGTGATCGGAGATTACTGTTGCTATAGTAACCCGCCCGTCAGGTTACTTTGGCAACGGTGGCAGCGGTGACATCACCGCTTACCAACCTGCAGCTTCTGCTCACTCATTGAGTGATTACACAGCACAGGGGAGCAGAAGCATTCTTCCTCCCCTGTGCTATCAGATATAGCAGAGCTGCATGGGGTGAAGAAGAAAGAAGACAGAAGACCAGGATCGTGGAGGGGTGAGAGGGAGTAATAAACATGGAATCCCTGAGTATGTCTGCGTATTTATTTCTAACAAAGTATTTTTTCTGTGTGTGGTGTTTTTTTTTCACCCTTTATTGGAGATACTTAATGGCGGGTCAAACTTGCCTGACAATAAGAATCTCTGGCTTAATACTAGCTGGTAAAACTAAGCTGGTATTAACCCCTTATTACCCAGCGTGCCACCCGGCACCAGGGCCGCTGGAAAAGTTGGATACAGTGCCAGAAGATGGCGCTTCTATGAACGCTCCATTTTCGGGAGAAGCTGCGGACTACAATTCTCAGCGGGGAGGGTCCAGAAAGCTTGGGCCAACCTGCGCTGAGGATTCCAATCCCAACTGGCTGGACACAAAAATAGGGAGAAGCCCATGTTTTTTTTAATTATTTAATGAAATTCAAGAAATAATTAAAAAAAAAAGGGCTTCCCTATATTTTTGGTTCCCAGCTGGGGGTTGGGGGCAGCCTGTACCTGCCTGCTGTATCTGGCTAGCATAAAAAAATATGGCAAAGCCCACATCATTTTTTTTTTTTTTTTTTTTTTAGTTTTTTGGGAAAAAACAAAAAGAAAAAAAAAAAAAGAAAAAAAAAAGGTTTCCCTGGATTTTCCATTGCTAGTGAAGGTAACACCAAGCAGTGGGGGTTAGCAGCCAGTAACTGCTTGGATTACCCTTAGCTAGCAATAGAAAATGCAGCGGGAGCCCACGCATTTATTTTTTTTTTTATTTAAAAAAAAAGAAGGGAATTTTGTTTACTTACCGTAAATTCCTTTTCTTCTAGCTCTAATTGGGAGACCCAGACAATTGGGTGTATAGGCTATGCCTCCGGAGGCCGCACAAAGTATTACACTCAAAAGTGTTAAGCCCCTCCCCTTCTGCCTATACACCCCCCGTGCTCCCACGGGCTCCTCAGTTTTGGTGCAAAAGCAAGAAGGAGGAAAAAGAATTAAAAACTGGTTTAAAGTAACTTCAATCCGAAGGAATATCGGAGAACTGAAACCATTCAACATGAACAACATGTGTACACAAAAAAACAGGGGCGGGTGCTGGGTCTCCCAATTAGAGCTAGAAGAAAAGGAATTTACGGTAAGTGAACAAAATTCCCTTCTTCTTTGTCGCTCTATTGGGAGACCCAGACAATTGGGACGTCCAAAAGCAGTCCCTGGGTGGGTAAAATAATACCTCGTAAGAGAGCCGTAAAACGGCCCCTTCCTACAGGTGGGCAACCGCCGCCTGAAGGACTCGTCTACCTAGGCTGGCATCCGCCGAAGCATAGGTATGCACCTGATAGTGCTTCGTGAAAGTGTGCAGGCTCGACCAGGTAGCCGCCTGACACACCTGCTGAGCCGTAGCCTGGTGCCTCAAAGCCCAGGACGCGCCCACGGCTCTGGTAGAATGGGCCTTCAGCCCTGAGGGAACCGGAAGCCCAGCCGAACGGTAAGCTTCGATAATTGGCTCCTTGATCCACCGAGCCAGGGTTGATTTGGAAGCCTGTGACCCATTACGCTGGCCAGCGACAAGGATAAAGAGTGCATCCGAGCGGCGCAGGGGCGCCGTACGAGAAATGTAGAGTCTGAGTGCTCTCACCAAATCTAACAAGTGCAAATCCTTTTCACATTGGTGAACTGGATGAGGATAAAAAGAAGGTAAGGAAATATCCTGATTGAGATGAAAGGGGGATACCACCTTAGGGAGAAATTCCGGAACCGGACGTAGAACCACCTTGTCCTGGTGAAACACCAGGAAAGGGGCTTGGCACAACAACGCTGCTAGCTCAGACACTCTCCGAAGGGAAGTGACTGCTACTAGAAAAACCACTCTCTGCGAAAGTCGTGAGAGGGAAATATCTCTCATTGGCTCGAATGGTGGTTTCTGAAGAACCATCAGCACCCTGTTTAGATCCCAGGGTTCTAACGGCCGCTTGAAAGGTGGAACTATGTGACAAACCCACTGCAGGAACGTGCGTACCTGTGGAAGTCTGGCTAGGCGCTTCTGGAAAAACACAGAGAGCGCTGAGACTTGTCCCTTAAGGGAGCCGAGCGACAAACCCTTTTCCAGTCCAGATTGAAGGAAGGACAGAAAAGTAGGTAATGCAAATGGCCAGGGAGAAAAACCCTGAGCAGAGCACCACGACAGAAAAATTTTCCACGTCCTGTGATAGATCTTGGCGGACGTTGGTTTCCTAGCCTGTCTCATAGTGGCAATGACGTCTTGAGATAACCCTGGAGACGCTAGGATCCAGGACTCAATGGCCACACAGTCAGGTTGAGGGCCGCAGAATTCAGATGGAAAAAACGGCCCTTGAGATAGCAAGTCTGTTCGGTCTGGTAGTGCCCACGGTTGGCCGACCGTGAGATGCCACAGATCCGGGTACCACGACCTCCTCGGCCAGTCTGGAGCGACGAGGATGGCGCGGCGGCAGTCGGCCCTGATCTTGCGTAACACTCTGGGCAACAGTGCCAGCGGAGGAAACACAGCGCTGCGTTGGCATGCCTCTTGAGAGGTGCCTTGATTAGCAGAACGTCCAAGTACGGGATCACCGAGTAACTCTGCGAGTGTAGGAGCGCTACTACAGTAGCCATAACCTTGGTAAAAACCCGTGGGGCTGTTGCCAGGCCGAACGGCAGTGCCACGAATTGCAGTTGTTCGTTTCCTATGGCGAAGCGCAAGAAGCGCTGGTGTTCTGGAGCAATCGGTACGTGGAGATAAGCATCTTTGATATCGATCGATGCAAGGAAATCTCCTTGGGACATTGAAGCGATGACGGAGCGGAGGGATTCCATCCTGAACCGTCTGGCTTTTACGTGTTTGTTGAGCAGTTTCAGGTCCAGGACCGGGCGGAAAGACCCGTCCTTCTTTGGGACTACAAACAAGTTGGAGTAAAAACCGTGGCTCTGTTGCTGGAGAGGAACAGGGATCACCACTCCTTCTACCTTCAGAGTGCGCAGCGCCTGCAGAAGAGCCTCGGCTCGCTCGGGAGGCGGGGATGACGTGAAGAATCGAGTCGGGGGACGAGAGGTGAACTCTATCTTGTAACCGTGAGACAGAATGTCTCTCACCCAGCGGTCTTTTATTTGTGGCAGCCAGGTGTCGCAAAAGCGGGAGAGCCTGCCACCGACCAAGGATGCTGCTAGAGGAGGTCGAAAGTCATGAGGAAGCCGCTTTGTTAGCGGCGCCTCCGGTGGTCTTTTTAGGACGTGACTTAGACCGCCATGCATCAGAGTTCCTTTGTTCTTTCTGAGACCTTTTGGACGAGGAGAATTGGGATCTGCCCTCGCCCCGAAAGGACCGAAACCTCGACTGCCCTCTCCTCTGTTGGGGTATGTTCTGTTTGGGCTGGGGTAAGGATGTATCCTTTTCCTTGGATTGTTTGATGATTTCATCCAAACGCTCGCCAAACAGCCTGTCGCCAGAAATTGGCAAACTGGTTAAGCGCTTTTTGGAAGCAGAATCTGCCTTCCATTCCCGTAGCCACAAGGCCCTGCGGAGTACCACCGAATTGGCGGCCGCAACCGCCGTACGGCTCGCAGAGTCTAGGACAGCATTAATAGCGTAAGACGCAAATGCCGAGGTCTGGGTGATAATGGATGCCACTTGTGGCGCGGACGTGCATGTGGCTGCTTCAATTTGCGCTTGACCTGCTGAGATAGCTTGTAGCGCCCATACGGCTGCGAATGCTGGGGCAAAAGAAGCTCCGATAGGTTCATAGATGGATTTCAACCAGAGCTCCATCTGCCTGTCAGTGGCATCTTTGAGCGAGGCCCCATCTTCCACTGCAAGTATGGATCTAGCCGCCAGTCTGGAGATTGGAGGATCCACTTTGGGACACTGAGTCCAACCTTTAACCACGTCAGGGGGAAAAGGATAACGTGTATCCTTAAGGCGCTTAGAAAAAACGCTTATCTGGACAAGCATGGTGATTCTGGACTGCCTCTCTGAAATCAGAGTGGTCTAGAAACATACTCGGTGTACGCTTGGGGAACCTGAAACAGAATTTCTCCTGCTGAGAAGCTGACTCCTCCGCCGGAGGAGTTGAGGGAGAAATATCCAGCATTTGATTGATGGACGCAATAAGATCGTTCACTATGGCGTCCCCGTCTGGAGTATTAAGATTGAGAACGCCCTCAGGATCAGAATCCTGATCAGCTGTCTCCGCATCATCAACCAGAGACTCCCCCCGCTGAGACCCTGAACAATATGATGTCGAGGGAAATTCTAAGCGAGCCCGCTTATTCGGTCTGGGACTGGGGTCTAAGTCAGAACCCTCAGCCTGTGATGTATGAGATACCCCGGGAGGACATTGTTGGTCCAACTGAGGGGGGCCAGGGAACAATGATTCAACAGAGTCCCTTTGCTGAGATACCGGCCTGGACTGCAAGGCTTCTAGTATCTTAGCCATAGTCTCAGAGAGTTTTGCAAACTCAGTCCCCGTCACCTGGACAGTGTCAACAGGTGGCTCCCCCTGGGCCCCTCTTAGCAGAGGCTCTGGCTGAAGAAGTGCCACAGGGGCCGAACATTGTACACAATGAGGGTCAGTGGGACCTGCCGGCAGCTGGGTCGTACAAGCGGCGCAGGCAGCATAATAAGCCTGTGTTTTGGCACCCCTGCCCTTGTGGGCGCCATGCTATTGTTTTCCCTGAGTAACACAATAGGGTATATAGCCAGAATGAACTGTGCTCATACAGTGAAAGAGTATACTATAAACAAATAATGTATCAATACACTACAGCACCATGGGGCTAGCACCAACAGGTGCTGCTTACCACCCGCTTTAAAGTGGTTGTGAGGCCACCAGAGACCGTGTCTGGGTCTCCCAGGGTTTGTCCCTCTCTGCAGCGTCGGAGGAGCTGACAGGAATGGCTGCGGCGTCCTGACGAGAGGAGGGAGCCGTGGGCGTGGCCGAGAAAGTGCGGGAACTGGTGCTCACACTGTGCACAGTGAGGGGGGTGGAGAATGGAAATCATACTCCAGCCCTCAGTGCTGCTCGTTCCGTGCAGCGTCCCGCCCTTCCCCTGCCTGTCAGGGCTGGGGGCGGGAGAAAAGGAAACTAGGCCGCAAGAAAGCCGGGGACTCGAGTATAAGCGTGGCCGCCGTAAAAGCGCGGCCGGCGCCGAAGTCCCCGGCGAACTACAAGTCCCAGCCGTGCCGCAGTTTCCCATGGCAGCGGCGGTTAGCGCGGTAGCCCCTACATATAAACACACTCAGCGACGCTGAGTGTGTAATGGCACAGTTTAACCCGGTCAGCGCCGCGGTCCCCGGTGCACTAGCACACCCAGCAAAGCTGAGGTGTTGCCGTGCGCGGTCCCCATAGGGATACAGAGTACCTTCAAGTAGCAGGGCCATGTCCCTGAACGGTACCCGGCTCCTATCCAGCAGGCTCCACAGGAGTTGTGGATGAAGCACGGTCTCAGTGCCTGGAGACCGATAGGATCCCACTTCGCCCAGAGCCCTGAGGGGGATGGGGAAGGAAAACAGCATGTGGGCTCCAGCCTCCGTACCCGCCATGGATACCTCAACCTTAACAACACCGCCGACAAGAGTGGGGTGAGAAGGGAGCATGCTGGGGGCCCTATATGGGCCCACTTTTCTTCCATCCGACCTGGTCAGCAGCTGCTGCTGACCAATCTGTGGAGCTGTGCTGTGCAGGTCTGCCTCCTTCGCACAAAGCAATAAAACTGAAAAGCCCGTGGGAGCACGGGGGGTGTATAGGCAGAAGGGGAGGGGCTTAACACTTTTGAGTGTAATACTTTGTGCGGCCTCCGGAGGCATAGCCTATACACCCAATTGTCTGGGTCTCCCAATAGAGCGACAAAGAAAAAATGGGCTTCCTTGTAGTTTGATTGCCTGACATCACAGTACTGTAAAAATAAATAAAATCATTACAAAAAATGACGTAGTGCTCCGCGGTATTTTTGATTCTCAGCGCAGATAAAGAAGACGGCTACAGGCTGCCACCCCCATCTGCATGGCGTTACCTTGGCTAGCAATCAAAATACAGGGAAGCCCATTCATTTTTTTTCTATTTAAAAAAATAATTAAAAAAAACATGCGTGGGCTCCTGCCGTATTTTGATCGCCAGTCAGATAAAGCCAGGCAGCTGGGGACTGGGATTCTCGGCAGCCCGCAGACGCCCATGGATATGGCGCATTGTTTCTTCGCGTCCTTTCCAGGTGCTTTACCCAGCTCATCCAGCGGCCGTGATGGCAGTGGCTCGATGGATAATAAAGGGGTTAAAACCAGCTTTGTATTTTCAGATGGTACTAAGCCCGAAAATCATGGTGTCACGCCAAAATAGACATGGCCACCATGAATTTCTAGGAAACAGTAAAAAAAAAAAAAATTTTTTTATAAGAAAAAAAAAGAAAAACCATTTAGAGACTCCATCTTTATTCTAAAAAAAATCATTAGTCCGACGTAATCCATAGGGACAGCCATGTCAGCTTCATCACTGTGCACACACAGTGTCTATACACCGTGAGAAGCAGAGAGCCATGTCAGCTCTGCTACATCGCTCTGGACAGAGCGATGAAGCAGAGGCTGACAGTGAGGGGATGATTGCACTTGTGTCTCGCAGTGCATCACCCCACTCTCAGGAAAGGAGCGCTTCAGCTTTGGAAATACATACACCTGACCCGCTGCCGTCGGGAGATTGAGTGCCGTGATGCGATGACACTTGCATCACAGCGCACCAGGACCTTTGATGACGTCATACTCACGAGACCAGTCACACAAGTGATTGGTCACATGGGTATGACATCATGACAGGTCCTTATAGCCAGAGGTGCATACCAGGGGGAACAGCAATGATCGGATGGATGCGGAAGCAGAAGCTGGGAGGCAGAATCTGCAGGGCGCGTCGCGGGACCTGTAAGTATGATCAGAATGTTTTTTAATAACATGTTTTTTTTTTTGGTTTTTTTTTTTTTAACAGCCCCTGGACCCTGGACGAACTGTAACATGAATGTCCCAGAAAGCTCGTGTTCGGGGTCGTGTGCACTAACATCATGTGTACGGTACGGACCCCAAACTTTACAGTACACACATAACTTGTTGTTAACATTGCAAAAGAAAAATAAACGTCTGGTTTTCTGCGTGACATTTGTGTATACATAACTATGAGGGATGAAACATATATATTAGGTACATATATTCGGTAACAAAAGATAAAGCAGATGCTTGAGTAACTTGCACTGTTTATCTTTAAGATCTTAAGCAGACACATGCTATGAGCATTAAACTGATAAGATATGAGCTGACATATATATGTATAGAGTATATTCCAGAGATATTGACTGTTAAATGGAACTTAATAGCTCGTCTGAAGTAAACGTCATGTAAAAGCAATGACACAATGAACTAAAATAATAGTGGGGAGTTTATTAATCTAAGCCCAAAAGGTATAATTTTATGTGATAATGAAATATCAACAAATATATCAACAATATTTTCCCGCCTACAAAGAATGGAGAGGTCTGTATTTTTTATCATGGGTATACTTCAACTGTGACAAACAGAATAACAAAAAAATCAAGAAAACTCTCATTTTATGATTTTTAAATAATTAATTTGCATTTTGTTGCATGAAATAAGTATTTAATCTACTACCAACCAGCAAGAATTTGGGCTCTCACAGACCTGTTATTTTTTCTTTAAGAAGCCCTCCTACTCTGCACTTATTACCTGTATTAATTGCCCCTGTATACACACTCAATCAATCACACTCCAAACTCTCCACCATGGCAAAGACCGAAAAGCTGTCTAAGGACACCAGGGACAAAATTATAAACCTGCACAAGGTTGGGATGTGATACAGGAAAATAGGCAAGCAGCTTGGTTAGAAGGCAACAACTGTTGCTGCAATTATTAGAAAATGGAAGAAACACAAGATGACTGTCAATCTTACTCTAACTTGTGGTATAACGATGATTCTGAGAAATTTCAGGAATCAGCCCAGAACTACATAGGAGCAACTGGTCAATAACCTAAAGAAAGCTGCGATCACAGTCTCAAAGATTACAGTTAGTAATACACTATGCCATCATGGATTAAAATTCTGCAGGGCACACCACCATATGTTCAGGGCCCTTAGAAGTTCGCTAACGACCATCTAAATGATCCAGAGAAGGCATAGAAGGCATGGGAGAAGGTCATGTGATCAGATGAGACTAAAAGAGAACATTTAGGTATCAACTCCACTCAACATGTTTGGAGGTTTGGAGGAAGAAGAAGGATGAGTACAACCCCAAGAACACCATCCCAAACATGAAACATGCGGGTGGAAACTTCATAATTTGTAGGTGCCTTTCTGAAAAGGGGACAGGACAACTGCACCGTATTGAAGAGAGGATGGATGCGGTCATACATCGCAAAATTTTGGTCAACAACCTGCTTCCCTCAGCAAAAGCGCTGAAGATGGGTTGTGGCTGGGTATTCCAGCATGACAATGACCCAAAACAGACAGCCAGAGCAACTACAGAGTGGCTCTGTAAAAAGCATTTGAAGGTCCTGGAGTGACCTAGCCAGTCTCCAGACCTAAATTCAATAGAAAATCTTTGGAAGGAACTGAAACTCAATGTTGCTCAGCGACAACCCCAAAACCTGAAAGATCTGGAGAAGATCTGTACGGAGGAGTCGCCAAACTCCCTGCTATCTAGTGTGTGAAAAATTGGTCAAGAACTACAGGAAACATCTGACCTGTGTAATTGCAAACATAGGTTTCCGTACCAAATACGAAGTTCTGTTTATCAATTGTATCAAATATTTATTTCATTGAAGAAAACGCAAATTAATCATTTAAAAATCATACAATGTGATTTTAAGGATTTTTTTTTGGGGGGGGGGGATTCTGTCTGTCACAGTTGAAGTGTACTTACAATACAAATTACAGACCTCTCCATTCTTTGTAGGTGGGAAAACTTGAAAATCGGCAGTGTATCAAATACTTATATTCCCACGGTATATGGTGAGTGCAGCATGACAAACCTAGCTAAACCGATTTATAGTGTTACCCTTTTCCTACCCTATAAAATGTCTTGTTCTGCCCATTGAAATCCCATTATAATTGGGAAAAAACGTCAAAACAGAATTCTGCAATATCAATGAATTTTGTAAAATAAATCAACAGGAAATCAAGTAAACAAGGCAGTGGCCCAACAAAGGAGCGAAACAGAATTTTTGAAATGTCCCCCCCGGGGGAGACTCAGGATAGGAAAAGGTTAAACTTTTACTTCCTTCTTAGGCCACTGTCAAGCTGATATATTTTGCAACAATGTTTTGTGCAATACTTCTAAGACACTTTTTACACAGTCAAATCCTAAAATAAAAAGAGCATACATCCTGCTGAAAATAAATAAGTAAAAGGCAATAATGCACACAAATAACATTGTGTACTTAATAAATACGGTTTTTGATCATAAGAGCATAAAAACTATCCCACAAGGTGTACCCCAATCAGGACAGTCCTACACTCAAATGAAAACCTTCCCATAAGTCAGAGCCAACCTCCATGTGAATAAGGGCAGAGAGGGACTGGGCACCTAGCACGGGAAGCTACATAAATGAAATGGCCAGCTCAGAAGAACGGACCCACACCAAAAAAAAATGAGCCTGAGTAGAAGTGTGCAACCATGAAAAGTATAAGAGCATGTTCACACTGGCCATTAAACAAATAAAATCTAATATAAAAATAAAATGAGCATATACCTGACTAAATAAATAAGTAAAAATCAATAGTTCACATAAATAACATAGGGAACTTTGTAAACAATGATTTTGATAAAAAATAACAAAAACGTAAAAGCCATCCCACCACGACTATTTTTCTTCTGTCTAAAAAAGGTGATACATTTTTCATAACTAGAGATGAGTGGACCCGTGGATGTTCAGGTTTGACCAGACTTTTTAAAAAAGTTCGGTTCGAGAATTGAATTTCACCCTGAATGCTGAACCCCATAAAAGTCAATGGGAACCTGAACTTCTAGGCTGAAAAATGGCTGTTAAGTTGTGTTAGTAAGGGCCATTGGGCTGCAAAAAGAAGCAAAATGGGGTAAGAGCAAGATTATACATAGCGTGTTTCCCATAAGATAATACAGCAGTCAGACTCTTCTGGCCCACTCATTGGACTACATGAATATTCACTGCTTACCCTACCCACCTTCTATGTCTGTGATTGGTTGCAGTCAGTTTATTATGTTGTAGTGGAAAAAGTAAATAAATAATTAAAAAGATGACGTGGGGTACCACCCTGTTTTGCAAACCAGCAAAGATAAAGAAGCAGCTCTGGGTTGTTATCAGGCAGGGAAGTGTCCACAATATTCATCTCTCTTCCCACCCTGATAATAGCAGCTCCCAGTTGTCAGCTTTACCTTGGCAGGTTATCAAAAATAGGGGGACCTCACATTTTAAATAAATAAATAAATGATAAAACCCATTGTGGCCCCCCCTGCCATTTTTGATAACCAGCCAATGTAAAGCAAACAGCTGGGGCTGGGAATATCAGGGTGGGAAAAGCCATGGATATTGGTTCTTCCCAGCCAAAAAAATATCAGCCTCCAGCTGCCCAAGAAATGGCACATCACATTAGATGCCCATTTCTGGCGCTTTACCAGGCTCATCCCGGTTGCAATGGTGCAGTGGCAATTGGGGTAATATCTAGGGTTATTGGCACCCCATTACTAACCTTGTAAGTCAAGAGAAATAAACAACAGTTACAGAAAAATCCTTTATTTGAAATAAAAAAAAAAAAACACAGAAAAACGTTCACCCATTTATTAACCCCAAAAACATCCCCCGCAGGTCCGACGTAATCCACAACAACGTCCCATAACGATCCTCAGCTCTGCTATATCTGGAGGCCGCAATAAATAGTGATATTAGAAAACATGAGCACCCACTGCGGCATCTGAAATACATTGAGGGCAGCAGGGGAGCTGCCGGCTGTAAGAAGCAGTGACGTCAGTGAGTTCACAGCTGGCGGTTCTCACGGTACCCTTTGCATGAGCCACCAACTGTGATGACGGGTGACCTCGCTGCCAGACTGCTCTGCCGCTGTGTCACGCATTCCGACAGTCCAGCGTGCTCAAATAATTCCACCGGGTCACGGGGATTGCCAGACTGCTCTGTCACCATGTCACGTAATCCAACAGTCCGACGTGCTCAAGTGATTCCGCTGGGTCATGCAGATTGCTGGATTGCCTGACACGGTGGCAGAGCAGTCTGGCAGTGAGGTCACTGAAGTTCACAGCTGACAGTTCTCACGGTACCCTCTGTGTAAGCTGCCAACAGTGACCTCAGGTGAACTCACTGCCAGACTGCTCTGCTGTGTCATGCAGCAAGTCTGACGTGCTCAAGCGATTCAGGCAGGTCGGGCGGATAGTGTGACATGGTGGCAGACCAGTACAGCAGTGAATTCCCCTGTGGTTACTGTTAGCGGCTCACACATAGGGTACCATGAGAACAGTCAGCTGTGAACTCCAATGAACTCACAGCTGATGGCTCCCCACTGTCCTCAGTGTGTTTCGGATGCCGAAGTGAGAGGTCACATTTTCTAATCCCACTGCCTACCGTAGAGCTGGATGTAGCAGAGCTGAAGATCATGGTGGGCGGAATTAATAAATGGATTTTGGGGGTTAATAAATGGGTAAAATACGGTGTCTGGTTTTTTTATTTCAAATAAAGGATGTGTCTGCGTTTGTGTTTATTTCTTTTGACTTACAAGGTTAGTAATGGGAGTGTCGCATAGACACCTTTTAATAAAAATCTAGGGCTTGATGGCAGCTGTGATTTTTGACAAATCACAGCTATCATCAACCCTATATATTATGATGATTGCCACCACACCAGGGAAATCGAGATGAGCTGGGTAAATCTACAGAATTGGCACATGTAATGTGAGGCGCCAATTCTGGGGTGGCTGCGCTCTAATATTTTTTTGGCTGGGATGGGCCTTCCCATGGCCCTTACCACCCTGATAATACCAGCCCCCACCTGTCCGCTTTAACTTGCCTTTTTGTTCACGTACGAGAACAGAACACTTAGTGTCTGGTATGAGCCCCGAACATTACAGTTTGGATTCGCTTATCCCTAGTCATAACACATGTAAGCCAATACAATGCTAAGTTTGCTAGATAAATCTGTCCCAATAACTTTTACTTACATCATCTTCGTATCGTATATGAATGTTGGAGATCTTCACCTGAAGATTCTTAATAACCTGAGTTACTAACTTCTCTACAAAGGTATCCTGCTTCTCTTCTTTTGGCTTTTCTAAAGCAAAGAAAATAAAATAATAACATTTATAGACCAAAAGAGTTTAAGTAAAAGGACCTAAAGGAAAAGTTTTGTATCCATAGGTAAAAGATTTAGTTTAAATGAAGAAAAGCATTATATATCAGATCTCAGTTTCTTGTCATTTACACTAAACAATATTTTATAAGGAGTTTTCCAAATATGAATTTCCCCTTACCCTGATCAGCCACTTTCTGTTTAGCCTCCTCAATGCGCTGCAGTTCCCGCTGTCTGGCTTCCAGGAATTGTTTTTCTTCTTTTTCAGCATCATATTTTATACCTGAAATATGTATATAATTTACAAATGTTACAAAAGGACACAATTCACATGACAATCAGTCAAATATACTTGGTTCACATTAACCAGAAATTGTAATGACCCATCACTATGCCCAGAATGTGGAAAAACAGGAATATCCAGATAAACAGGTAAGCAATTTGGGCTGATAAAAAAAAAAAAAATGTTAATATGCATTTACAGCTCTAAGACTAGTTATCAAAAGTAGAAAATTTCATCTTACAAAAAGATAAAAGGGACAGAAATGACAAAAAGCCTAAACTATAATTCTGATTAGATATAAAAAGCGAATACCGTATTTTCCGGATTATAACGCACACGTTTTTCCCCCAAAAAACTGGGGGTAAAATGGGGGTGTGTTTTACAATCCGGATATGGATTACCGGAGTGATGGTGGTGGAGCGTGGTCACAGGAGGCAGGGTCGGCGATACTGAGGGCTCGGAGGAGTCACTACAGTGGAGCGGCCCAGGAGGGTCACATGACGGAGGGTTAGCGATGTTCCAGGCGCCATTGATCTGACAGCGGGCTCCATTGAATCACCAGCGGTTAATGCGATGGACATCAACTAAATGGCAGCGGAGGCGGCGCATGCGCAGATTGACGAGATGGGCTTCAAGAAAAATGGCTGTGGAGTCGTATCTGCGCATGCTCCGCCTCTACAGCCATTTTCTTGAAGTCAATCTCGACAACCACAGGTAATTCAATGGAGCCTGCAGTCCACCGGCAGATCAATGACGCCTGCTGCCGCGACACCCCCGCGCACGCAGTATCGCCGACTTTTTGTCCACTGACCCATTTTAACATTAAAAACTATTTTTTTTTCTATTTTCCTCCTCTAAATTTGGGGTGCGTCGTATAAAATGAAAAATATGGTACATTAACAGAATAACTAAAAAAAAGTCAGTTGTGTTCACAGATTCCAGGTCTATAAGATGGCCGGTAACACGTCAAAGGAGGAATCTACCGTAATGAAGAAGCTTGTGGGTTATAAACAGCCCATTTAAGCAGATATATGGCATCAGCACTCAATATAATTTGATTCTGGAATTTAAAAATATGTACAACAGAAAAAGAAACAAGAACTTACTAGCAATAGGCACAATAAGTAAGTAAACGCCATCTAAAGTGGCCTCCACTGGTTGAGTATAAAGATTTTTCCAAGGAATCTTGAGATCAAGCTTGCCTATATAAAAAATAACAGATTATACAGCTCTGCAAGGGGTAAAATTGTTTTAAAAGTAAGAGGTGATTATTATATACTTCTGATCACTGAACTCAATTTTTTCACAAACAGCATACGCTTTTTCTTGCACCATACTGTGTGCCGTTTGCATGACCTGAACATATTAAGAAAAAAAAAAAAAAGTTTTATAACTTCAGTGTTCCCTATGTAAATAAGCAGAAGGACTAGTCCCCTGGGCGTCGCTTCGCCCTGCCCAGTTTGACTTCTTTCCGTGGTATCACGCCCCTGTGGGTGTGATACCATGGATTTACATCAGCGGCGTCACAGTCAGCTCATGGATCTCATTTGTGCAGCCTTCTTAACCAGGTGTTTGCTTGCCAGCTTTAAACACGCTCTGCGCATGGTCGGAACCGCCAGACTCTTCAGATCCCGCGCATGTGAAGCCGACAAGCATACATCCGGCTAAGAAGGCTGCGCGAATGAGAAGCGCACATGTGCGGGATCTCCAGAAGCAGACGATGACGTCGCTCATGTAATTCCATGGTATCACACCCACAGGGGCGTGATAAAACGGAAAGAAAGCGAACTAGATGGGGCAAAGTGACGCCCTGGGGACTAGTCCCTCTGCTCATTTACATAGGGAACACGTAAGTTATAAAACTTTTTTTTATAAATTAATTTCACACAATATTACAACACAGCAATGGGTAGGAAGGGGTTTCTACCTGGGAAAGCTGTGTCTCTCTGCTACCACAACGTATCAGGGAAACTATTAGAACCTGCTTTCAACCAACGGTGTGGTATCAGGAACAACTATTACTGGCAGAAGCGCCTATATAGAAACACCTTGAGGTGTATTGCTGTCTATTGAGATCTAACCAAAACGTTGGAAGTCTATTCTGGTGTTTTGATGGGTCCCGCACAACCTACATTGGGTGACAGCAGAGACTGTACGAACTAGATATAGAAGTGCGGCACTCCTGCTGTAATAAGGTGCCAGAATAGGGTCCAACCCCGTATCAATAATATATTAAATTCGGCACTCAGGTTGAAAATAAATTGATTTTTTATTTTCCAAGAATTTTTGTCAAGCAATTTTGTGTTATCAAAAATCAACGTTTCGGTCACACGACCTTCATCAAGTATAATAACACTACAAAAAAGACAAAAAATAAAATAAATACGTAAACAAATCATATGGCATGAAATAACATTAACATGCAATATACATAAATTGAAAGACGTGTCCTCAATTCATACAAAAAGGATCTTTTTGTCAATCAAAAATACATCATGTATTAATGGAACAACAGGGAACACTGGATATCAGAAAAAATGCTTTGTCCCTGGACTATGAAGCATAAATCTACATTCACAGAACATTGAAATCTGTTTCCTATAGAAAAAGGGAACAATAAAAATGAAGGGAATTTTGTTTACTCACGGTAAATTCCTTTTCTTCTAGCTCTAATTGGGAGACCCAGACAATTGGGTGTATAGGCTATGCCTCCGGAGGCCGCACAAAGTATTACACTCAAAAGTGTTAAGCCCCTCCCCTTCTGCCTATACACCCCCCGTGCTCCCACGGGCTCCTCAGTTTTGGTGCAAAAGCAAGAAGGAGGAAAAAGAATTAAAAACTGGTTTAAAGTAACTTCAATCCGAAGGAATATCGGAGAACTGAAACCATTCAACATGAACAACATGTGTACACAAAAAAACCGGGGCGGGTGCTGGGTCTCCCAATTAGAGCTAGAAGAAAAGGAATTTACGGTAAGTAAACAAAATTCCCTTCTTCTTTGTCGCTCTATTGGGAGACCCAGACAATTGGGACGTCCAAAAGCAGTCCCTGGGTGGGTAAAATAATACCTCGTAAGAGAGCCGTAAAACGGCCCTTTCCTACAGGTGGGCAACCGCCGCCTGAAGGACTCGTCTATCTAGGCTGGCATCCGCCGAAGCATAGGTATGCACCTGATAGTGCTTCGTGAAAGTGTGCAGGCTCGACCAGGTAGCCGCCTGACACACCTGCTGAGCCGTAGCCTGGTGCCTCAAAGCCCAGGACGCGCCCACGGCTCTGGTAGAATGGGCCTTCAGCCCTGAGGGAACCGGAAGCCCAGCCGAACGGTAAGCTTCGATAATTGGCTCCTTGATCCACCGAGCCAGGGTTGATTTGGAAGCCTGTGACCCTTTACGCTGGCCAGCGACAAGGACAAAGAGTGCATCCGAGCGGCGCAGGGGCGCCGTACGAGAAATGTAGAGTCTGAGTGCTCTCACCAAATCTAATAAGTGCAAATCCTTTTCACATTGGTGAACTGGATGAGGATAAAAAGAAGGTAAGGAAATATCCTGATTGAGATGAAAGGGGGATACCACCTTAGGGAGAAATTCCGGAACCGGACGTAGAACCACCTTGTCCTGGTGAAACACCAGGAAAGGGGCTTGGCACGACAACGCTGCTAGCTCAGACACTCTCCGAAGAGAAGTGACTGCTACTAGAAAAACCACTTTCTGCGAAAGTCGTGAGAGGGAAATATCTCTCATTGGCTCGAATGGTGGTTTCTGAAGAACCATCAGCATCCTGTTTAGATCCCAGGGTTCTAACGGCCGCTTGTAAGGCGGAACTATGTGACAAACCCCCTGCAGGAACGTGCGTACCTGTGGAAGTCTGGCTAGGCGCTTCTGGAAAAAACACAGAGAGCGCTGAGACTTGTCCCTTAAGGGAGCCGAGCGACAAACCCTTTTCCAGTCCAGATTGAAGGAAGGACAGAAAAGTAGGTAATGCAAATGGCCAGGGAGAAAAACCCTGAGCAGAGCACCATGACAGAAAAATTTTCCACGTCCTGTGATAGATCTTGGCGGACGTTGGTTTCCTAGCCTGTCTCATAGTGGCAATGACGTCTTGAGATAACCCTGAAGACGCTAGGATCCAGGACTCAATGGCCACACAGTCAGGTTGAGGGCCGCAGAATTCAGATGGAAAAACGGCCCTTGAGATAGCAAGTCTGTTCGGTCTGGTAGTGCCCACGGTTGGCCGACCGTGAGATGCCACAGATCCGGGTACCACGACCTCCTCGGCCAGTCTGGAGCGACGAGGATGGCGCGGCGGCAGTCGGCCCTGATCTTGCGTAACACTCTGGGCAACAGTGCCAGCGGAGGAAACACATAAGGGAGCTGAAACTGCGACCAATCCTGAACTAAGGCGTCTGCCGCCATAGCTCTGGGATCTTGAGACCGTGCCATGAACATTGGTACCTTGTTGTTGTGCCGGGACGCCATGAGGTCGACGTCCGGCACCCCCCAGTGGCAACAGATCTCCTGAAACACGTCCGGGTGAAGGGACCATTCCCCTGCGTCCATGCCCTGGCGACTGAGATAATCTGCTTCCCAGTTTTCCACGCCTGGGATGTGAACTGCGGATATGGTGAAGGCCGTGGCTTCCACCCACATCAAAATCCGCCGGACTTCCTGGAAGGCTTGCCGGCTGCGTGTGCCGCCTTGGTGGTTGATGTATGCCACCGCTGTGGAATTGTCCGACTGAATTCGGATCTGCTTGCCTTCCAGCCACTGCTGGAACGCTTTCAGGGCAAGATACACTGCCCGTATTTCCAGAACATTGATCTGAAGCGAGGACTCTTGCTGGGTCCACGTACCCTGAGCCCTGTGGTGGAGAAAAACCGCTCCCCACCCTGACAGACTCGCGTCCGTCGTGACTACTTCCCAGGATGGGAGTAGGAAGGATTTCCCCTTCGATAATGAAGTGGGAAGAAGCCACCACCGAAGGGAAGCTTTGGTCGCCTGAGAGAGGGAGACGGTCCTGTCGAGGGACGTCGGCTTCCTGTCCCATTTGCGTAGGATGTCCCATTGAAAGGGACGCAGGTGAAACTGCGCGAAAGGGACTTCCTCCATTGCTGCCACCATCTTCCCCAGGAAGTGCATGAGGCGCCTCAAGGGGTGTGACTGGCCTTGAAGGAGAGATTGTACCCCTTTCTGTAGTGACTGCTGCTTGATCAGCGGAAGCTTCACTATCGCTGAGAGGGTATGAAACTCCATGCCAAGATACGTCAGTGATTGGGCCGGTGTCAGATTTGACTTTGGAAAATTGATGATCCACCCGAAACCCTGGAGAGTCTCCAGGGTAGCGTCGAGGCTGCGTTGGCATGCCTCTTGAGAGGTGCCTTGATTAGCAGATCGTCCAAGTACGGGATCACCGAGTAACCCTGCGAGTGTAGGAGCGCTACTACAGTAGCCATAACCTTGGTAAAAACCCGTGGGGCTGTTGCCAGGCCGAACGGCAGTGCCACGAATTGCAGTTGTTCGTTTTCTATGGCGAAGCGCAAGAAGCGCTGGTGTTCTAGAGCAATCGGTACGTGGAGATAAGCATCTTTGATATCGATCGATGCAAGGAAATCTCCTTGGGACATTGAGGCGATGACGGAGCGGAGGGATTGCAGCCTGAACCGTCTGGCTTTTACGTGTTTGTTGAGCAGTTTCAGGTCCAGGACCGGGCGGAAAGACCCGTCCTTCTTTGGGACCACAAACAAGTTGGAGTAAAAACCGTGGCTCTGTTGCTGGAGAGGAACAGGGATCACCACTCCTTCTGCCTTCAGAGTGCGCAGCGCCTGCAGAAGAGCCTCGGCTCGCTCGGGAGGCGGGGATGACCTGAAGAATCGAGTCGGGGGACGAGAGGTGAACTCTATCTTGTAACCGTGAGACAGAATGTCTCTCACCCAGCGGTCTTTTATTTGTGGCAGCCAGGTGTCGCAAAAGCGGGAGAGCCTGCCACCGACTTTGTTAGCGGCGCCTCCGGTGGTCTTTTTAGGACGTGACTTAGACCGCCATGCATCAGAGTTCCTTTGTTCTTTCTGAGACCTTTTGGACGAGGAGAATTGGGACCTGCCCTCGCCCCGAAAGGACCGAAACCTCGACTGCCCTCTCCTCTGTTGGGGTATGTTCTGTTTGGGCTGGGGTAAGGATGTATCCTTTCCCTTGGATTGTTTGATGATTTCATCCAAACGCTCGCCAAACAGCCTGTCGCCAGAAATTGGCAAACTGGTTAAGCGATTTTTGGAAGCAGAATCTGCCTTCCATTCCCGTAGCCACAAGGCCCTGCGGAGTACCACCGAATTGGCGGCCGCAACCGCCGTACGGCTCGCAGAGTCCAGGACAGCATTAATAGCGTAAGACGCAAATGCCGAGGTCTGGGTGGTAATGGATGCCACTTGTGGCGCGGACGTGCATGTGGCTGCTTCAATTTGCGCTTGACCTGCTGAGATAGCTTGTAGCGCCCATACGGCTGCGAATGCTGTGGCAAAAGAAGCTCCGATAGCTTCATAGATGGATTTCAACCAGAGCTCCATCTGCCTGTCAGTGGCATCTTTGAGCGAGGCCCCATCTTCCACTGCAAGTATGGATCTAGCCGCTAGTCTGGAGATTGGAGGATCCACTTTGGGACACTGAGTCCAACCTTTAACCACGTCAGGGGGAAAAGGATAACGTGTATCCTTAAGGCGCTTAGAAAAAACGCTTATCTGGACAAGCATGGTGATTCTGGACTGCCTCTCTGAAATCAGAGTGGTCTAGAAACATACTCGGTGTACGCTTGGGGAACCTGAAACAGAATTTCTCCTGCTGAGAAGCTGACTCCTCCGCCGGAGGAGTTGAGGGAGAAATATCCAGCATTTGATTGATGGACGCAATAAGATCGTTCACTATGGCGTCCCCGTCTGGAGTATTAAGATTGAGAGCGCCCTCAGGATCAGAATCCTGATCAGCTGTCTCTGCCTCATCAACCAGATTCCCCCCGCTGAGACCCTGAACAATATGATGTCGAGGGAAATTCTAAGCGAGCCCGCTTAGTCGGTCTGGGACTGGGGTCTAAGTCAGAACCCTCAGCCTGGGATGTATGAGATACCCCGGGAGGACATTGTTGGTCCAACTGAGGGGGGCCAGGGAACAATGATTCAACAGAGTCCCTTTGCTGAGATACCGGCCTGGACTGCAAGGCTTCTAGTATCTTAGCCATAGTCTCAGATGGTTTTGCAAACTCAGTCCCCGTCACCTGGACAGTGTCAACAGTTGGCTCCCCCTGGGCCCCTCTTAGCAGAGGCTCTGGCTGAAGAAGTGCCACAGGGGCCGAACATTGCACACAATGAGGGTCAGTGGAACCTGCCGGCAGCTGGGCCGTACAAGCGGCGCAGGCAGCATAATAAGCCTGTGGTTTGGCACCCCTGCCTTTGTGGGCGCCATGCTATTGTTTTCCCTGAGTAACACAATAGGGTATATAGCCAGAATGAACTGTGCTCATACAGTGAAAGAGTATACTATAAACAAATAATGTATCAATACACTACAGCACCATGGGGCTAGCACCAACAGGTGCTGCTTACCACCCGCTTTAAAGCGGTTGTGAGGCCACCAGAGACCGTGTCTGGGTCTCCCAGGGTTTGTCCCTCTCTGCAGCGTCGGAGGAGCTGACAGGAATGGCTGCGGCGTCCTGACTAGAGGAGGGAGCCGTGGGCGTGGCCGAGAAAGTGCGGGAACTGGTGCTCACACTGTGCACAGTGAGGGGGGTGGAGTATGGAAATCATACTCCAGCCCTCAGTGCTGCTCGTTCCGTGCAGCGTCCCGCCCTTCCCCTGCCTGTCAGGGCTGGGGGCGGGAGAAAAGGAAACTAGGCCGCAAGAAAGCCGGGGACTCGAGTATAAGCGTGGCCGCCGTAAAAGTGCGGCCGGCGCCGAAGTCCCCGGCGAACTACAAGTCCCAGCCGCGCCGCAGTTTCCCATGGCAGCGGCGGTTAGCGCGGTAGCCCCTACATATAAACACACTCAGCGACGCTGAGTGTGTAATGGCACAGTTTAACCCGGTCAGCGCCGCGGTCCCCGGTGCACTAGCACACCCAGCAAAGCTGAGGTGTTGCCGTGCGCGGTCCCCACAGGGATACAGAGTACCTTCAAGTAGCAGGGCCATGTCCCTGAACGGTACCCGGCTCCTATCCAGCAGGCTCCACAGGAGTTGTGGATGAAGCACGGTCTCAGTGCCTGGAGACCGATAGGATCCCACTTCGCCCAGAGCCCTGAGGGGGATGGGGAAGGAAAACAGCATGTGGGCTCCAGCCTCCGTACCCGCAATGGATACCTCAACCTTAACAACACCGCCGACAAGAGTGGGGTGAGAAGGGAGCATGCTGGGGGCCCTATATGGGCCCACTTTTCTTCCATCCGACCTGGTCAGCAGCTGCTGCTGACCAATCTGTGGAGCTATGTGTGCGTGTCTGACCTCCTTCGCACAAAGCAAAAAACTGAGGAGCCCGTGGGAGCACGGGGGGTGTATAGGCAGAAGGGGAGGGGCTTAACACTTTTGAGTGTAATACTTTGTGCGGCCTCCGGAGGCATAGCCTATACACCCAATTGTCTGGGTCTCCCAATAGAGCGACAAAGAAAAATGAAGGATAAACAAATAAATGTCATCAAGGCTGGAACTAACGAAATAAATTCCAATAATGCCTAGATTAGAAGTATAGTAAAGCTATTAAACTCACCAAAGCTTGTAAGATAAAGTGAATGAATGTTATCAATATGGAGATAAGAAGCTGCCTCTCTGGGTCCGTAATGCATGTGACCTGCCTGTCTACTGCCAGAGTTTAAATAACCCGCTTAATAGGACAATGGGCGTGTAATCAGGGTGTAACGTAACGTCACTTCCGATATAATGAAAGGAAGTGACGAATCTGGATGGCACTATGTTCACAGGCTCGGTTGGCAGGCCAACGCCTGCGCAGAAATAATCAGCGCCCGCTCGAATAGGAATAGAGAATATGCTGTATGTACGATAGCGTAACGTCATTTCCGGTAACAAACCGGAAGTGGCGTCCGTGGATGGCAATATGTAAAAGGGTTTGGTTGGCAAACCCCTGCGCGTATAATAGCTGGAAACACTTATATATGTGTAAGAAAGAGCGGCGCTGTTACTATTTAGAGTACAGCACAGGACCCATTTAGACTATGGGTTTATTGCTCCTATTGCACAAAGGGATAGGATAAAGGAAAGGAATGATGGGAATAGGGACCCTATTCCCATCATTCCTTTCCTTTATCCTATCCCTTTGTGCAATAGGAGCAATAAACCCCTAGTCTAAATAGGTCCATATCTCCATATTGATAACATTCATTCACTTTATCTTACAAGCTTTGGTGAGTTTAATAGCTTTACTATACTTCTAATCTAGGCATTATTGGAATTTATTTCGTTAGTTCCAGCCTTGATGACATTTATTTGTTTATCCTTCATTTATTTTTATTGTTCCCTTTTTCTATAGGAAACAGATTTCAATGTTCTGTGAATGTAGATTTATGCTTCATAGTCCAGGGACAAAGCATTTTTTCTGATATCCAGTGTTCCCTGTTGTTCCATTAATACATGATGTATTTTTGATTGACAAAAAGATCCTTTTTGTATGAATTGAGGACACGTCTTTCAATTTATGTATATTGCATGTTAATGTTATTTCATGCCATATGATTTGTTTACGTATTTATTTTATTTTTTGTCTTTTTTGTAGTGTTATTATACTTGATGAAGGTCGTGTGACCGAAACGTTGATTTTTGATAACACAAAATTGCTTGACAAAAATTCTTGGAAAATAAAAAATCAATTTATTTTCAACCTGAGTGCCGAATTTAATATATTAGCAGAGACTGTACGCCCATAGGTATGAGTCATACCTAATATAAATATGTTATCATAAATGTTACCCCTTCCAATCCCCTCCATCTTTTCCCTTTATTTACAATGGTTTCACTCGAAGTATAAGTTTTACCATTTCAGATAACATGCCACGATAGTCTGTATGGAATGAAGTTAGTTTACAGCTTTCTCTCGTCTGTATGTATATGTTTTTTTCTGTATGTTTATTTGAAAAAAAACAAAAAAAACAACTAAAAACATTAAAAAGAAAAAAAAAAAAGGAAGGAAGGAGTTTCTAGGCCACACATGCCCCTGCTTGTAGGTTACAAGGCATATGGGACCTGACAGGTTCCCTTCAACTCAGATTCCAAACAGTGTGGTGGTGTCCATATCATCCAATCATATATCTTAGACTATCTCAGCAGTATAAGAACTGAAAGCTGCACTGTGATTGGTTGCTATGGGGAGTAAAGGCAGATTTTCTTTCAGACAGAGTTCATAACAGTGTGGTGCTGTGCTGCTCGCCATGATTCCTTTCAGTATTTAGTGGCTGTGGTGGAAAAAGCTAGTTTCTAATACCGTGATCGAAATGGCTACAAGAAGGTGTCGTAATTCACCCAACAACTTTTGCTACATTTGTGGTTGTTTTTTAGTGAAGAAATAATGAAGAAACATTACAAACTTCGTTAGAAAAGTGTATTATGTGTACTTTGGTGTAAACTAGGTGATCAGGACAAGTACGGTATTCTGTTTGTGTAGAAGAACTACGACAGTGGTTTAAAGGGAAGAAACAGAGCTTTCGTTTTGACATGCATATGATCTGGAGAAAGACAAAATCATAGTGATAACTGCTACTTATGTACGTGCAATGTGGAGGGATTTCACCTTAGTAAGATGGAAATTATAAACCCTGACCACCCATTAGCGAATTGCCCTGTTCCTCACGATCCAGAAGTACCTGTCCCTACACCTCCAGAAAAAATTGAAAAGCAGGATTTCTTACAAAGACTTTCACACTAGTCCCATTAAGCCACAGCTTTTATCATAGTTGGAAATAAATTATTTAGTCATGGACTTGGACCTCCCTAAAGATTCTGCTGAACGTTTAGGCTCTAAACTAAAAGGAAAAGAATCTGATAGCACCTGATGCCTAGTTTTCATGGTACAGAAGCAGAAAATAAGAATTCCTTGCATACTTTCCTCAAGACAGTGCCATAGTGTATTGTAGTGATGTTCCTAGGCGGAAAAGTTAAAAATTGAGTACAATGTGAGCGAGTGGAGACTATTGATTGATCCAAAAAAAAGTCTGACAGCTCTGCTACTGCACAATGGCAGCTACAGTGCCTGTAAGGCATTCTGTGCACTTGAGGGAACGCTATGAGAATTTAAACTTTATTCTCAAGAAACTTAACTAACAGGATCAAGGATGGTCAATATGTGGTGAACTGAAAGTTTTCACTTTGGCCAACAAGGAGAATGGGTCAGCCAGAATAGGACTCATCACTGGAGCCAAAAAAGTTGGCCAACGAGAACATCTTTGCAATCTGGAATAATGAACATAGTAGCAGAAAGTTTAGCTGATCCCACTAAAATTCTCTTGCCACCACTCCACATTAAGCTTGGACTGATGAAGTTTGTGAAAGCTCTACTGAAAGAAGGAGAGACTTTTCAGTACCTGTGTACCAGTCAGGGACTGTCTGAAGCAAAACTGAAGCAAGGCATTTTTAAGGGTCCGGATATTCGGAAACTCATAAAGGATGAAGTGTTCAAAACAAACACGAAAGCTGTTGAGAAAATAGATCAGGATTCTTTTAAAGAAGAAGTGAAGAAATGTAAGCCCATTGTGGAGAACATGCTGAAATGTTTCAAAGCCTTGGGTTGTCTGATGAATTTTAAGTTACATTTTTTACATTGCCATTTGGACTCCTTTCCTGAAAACCTTGGTGTTAGCAAAGAGCAAGGAGAAAGATTTCATCAGAATATCAAGGAGATGGAAAGATGATACCAAGGTAGATGGAATATGATAGGGGACTGGATGCTTCATAGAAAATAGAAGTGATTTTTTACTTATTACAGCATAAGTGCATGCTCTATCCAGACTAACCTGCAGCAAATGCTAGAAGCAACATTTACGCTCCAGGTCAAGGTGACCCAAATTCGATCCAATTTTTTCCCTTGATTTATTTGTTGCATGTGGGTCCCAGGTTTCAATACAATTAGGTACGGCAGGATCATATGTATAAATAAATTGCTATTTTATTTGAATTGTAACTTTCAATACAACCTATGGAGTTGCTTTGCAGTGTAACGCTACAGTGCCACTTTACTTTTTGGGTAGTTAGATAACACCCAGTACATATTACACCTCCACGGAATTACAAAGACACAGAATTGACTACACATGAAGGACGCTATTTGATACCTGATTTTTTAAGTATTTAACATTTTTGGTTACAACACACACTACTGGAAACAACTTCCAGCAAAATATAACTCACCAATATGGCCAGCTTTAACTTTAAAAGGCACATCCAGTTGACTCTATAAAAAAAGAAAAAAAAATGTTTTTATTCTTTAACCCTAGAACGCGCAAGCAATTCAATCTACCATAGAAAAGAAATGACCTAGCAGGCCTGCGAGGCCCCAGGTGTGCGTTCTAGGGATAAGACATGAAAAGGTTACGGGGTATTCTTAGGCTTTGTGCGCACTAGACCGTTTTACCCGCGGATTTACCCGCGGATTTGCTGCAGAAATTTCTTGAGAAAGGTGTTAAATCTTTCTGCAGACATTTCCCAGCAAAACCTATGGAAAAAAAAAATAGCTGTGCGCACACTGCGGATTTTTCTCAAGGAAAGTTTCTTGAGAAAATGTTCGAGAAACTTTCTTGAGAAAATGAGCATGTTCATTATTTCCTGTGGATTACCCCCGGATTTGCACTTATCCATTCATAAAAATCCGCAGGGAAAAATCCGCGGGTAATTCGTGGCAAATCCGCATGCGTTTTTGCCGCGAATTTGGTGCGGATTTTTTCCGCAGATGCAAGAATCTTCAGCTCCCAGAATGTCTCTCAAGAAAGTTTCTTGAGAAACATGACATTTCTAGTGCGTACATAGCCTTAAGCAGCTCAGAGCTATGCATTCTCCTTAAAGGGAACCTGTCATCAGAAATTTAGCTATAAAGCTAAAAGTTCCCCCCTCTGCAGCTCCTGGGCTGCATTCTAGGAAGCTTCCTATAGTTTTTGTGGCCCCTTTTATTCCAAAATAAATACTTTACAAACTTGTACCTTTTCGTATGCAAATTTCTTAAATCTTCCATGGGGGCGGGCTGCCTGATGTACGTTGCTGTCCTGCTGCCGATTTACGCCGCCCCCGAACGCTGAATTTCAAACCTCAGGATGCCGCCCCTGGGCGCCCGTGGTCCCGCGCATGCGCTACTGTATCGGTGCCGTGCACTGTGTGCACGTGTGACCGCTAGTGACACTTTGCGCGGGCACGAGGTTATTGGCGGCGCTGTGAGTGTCATCAGCAAGTGCCGCCCATAACATCGTGACCGCACTTTCCCCTCTTCCTCCAGCGTTCTGCGCAAGCGCTCGCTGGCCAGATGATCGGACGTCACCTCCTTCCCATCCTGCTCAGCAGCAGGAAATAGATGGGAGGAGCGGACGGAGCAGTCGGTGCCCGCGCAAAAGCGTCACCAGCGGTCACACGTGCACGCAGTGCACGGCACCGCTACAGTAGCACAGCGCATGCGCGGGACCAAGGGCGGCGTCCTGAGGTTTGAAATTCAGCGTTCGGGGGCGGCGTAAATCGGCAGCAGGACAGAAACATACATCAGGCAGCCCGCCCCCATGGAAGATTTAAGAAATTTGCATACGAAAAGGTACAAGTTTGTAAAGTATTTATTTTGGAATAAAAGGGGCCACAAAAACTATAGGAAGCTTCCTAGAATGCAGCCCAGGAGCTGCAGAGGGGGGAACTTTTAGCTTTATAGCTAAATTTCTGATGACAGGTTCACTTTAAGTTTCCTTACTTCCTGGTTTCTAGAAGGGCAGGCCCTCCTCCTTGAGTAATGGTTTCTGGTGACTATTGGTAGAATTATTAAGCTCAGTCAAGTTCTGCTATAAGGCATTCAGTTCTCCGTGCTTGTTTTACAGCTATCAGTGCTTGTTTTGTACACAGCTATCACTATATTTATACAGAGAGATAACAAGGCATTTTAAGGGTAAGTTCACACAGTGCGTTTTTCGCGGCGTTTTTGCGCAGTTTTCGGGTGCGTTTTTGCTCAGAAAACTGCATGACTTTGCTTCCCCAGCAAAGTCTATGAGTTTTCATTTTTGCTGTCTGCACACAGCGTTTTTTTTCAGCTGCGTTTTTGTGGTGCCACAAAAACGCAGCATGTCAATTATTTCCGCGTTTTTCACTGCGCTTTTCATCCATTGAGTGCAATGGGATGTTGAAAGACGCAATGAAAAACGCAAATCGCTGCGTTTTGGTGCGTTTCTAAGACCAAAAACGCAGCTATAAACGCAGGAGGTGGGTAGTAAAGTGACATGTACAGAAAGAGGATTCCTTCTGTCAGTAAATACAGAAGCGTGAATCCTCCCGGTACCGTCACCGCCGCTTCCACCTCAAGTCCTGTGCATGTATGCTGCCGTGCGGCGCCATGTTCGGGCGGGAGGTGGAAGCGGCTACGAAAACAAAAGTGAACAGTAGAAAAAAAAAAATTCATACTCACCTGTCTGCAGACTCCCGGTGCCATGCCCGCTCCCATCTCCTCTCACGGTATCGCCACCCCCGCTCCGGCTGTGTGCAGATGGCTGGGACACCTCCGATGGATGCAGGACCTGGCGATGGATCACCTGATGCAGTCACCTGACGCATCAGCTGATCGTAAGTCTCGCGGTGACGCGGGCGCCCGGCCGGTTTAACCTATCAGCGGATGCGTCAGGAGACGTCATCCCTGATTACCAGCAGCTCCTGCAGCGATCGGACGGGATCAGACTCCTCCAATCGCTCCAGGAAATGCCGGAAATCAGCACATAAGTGAGTATTTTTTTTAATTTTTTTTTTGCACCGATGCATCTGCTGATTGCATAAACGGCTTTTATACAATCAGCTGATGTGTGATGTGCTTCAGCCCCTAGAACCTGACACATCATCTGATCGCTTTGCCTTCCAGCAAATCCATCAGATGATATTGGATCCGGATTGGACGGCGCGGGACCCAGGATTACTGCGGAGGGGGGTTCTTTATTTCAATAAAGATGGAGTCACTAATTGTGTTGTGTTTTATTTCTAATAAAAAATATTTTTCTGTGTGTTGTGGTTTTTTTTTTTATCTTTACTAGAAATTCATGGTGGCCATGTCTAATATTGGCGTGACACCATGAATTTCGGGCTTAGGGCCAGCTGATAATATACAGCTAGCCCTAACCTCATTATTACCCAGCAAGCCACCCGGCATCAGGGCAGCTGGAAGAGTTGGATACAGCGCCAGAAGATGGCGCTTCTATGAAAGCGCCATTTTCTGGGGTGGCTGCGGGACTGCAATTCACAGCGGGGGTGCCCAGAAAACATGGGCACCCTGCACTGTGGATTCCAATCCCCAGCTGCCTAGTTGTACCCGGCTGGACTCAAAAATTGGGTGAAGCCCAGGTCATTTTTTTTTTTAAATTATTTCATGAAATTCATGAAATAATTTAAAAAAAAAAGGGCTTCTCTATATTTTTGGTTCCCGGCCGGGTACAAATAGGCAGCTGGGGTTGGGGGCAGCATGTACCTGCCTGCTGTACCCGGCTAGCATACAAAAATATGGTGAAGCCCACGTCATTTTTTTGGGGGGCAAAAAACTCCTGCATTCAGTCCTGGATGGAGGATGCTGAGCCTTGTAGTTCTGCAGCTGCTGTCTGCTCTCCTGCATACACTATTGGATGGAGTATGCTGAGCCTTGTAGTTCTGCTCCATCTGCCTCTCCCTCCAGCATACTGTCCTGTATGGAGCATGCTGAGCCTTGTAGTTCTGCAGCTGTCTGCTCTATTGCATACACTAGTGGAGAATGAAGAACATATTGAAGAAGGAAATGACATCAGACCTTTTTTTTTTTTCAACAATCTTTAATGGCATTGTTCACTGATAAAAAACGCATAAAGACGCAGTGAGCAAAAACGCAGCAAAAAACGCACCAAATCGCGGCAAAACGCGTGCGTTTTTGCCGCGTTTTTTTGCCGCGGGTGCGTTTTTGTGCGGTTTTTGCAGCAAAAAACGCACAAAAACGCAGCGTCAAAAAAACGCAGTGTGTGAACCTAGCCTAACAAGCACACACCTCCAGACAGTGACAATGAGTGAAGAGCCATGATTAGGAAACCTTCTGTGAAAGCTGCATATAAATCAATAGGCTGGAGAAAGCTGACTGGGATGATAAGAGTTAACTCCTCTCCTTAACTACAATTACATTCTTGGCCAGGGTCTGGTTGCCAAGCTCATGGTAAACAGCTGTATACTATAAAATTTGTCATTGCAGGAGAATGACAGCAGATAGAAAAAGCAAAATAAACTTGCAAATTTTCACGCTGTCTAACTAATTAAATGGAACCGGTCACCAGGTTTTTCCCTTATGAGCTGCGGCCACCACCACTGAGCTCTTATATATGGCATTCCAGTATACTGTATATAAGTGCCCAGGCTGCTCTATAGAATGTAAAAATCACTTTTATAATACTCACCTAGGAGGCGATTTGGTTCAATGGTTGTCACTACTCGCAGTTCGGCGCCTCCTCCATCTTGTGCAATCGCCGTTCTCCTTCCCAGGCCCGTATGCATGATGCATCCTACGTCATTCACAGAGAGGCCTCCACTGCGCTCCTGCACGTGCGAACTTTCATCTGGCAGGCTGAGGGCAGAGCAAAGTACTGTGCATGCGCAGACGGCCTTTGACCTTTCGTCGCACCGGCGACGCTCATGGATCTGGGAAGGAGGAAAGCGATCGCACAAGATGGTGGAGGCACTTGACCGAGACCAGTGACAACCATCGGACTGAAACCCCTAGGTGAGTATAATAAAGGTGTTTTTTACGTTATACAGAGTGGCCTGTGCTCTTATATACTGTATACTGGAATGAAGTATATAAGAGCTCAGTGGCCGCAGCTCATAAGGGAAAAACCTGACGCCAGGTTCCCTTTAAAGCAATTTAATAATCTGAGAATACCACAAGTAACACATACATTTGGAGTTGGTTTAGAGTTTTTATTCCAAATTTTTGAATTGTAAAACTGGAAACAGAACAATATGAAATAAGAGGTTTTTCATATCTATTGGCCAGTGATGATATTAATATAAATATCTATAACCCTGTGCAAATAGTGTGAATTAAGTATACTGAAAATCACCTAAATTACTTACCAGTGCATTTTCTTTAATTTCCAGATTCTTCAATGCTACAGCACCTGAGATAAAAACCAAAGACAGATTTTCTTAGTCATTTATGGAAAATAATAGAAATTTGAAAAGTTTTCTGCAGAGAAAGCATACATATTGCAGAATGGAACGGAATGGAATCTAACACATTTTGGCTGACAATTTATTTAAAAAAAACCCAAAAAAACGTATGCCACAATTGCTGACTTGCATACAAATCTGCAACTTTTTGAATTGCCAGTCTTCTAAAAAGTGTGAAGAGGTGGTACTGTTCACAATCAATGGCTTATTAAAATGTACAACAGAAGCATAAATTATGTTGCAAGTTTAAAGGGAACCTGTCAGCAGAAATTTCGCCCAAAACCTAAAAGATTCCCCCTTTGCAGCTCCTGGGCTGCATTCTAGAAAGGTCCCTGTTATTATTGTGCCCCATGTGAGACCAAAAGAAAGACTTTATAAAGTGGTACCTTTTTGTATTCAGATACTGTAAATGTGACACGGGGGCGGGCTCTCTGCAGTCCGTTATTCTGCCTCCTGGTCCTGTATGCCACCCCCATCGCTCCTTTCCATAGCTGATGACACCGCCCACTGCTCTAGCCATCCCTGCGCATGCCCAGTGCCAGTCTCACGGGACTGAGCAGTGTGACCGCTGGTGACGTATGCGCAGGCAAGTGATTATGGGCGGGGCTGTGATTGTTATCAGCAAGTACCCGCCCATAATCTCGTGAGCACGCAAACCTCACCAGCGGTCACACTGTGCTCAGGGTAGTGCTAGACTGTATGGGCTGCTTTCAGGGATGACGTCCCTTTTGTCATGTGATAGTATTTTGAACACGCCCCTATCACGTGACAAAAGGGACGTCATCCCTGGAAGCAGCCCATACAGTCTAGCACTACCCTGAGCACAGTGTGACCGCTGGTGAGGTTTGCGCGCTCACGAGATTATGGGCGGGTACTTGCTGATAACAATCACAGCCCCGCCCATAATCACTTGCCTGCGCATATGTCACCAGCGGTCACACTGCTCAGTCCCGTGAGACTGGCACTGGGCATGCGCGGGGATGGCTGGAGCAGTGGGCGGTGTCATCAGCTATGGAAAGGAGCGATGGGGGTGGCATACAGGACCAGGAGGCAGAATAACGGACGGCAGATAGCCCGCCCCCGTGTCACATTTACAGTATCTGAATACAAAAAGGTACCACTTTATAAAGTCTTTCATTTGGTCTCACATGGGGCACAATAATAACAGGGACCTTTCTAGAATGCAGCCCAGGAGCTGCAAAGGGGGAATCTTTTAGGTTTTGGGCGAAATTTCTGCTGACAGGTTCCCTTTAAAGAAGCGGTTCACCCATATTCATTATTGGCCACAATGATATTATATAGAGAAACGAGGTTTCTCTCAAATACCTTGTGTTGCAAGTAGTGCCTGTGAGCGCTGCTATTGCAGACTTTGCTTCCCCATCACCTGACCCCTCCTGGGCTCTGTGACCTTAGGGATCCGGTTGATGTCACGTCAACTTCCTGCTCACCTGACATCACTACGGCCGGCCCCAGTCTCCATGAGCCACTGAGCTGTGGGTGGAGTTTCACCGCTTGTCACAGCCCAGCATGTCTCCTCCTTGTGGTGCTATGCAGTGAAGGAGGAAGGAGCAAGGAGATGCTGGGCTGTAACGAGCAATGAAACACCGCCCACAGCCCAGTGACTCACGGAGACAGGGCCGGCCGCAGTGATGTCAGATGAGCAGGAAGTTTACGTGACATCACCGGATCCCCGAGGTTAGAGAGCCCAGGGTTCAAGCGATGGAGAAGAGCGGACCGGAATAGCAGCGCTCACAGGCACTATTGGCAACACAAGGTATTTGGGAGAAACATTGTTTCTCAACATAATATCGATGTGGCCAATAATTAATATGGGTGAATCCCCTCTTTAAGCCAGATTAAAACCTCAGTAGATTTTAATTTGTAGCACTCAATATGCATAAAAGTAAAGCTTCGTGCCTCTTAATAACTTTGTGGCATTCAATTACAATAGCCAGTTAATTAGGACTAGTGTATAAATACCGATCTTAGAGAGTAACTACTTTCAAGTAACAATTCAGAAAAAGCCTGTGTGTAAATATCACTTTTTTCGGCCATTATATGCCTTGTATCGTGCATTTTCACTAGTTTTCCCCTCTGCATTCTCTATCTCTAACTTTGCAAAGCTGTAGGGGGGAAAAAGCGCAATAGGGTCTTACCCGATATGAGGGTAGAGAGGCAGAAAGAGATACACTCACCTGGTAGGGTTGTGCCAGTCGCAACCACCTATGATCGCATGTGAGTGCTTTTTGCGGTTTAGCGCGGCATTAAAACCGGTTTTCATGCCATTTGATTTATATTCTCTCTCTAACTTAGAATCCCTTCTGAGCTAGTGTAACATTTGCTGCGGTGTTAAATAAAAAAACAAAAAACTATCAAACTGATTTATACAGAAAACATTTAGTCCCTGTTCGCACACTGAGTTTTTACCCACGTTTTTTTTTTTTGCGTTTTTGCTGCAGAAATTTCTTGAGAAAATGGCTGTAATCTTTCTGCAGACATTCCCCAGCAAAACCTATGGGGAAAAAAAATAGCTGTGCGCACACTACGTTTTTTTCTTAAGAAAATTCTTTCTGTAGATTTTCTTGAGAAAAAGGATGAGCATGTCACTTCTTTTCTGCATGTACCTGCATTATTCACTCCATTGACTGTAATGTAATCATAAAATAGCGCAGGAATAACGCAGGTAGCAAATTCTGTGCATTTCATTGCATATTCCTGAGATATTTTGCGTTTTTCAGGACATAGTGATCATCACAACTCTGCGTTTTGCAGGGAAGTGATGTCATTAGGACAGGAAGAGGAAGTTAAGCAGAGAGTAAACACACACACGTCACACTGACACACAGACACATGCAAACATACAATGCACATAGAAATCAAACGTACATATAAAAATAAATTAAAAAAAAAAAAACGTGGGCTCCGCCGTATTTTTACCGTCCAGCCAAGGTAAACACACAGCGGCGGCCCGGTTTTCTCAGGCTGGGGAACGCGAGGGCCATGATTAATGCCCCCCCCTCCCGCAGCCGAGAATATCAGCCCGCAGCTGCCCCAGGACTGTCACATCCATTATGCGACAGTCCTGGCGTATTACTAACTCTTCCCGATTGCCATGATGCGGTGGCAATCGGGGTAATAACGAGTTAATGGCCACTAAGTCCTAGCTTAATCATGGCAGTGTCTATGAGACAGCTGACATGATGAACCTGTAAGTAAAGTGAATAAACACACACACACACACCGAAAAATCCTTTATTTTAAATAAAAGACAAAAAGCCCCCTCTTTCACCACATTATTAACCCCCCCACCACCAAACACACAGCTCCGGCGTAATCCACAGAGGTCCCACGACGCTTGCATCTGGCCGCGACTGACACATACTCAATGCAGCCTCGTTCAGTGAGCGATGCTGCAGGGGAACTACAGGTCATTTCTCACAGTCGGTAATGTGAACACATTACCGCTCGCTAGAACTGCAGTGTGTCCTACACAGGGACTTTATCTATTGATTAATTGATCTGTCTTCTTATCTATTGATTATCTATTGATTATCTGTCTATCCATCTAACTATCCATTATCTGTCTATTTATCTATCGATTATCTATCCAATCTATCTATCCATTATCTATTTATCTATCTATCCATTATCTATTCATCTATCCATCTTTCTATTTATCTATCCATTATTTATTTGTTTATCTATCATCTATTTATTTATCTATCCATTATCCATCTACCTTTTATCTATATTATTTATTATTGTTAAAGCATTAAAAAACGCAGGGACCAACCTGCAAAAAAACGCAACAAAAACGCACAAATGCGGTACAAACGCATGCGTTTTTTGGTGTGTTATTGGTGTGGTTTTTTTAACGCAGGTGCAGCTAATCCTTCTTAAGAAATTTCTTGAGAAAAATCCTTTTTCTAGTGCGCACATAGCCTTAAAGGGAATCTGTCAATAGCTTTTTTACTACCTCATCTGAGAGCAGCACAATGTAGGTAAAGAGATCTGGAATCCAATAATGTATCTCTTAATGTACTGGGTGCAGTTGTTCTGACACAAAGTTTTTAGATTTAGCAATAAAGAAGATCTAAGAAAGCTATCCCCATCCACAACAAGGCTCTTTATGTACAAATCTATAGACAGCAAGGTGTTAACCAGAAGGGAAGAGAGCATGCCGGATTAGGGCTTATGCGCTGCTGTAGCTGATGTAGTCCGGCAATGATAATCTCCTAGTGCTAAAACAAACATTGCTTAAATTGACCCCTTTTAGCTATGCTACATTATAAGGCTATGTGCGCACAGTGCGTTTTTTGCAGCGTTTTTGCGCGTTTTTCGGGTGCGTTTTTGGCCTCAAAACTGCATTACTTTGCTTCCCCAGCAAAGTCTGAGTTTTCATTTTTGCTGTCCACACACAACTTTTTTTTTAAGCTGCGTTTTTGAGCTTGAAAAAAAAAATGGACATGTCAATTCTTTCCTGCGTTTTTCTGCGTTTTCCCCCCATGCAATGCATTGGAAAAACGCAGCAAAACGCAGAGATCAAAAACGCAGCAAAACGCAGCCAAAAACGCACCAAATCGCGGTAAAAATGCATGCGTTTTTACGCGTTTTTCGACGCGGGTGTGTTTTTCTGCGTTTTTTAGCTACCAAAAACGCAGCGTCAAAAAAACGCAGCGTGTGCACATAGCCTAAATAGGGACATCTTATTGTATGGCTGTAATTTTAAAAACATTTTAAAACTGCCTGCAGGGGTAAAATGTTACGATTCTGAACTGGTTAAAATTTTCCTCTTTCCCACTTTTTATTTGAGGGAGGAACTCTAGTTATCATTTATGGAGGAACACTAGCTGTCCCTCTCAATATACTGCCACACTTGCTCACATATTTTAAAGTTTGGACTACTGCATTTACGCATAAAGCAAGCTGTAAAGAAATATACCATATCCAGAACTCCAGAAAAGCAAACCCAGCACTGATAGGGTTGGATACACACAGATCAGCTGTTTGCAGGTAATTTTAGGTGGACACAATTGATAACATATTTGCACAGGTCATACAACTCCCCACCACTGTCCTTTTGCTACTGTAGAGGAGGAAAACTGATGGAAGGCCAGATATAGAGTATATTAAAGGGAACCTGTCAGGTCCAATATGCACTCAGAACCACGAGAATTTCTGGGTGCATATCCCTGCCTTACCGTCCCTGTATCTAGTAGCATACATAAAGAAATCTATAGAAAAAGTATTTCTAAAGATTCTGTATAATATGCTAATAAGGCCAGTGACTAGTTGTGAGGGCATTACTTCCCCCGACTAGTCCGCCCTCTTAGCATGTTAGTACGCCCACAGGGGCATGTTAACATGCTATTCAATACAGCGTCACCAGTGGTGATGCACATACCTGTGTCCCCGGTGAACGCTGAGCTGAATGCCGGGCACTTCAGGTCATGCGCAGTATGAAGCTAGGTGTACGTGTCCCAGCTTCAGACAGGTCTAGTGCGCATGACCAGAGGTGCGGGACATTCAGCTCAGCGTTCACCGCAGACACAGGTATGTGCATCACCGCTGGTGACGCTGCATTGACTAGCATGTTAGCACGTCCCTGTGGTTGTCCTAACATGCTAAGAGGGCGGACTAGTCGGGGGCATTAATGCCCTCGCGACCAGGCATTGGCCTCATTAGCATATTATAAACAATGTTTAGAAATACTTTTTCTATAGATCTCTTTATCTATGCTAGTGTATACAGGGACAGTTAGGCAGGGATTAGCAATACGAATCCAGAACTGCTCGTGGTGCTGAGTGCATATTGCACCTGACAGGTTCCCTTTAAGTGGGGCTAACTAATATACAGTAATTAGTGATGAGCGAGTGTAATTGTTACTATTCGATACTCGCACGGATAGTACGGCATTTGGGTTACTCGTTATAGTAAGTTTTTGTGTACTCGCCTCCCAATATTCGTATGTCCTGTCCAGCAGGTTTGGCACCTGATTTGCAACCACTAAACATGTTGGGCTTCTTAACTAATCACAGTAATGCCACAGCCATCTTGTTTGTGGCATTACTGTGATTGGCTGGCTGCGCTTCATACTAACCGCAGGCGTGGGTGCACAGTGATGAGAGTGAGTGAGTGAGAGAAAGTGAGAGAGAATTCTCCAGGCTCTCCGCATTCATTTTTATCACTTTCCCATCCATTTCAGCCTTTTCCTCAGGCCCCCACACCTCTTTGTTGGGTTCAGCAGAAAATTACTCGCATTTCCCATTGACTTGCATTGTACTCGCTATTCGTAACGAGTACCCGAGTATTACAAAGTGCTCGTTACGAGTGTAGCGAATATGAATATTACGGTACTCGCTCACCTCTAGCAGTAATATTAATGCAGAGCAACCAGCACTGTGTACAGCACATGGCAAACATGACCGGTTTAATTTTGCAATGTTCTAATGATAGATTCCATAAATAAATAAAGATTTATTTCTGTGACGCACCTGGACTATCAGGTCGTCACTGGGTATTGTACAATCTGCCCTACCGTACAGTATCCACCTCCTTCTTGGTTATGGGTAGCCAACTACATGGTGTTGCCTCCATCAGCTAATTAAAGTCCTAGGTACACTCTGTACCACATCCACCAGACACACCAGTGGACGGCCTGAGTGAAATAGGGTCGCTCACTTGGGGGGTTGGTTAGGGGAGGTCAGGAGTGTCAGCATTAGAGAGAAGTGTGTTGGAAGTGAAGGAGAGAGGAGGTCAGGAGCAGGGCTCCTAGGAAGCCATCTAAGTAGCAGACGGTGGTCGGGGCCTAGAGGAGCTGGACCCACGGTCGCAGGGGATCGTGGAAAGGGGCACGGAACTGTTGAGGACAGTCTGCGGCCTTGCACTATCACCGGGCTGGGACCAGGGCACGACGGGGTACAAGGATCCTAGGTCAGGGAGTAGCTTCAGGCAACCTGATAATTTACCTGACGAGAACGGAGCCTTCAAGATCCGCTCTCCACCCGCTCCAAAATCGGGGTACTAGCGCAACGAGGGGAATAGGACTTTCCACAAAAATGGTCCAGGAAATCCCAAGCGTGAACCCTGAGAGCAAGCCCCTACAGTTAGCCATAGTGGGGAGCAGGACCCGGCAAGTTCCATACTACCGGGACCAACAGAGAATTAAACTTAGTGTCAGGAGTAAGGTCACGGATCACCAGGCAGCACCATTGGGGACGGAACCCAAACTAGCTCCCCTAAGCGACAGCGGTATCCAGAACTTTGGTTTATCCAGTTGTCGGAGTTAGCTTAATGGACTGAGTGAGTACGAAAGTGACCCCCTTTGCTCCCCATGGCACTCCCCAAACACCATCACCGAGTCCTGGGGCATTCCCCCTACCCGTGGAGGGTTCTAACACCTGGCTGCCTCACTCCATCGCCCCCGGGTACTCCCAGCTGCAGCGGTGGTACTCCAAATTACGACATACCACGGGTGGCATCACGAACTCTAACACAATTGCCTGTAAATACCCCCTTCATTTGAGTGGCCGCACGACCCCCGGGTCTGGAGATCCCTCGAGCCACCACAGATCCGGATCTGAGCAGCCCGGCTGCTGGCACGGGTGTGGCACATTTCCACAAATAAACCTGAACATAAAACTATACATGAGAATTATTATTTAGATATATTATCCTGCAGAACATTGCCAGATACATCTTGCCAAGAAATGAAACACTTTAAACAACCACTTTTCTGCGTTTCCAACCTTTATATTTAACTAATTAAACCTAAAGCATTGTTAGGTATTTCTAATTTCAATATTTGCATCTGTTTCCTTTACCCTAGAGAAGATCTTGTCTGGGAATGAACCACAGAAATATATACACTGCAGTTTTTGGAAATCACTGCCATTTTCCTGGCTGGTGCTCCCATGAGCATTACAATAAAGGGGGCAAACTATAAAAAATGATGACTCCACAGTTTTACTCTGTAATTAATATTTTGCAAAAAGCTGAATGTGACAAAGCTATGAGCACTTTTGCTTAAAAGTCTAAAATAATCAGCTTATGGTACAAGTGCTTTATTTATTCCTATTTATTAAAGAAATGCAGATACTGTATTTACTGTACTTAGCACTACTACAATGATTACGCTAAACATATTAGCAACCGCTTTGGGGCGACCATACTTACCTCTCGTATTTCAATATGCAGCATGGTGTATGTGCATTATGGCAGCTGCAAAGAATGGGGTTGAATTGACTAATAGGCCACATTCACACAGACATATACTGTATTATTGTTTATACAAGTAGTAGAACCTACACAAAAAGTATAGCAGGATTTGGATCTCCTCTGGGCTTTCGATCCACTTCTGCTTTTGAGATGCTAAATACTGACTAAAATACGCCAAGTGGTCAACTCTGGTGTAGTTACGGGTCAGCCTAGAGCAGTAGTGTACAACCTCTTTTGGGGCAACAGTCGCATGGATCTAATCCCAAAGGCCTCAAACAAATTAAAAGGGTATTACCAGCTTGGATATTTATGGCATATTGAAAGTATATGCCATAAACCTTCCATAGTTGGGAGTCTGAAAGTGCAACCATCATCTATGGGAAGAAGAAGAGTTCCCATCTCCTCCATTTCGAGTCCAGGAAGGAACACACCTCTCTGAATTGCTGTTTCTGGGAGGTAAAGAAATAGCTGAAAATTTCATTACTTCTACAAACCACATGCTTGATCACCTCTCCACCTCATCTACTCCTCCATCATCTTTTCTTCATCTAATTCAACTACCCTAACAGATCTAGCTAAGGCTGCTTTCACACATCCGGTTTTTGCTAAGCGGCACAATACGGCGCTTTGCAGAAAAAACGCAACAGGTTTTTTTTTTCCGCCGGCTGCGTTTTTTCCGCAAAGACTTGCATTAGCGCTGTATTGTGCCGCATGGCCTTGCGTTGCGTCCGGTTTTTGTCCATGCGGCGGCCGGATGGAACGTTGCCTGGCGCGTTTTTTTTGCAGCGAAAAAAAACGCATCGGATCCGGCGCGATTTACAATGCAAGTCTTTGGACGCCGGATGCAGCGTCCTGCGGCAAAAAATGCATCCGGGTGCCAAATGCGGTTTTTTGAACTGCCCATGCTCAGTATCAAGCCGCATCGGTCAAAAAACGGACGGGCCGCATGGAAAAACTTATGCAACGGATCCGTTTTTTTTTCGCCACATCCGTTGCATAGGTTTTTGAGCCGGATTGTGCCTGATGCAAAAAAAACTGATGTGTGAAAGCAGCCTAAGGGGTACTTTGCACGCTGCGACATCGCAAGCCGATGCTGCAATGTCGAGCGCGATAGTCCCCGCCCCCGTCACAGTAGCGATATCTTGTGATTGCTGGCGTAGCTAAGATTATCGCTACGCCAGCTTCACATGCACTCACCTGTCCTGCGACGTCACGCTGGCCGGCGATCCGCCTCCTTCCTAAGGGGGCGGGTCATGTGGCGTCATAGCGACGTCACACGTCAGGCGACCAATAAGAGCGTAGGGGCGGAGATGAGCGGGACATAAACATCCGTCCTTCCTCATTGCAGCCAGGTAGGAGATGTTCCTCGCTCCTGCGGCTTCACACACAGCGATGTGTGCGGCCGCAGGAGCGAGGAACAACATCGTACCTGTCGCTGCACCGGCATTATGGAAATGTCGGACCCTACACCGATGATACGACAACGACGCTTTTGCGCTCGTTAATCGTATCAAAAAGGATTTGCACACTATGATATCGACTGCGACGCCGGATGTGCGTCACTTTCGATTTGACCCCACCGACATCGCACCTCCGATGTCGTAGTGTGCAAAGTACCCCTTACACTATAAACGACATCACACTTTCCCTGTACCACTAGTTTGCTTCCTTGATGCAACCCTCCACTCCGCCCTGTCCTTCAAAGCACACATCCTCGCCTTAATCACCTCCAATTTAAAAATATTTCCAGGATTCGTCAACTTCTAATCTACTAAAATCTTATTGCATCATTTCTAACCTCAACCCCTGCAATATCTTAAGTCTTTAAAGGGAACGTTGTCAGCAGATTTGGGGCTTATAAGCTGCGGCCACCATAAACGGGCTCTTATATACAGCATTCTAACATGATGTATATAAGAGCCCAGGCCGCTGTGTAGAACAGAAAAATGATTTTATAATACTTACCTAAACGGTCGCTGCGGGGGAATTGGGCCATATGGGCGTCTCCATTCTCTGGTGCCGGAGCCTCCTCCTTCAGCCATCTTCGTCCTCTTTCTGATGCCTGTGTGCATGGCGCGTCCTATGTCATACACACTCGCCGATCCCGCGCAGGCGCACTACAATACTTTGATCTGCCCTGCTCAGGGCAGATCAAAGTGCGACTACGCAGGGCCTCAATGCCGGCGAGCGTGGATGACGTAGGACGCTTCATGCACCCCGGCTTCAGAAGGACGACAAAGATGACCGAAAGAGGAGGCACCGGCACCGGAGAACGAAGACTCCCATCCGACCAGTCTGCACCGCAGTGGCCGTTTAGGTGAGTATTATAAAGTGATTTTTTACGTTCTACACAGCGGCCTGGGCTCTTATACACAGCATGTTAGAATGCTGTATATAAGAGCCCAGTGGTGGTGGGCACAGCTTATAGGCCCCAAATCTGGTGACAGGCTCCCTTTAATCATTAATCTTAAGTCCTTAATCATTGCTTATTTAATTTTACTGGAGACGGCTACTGTGTCTTTTCTTACTTTCCAATAAAAAGTTATTTTAGAAGAGGTCCTGACTGCTGGATACATTTTCGTTTCTACAGGTTCTCCTAATGCACTGGTTATTACATCCTCACTCACAAATTACACATAGCAAAGCCTCAGGTATCTGTAAGTAACGTACTTATTTAATGAGTGATTTTCACAGATAGAACACATGCCCACTGTAGATGTTGAGGCTGTTCGCGTCTGTGTTTTGTTGTAGACCAAGTGATCAGTAAATAATCATAACACGTCTAGCTTTTGATCCAAGTCACAGATTACCCATGCAAGTGTGAGACTATTGTAGAAATGAATTTGAGCAAAAAAATGCATGCACGTAGGTAGAAGAAAAAAAAAAAATTGTCCACTAATCCATATCCCTTATAGAGCGCTAAATACAGTCACATAGGAGACTTGGCCACCATAGAAAGCATATGTACTACTCCATTTCTTTAGTGTCCACAAAAGGCTGAGTAAGGCTGCTTTCACACATCCGGTTGTTGCAGTGCGGCTCAATCCGGCTCAAAAACCTATGCAACGCATGCGCCAAAAAAAAACGGATCCGTTGTATACGTTTTTCCATGCGGCCCGTCCGGTTTTTGACGGATGCGGCTTGATACTGAGCATGCACAGTGCAAAAAAACGAATCCGGCCGCCGGATAAGTTTTTGCCGCAGGACGCCGCATCCGGCGTCCATAGGCTTGCATTGTAAATCGTGCCGGATCGCGCGATGCGGTTTTTTCGCAACAAAACGTACCAGGCAACGTTCCATCCGGCCACCGCATGGGCTAAATATGCCGTATCCGGCAAAAAAACGGACACAACGCAAGGCCATGCGGCACAATACGGCGCTAATGCAAGTCTATGCAGAAAAAAACGCAACCGGCAGTAAAAAAAAAAAAACAAAAAAAACAAAACGGTTGCGTTTTTTCTGCAAAGCGACGTATTGTGCCGCTCAGCAAAAACCGGATGTGTGAAAGCAGCCTGAATTAGTGTGCTCAGTAACTCCTTGGCATGGCCCAGAGATCACTGAGGATGTAAAAAGTTATTAAACAGCCTTTTCTAGCCACTAAAGGTGAGAATTAATACACTAAAGGTATGCTTAATGAGGGCCTACGTCCCCTATTTCACTGGCCACTTCGTTTTATTTGTATTTGGGGGTGTGGGAGGCTCAGTTATTCATAGAACATCCCATGGTCATATTCTCTATTTTTTGAGCACTGTAAGATTTATCCTTATAGATTGAGAGATTGTATTAGGTTATTCTCCACAGGCATCAATATGCGCATTGCAGCCACTCATATCATTTATCATTTCTGCTCTGTTTAGTTAGCGCTGGAGGAAAAAGCCACACCTATTTATTTAATGTCCTATTTGGCAGCTGTAGACTATTTTCCAGAAGCTGAGTGCGATATAGTAAGTCCACTGCAGCTAATGCGAGCTTCTCTGCTGCCATAACACAGACAAATGGAAATGATGAACTGATATACAATGAGAAGTATAAGGCTATGCTCCCACAATCAATGTCTGTTGAATTTCTGCTCCATCGCTGTACCTTACTTGAATTTTTTTCATTGTGTTTTTGTGTGCGTTTTTGGAATCTGCTTTGTGGCTTATCCCTTAAATAGAGAAAAAAAAACCTACTGACCTCTGGATAAAGCATTTCATTGCGAAACATGCGTCGGGGTGGTGTGTTCCTGGCTTCACTTTCATTGGGTAAGGTTGCTGCACACTGGGTTAAATTAATTGCTTGGTAATATCTGCTTTTAGGTCTTATGTATTGGCATACTGTGCGGTCTATGTGTTAGGTGACTTCACTTTACTTAGAGATGAGTGGCTCTTTTTACCATTGCCATATATCTCAAATTACGATATGTTTCTATAAACCTATAGACACTGTATTTTGCCATTTTCTATCTAACTTAGATATATACTATAATTACTATCTTTTGGCATTTATTTTTATGCATCATTATATATGCTAATTGATTACAGACATATCTATATATATAATTGCCTTATTCTGTCTGTCTGTGTGTCATGCTCCAAAATTGTGTCACGGTGACATTGTGTCACCGTGACATGTCCTTACGGTGACACAAAGCTGATTGGCCGCTGGGTTCGCCATGGCCCCGCCCCCCACACGGATTGGCCTCTCGCCCCGGCTGCGCCCCCACACGGATTGGCCAGCCGCTCGCCCAGGCTCTGCCCCCCCCCCACAGATTGGCCTCTCGCCCCGGCACCCTGCAGGCATTGGCAACTCGCCCACGCCACGCCCCGCCCCCCTCACGCAATAGACGTTAGCTCTCGCCCCCCCCCCCGCATTGCCCGAACTGACACGGTCACGGAGCCACGAATCCCAGGTGAGTACTGTACTCCCCCCCCCTTTCCCCCCTCACCAACGGGAGCCCACATCAGCGTACGCCGCCGCCGTATGCTGGTGTGGGCTCCCGTGCGAGCGGGGGACGTGTTGCGCTGGTAACCATGCTTGCATAGTTACCAGTAAATCAAGGTCCTGCAGCGGCGGGACTTCCACACGCACAAACATAACAGCACACACACACGCATCATCAGATCATCACTCACATCAGATCGCACTCACTCTCACAAACACCTCACACACACACCACACACACATCGCATCCACACACTCACAGCATCCGGCGATATCGCTTGCTTCTCGGCCTCGATACTGTGCTGTGAGCTTCCAGGACCTGCCGGAGGATCACATGGCCAGAAGCATGTGGTATCTCCGGATGTTGTGACTGTGAGCGCGTATGTGCGATATCGTCAGTGTCTGTGTGTGTGAGTGTATGCGATCGGGTGTGTGTGAGTGTATGCGATCGGGTGTGTGTGACTGTCGGGATCGGGTGTGTGAGTGTCGGCAGAGGAGCACGGCGTGCTGGAGGAGGCACGGAGCAGAGAGGCTGATCTTGGGGAAGGCTGAGAGGGGAACTCTGATGCTGGGGGAGACTGGGAGGGGAAGGCTGGGAGAGGGAGGCTGGGAGGAAGGAGGCTGGGAAGAGAGAGGCTGATCCTGGGGAAGGCTGGGAAGCGGAGGCTGATGCTGAGGGAGGCTGGAAGGAGAGAGGCTGATGCTGGGGGAGGCTGGAAGGAGAGAGGCTGAGGCTGGGAGGAGAGAGGCTGATGCTGGGGAAGGCTGATGCTCAGAGAGGCTGGCAGGGGGAGGCTGATGCTGGGGGAGGCTGGGACGAGGGAGGCTGGGAGGAGAGAGGCTGATGCTGGGGGAGGCTGATGCTGGGGGAGGCTGGAAGGAGAGAGGCTGATGCTGGTGGAGGCTGATGCTTGGGGAGGCTGATGCTGGGGGAGACTGGGAGGGGAAGGCTGATGCTGAGGGAGGCTGGGAGGGGGAGGCTGGGAGGAAGAAGGAGGCTGGGAGGAGAGAGGCTGATCCTGGGGAAGGCTGGGAAGGGGAGGCTGATGCTGAGGGAGGCTGGAAGGAGAGAGGCTGATGCTGGTGGAGGCTGATGCTTGGGGAGGCTGATGCTTGGGGGAGACTGGGAGGGGAAGGCTGATGCTGAGGGAGGCTGGGAGGGGGAGGCTGGGAGGAAGGAAGCTGGGAGGAGAGAGGCTGATCCTGGGGAAGGCTGGGAAGGGGAGGCTGATGCTGAGGGAGGCTGGAAGGAGAGAGGCTGATGCTGGTGGAGGCTGATGCTTGGGGAAGCTGATGCTGGGGGAGACTGGGAGGGGAAGGCTGATGCTGAGGGAGGCTGGGAGGGGGAGGCTGGGAGGAAGGAGGCTGGGAGGAGAGAGGCTGATCCTGGGAAAGGCTGGGAAGGGGAGGCTGATGCTGAGGGAGGCTGGAAGGAGAGAGGCTGATGCTGGTGGAGGCTGATGCTTGGGGAGGCTGATGCTGAGGGAGGCTGGGAGGGGGAGGCTGGGAGGAAGGAGGCTGGGAGGAGAGAGGCTGATCCTGGGGAAGGCTGGGAAGGGGAGGCTGATGCTGAGGGAGGCTGGAAGGACAGAGGCTGATGCTGGGGGAGGCTGGAACGAGAGAGACTGAGGCTGGGAGCAGAGAGGCTGATGCTGGGGAAGGCTGATGCTCAGGGAGGCTGGCAGGGAGAGGCTGATGCTGGGGGAGGCTGGGAGGACGGAGGCTGGGAGGAGAGAGGCTGATGCTTGGGGAGGCTGGGAGAGGGAGGCTGATGCTGAGGGAGGGTGGGAGGAGAGAGGCTGGGAGGAGGGAGGCTGGGACAGGTAGGCTGAGAGAAGAGAGGCTGATGCTGGGAGAGGCTGATGCTAGGGGAGGCTGGGAGGGGGAGGCTGATGCTGGGGGAGGGTGGGAGGAGAGAGGCTGGGAGGAGAGAGGCTGATGCTGGGGAAGGCTGGGAGGAGAGAGGCTGATGCTGAGGACAGAGAGGAGAGGCTGATGCTGGGAGGAGAGAGGCTGATGCTAGGATGAGAGAGGCTGATGCTGGGAGGAGAGAGGCTGATGCTGGGAGGAGAGAGGCTGATGCTGGGAGGAGAGAAGCTGATGCTGGGGGCAGACAGGCTGAGGCTGGTGCAGCATGGGGGATGGAGCACAATGGGGGGGTGCGCAGCATCGGGGATGGAGCACGATGGGCGGAGGCTGATGCTGGGGGAGGCTGGAAGGAGAGAGGCTGATGCTGGTGGAGGCTGATGCTTGGGGAGGCTGGGAGAGGGAGGCTGATGCTGAGGGAGGCTGGGAGGAGGGAGGCTGGGAGAGGTAGGCTGAGAGAAGAGAGGCTGATGCACACACACACACACACACGCGCGCGCACTGCACAACACACCACACACACACACACACACTGGGAACCACAAACAACTGCCCTACACAGACACCCACACGCACAGACAACGCTGCACACACACAACACCCAACACACAAACACCGCGGCACACACAAATATACGCACATACCGCACAACACACACATTGCACAAAACATACCTCCCCCCAAAACACACCACACACACACACACAAACCGCGCAACACACACACAACACTACAGACACACAGCGCTCCACAAACAACGCAACACACGCAACACACATACAACACCGCTCTCACCCCCCGTCACACCCAGACAACACCCAGAACATGTACAGCGCCTACACAAACACTTGGTAACTACACACAACAACATCTCTCTCTATATATATATATATAACAAAAATCATACATCAACTACACAATACGTAAATTCTAGAATACCCGATGCGTAGAATCGGGCCACCTTCTAGTATATTATAATCATGCAGCACATACCTGTGTTTCACTATTAAACACTTATGTAATTAATCATTTTCCAGGAGTACCCATCTTTATCTTTTGTATTGTCCGGTTTTTAGCTTTAAATACTTATGTATAGGTTTTTAACTTGTTTCGTTATTAAGATATTTTTGCCATACATGCAAAGCTTGTTTTCTAGGTATTAATTACTAATATGCTCTTTGGCTCTAATATACAGATTGTGGAGATAGATGTAGTTATATCCTTTAAATAAAGCGGGTTTGTGTTTGAAATTGACATCATTAGGTGCAGATTACATTTGTTCTTTAATGCGTTTCCACTATGTAAACATACCAAAAATGCATGTGTGCTTTAACCTGCGGAATATCCACATCTAATTCAAGTCCATGGGGAAATACCACACAGAAACCTCAGCGTACCCGCAAGAGAAACTGAACTGCTAAGGCTTGGAAAACCATACTGCAGGTCAGTTTACACAGCGTAAAAAAGAGGCACAATGGACATGAGATTTCTATGAATCCCATCCACTTTACTTCTACTGTAAAAACCTGCTTATTTTAATGCAGCAAAAATATGCAGCAACGAAAACACAAATATAACTGATCGTGGGCACGTACCCTAAAAATCTATCTACTGTCTTAAGCCGCAAGCATGTGGCATAGGTGTCAATGACACATTTATAATTCTATATCTAGTGGATAGCAGCAGTATTCTATACTTGACTGCCATTCACTGTAAACTACAAATCCATTTAGGAGACATTGCTAGCCCCAAGAGGGCAGAAACGCCTGGCCCCAATCAATTTAATAGGAGACAAAAAGTCTAAGGGGTACTTTGCACGCTGCGACATCGCTAGCCGATGATAGCGATGCCGAGCACGATAGTACCTGCCCTCGTCCTACATGCGATATCTTGTGATAGCTGCCGTAGCGAACATTATCGCTACGGCAACTTCACACGCACTTACCTGCCCTGAGACGTCGCTCTGGCCGGCGACCCGCCTCCTTCCTAAGGAGGCGGGTCACAGCGACGTCACACGGCAGGCAGCCAATAGAAGCGGAGGGGCGGAGATGAGCGGGACGTAAACATCCCGCCCACCTCCTTCCTTCCGCATAGCCAGTGGACAGCGATATGTGCTGCCGCAGGAACGAGGAACAACATCGTATCTCCTATTGGTGCGACATTATGGAAATGACCGACGCTACACAGATCACCGATTTTCGACGCTTTTGCGATCGTTTATCAGCGCATCTAGGCTTTACATGTTGCGCCGTCGTTACCGGCGCCGGATGTGCGTCACTTTCGATTTGACCCCGACGATATCGCAGTAGCGATGTTGCAACGTGCAACGTGCCCCTAAGTGTATACTTGTCCATTAGGAAAGATAGAGAATTTCTTCTCATCGCTGTTTTCGGGTACGCTAGGTGTGAGCACCGAGCTGTGTGTGATCAGCTCGCACTGAGGGTAACAACAGTATGATCAGATGTAGAGTGCACCCAAAAATAAAAAAGTTGGAAAACCTCGCTTACCTGCCCATGGAAGTGATCTGCTTATGGCTGACTGCATGTGGGCGGAGAGCCGAACTGCCCAGCTTCAGGTCAATTTCGGGTCCCAAACCGAAATTTAACTTTAGTGTGGCTGAACCGGCCGAACCAAATTTACACGGATTCGCTCATCTCTACTTGTCACCCTTGTACATATAATAAAAAAAAATATTTTCAATGCTCGTGGCTCAGTTGCCTTCAGCATTGTGATGTCCATAAATCACTTGGTGTCAGCACATAACTTCTTGTCTATGCAGTATGAAAAATAAAATTCCATAAATTACTGAAGCTATCCTAAATCTGCAGAAAAGAGTAGTATGAGCACAAACCTTGCTTTTGATTCTTGCAGATAGTAACATGATTTCTTTGGGAATCTATAGTTCTTTCCATACCCAAAGCAAGGCATGGACAAATAATGGAAGAGCCAAGCAGTAATTAGGATCATCATGACTAAGATGCCTAAGTGATTTTAGCCAAAGATGTTTGCTGAAAGTCCGATAGATTGGGGTGACATTGCTTGGCCTGAGAGCCCACCATCAGTGGAAAGGTAGTTGTGAGTGCACGCCTCAATTTGTATAGGATTCCAAAATTTGCACATTTGTTTAATAATCTTCAGAACTCCCATACAAATTAATGTAGAGCGCGTAGCCCACACGTTTCCAGGCAGTGGGCGTTCTCAATTTGTTTTTTTAGATAAAATGGTGTCCTGTGGATACGCTGTAAATTACCGAGATGGGACAACTCTTAAGGGTACTTTACACGCTGCAATATCGGTACGGATATCGCTAGCAAGCGTACCTGCCTCCGTCGGTTGTGCGACACGGGCAAAATCGCTGCCCGTGGAGCACAACATTGGTTACACCCGTCACACATACTTACCTGCCTAGAGACGTCGCTGTGACTGGTGAACCACCTCCTTTCTAAGGGGGCGGTTCGTTCGGCCTCATAGCGACGTCACTAAGTGGCCGCCCAATAGCAGAGGAGGGGCGGAGATGAGCGGGCCAAACATCCCGCCCACCTCCTTCCTTCCTCATTGCCGGCGGGACGCAGGTGCGGTGAGTTTCCTCGTTCCTGCGGTGTCACACATAGCGATGTGTGCTACCGCAGGAACAACAAACAACCTCGCTACTCACCTGTCAATGATTTTTGGTGTTGGAGCAAGCTCTCCAATACCAACGATTTTTATAACTTTGGCGATCGTTTTAGGTCGCTCAGAGGTGTTACATGCTGCGATGTCGCTAACGACGCCGGATGTGCGTCACAAACACCGTGACCCCGACGATATATCGTTAGCGATGTCGCAGCAGGTATCAGTGAAATAACCCAATTCATTATTGTAGATCTGGGGTCCCCAACCTGTTGCTCAGGAAGCACATGTGGTTCACAGTCCCATGATATTTGGCTTGCGACTATCTACCATCTTGGTGCACTAGCACCAGGTCTAACAAACATCTATGAAGAGAAAGTTTGCAGATGGTGACTTTTGACAGTAGCCTCATATAAAAGAGCAGATCTAGTTGCTCATAGACTGGTAAAAAATATAATTATTATAGATAGGATCATACTGCCAGTAAGGCCTAATACACACGGCATGAAAATCGGTGCGAGTGGAATGCGATAAAACATCGCATTCTACTCGGATCAATATTAGCCCATGTGTCAGCGCACATGAGCAATTATTTTCTCAGCCCTAATCGGACCGAGAAAACAATCGCAGCATGCTGCAGGTGCAATGCGATTCTTCTTTCTCTGGCACCCATTCAAGTCTATGGGGCGAGAGAAAAATCGCACTGCACTCGCGGTACACTGGTGTACCACGAGTGCAGTGCCAGAATGGCAATCGTCGGCTACGCAGGAGAGAGGGAGATAAAATCCCTCCCTTCTCACTGCAGTGCCTTCCTGCCCCTCCACAGAGCGCTTGATCGGACCTCAGTCGCAGTGATATTCGCATGACACAGCTCCTGCTGTGCTGCCAGCGTGAGCCGAGTGTCATGTGAGGATCGCAGTAGTCCCCCATGTGGCCCCTACCTTAGAGGGGTGATTGAAACTGTGTGTAATAGTGTGCTTGATGTAGGAATACTGAAAGAGGGCAAGGTGGGCACACTTAGATGTAACTATCCTACCTATAAGGGAGGGGGCACAAGGTCACAATGTGTTTTTTGTGTGGAAACGTTGGTCGTCTGTACACCAGGTTCTCAGTAACTCTACTGTGGGGGGGTAGGGGGTGTTGAATGTGGTTCATGAACATCTCTCAGAGATCAAAATGGCTCTCATGGCAGGAGGAAAAATAGGGGGTTACTGTTGTAGACTATATTCACCGCTATTCCCATCAGTCACATGGGACTTGGGGCCCCCGTACATCTGATCAGACCTCAAGCGGTCATACAATTATGTCCTTCATGTGGTAATTAGTGGAAATTAAACCCTTTAAAAAAGGACACATTTCTTCTAATGCATGTTTACAACACTATGCTCTCCATTCACCACTTATCTATGTTCCCATTAAAAGGCATTGCGGGGTTAAACAGTGAATTAGTAATACCACAGGTAATCATAGGAAAAGCAACTCTATAAAAGAGACCATACATGTTAGAGGAAAGTTGGTCAAAATCAAGACAGGACCGGACAACTACAAGTTTAGCCTCTCATTTAAAGTGTGATTACTTCTGTCTCATTGTTGTGATGCCATTTTCCTGGTGATTTTAGTATACCGAAAGCAAATGGTTGTCAGCTCTAAGGATGAAAATTGTGTTTGACATTGTTTTATCCCTTTATGTGTGTTAGTTTTTCACATTTGCTGGGCTAAATGTTTTGCATATGTTGTCATGGGTAGTCTAATTTTGCGTGTGTGTCTTTGGATAAAACATGGCAAAGACAGAGCCAAATTTATCACCAGATGTCAGGAAGATTATTAATTTTGAGAGTGAAGTCAGGCAAAAGCCAAGTGTCATGTTACGTAGAATAAAGAAAGAAAAAAAACCCATATGGAACAGCTGACAAACCTAGAAGTGGATGACCAAGTAAAACTTCCTCCAAAGTTGATCCCATTATTAAGAAAAAGTCTGAATCTGATGTCCATAAAAAGTGCTCTACAGATTTCACACAAAATGAACAAATAAAATGGGTCAAAGGGAGTCGCCAAACTGTGGTTCGACTGCTAAGAGCAGAAGACTTGAATGCCCATGTTCCAGTCAAGAAACCTTTTATGTCTGCAAAATACAGAAGGTCTGACTTGATTTTGTCAATGAGGCAAAGGAAAGAAAGAGATTGGTCTAAGGTGTTGTGGTCAGATGAACCCAAGTTCAATCTGTTTGGTAGTGATTCTAAGCACTAAATACACCGCCTAATTGGAAAACGTAATACTGTAAGGTACCAAACACCTACGGTGAAACATGGTGGGGGCAATATCATGGTCTAGGGCTGCTTTTCTGCATCTGTAATTGGCCCTCTGAATAGAATTGATGGAAATACGAATACTACCATGTACAAGGATATACTGGAGAATGTAATGCTGCCACATAAGAAAACCAAATTTGTCAGGGGCTAGAAATTCCAAGATAATGATCCTAAGCACACATCCAATTTAGTCAAAAATTGGATAGCAAAGAAAAATGTTCACCTTTTGCAATTGCCAAGCCAATCACCTGATTTAAACCTTGTAGAGCACCTTTGGGATGAGTTCCCATAGCAATAAAGATGAATTGTTTTCAGATTTGCAAATGGAATGGAGCAAGATCCCTCAAGATGTCTTAAAAACCCTAGTGGCTTCAATGCCCCGTCGGTGTGGTGCAGTAATTAAAGCAATTGGTTATGCTACAAAGTACTAAGTAATGTCATTGTAAACAACGAATTACCCTCTTTGTTGTGACCAATAGATAGTATATGCAGAACATTTGGCAGGCAAGTTTCTTTAATTAAATGACCATACCTACATACGTGGTCAAAATTGATGGTAACCCTCGTTTAATGAAAGAAAAACCCATAATGGTCACAGAAATAACTTTAATCTGACAAAAATAATAAATAAAAAATGAACAAATGAAAGTCAAACATTGCTTTTCAACCATGCTTCCACAAAATTTAAAAAAAAATAAAACTAATGAAATAGGCCTGGACAGAAATGATGGTACCCCTGAAAATAATGTGACAAAAGGGACATGTTACATCAAGGTGTGTCCACTTATTAGCATCACAGGTGTCTACAATATTGTAATCAGTCAGTTGGCCTGTATATAGGGCTACAGATACTCACTGTGTTTGGTGACATGGTGTGTACCACACTCAACATGGACCAGAAGAAGCTAAGGAAAGAGTTGTTTCAGGAGATTAGAAAGAAAATTATAGGCAGGCATGTTAAAAGGTAAAGGTTATAAGACCATCTCCAAGAAGTTTGATATTCCTGTGACTACAGTTGCTAATATTATTCAGAAATTTAAGATCCATGGGACTGTAGCCAACCTCTCTGGATGTGGCCAGAGGAAGAACATTGATGACAAATCAAAGAGACGCATAAAACGAATGGTAACAAAAGAGCCCAGAAAAACTTCTAAAGAGATTAAAGGTGAACTTCAAGCTCAAGGAACATCAGTGTCAGATCGCACCATTAGTTGTTGTTTGAGCCAAAGTGGACTTCATGGGAGAACACCAAGTAGGACACCATTGTTGAAAAAACAAAAAAAAAAAACATAAAAAAGCCAGACTGGAATTTGCCAAACTACATGTTGACAAGCCACAAAGCTTCTGGAAGAATGTCCTATGGACAGATGAGACAAAAATGGAACTTTTTGGCGAGGCACATCAGCTCTATGTTCATAGACGGAAAAATGAAGCATATGATGAAAAGAAGACTGTCCCTACTGTGAAACATGGAGGAGGCTCTGTTATGTTCTGGGGCTGCTTTACTGCATCTGACACAGGGTGTCTAGAATCTGTCCAGGGTACAATGAAATCTCAAGACTATCAAGGGATTCTAGAGAGAAATGTGCTGCCTAGTGTCAGAACGCTTGGTCTCAGTCACAGGTCATGGGACTTGCAATAGGATAGTGACCCAAAACACACAGCTAAAAACACCCAAGAATGGCTAAGAGGAAAACATTGGACTATTCTGAAGTGGCCTTCTATGAGCCCTGACCTAAATCCTATTGAGCATCTATGGCAAGAGCTGAAACATGCCGTCTGGAAAAGGCAACTTTCAAACATGAGACAACTGGAGCAGTTTGGTCTTGAGGAGTTAGCCAAAAAACCTGTCAAGAGGTGCAGAAGTCTCATTGTCAGTTACAGGAATCGTTCGATTGCAGTGATTGCCTCAAAAGGTTGTGAAACAAAATAATAAGTTACGGGAACCATCATTTCTGTCCAGGCCTATTTCAGGAGTTTTATTTTTAAAAATTCTGTGGAAGCAGAAAAGCAATGTCTTTCATTTGTTCATTTTCATAGATTTTATTATTTATTACTTTTTTCAGATTCAAGTTATTTCTGTGACTATTGTGGGTTTTTCTTTCATTAAATAAGGGGTAGCAACAATTTTGACCACATGTGTATATAAAAAGCATTTTGGTTACAATTAAGGTCTTGTATGATGCCAACTTCATGCACTTTCAATTCATCACCAGGAAATCAGCATCACAACAACCAGACAGAAGTAGCTACATTTAAAAAAAAAAAAAAAATTAGGCAAAACTTTTTTTCGTTACTGTAGCTTATGTGAATGCTTACGCATTAGGCCCTGTTCATACTGCGCTTTTATAAAGTGGACTCAGGATTCAGAAGAACCACCAATGGGCCTTAAGCTGGGTTCACACATAGCGATAGCGACGTCGCTGTTACGTCACCATTTTCTGTGATGCAACAGCGACCTAGTAAGTCGCTGTTATGATCGCTGCTTAGCTGTCAAACACAGCAGACGCAGCAGCGATCATAACGACACGCGTCGCTGTGGAAGCCATGCTGCACTTGGTAACTAATGTAAATATCGGGTAACCAAGGAAAGGGCTTCTTGGTTACAGCTTACCGCAGCTGCCAGAAGCCGGCTGCTGCTCCCTGCTCGCTTCATTTCGTCGCTCTCTCGCTGTCACACACAGCGATGTGTGCTTCACAGCGGGAGAGCGACGAGCAAAAAATGAAGCTGGACATCCAGCAACGACCGGCGACCTCACAGCAGGGGCCAGCTCGTTGCTGGATGTCACACACAGCGACAGCGATGGGACGTCGCTGCCACGTCACAAAAAATGGTGACGTAGCAGCGACGTCGTTGTCGCCGTCGCTGTGTGTGACACCCCCTTTAGACTGCAGTGACAAGAATGGAGGGTTTTTTAACGTTTGTTCAGACAGGCAGATAATCCTTGTCAAAATAAGCATTTCTTTGACAGATGATAAAAGTGTAAGGGCACCTTAAAGATGTTATCCAGAGAATATCACTACCACATCAGTAGGGGAGTGGCGCTGCTAATGTGGCATCCCTAGCCACGTGCCAGGTATTGTGTATGCCTGGTATGTATTGTATACCTGTACTATTAATTGGTACGGTTTGTGTCCATGATACCTGCCATTTCGGCTGAGCCTCTCATCTCCCAAAGTGGAAGTAATATGTGGCAGAGAACATCTTTAAGGTCTATGTTTTGTACAGGGCGGTAATATTCCATATAGAGTACGCTACTTGCATATAACATCAGAATGCAGAGGTTCTTGAATATAACCGAAAAATACAAAAGTCGCTCCATTGGAGATAATCTGCTACACTGCTGGACAACTGGAGAACAAATATCCATCTAAAAAAAAAGTCAAGTCACTTTTACATTGTTCAATAGGGTTTTATTATAGCTTTGTGGCTAATAATGTTGCATTGAACACTGAGGACTTGTACTTGAATCCAACCAAGCAAATGTACACATGAAAATTTCTTTCTATCCCCTGCTTGACGAGGTTTCTTCTGTCTTCGGTTTGCCTACACTATTCCAAAAATACACTGAGAAGTTAATTGGTTTACGCTGAAATTGACCTTACTGTCTACGACAAAGAAATCAGATTGGGAGGCGCTGGGTGGACAGGCTCTCATGTGAGTGATCAGAAGCTATCCAGCTCTGTGAACTACTTGTGGCCTTTATAAGGGGAAATATCAAAACATAAAGATATGAGGACTAGATGACACATGGCATGTTTACAATATCACCACTATTATACAAAGAGCTAAACCTTCCAAACACTATCTATTGTTGGGAGGTTAAAGCATACCGGTTCTTTAAAACACAAAACATGTTGTGGAGAACAGTCTCGATGTTCCCTCATCCTAAACAATTTATAACTGGTTTTAATGCACATACCAGTCTACCATGCCGAAGAGCTGTCCTCATGCACTACAATTTGCCATTCATTTGTTCTGAGTGTATGTTTCCATTTCATCAGCCAGCACCATAGGTGTGGGAACTTTTTATACTCACTTCCCAGCTTGCATTGGGCTTGCTATTATCCAATGGCTTACCTGCTTCTACCAGCATAGAATGGAAAGCCTGTTTTAGGCTAAGTTCACATTTCCGCTAAAATGTATCAGTCGAAATCCGCTGCTATGGTAAACAACGGAATCCGTTTAGCGGATTCCGTTGTGTTCCATAGACTTGCATTAGTGGCGGATTGCGACTGATGACCCTGCGTTGCGTCCGCTGCGTCGCGGTCCATCGTTTTTTGACTGACCGCCGGGCGGGGAGCAATGCAGAATGTAACGTTTTTCGGGCCGTCGAAAACAACGCACCGCGCAGGAATCCGTCACCATCCGCCACACTTGCAATGTTTGTCTATGGTGCTGGATTCCGTCGTAATCCGTCTTGCGACGGAATAAAGCGCTGGATTCCGCCATGCTCTACTGAGCATGCCCAGCATGTTTGGCATGCCCACTGGGCTGTCCCAAACACAAACGGATCATGACTGATCCATCAAAAAACGGACGCATAGCGGATGTAACGGACGCAACTGATCAGTTTTTCACAGGATTCCTGTGAAAGGAATCCTGTGAAAAACACATCAGTTGCATCAGTTGACATCTAAAAAACAACTGATCCGTTGCTGACGGACCTGACGGATTGAAAACAACGGAAGTGTGAACTTAGCCTTACAGTTATCTCTGTATGCAGCTAAACAGCCAGGAAACTGAAGCAGAGAGAGAACGGCCGCACTTTATGCTGTCTTGCCCCTGGACGCTAATCTTTTTCAAAAAGTATTTGTGAATTGTCTATTTATCAAACATTTGATAGAAAGTGTCAATTTAAATATTCACTGAACAAAAATATAAATGGAACACTTCTTTTTCCTCCCATTTTTCATGAGCTAAACTGTAAGGCTATGTGGGCAACCAGCGTTTTTTGCCACATTTTTCGAGTGCAGTTTTGATCCCAAAACTGAATGCATTTCCTCCCAAGGAAAGTCTATGAGATTTCAGTTTTGCTGTGCGCATGTTGCAGTTTGCCGAGGACTGGCAGATCAATCCCCTGCTGACTCGGGGTTGGTGGGGGATTGATCCCTGCTATCTGGCCAGAAGGCGGTACCCATATAAAGTCTATGGGGACCAGAATTCGGCGTAAAGGGGTAGAAGCAAGCACATCATACTTAGGCTAAGTTCACATTTCCGTTGTTTTGCATCAGTCGCATGCGTTGCTTGACGCATGTGACTGATGCGTTGTACAACGGATGACAACGGATGACAAAGAAAAGAATTTCATTGTCGGACTCCGTTGTGTGCGGGGGACGGAGCTGGTGACGTCAGTGCCGCGGTCTGCATGGCTGGGGACAGGTAGGTGAGTGAGTGAGTGAGTGTGTGTCTACATGCGTGTATACATGCGGAGTGCAGGAGGGGGTGGAGCGCGAGGGAGCGGCGCCGAGCGGGGCCGTGGAGCTGAGGACGTCAGTGCCGCGGGGACTGCAGGGCTGGGGACAAGTGCGTGTGTGCGTGTGTGTGAGAGTGTGTATACATGCGGAGTGCGGGAGGGGGCGGAGCCGAGTGGGGAAGTGTCGGCCTCCTTGCACACTGTATCCAGGATAAATATCGGGTAACTAAAAGCAAAGCACTTTTTACTTGGTTACCTGATATTTATCTTGGTTACCAGCATACACCGCTTAGCGCTGGCTCCCTGCACCCGTAACCACTGTAAATATCGGGTAACTAACTAAAGCGCATTGCTTGGTTACCTGATGTTTATCCTGGTTACGGGGGCAGGGAGCCAGAGAGAGCATGAGCAGCAAAATCCTACGGATCGTGCTGCTCAAAAAATGTTACAGGCTGCGTTGCTCCCGCCCGGCGGTCAGCTAAAAAACGACTGACCGCGACGCAGCGGATGCAACGCAGCATCATCAGTCGCAATCCGTCACTAATAGAAGTCTATGGGGAAAAACAGGATTCCTGCATAATATTTTGCAGGATACAGTAATTCCTCTAGGCGACGGATTGTGACTGATGCAAAACAATGGATGTGTGAACTTAGCCTTAGGCTGCTTTCACATTTCCGTTTTTTTCAATCAGTTACAATCTGTCGCTTTGAGAAAAACTGAATCCTGCAAAATAATTTGCAGGATTCAGTTTTTTTCCCCATAGACTTGTATTAATGATGGATTGCGACTGATGGCCTTGCGTTGCATCCGTCGGGCAACGGATCAGTTGTGGAATGACTGAGCGTCGGGTGGAAGCAACGTAGATTGTAACATTTTTTTTGTGTGCGTCTAAAAAACGGACAGCGACGGATCCGTCGGCGGCCGTTGTGTTTTATAATGGAAGCCTATGGGCACAGGAATCCGTCAAAATGACGGTTTCCGGTGACAGATCCGTCTTTTAGCATCAGAGCATGCTCAGATGTCTAAATTTCTTTCTGGTTATAAAAAACAATTCTCTCTCTTTCTAATAACCATTACCACCTAAAAAAAAAAAAAAAACAAATACTGCTACGGATCCGGTTTTTCACAGGATCCGTCACATCAGTTTTAACACTATTTATTGCATCAGTCACAAAACAGATTGTAATAAAGATAATAAGCTGCACACTAACCACTATAAAAACATAAACATGAAAAATGGTAAAGCATTACTGCTATAGGGATACTATGAACAATGAAAAATACATTTAGCTATCTGGAAAAAATGAAATACATGAAAAATGGTATAGCAAAAACTGCTATGAATATTAAAATTATATATTATTAAAAATTAGACATTACCTTGTCGTTGGTTTAGGGCTCATTTGCATTGATCAATACATTTGCTAAACATCTCTATTACTTTCTAATATTCATAGCAGTTTTTGCAATACCATTTGTCATGTATTTCATTTTTTCCAGATAGCTAAATGTATTTTTCATTGTTCACAGTATCCCTATAGCAGTAATACTAATATACTTATCCTAATAAATTTGTAGCATATTATGAGAACTGGTCTACTGTTTTTAAGAATCAAATGCTACAAAACCTTGCGGATTATTTTTATTTTAAGGTAAAAGCAGTACAATTGGCACACTGCACTGTTTTATCCAGAGGCCACCATGCTCTTAGCGCAGCACCCTAACATTTCCTTGCAGGGCGGGGTTCCCTGCCTGTGGGAGGAATGTGGAGCAAATTCCACTTTATTCTCGTTGTTTCTATTGCTTTAGTAAGAAATTGAGAAATTCAGATTTTAATTGGAAATCATTTGGCTCAAGAGCGCTCTACAGTTAGGATCCCTCCAAGAACTGACCTATACAGACAGTCACGAGACAGGCTATCAGCCAGACGCTACCGCTGGAGTCTCAATCAGGACTTAGAAAGTCTAGATTTTACAAGCGGAGTGGTATACTGCAAAGGAGAAGACGGCAATGCATCTACAGCAGCTTCACTGACCGTATGAATCAGAAACCTCTGACGTTATACTCTGATACGCAGCAGCATTTCAGAGAAAACTTAAATTGATACGCCAGCCAAGAACATGCTTCTTGCATGTCTTGTCCAAGAGGTAGATTTGTGATGGCTTCTCCCACCCTGCTCTGCATGACTGACAGGTATCTCCCTATATGTTTGTATAGAGAAGGACCGGTTAGTCTGGAGGAGTGGGACGTGATGAAGCCACCCGGGTTCGGCCTCAGGAGAGTCATCCTAGAAGGTTGGTCCCTGGCCAGCTTGTTAACCCCTTCAGCCCCCGGGCACTTTCCGTTTTTGCGTTTTTGTTTTTTGCTCCCCTTCTTCCGAGAGGCGTAACTTTTTTATTTTTCCATCAATCTTGCCATATGAGGGCTTGTTTTTTGCGGGACGAGTTGTACTTTTAAATGAAACCATAAGTTTTACCATATATTGTACTGGAAAACGGCAAAAAAATTCCAAGTGCGGAAAAATTGCAAAAAAAGTGGGATTGTACAATAGTTTTTGGGATATTTTATTCACAGTGTTCACTATATGGTAAAACTGATGTGTTGGTATGATGCCTCAGGTCGGTGCGAGTTTGTAGACACCAAACATGTATAGGTTTACTTGTATCTAAGGGGTTAAAAAAAATTCACAAGCTTGTCCAAAAAACATGGCGCACGTTTTGCGCCATTTTCCAAAACCCGTAGCGTTCTCATTTTTCAGGATCTGAGGCTCAGTGATGGCTTATTTTTTGCGTCTCGACCTGACGTTCTTAACGGTACCATTTTTGCGCAGATGCTACGTTTTGATCGCCTGTTATTGCATTTTGCGCAAAATTTGCGGCGACCAAAAAACGTAATTTTGGCGTTTGGAATTTTTTTGCCACTACGCCGTTTACTGATCAGATTCATTGATTTTATATTTTGATAGATCGGGCATTTCTGAACGCGGCGATACCAAATATGTGTGTATTTTTTATTTTTTTAACCCTTTAATTTTCAATGGGGTGAAAGGGGGGTGATTTGAACTTTTAGGTTTTTTTATTTTTTTTTAATTTTTTAAAACTTTTTTTTTTACTTTTTTTTTTTTATTTTACTAGTCCCCCTAGGGGGCTATTGCGATCAGCAATCCGATCGCTCTGCACTATCTGCAGATCTCAGCTACAGAGCTGAGAACTGCAGATTTGCTGCTTCACTTTCAATGCCGGCTGTATTCCGGCATTGAGAGGAAGTGACTCATGTTAGCTACAGGCGTCATCACATGACCCTGTGCTACCATGGCAACCGCCGAAAGTCATGTGATCATGTCACGTGACTTCCGGTGGGGGCGGGGTAAGTCACTGTCATGGCGGCGCCCATGTACATATCGCTGCCAAGACTTTGGCAGCGAAATGTAAGGGGTTAATGGCCGCGGGTGGAAGCGATTCCACCCGCGGCTAGCAGGCACACATATCAGCTGTTGATAACAGCTGATATGTGCGCCGATCGCCGCCGGCGGCAGGGGGCGGGGCTTACCGGCACACGATCCATGACGTATCTAGTACGTCATGGGTCGTTAAGGGGTTAAACTATTTGTTACGCTGCTTTCACACATCTGGTTTTTGCCGAGTGGCACAATACGGCACATTGCAGAAAAAACGCAACCGTTTTTTTTTTTGCCGCCGGTTGTGATTTGTCCACATAGACTTGCATTAGCGCCATATTGTGCCGCATGCCCTTGCGTTGTGTCCGTTTTTTGCCGGATACGGCATATCTAGCCCATGCGTGCGTGCGGCCGGATGGAACCTTGCCTGGCACAGTTTTTTGGGCGGCGCGATTTACAATGCAAGCCTATCGACGCCGGATGCGGCGTCCTGAGGCAAAAACCGCATCCGGCCGCCGGATGCAGTTTTTTGAACTGCGCATACACAGTATCAAGCCACATCCGTCAAAAAACGGATGGGCCGCATGGAAAAACTTATGCAACGGATCCGTTTTTTTCGCCGCATCCGTTGCATAGGTTTTTGAGCCTGATTGTGCCTGATGCAAAAAAACTGATGTGTGAAAGCAGCCTTAGAGTGTAACCGTTCTTTTAATTTTTATTCCATAAATTCATAATACACAAGAAAATAAGAAACTTTGTAATTTATCTTAGAGGAATCTGCTTCTTTCTGCCAGAATTGATCAGTTATTATTAAAATTCTCAATTCTGAGGTAAAATCTGTATTCAGTGAAGACTTTCCTATTACTGAGATAGGAGATGGCAGCTGGTACTGATGAGATTCTATGTAGGTAGAAGAGGGCGTGTCTAGCTCCAGAGGGCGAGCCTAGCGCCAGAGGGCGTGTCTAGCTCCAGAGGGAAGACCTAGCCCCAGAGGGAGGACCTAGATCCAAAGGGAGGACCTAGATCCAGAGGGAGGACCTAGATCCAGAGGGAGGACCTAGATCCAGAGGGAGGACCTAGATCCAGAGGGAGGACCTAGATCCAGAGGGAGGACCTAGATCCAGAGCTCCGCCCCCTCTCAGATGGGGAAGCAAATACATGGGGACATATTCCCTTTAAACAGTACTGACAAATGACATCTGCAACCCCATAGTTCCCATAGGGTTCAAATTCTAAATCATAACTACAAAGTAATTGTACTTATGTGGCACCCCAGGGTTCAGTTGCCACAAATATACCTGTACCTGGGCAGGGAAGGATCTCCACATTAGGTAATCCCACATACAACATTTCCACTCCAAGCCTGGAGGGGGAGCTCTACAAGTCGAGTTCAGGTGAGGTCCCCTTTAAAGCCAGGTTTGGAGGCGGAGTCAGAGAGACAGTTGACAGTTGGAGAAAAGGAGACTGTGCGAGCAGAGTGAGGGAAGACATCAAAATGGAGAGGGCAGTGCTTAGCCCGCACAAGTAACTGTGTGACCGCCTGAGGGATCAAGAGTGAGGCAAAAGAGGAGTGACCGGGGAGGTGGAGCCAGATCGGTTCATCCCCAAGGAACAGCGCTGATTATCGGACACCGGCGTCCGAGATTGTGAGGGATCTAATCTGCCCAGCAATAAAGACCGGGGGCCAGGAAGACTGCAGATCTCCTGGCCACAGAAGCACCTGAAGGCAAAGCTGCTACACAGAGCTTAGGGACCACAGTGAGTACAGCAGTGCCCCTTAGAGAAGCTCCCGCCGCCTGCCATACAGGTGAAGACAGTGAGAGAGGGACAAGGTATAGCTACAGGCAGCCTAGTACCAAGGAGAGACACAGCGCAGCAGGGAGGCCACACAACTGACCTGGTGCAGAGATCCTAAACTGTTCCCAGATTTCCCCAAAAAAACTGTAACATCAGAAACTGAACCCCTTTTTAACACCTGAAAGTAAAATCTGGTCAGAGTTAATGAATTGGTGTGACGCACTTTATTTCTTCATCTGAGGAGCCATAGGCTGCTGCACTAAAGTGACAGTTGAAAAGGCTGTGAGGAAAAACTGCCATATCTGTGTACTACTAAAACTGCCCTGGGGACCCCGCTTCACCTACGGGAAGCGTAAACAACTGGCTGCCTAACCATCACCCCAGAGGTCTGACCTGCAGCCTCAGTAACCATACTGGAACCGTAGGTGGCGTCACGAACTACATTTATTTTTTTTCTTTATTATTTTTTTTATTTTTATTATTTATTGACTTTCAGAGACCACCAGGGCCACGGAACCAGGCACAGGCCCCCGTGACATAATCCCATTAACCAACACCCGGAACCGAGTACCCCACGGCCCTGGGGTGGGTCAGCTTTTGGCGTCACGAACAGGATCTGGACAAGGCCCAGTAACCCTGGGTAACGTGTGCCTTGAAAACAGTTTAATAATAACTGAACTTTGCCGCCATTTTGAGCATTTGAAAAACTAACTGCGCCACAGTGAGGATGGAGATGCAAGGCGATGCTGATGCCGCTGGAGCAGCTGCAGCACCTGAAGCTGTAGCCCCGATCATGCCGCTTGCTCTGCCGTATATCCCAGGGGCGGCATGGTTACCACAATATGCTGGGCAGCCCAATACCCTAGCTGAATTTAGAGAAAAGACGTGCAATTTCCTGGATATATACTCTATGACTGACAAGCAAAAAGTGTCTGTTTTGCTAGGGCAACTGACGGGTGCAGCAGAGCGAGAGGTTAAATCCTGGCTGAATACAGATAAAAGGACAATAACCCAGATATTTGCTAATTTAAAAGCTGCTTTTGAAACTCGTACTGTAGCTGAGCTAAAGGCCCCGTCACACTAAGCAACATCGCTAGCAACATCGCTGGTAACGAACAACTTTTGTGATGTTGCTAGTGATGTCGCTGTGTGTGACATCCAGCAACAACCTGGCCCCTGCTGTGAGGTCGTTGGTTGTTGCTGAATGTCCTGGGCCATTTTTTAGTTGTTGCTGTCCTGCTGTGAAGCACAGATCGCTGTGTGTGACAGCGAGACAGCAACAACTAATGTGCAGTGAGCAGGAGCCGGCTTCTGCTGAGGCTGGTAACTAATGTAAACATCGGGTAACCAAGAAGCCCTGTCCTTGGTTACCCGATATTTACCTTTGATACCAGACTCCTCCGCTCTCACTGCCTGTGCTGCCGGCTCCTGCTCTGTGCACAGATAGCTGCAGCACACATCAGGCAATTAACCCGATGTGTGCTGTAACTAGGAGAGCAAGGAGCCAGCACTAAGCAGTGTGCGCTGCTCCCTGCTCTGTGCACATTTAGCTGCAGCACACATCGGGTTAATTAACCTGATGTGTGCTGTAACTAGGAGACTGGGGGCTGGTCACTGGTTGCTGGTGAGCTCACCAGCAACTCGTGTAGCCACGCTCCAGCGATCCCTGCCAGGTCAGGTTGCTGGTGGGATCGCTGGAGCGTCGCAGTGTGACAGCTCACCAGCAACCTCCTAGCAACTTACCAGCGATCCCTATCGTTGTTGGGATCGCTGGTAAGTTGCTTAGTGTGACTGGACCTTAAGAATGAGGTTTTACAACTGCAAACAAAGACCGCAGGATAGCATACGGGATTATGCATTGAACCTTCAGGAGGCGCTGCAGGCTGTAAAGCAGGTAGACCCTGAAAGTGCACGAGAGGAAGATAAAATGTTAATTGAACAGTTTCTTGAGGGGCTACATTCACCAATTCATCAAACACAGCTGCGTCTATGGGTCATGGAGCATCCGAGTCTAGACTTTGTTAGGCTATGTGCACACGGTGCGTTTTTCTCGGCGTTTTTGCGCGTTTTTCGGGTGCGTTTTTGGCCTCAAAACTGCATGACTTTGCTTCCCCAGCAAAGTCTATGAGTTTTCATTTTTGCTGTCCCCACACAGCGTTTTTTTTCAGCTGCGTTTTTGTGGTGACCACAAAAACGCAGCATGTCAATTATTCCCGCGTTTTTCACTGCGCTTTTCATCCATTGAGTTCAATGGGATGTTGAAAGACGCAATGAGAAACGCAAATAGCTGCGTTTTGGTGCGTTTCTAAGACCAAAAACGCAGCTATAAGCGCAGGAGGTGGGTAGTAAAGTGACGTGTACAGGAAGAGGATTCCTTCTGTCAGTATAGACAGAAGCGTGAATCCTCCCGGTACCGTCACCGCCGCTTCCACCTCCCGTCCTGTGCATGTATGCTGCCGTGCGGCGCCATGTACAGGCAGGAGGTGGAAGCGGCTGCGAAAACAAAAGTTAACAGTAGAATAAAAAAAAAAAAAAGTTATACTCACCTGTCTGCAGCCTCGCGGTGCCATGCCCGCTCCCAGCTCCTCTCACCGCTCCCGCTCCGGCTGTGTGCAGTCTCCCCGGGGCAGGACCTTGCTTGCAGGACCTGGCGATGGATCACCTGATGCAGTCACCTGACGCATCAGCTGATCGAGTCTCGGGCTGACGCGGGCGCCCGGCCGGTATCAGCGGATGCGTCAGGAGACTTCATCCCTGATTACCGGCAGCTGCTGCAGCGATCGGACAGGATCAGACTCCCGCCCCATCGCTCCGGGAGCTGCCGGTAATTCAGCACATAAGTGAGTATTATTTTTTTTTTTTTTTTTCTACTGATGCATCTGCTGATTGTATAAACGGCTTTTATACAATCAGCTGATGTGTGATGGGATTCACATCCTTTAACCTGACACATCATCTGATCGGTATGCCTTCCAGCAAACCGATCAGATGATATTGGATCCTGATTGGACGGCGCGGGACCCTGACCCAGGATTACTGCGGAGGGGGGTTTATTTCAATAAAGATGGAGTCACTAATTGTGTTGTGTTTTATTTCTAATAAAAATATTTTTCTGTGTTGTGTTTTTTTTTTATCTTTACTAGAAATTCATGGTGGCCATGTCTAATATTGGCGTGACACCATGAATTTCGGGCTTAGGGCTAGCTGATAATATACAGCTAGCCCTAACTCCATTATTACCTGGCTAGCCACCCGGCATCAGGGCAGCCGGAAGAGTTGGATACAGCGCCAGAAGATGGCGCTTCTATGAAAGCGCCATTTTCTGGGGTGGCTGCGGGACTGCAATTCACAGCGGGGGTGCCCAGAAAGCATGGGCACCCTGCACTGTGGATTCCAATCCCCAGCTGCCTAGTTGTACCCGGCTGGACTCAAAAATGGGGCGAAGCTCACGTCATTTTTTTTTTTTAAATTATTTCATGAAATTCATGAAATAATTTAAAAAAAAAGGGCTTCCCTATATTTTTGGTTCCCAGCCGGGTACAAATAGGCAGCTGGGGGTTGGGGGCAGCCCGTACCTGCCTGCTGTACCCGGCTAGCATACAAAAATATGGCGAAGCCCACGTCATTTTTTTTTTTTGGGGGGGCAAAGAAATCCTGCATACAGTCCTGGAAGGAGGATGCTGAGCCTTGTAGTTAGACAGCTGCTGTCTGCTGTCCTGCATACACTATTGGATCGAGGATGCTGAGCCTTGTAGTTCTGCAGCTGTCTGCTCTTCTGCATACACTAGTGGAGAATGAAGAATACATTGAAGAAGGAAATGACATCAGACCTTTTTTTTTTTTGTTCACTGATAAAAAACGCATAAGGACGCAGTGAGCAAAAACGCAGCAAAACGCAGCAAAAAAACGCACCAAATCGCAGCAAAACGCGTGCGTTTTTTGCCGCGTTTTTTCGACGCAGGTGCGTTTTTGTGCGTTTTTAGCGGCCAAAAACGCACAAAAACGCAGCGTCAAAAAAACGCAGCGTGTGCACATAGCCTAACTCTGAAGAACCGGGCCATTAGAGCACTGCGAGTCCCTGTGACTAAAGACCCCGCACCTCAACCGCGGCAAGCCACCACCTCTCCCTCAGAGGTGGCGTCCCTTTCCTTAACTACAGCAGAAATCAATGGACAGACTGTAATACCTGGTGCCTCTGATGACTTGCGTTCCCAGGTACAGCAGCTGACAAAAGATGTGGCCATGCTCCTAAAGGCCATGCAACACCAGCAGAAACCACAGTCGTCGGAGAGGATCCAGTTGGCTGACAGCCCTGAGGACATCCCGTGGATGCGAGGAAGGAGGAACCCACCGCCCAGAGTCAGACCCAACGACCGCTACGACTCGTCAGGACAGCCTATCTGCCGCCATTGTAATGAGGCGGGCCACTTTGCCAGGTCATGTCCTTTAAACCAGCGACTCCTGGGGCAGCGGGCCGGCCACCAGGAATAAAACAACCAGGCCCATCGAACTGGCGCGATAAATATGTGGGAGGACGACCATTCCTATCTATCGTGCTAGATGACATTCCCACACTTGCTCTATTGGACACTGGCTCACAGGTGACGACGATCCCGCATATCCTTTACAAAAGATTTTGGGCCGATTGTGAGCTCACTCACCCAGACCCAGACCTTACTATATATGCTGCTAATTGACAGCCGGTATCACAAGTAGGGTACAAGGAGGTGACGATAAAGGTGGGGAGGGAGGAGCTAAAGGGCCAAGGACCTATTGTGGTCGATACTGATTGTCGTGAAAGAAATCCAACAATGATATTAGGTACTAATGTTGTTGAAAATTGTCTAGGAGAAGTTCTTTTCTTGCTCCAGCAGGTTGCAGAAACTGCCAGCATCGGGCAGCAGAGGGTCCTACAGAAAGAAATCAAAGCCCTTCTGCAGAGACAACAGGTAGAATTGTCTGGTGGAGAAATCGGCAGTGTACGGGTAAGCGACCCATTCCCCATTGTGTTACCCCCAAGAAGTGAAGTGATGATTTGGTGTCGGGCAGCTATAGGCCTCAGAGGGCAGGATTACCAGGCAATGGTAGAGCCCATGTACTCAGATAGTAGGCCCACAGTCCTGAGAGCCAGGGGGATAATTGATGTACGCAAAGGGAGGGTACCTGTACGAGTTTTAAACTGTGGAGAGGAAGAGGTCAAGCTACCCAGATATGCTACTGTTGCCAAGTTGTTCACTGTCAACAACAACTCAATTCAGGCAGTGGAACCCTTGACCCCGTCCGACCAGGCGGAGGACAACAGCTCCAAGGGACAGCTGGAGGACTGGTGTCAGAAGCTGCATGTCGGCACTGATTCCACCCCTTCTTACCAAAGGCACGGAGTTTATCGGGTGGTGAAGGAATATGAACGGGTCATAGTAAGCATCCATTAGACTTTGGGCGGATAAAAGGGGTACACCATCGCATACCCACGTGAGACCATCCAACTATAAAAGAGAGATACAGGCCTATCCCACCAGCTCACTATCAGTGTGCTAAAGATATGTTACGGGAAATGAAGGAAGCTGGGGTTATTAGAGATAGTTGTAGCCCCTGGTCAGCTCCACTTGTCCTGGTAAGAAAGAAAGATGGCACAATGAGGATGTGCGTTGACTATAGGCAGATAAACCGCATAACACACAAGGATGCTTACCCGTTGCCCCGCATTGAGGAATCACTAGCTGCACTGAAAGCTGCTAATTTCTTTTCCACCTTAGATCTTACCAGTGGGTATTGGCAGGTTTCCATGGCAGAAGAAGATCGAGAGAAGACCGCATTCACGACGCCGATGGGTCTGTGTGAGTTCAACAGCATGCCGTTTGGACTCTGCAATGCACCCGGCACGTTCCAAAGGCTGATGGAGTGTTGCCTGGGGCACCGAAACTTCGAGACTGTGCTGATATATCTTGATGACGTCATCGTGTATTCCAAGACGTATGAGGAACATCTGGAGCACCTGGCCGAGGTGTTTGAAGCATTGTCAAAGTTTGGTATGAAACTAAAGCCTTCAAAATGCCATTTGCTGAAGCCGAAGGTTCAGTATCTTGGGCATGTGATCAGTGCGGATGGTGTGGCACCAGACCCTGAAAAGGTCACTGCTATCAGAGACTGGCCAAAGCCAATAACCGTCAAAGAGGTGCGTCAGTTCTTGGGGCTGGTAGGAAACTACAGGAGGTTCATAAAGGACTTCACGAAAATTGCGGCGCCTTTGCAAGATCTCCTGGTAGGCCAGACCAAAAAGGGCAAGACTTCCGGCCCTCCGTTTGAATGGGGTGAGAAAGAAGAAGACTCCTTCAAGCACATGAAGTGGGCCCTGACCGGTGAGGAAATCCTGACCTACCCTGATTATAATCTGCCATTCGTGCTGTACACAGATGCCAGTAATGTGGGATTGGGAGCTGTGCTGTCGCAGGTGCAGAATGTCAAAGAACGTGTAATTGCCTTTGCAAGCAGGAAGCTCCGTCCTACTGAGAGAAACCCAGAAAACTACAGTTCGTTCAAGCTGGAATTCCTGGCCTTAGTCTGGGCCGTCACTGAACGGTTCAAGCACTACCTGGCGGCTGCGAAGTTTACCATATTTACGGATAACAACCCGCTTACTCACTTGGACTCCGCAAAGCTAGGTGCACTAGAGCAGCGATGGATGGCCCGTTTGTCAAACTATGACTTCACCATCAAATATCGGGCAGGCCGCAAAAACGCCAACGCTGATGCATTGTCGAGAATGCCCCATTTACCAGATGCAGGAGAAGACTCGGATGAGCTAGAAGAGATAGAGCTACCGGCTTTTCACCGCAACAGTGCATCCCAGTGTAACCAAGGTGTTAAAGGCAAACGCCAAGAGGCCACGCTGAACCCGTTACCTTACCACGGGTGGGAGGAAACGCAAGACAGCGATCCGGCTGTTCACCTAGTTAAAGAGCTAATAATCCAACCAGAATCAAGTCTTAGACCAGATGCCCCACCGGAAGCGCAGCACCTGTGGAAGAAAAAGAGCAGATTGTTCATCTACAGGGGTATGCAGACATTACATCAACCCCCAAACCTATGAGAGGGTGTGGCAAATAGTGGTAGCGAAGAGAGATGTTCAGATGGTGCTGGAGGCGTACCATGACGGAGCAGGACACTTCGGGTGGAAGAAGCTTGAGGTACTGTTACGCAATAGATTCTATTGGGTTGGCATGAGAACTACCATTGAGAACTGGTGCCCATGTAACCTGAGAAGAAAGGATCGTGACAGTCAAAGAGCTCCACTACAACCAATTGTCACCAAGCAGCCGCTGGAACTTGTAGCCTTGGACCATGTGAAATTAACACCCAGTAGATCCGGTTATACGTATGCCCTCACTATGGTGGACCACTATTCCCGGTTCCTGGTGGTAGTACCTGTAAAGGACTTGACAGCAAGAACTGCAGCGAGAACCTTTCAAGCCTACTTCTGCAGACCACATGGTTACCCGGAACAGGTGTTGACGGATCAAGGTTCTGCGTTCGAAGCTGAGGTGTTCCAGGAGTTTTGCAACCTGTATGGATGTAAGAAAATCCGAACCACACCGAATCACCCACAGACAAACGGCATGTGTGAGAAAATGAACCAGGTGGTTATAGACCTGTTGAAAACCTTGCCCTTGGAAGAAAGAAGCATGTGGCCAGAGAAGTTGCCTGATTTAGTGGACATATACAACAACATCCCTGTGAGTTCCACCAATTGCACGCCAGCATATTTGATGAGAGCAAGACCCGGGAACTTACCAGTTGACTTAGAAATGAAAATTGTTCCTGAAACCAGTTCACCTGAAGCTGATTGGGACACTAAGCGCCAAGAGCAGTACAAAAAGGTACAGGAGTGCGTAGAAAGAAGCCTAGACCAAATTAGAGAAAGGCAAGAGAAAGATTATAACAAGAATGCACCAGCTGCTCCTTTAATACCTGGAGAGATGGTTCTAAAAAGAAAAAGAAAGACTCATAAGCTTGATGACCAGTGGGAAGCAGAACCATACACAGTATTGCCCTCTAAATTTGACAACAAGAAAATCTGCTTAATCAGCAAGGATAAGGGAAAAACGTCAGCGGCAGTTTCTAGAGGCCACCTTAAAAAATGTCCTGAACAGTTGAAGCAAAAGGAAGTAATCCCCTGTATACCTCAACCTAAAGAGGAAAAGAAAGAGAAGATGATAAGAACAGTACTTGGTGATTTTCCTGAAAGTTGGCCTCAGTACAATGGAGCCATAATTATACCATTATTGACTGGCGCTCAACCAGTAAAAGTCCCAGAAAGACTGGAGGAACCGGTCAACGTTTCAGAAGAACTATCTGTCGCAGTAGAAACAGAGAACCCTGCTATTGGGGATCCTGCCAGTCCTATGGTAAGACTAAGACAACATTCACGCATACCAATATTGCGTAGATCCTCATGCAGACTAGTAGATAGTGCACGCATAGCACCAGCACTAGGTACCAGTACACTGCACCGACGAGTTGTGACACAGGCATTACGTAGGTCTAGCCGTAGCAACTTTGGTCAGCCCCCGTCCCGTTATATAGAAGAATATTAAATAGAAAGTGTAGTAGTTAGTAAAATGTAAAAATATTTTATTTATTTGTTTATTGCAACTAAGTAAATCCGTAACCGTCAAGCGTGTTGAGCCTGCAGGACTTTTTGCATGAACTTTTGCATCTTCTTGAACTTTTATGGACCAATAGACCACAGAACTGGTAGTGGTCAAAAACTTTCTTATATTTACCATACTCACATTTTGCAGCGGAAGGACTGCATTTTTCTGTTTTATTGGTTTTTGTAATTTTTATTTTTTTAAGACTTTGTACTACTCTTTATTGTTCCTAATGTTTTATAAGTTTGTGTTTTCAGTCCAGGAGTACTGAATTTAACTAAGGGGGAATGTGGCACCCCAGGGTTCAGTTGCCACAAATATACCTGTACCTGGGCAGGGAAGGATCTCCACATTAGGTAATCCCACATACAACATTTCCACTCCAAGCCTGGAGGGGGAGCTCTACAAGTCGAGTTCAGGTGAGGTCCCCTTTAAAGCCAGGTTTGGAGGCGGAGTCAGAGAGACAGTTGACAGTTGGAGAAAAGGAGACTGTGCGAGCAGAGAGTGAGGGAAGACATCAAAATGGAGAGGGCAGTGCTTAGCCCGCACAAGTAACTGTGTGACCGCCTGAGGGATCAAGAGTGAGGCAAAAGAGGAGTGACCGGGGAGGTGGAGCCAGATCGGTTCATCCCCAAGGAACAGCGCTGATTATCGGACACCGGCATCCGAGATTGTGAGGGATCTAATCTGCCCAGCAATAAAGACCGGGGGCCAGGAAGACTGCAGATCTCCTGGCCACAGCAGCACCTGAAGGCAAAGCTGCTACACAGAGCTTAGGGACCGCAGTGAGTACAGCAGTGCCCCTTAGAGAAGCTCCCGCCGCCTGCCATACAGGTGAAGACAGTGAGAGAGGGACAAGGTATAGCTACAGGCAGCCTAGTACCAAGGAGAGACACAGCGCAGCAGGGAGGCCACACAACTGACCTGGTGCAGAGATCCTGAACTGTTCCCAGATTACCCAAAAAAAAACTGTAACATCAGAAACTGAACCCCTTTTTAACACCTGCAAGTAAAATCTGGTCAGAGTTAATGAATTGGTGTGACGCACTTTATTTCTTCATCTGAGGAGCCATAGGCTGCTGCACTAAAGTGACAGTTGAAAAGGCTGTGAGGAAAAACGGCCGCCATATCTGTGTACTACTAAAACTGCCCTGGGGACCCCGCTTCACCTACTGGAAGCGTAAACAACTGGCTGCCTAACCATCACCCCAGAGGTCTGACCTGCAGCCTCAGTAACCATACTGGAACTGTAGGTGGCGTCACAAAATACTTTTATTTATTTATTTTTTTTTTCTTTATTATTTTTTTTTTTATTATTTATTGACTTTCAGCGACCACCAGGGCCACGGAACCGGGCACAGGCCCCCGTGACATAATCCCATTAACCAACACCCGGAACCGAGTACCCCACGGCCCTGGGGCAGGTCACTTATGTAGCAATATAACATTTTTGCAATTTACAGAAGTAGCAGAAGTTCTTACTAGTATATATAGGGCAGCACGGTGGCTCAGTGGTTAGCACTGCAGCCTTGCAACGCTGGTGTCCTGGGTTCAAATCCCACCAAGGACACCATCCGCAAGGAGTTGGTATGTTCTCCCCGTGTTTGCGTGGGTTTCCTCCTGGTACTCCGGTTTCCTCCCACATTCCAAAAATATACTGATAAGGAATTTAGATTGTGAGTCCCAATGGGACAGTGTTGCTGAAATGTATGTAAATCTCTGCAAAATATGTTAATGCTATATAAAAATAAAGATTATTATTACTATTATAGAAATAATATGTAACAGCACCCTGAAATTAATGAATACATGAATTCCACTATTTGTACACACGCCAAAAAAGTCATGTACTTAAAGTTTTGAGCACAATTGTGTAAATCCATCCACCAAGGTGACCTCTTTCACATGGGACACGGATTTTACAGACTCGCCTCTACATGTGCCTCGCTATGTATCAAATGAACTGGGGAGAAACAGGATCCAGCTATACTTTTCTAAATAGTCTCATTGCCACTGTGTACTACAAGGCCATAAACGCATTAGCCCCACAGCCTGCTGCCATTCCAGAGGACAATTACAGGACCATCCTTCTCTTCCGATTGCACCCAAGGCCTCATTCACATGTCTGCGTTTAAACACGTATGTACCCATGACGTCGGTATTTTGTGTCCGCAGTGTGACATGAGTGTCGGTTTTTACCATCAGTGTCAACAGGGTTTTTACAAATGAATAAATAAAATCACACAGCTTCTCCAATACTATTCAAAGTTAAACACGGACAGCACAAAGATAGGACACATCCGTGTACTGTACTTGTATTTCACTGACCCATTCACTTATAATGGCACTTTTCATCCGTGATACAAGGACAAGTTTCCGTGACTTTTGCATCAGTGTAAAGTCCATGATTAACAATGTAATAAATAGTAGAAGCTTAGTCATCTATTTATTTATGCATACATGAAAAACACTGAGGAAACACTGACAGTAAAAAAGTGACACAGACCAAACACTGATGGTAAAAAGTGACACACGGACTAAACACCGATGGTAAAAACTGACACACGGACCAAACAGTGACGGTAAAAAGTGAGACACGGACCAAACACTGATGGTAAAAAGTGAGACACGGACCAAACACTGATGGTAAAAAGTGAGACACTGACCAAACACCGATGGTAAAAACTGACACACGGACCAAACACTGATGGTAAAAAGTGAGACACGGACCAAACACTGATGGTAAAAAGTGAGACACGGACCAAACACTGATGGTAAAAAGTGAGACACGGACCAAACACTGATGGTAAAAAGTGAGACACGGACCAAACACTGATGGTAAAAAGTGAGACACGGACCAAACACTGATGGTAAAAAGTGACACACGGACCAAACACTGATGGTAAAAAGCATACCTCCCAACATTCAAAGATGAGAAAGAGGGACAAAGTATGCAGCGCGCTACGCGCGCCGCGGCAATTTTAAGCCACGCCCCTAACCACACCCATTTTGCAATTTGTCATGCCCACATCCAATCCTTTTCAGCACTGCTGATCACATTGTATAAGGCTGCGTGCCCATGATCAGTATTTGCAGCATTTTGGATGTAGCGTGTTTTTGCTGTGTCCGCATTGTACAGTACAAGCACAGTGGAGGGATTTCTAGAAACCCCGTGCCCACTGTGCTTGTTTTTTCTGCAGCAAACACTGACCTGCGGAGTGTCTTTCCAGACTGCAGCATATCAATTGTTTGCTGCAGTTGCATGCGTCCTCCGTAGGGAGAACACAGCAGGAGACCGCAGCGCACTGAACCCTGATCGTGGGCAGAGGCAGCTGCGTTCTCCTGCGGAGGAGATGTGCAGCCCCGCAGGTCAGGACCCGCTGCCTCCAGGACACAGCGAGTCCTGATCGTGGGCACAGGCAGCTGTGGTCTCCTGCGGAGGAGACGTGCAGCCCCGCAGCTCAGGACCCGCTGCCTCCAGGACACAGTGAGTCCTGATCATGGGCACAGGCAGCTGTGGTCTCCTGCGGAGGAGACGTGCAGCCCCGCAGCTCAGGACCCGCTGCCTCCAGGACACAGCGAGTCCTGATCGTGGGCACAGGCAGCTGTGGTCTCCTGCGGAGGAGACGTGCAGCCCCGCAGATCAGGACGCGCTGCCTCCAGGACACAGCGAGTCCTGATCGTGGGCACAGGCAGCTGTGGTATCCTGCGGAGGAGACGTGCAGCCCCGCAGGTCAGGACCCGCTGCCTCCAGGACACAGCGAGTCCTGATCGTGGGCACAGGCAGCTGTGGTCTCCTGCGGAGGAGACGTGCAGCCCCGCAGCTCAGGACCCGCTGCCTCCAGGATACAGCGAGTCCTGATCGTGGGCACAGGCAGCTGTGGTCTCCTGCGGAGGAGACGTGCAGCCCCGCAGATCAGGACGCGCTGCCTCCAGGATACAGCGAGTCCTGATCTTGGGCACAGGCAGCTGTGGTCTCCTGCGGAGGAGACGTGCAGCCCCGCAGATCAGGACGCGCTGCCTCCAGGATACAGCGAGTCCTGATCGTGGGCACAGGCAGCTGTGGTCTCCTGCGGAGGAGACGTGCAGCCCCGCAGATCAGGACGCGCTGCCTCCAGGATACAGCGAGTCCTGATCGTGGGCACAGGCAGCTGTGGTCTCCTGCGGAGGAGACGTGCAGCCCCGCAGATCAGGACGCGCTGCCTCCAGGATACAGCGAGTCCTGATCGTGGGCACAGGCAGCTGTGGTCTCCTGCAGAGGAGACGTGCAGCCCCGCAGATCAGGACGCGCTGCCTCCAGGATACAGCGAGTCCTGATCGTGGGCACAGGCAGCTGTGGTCTCCTGCGGAGGAGACGTGCAGCCCCACAGATCAGGACGCGCTGCCTCCAGGATACAGCGAGTCCTGATCGTGGGCACAGGCAGCTGTGGTCTCCTGCGGAGGAGACGTGCAGCCCCGCAGATCAGGACGCGCTGCCTCCAGGATACAGCGAGTCCTGATCGTGGGCACAGGCAGCTGTGGTCTCCTGCGGAGGAGACGTGCAGCCCCGCAGATCAGGACGCGCTGCCTCCAGGACACAGAGAGTCCTGATCGTGGGCACAGGCATACGCACATATACGGTACATATTTGAAGACAAATTCCCTAAAATAAATATAAACAGACAAATCTATACACAGTCATCTGCACTGACATACATAGATATATACATCATACATATACACACATTGGAGGTAATAATATGGGGAAGCCGGCAGCAGCCGCACTCACCTACCCCGCTTGTCTCTATCCAGCTCCTCCTCGGCATGTGATCACTTGGCAACACTTTAACAGACCTAGCCACGCACAGTACACACTGACACCGCTGTGTATGTATCAAGGGAGGATGGGGGTTTTATATACTATAATTATAATATATATATATATATATATATATATATATATATACACACACACACACACACTGTATATATACAGTACATACAGCACAGGAGGGGCTGGGGGCTACAGTACATACAGCACAGGAGGGGCTGGGGGCTACAGTATATACAGCACAGGAGGGGCTGGGGGCTACAGTATATACAGCACAGGAGGGGCTGGGGGCTACAGTATATACAGCACAGGAGGGGCTGGGGGCTACAGTATATACAGCACAGGAGGGGCTGGGGGCTACAGTATATACAGCACAGGAGGGGCTGGGGGCTACAGTATATACAGCACAGGAGGGGCTGGGGGCTACAGTATATACAGCACAGGAGGGGCTGGGGGCTACAGTATATACAGCACAGGAGGGGCTGGGGCTACAGTATATACAGCACAGGAGGGTCTTGGGGCATAGACAGTACTTGAGGGGCATACATATTAGGCCTGTTTCAGATGTCAGTGATTCTGGTATGCATGTGCTACTTTTTATACGTACCAGAATCACTGACCTATGCAGACCAATCATAATCAATGGGTCTGCACACACATCAGTGATTTTTTACTGACCGTTTCTCCGTGCGGCGTACATGCGTATCCGTGATTGCCGCACAGAAACATGTCTGCTTTTTTTCTGGCATCACTGATGTCCCACAGACCACACTATGGTGTGATCCGTGAAACATGTACCAGAAAAACACGGACATTTAAAATAAAAATCTTTTTCAACTCACCTTCTCCAGCGATGCGGAGTTCGGCAGCTGCCCTCTGCTTCTTCCTGCCTCGCTCATTATGGCATGCATATTCATTTATGCAGCCAGAGCCGACCCGGAAGCAGCTGCAGAGGTGATAGAGCGGTGGCTGGATGCTGAATCGCGGGACTCTTCAGCACCACGGAGAGCAGGAGCGGGGGCAGGTGAGTATATGTCCATGTGCAAACACGGAGTACGGATCACGTATCATGGATTGCACATGGACAACCACTTTGTGCCGTGAATCACGGAGTATGAAGGAACATATGCGTGTTTAACACGTCAGTGAAGAACGTCTGTGTTTTTCACTGAGGGGCATACACGTTACTAAGGGGTACACACATTACTGGGGGAAATACACTTTACTGTGGGGCATACAAATTACTGGTAGCATAGATATTACTAAGGCTACTTTCACACATCCGGTTTGAGCACTGCGGCTCATTCCGGCTGTGAAACCTATGCAACGGATGCGGCGAAAACACCGCATCCTTTGCATAAGTTTTTACATGCGGCCGGTCCGTTTTTTTCCGGTTGCGGCACGCTACTGAGCATGCGCAGTGAAAGAAACCGCATGCGGCGGCCGGATGCGTTTTTTTCCGCATCGCGCCGCATCCGGCGTCCATAGGCATGCATTGAAAATGCGTCGCAGCGGCCGGATGCGACACGATGCGTTATTTTTTGCCGGAGCAAAAAACGTTGCAGGCAACGTTCCATCCGGCCGTGGCATCGGCTAAATCTGCCGAATGCGGCAAAAACCGGACCGAACGCAAGCCCATGCGGCACAATACGGCACTAATGTAAGTCTATGCAAAAAAAAAACGCAACCGGCGGCAAAAAAAACGGTTGCGGTTTTTCTGCAGAGTGCCGTATTGTGCCGCAGAGCAAAAACCGGATGTGTGAAAGTAGCCTAAGGGGCATATAGCTCTGGTGTTGGGGCTTATACAGATCTGGGGGCACATACAGCTCTGATGGGGTGGCTGGGGGCACACAGATCTGGTGAGGGGGGGTGGCTGGAGGCATATAGCTCTGGTGAGGAGAGGGCTGCTGGGCCATACATATCTGGTGAGGGGGGGGGCTGGGATATAATATCTGGTGGGAGGGGGCTGGAGGCATACAGAGCTGGGGGGTGCTGGGGGGCATATAGATCTGATGGGGTGGCTGGGGGGTATACAAATCTGGTGTGGGGGCTGGGGGACATACAAATCTGGTGAGGGGGTGGCTGGAGGCATATAGCTCTGGTGATGAGAGGGCTGCTGGGGCATACAGATCTGGTGGGAGGGGGCTGGGGGCATACAGAGCTGGGGGGTGCTGGGGGGGTATATAGATCTGGTGGGGAGACATACAAATTTGGTGAGGGGGCCATACAGATGTGGTGAGGGGGGTGACTGGAGGCATATAGCTCTGGTCAGGAGGGGGTTGGGGCATACAGCTTTGGGTAGGTGGGGGGTGGTCACATACAGCGTTCCTTGGTGTAAAGGTCCAGTCACACTAAGCAACTTACCAGCGATCCCAACAACGATAGGGATCGCTGGTAAGTTGCTAGGAGGTTGCTGGTGAGATGTCACACTGCGACGCTCCAGCGATCCCACCAGCAACCTGACCTGGCAGGGATCGCTGGAGCGTCGCTACACGAGTTGCTGGTGAGCTCACCAGCAACCAGTGACCAGCCCCCAGCGCCGCGTGGAAGATGCTGCGCTTGGTAACTAAGGTAAATATCGGGTAACCAACCCGATATTTACCTTGGTTACCAGTGCACGGAGCTACACGTGCAGAGAACAGGGAGCAGCGCACACTGAGCGCTGGCTCCCTGCTCTCCTAGTTACAGCACACATCGGGTTAATTACCCGATGTGTGCTGCAGCTACACGTGCAGAGAACAGGGAGCAGCGCACACCGCTTAGCGCTGGCTCCCTGCTCTCCTAGCTACAGCACACATCGGGTTAATTACCCGATGTGTGCTGCAGCTAAATGTGCACAGAGCAGGGAGCAGCGCACAATGCTTAGCGCTGGCTCCCTGCTCTCCTAGCAACAGCACACATCGGGTTAATTAACCCGATGTGTCCTGCAGCTACATGTGCTCTGGCGGCCCTATGATTGCCGCATCTGTGTTTCCACGACAGCGGTCTCTTTTGTATGTGCACAGAGCAGGAGCTGGCACTGACAGTGAGAGAGGCGGAGGCTGGTAACAAAGGTAAATATCGGGTAACCAAGGACAGGGCTTCTTGGTTACCCGATGTTTACATTGGTTACCAGCCTCCGCAGAAGCCGGCTCCTGCTGCCTGCACATTTAGTTGTTGCTGTCTCGCTGTCACACACAGCGATGTGTGCTTCACAGCAGGACAGCAACAACTAAAAAATGGCCCAGGACATTCAGCAACAACCAACGACCTCACAGCAGGGGCCAGGTTGTTGCTGGATGTCACACACAGCAACATCGCTAGCAACGTCACAAAAGTTGTTCCTTAGCAGCGATGTTGCTAGCGATGTTGCTTAGTGTGACGGTGCCTTTAGCTGCTCTTCCTGCAGTCTCTTTATCTGTGGACAGAGCTCAGCATGTTGCTCGGTAGCTCCGCCCACAGATGCACTTCCGTACACAAACAGCCCAGCAGTGAGCAGTGAGTGCACGCTGAGCTGCAGATTTAAAGTGCCGGCAGCCAGAGTGCTGCTGCCGCCCACCCATAACAGCGGCAGCACAGAGCCAAGCAGTGAAGCAGCGCTCGGCTCTGCTCTGCTCATGTGCATTAGGAGGGTGAGAAAGTCAGACGGGGAGAGAGCGGGTGGACGGAGCCATGGGTGGGACAAAAAGCCTCACGATCGTGACACCGGGACACCCGCTGAAATCCGGTACAGTCCCGCTGTATCCGGGACGGTTGGGAGGTATGAAAAAGTGACACACGGACCAAACACTGATGGTAAAAAGTGACACACGGACCAAACACTGATGGTAAAAAGTGACACACGGACCAAACACTGATGGTAAACAGTGACACACGGACCAAACACTGATGGTAAAAACTGACACACGGACCAAACACTGATGGTGAAAATTGGCACACGGACCAAACATTGATGGTAAAATCGTATACAAAACACTGATGACAGCCGTAGCATTTTTTTGAGTATGTGAAGAAACATGGACATTTCAGTGAGGCCTACAGGAGTATCCGGATCACCTCAGCTTGCAAGACAAAAAATTTAGTAAATATCTGTGTTAGCCGGCTGCTGGAGTACCGTATATTTTTTCTTGCAACTCAGTGTTCCTTTGTCTTTTCTTTTGGAAATTTATGAAAAAATGAACAGCCTTTGTACAGCCACGTGCACACGTTCAGTATTTAGTGAGTTTTTTACCTCAGGATTTGTAAGCCAAAACCAGGAGTGGGACAATCAGAGGAAATGTATAATAGAAACACGGCAACACTTCTGTATTTATCACCCACTCCTGGTTGTGACTACTTACAAATACTGAGGTAAAAACTCACCAAATACTCAACGTGTGCCCTTGGCCTCTTCTGCTTGTCCACAGGGTGTGTCTCTACACAGACTGAAGCCGTTAGCAGTGGCTGGACAGTCTTTTAGAATGGAGAAATCCATAGTTTGGGTAATGCGTGGTTCTTCTTCACTGTCTCATGCTGGTATGGCTAGGCCAGCCAAACGTCATTTCTCTTGGCAGCCCTACACCCTTTTGTGGGTCATCAGAGAGCCCGGTCACTGCAATCACAGTGTATCTATCAAAGTAGACAAAATATCTGCATTGCTAGCAGGCAAACAGCATACAATTGAAATATCACAGAACAGTTTCTCGAAATTATGGCCAACAATATGTGGCGCCCCAGGACCTGGTCGCCACAACAGCATTGCCCTCCCAAAGGGTTAATGCTGAGCCTGGAGGTAATTGGGAGGTCCATTGGCCAGTAAGTTTAACATCCAACGCAGTTCTCCCTCCGGCCAGCAGGGGGAGCTCTGAACCTGGAATTCCAGGGAGCATTCCTTAAGTCTGACCTGAGGGAGGAAGTAGTGTTCAGTCTGTAGAGAGAAGTGATAGCAAGCAGACGCAGAGTGTGCTGTCCTGTGGATCTGGGGCCTAGAGCTGGAGCAGCTTGGCCCAGGGAAGCAGGAGTAGCAGAGAGGGGACTCTGACATCGGAGTCTGTGGCCACCAGGCCTTAAAATATTCCCTGGTCGCCGAATCCGAAGGGCAGGAGAGCTGCAAGCACCTGGCCCATAAACAGCCCGAAGGTACAGCTGCATCATCAGGGCCCGGTGTGGACTCCAGCAGAGAAGCACCAGAGAGGGCCTGCGCAGCCTACCACCGAGGGAAAGGGACGTACCACCGGTCCCAGCAGCAAGAGGGCCATTGCTAAATCCAGAGAGCAGGGTCCTATAATAGTAAAGAAAAGAACAGGAGTAGGCCTCATACTCAGCTGGCCAAAAAGATCACCCCAAGTACTTCCAGGCCGACCGGATCCCCTTCACCCCCTGTGACGGTCTCCCAGGACTGGACTGTTCTTAAAGTAAAAGAGGAGAAGGTAAAGAGACTGTTGTTTGTGCCTGGTTCTTTCATTGCCTGTCGGCCCTGCACCGTGTTATCCACACAACACCATAGACTTTCACGAGCACCAACAGTGTCCCCGGGGCACCGCTCCACCTGTGGGGAGCAGTACCACCATTGCTGCCGTATCATCACCCCGGAGGTCTCACACAGCAGCGGCGGCTTAATAGCCGCAAACCACAGGTGGCGTCACGAAACAAATACTTTAATTGCTCCCAAGTCACCAGCCATATTTATACTGACACCCACCAGGGCCACGGAGTCGGGCCCCGCCACCACTGACTACACCCGAACTAGTCCGGCCCGGCACCGGGTCTCCCATAGCCCTGGGGTGGGCGAGTCAACTTCATATCAAGTTTCAGAAAAAAAAACAATTGGAAACAACTTTTGTTGTGAGTGAGGTGAAAAAAAGGCAAGAGTCGACATTACTTTGTGGGTTTTGGTTTCATGGTTTTCATTATTATGTGTTAAAATTTACCTGGCAACTAGAGTTGAGCGGACTGCCAATAATCCGGGTCCGGCGGATTAGCGGCGGGTTGACAAAAGTCCGGATCCAGAATTCGGGCCCATATATGTAAATGGGGAGCGGAATCCGGAGAGAGAGAGAGAGAGAGAAGAGAAGAGAAGAGAAGAGAAGAGAAGAGAAGAGAAGAGAAGAGAAGAGAAGAGAAGAGAAGAGAAGAGAAGAGAAGAGAGAGAGAGGAAGAGAGAGAGAGGAAGAGAGAGGGGAGAGGGGAGAGAGAGGAGAGGGGAGAGAGAGAGAGGAGAGAGAGGAGAGGGAGAGGGAGGAGAGAGAGGGAGAGGGAGGAGAGAGAGGGAGAGGGAGGAGAGAGAGGGAGAGGGAGGAGAGAGAGAGAGAGAGAGAGAGGGAGGAGAGAGAGAGAGGGAGGAGAGAGAGAGAGAGAGGGAGGAGAGAGAGAGAGAGAGGGAGGAGAGAGAGAGAGGGAGGAGAGAGAGAGAGAGGGAGGAGAGAGAGAGAGAGGGAGGAGAGAGAGAGAGAGGGAGGAGAGAGAGAGAGAGGGAGGAGAGAGAGAGAGAGGAAGAGAGAGGGGAGAGGGGAGAGAGAGGAGAGAGAGGAGAGGGAGAGAGAGAGAGGAGAGAGAGGAGAGGGAGAGGGAGGAGAGAGAGGGAGAGGGAGGAGAGAGAGGGAGAGGGAGGAGAGAGAGAGAGAGGGAGGAGAGAGAGAGAGAGAGAGGGAGGAGAGAGAGAGAGAGAGGGAAGAGAGAGAGAGGGAAGAGAGAGGGAAGAGAGAGAGAGGGAAGAGAGAGGGAAGAGAGAGAGGGAAGAGAGAGAGAGAGAGAGAGAGAGGGAAGAGAGAGGGAAGAGAGAGAGGGAAGAGAGAGAGAGAGAGAGAGGGAAGAGAGAGAGAGAGAGGGAAGAGAGAGAGAGAGAGAGAGAGAGAGAGAGAGAGAGAGGAAAAAAAAAAAAAAAAAAAAAAAAGGAAGAAGAAGAAGAAGAAGAAGAAGAAGAAGAAGAAGAAGAAGAAGAAGAAGAAGAAGAAGAAGAAGAAGAAGGATCGGGATCGTGCAGCCGGAATCCCGCATCCGGGTCGGACCCGGATCTACCGCTGAAACCGCGCGGATCCGGATTTTGCCGGTCCGGGTCCGCTCAACACTACTGGCAACAGTATTCTTCAGATCATTACGATTACAGCAATACCAAACTTAGGGTACGTGCACACGATTAGGACCCGCTGCGTCCTGGAAACGTCGGGTCCTGACCTGCGGGCTGCGAGTCTCCTCCGCAGGAGAATGCAGCAGTTCGTGCCCACGATCAGGGTTCAGTGCGCCGTGGTCTCTCGCTTATGTTGTCTTTACGGAGGACGCTTGCAATTTGCAGAAAAGAATTGACATACTTGTGGCTCGGAAAGCTGCATCGCAGGTCAGTGTTTGCTGTGGGCCGTACACGCACAGTGGGTATGAGATTTTTAGAAATCCCACCCACTGTGCTTGTATTGTACAACGCAGCGTTTTGGATGCAGCTCAAACATGCGGCATCCAAACATTGATCATGTGCACGTACCCTTAAAAGTCTTTTTATTATACTTTGAGATTTTGCAATACAGACATTTTTTTCACTTCTTTAGCCATTCATTTGAATAAAAAGCGCTGTAAAAAACACTGGAAAAAAATGACATGCTGCCTCTTTCCAAAAACACAGCAAGGCTCAAAATAGGCATAGAAAAAAAAACAGCATGCGCACGAGATTTTATATATTTTAAAATTTATATAAAAACACAGCAAAAATATCAGGTTGGAACATACCCTATTACAGATCTTTGTAAGATGGTAAGAAAAAAAAATGGTTTGTATTATTATTTTCTAAAATCAGGCAATGGTGCTTTATAGGGGGATTTTTCACGAGGTGAGCTGTACTTGTTATTGTTACCATTTTGTGGTTTTGATCACTTTATATTGCATTTTTGGGGAAAAGCAGTGACTAAAAAATGCCAATTGTGATGCTTCGAGTATTGTTTTCTTTATGACATTTGATATAAAATTTAATTCAAACGTCACAACACCAAATATGTTTATTTAATTTTTTTTTCTTTATTAATGAACTGAGAAAAGGGGAGTCATTTAAACCTTTTTTTTATATTTTCTAAAAGAAAAAAAGTGCGGTACTTTATTTTTTAGTTTCCCTAGGGAGCTCAAAACTGGAATTATTTGATCACTTCTATTACAATATAGTATAAAGTGAAACTGCTCTACAAAGTCTCAGACATACTGTATGTATCTATGATGACAACCACCCCCTCCCCATCTGTAGTGCACAATGTTACTTTCGTCACTACATGACAAATATTTTTCTGTGGAACAAGGGCTGTCATATAAGCCAGGCCCAGTTACATCGGAACGCAGGGTTATGAGAATCCGCAACTCCGCCTGACAGTTGTGCCAGCGATCAGATGATCACTGGAACGAGTAGAGTGGAATATTTGTGCTATGTATACATAGTGTATACACACAGAGCATAGAGCCCCCAAGCTGGGGAGAATGAATGAGAGGGGTTGCCTTCGCAGGTTTCATGGAATGGCCTCAGATCTCTGGCCTGAATTTAACAGCCTCAGGGCTCGTGCACTCGAAGGCAATGTGCCCACGGGAGAAAACCCCTCCGGATTTTGCCGCAGAAAACTCGCGGATTTTCTTGATTTTCCAGATAAATCTGCAGGTTTACGCAAGTACAGACACTCCCCATGTTATCCTATGTGATTTAGGGAGTGCTGCATTAATGCTGCGGTATTTGTGGCTGTGGAAAATGCTGCGCATTTCCCGCAGCCGCACATAAATGCATGTCAATTATTCACGCAGAATTATCTGCGGAATTTCTGTCTTTTTACTATGGAGATACAGGGTGGGAAATCCGCAGGAATTCCGCATGAAACCCGAACTGTTTCCGCAGGTTTACCGCAGAAATACCACATCAATGGATAACTGTGGATTCCAGGGAGCTGCTGCGTGAACCTGCGGAAATACCTGCAGAAAAGTCTGTCCCGTGGGCACATAGCCTAATAATCAGATCCGTGCTATCCTTCAATATGACAGATAGAACTCATATTATTCTTTGGGGCCGTGCACATATCTGATTTTATCCTCGGACACAGTTTGTCCGATAAAAAACAAGAGCACGCATGATTTGCCCCTTCACCTCTATGGGTCCATGAAAAATATTGGTCCGCACTTGGATGACATCGAAGTGCAGTCAGATTTCACAGACCGACAATAAAGAATAGAAAGAGAAACTTTTATTTTCTCCACCTCCAAAAAAAATCGGATCACACGCTGATCACAGGGCCATAATAGGGCCAATATTCTCGGATGAGAGAAAAACGGTCTTGTGACCTAGCGTCATAGGCATATATGATGCTGTTGGGTCTGGAGACAAGGAGGGAGTCTAGGAAATCGCACTCCGCACACAGATGCCATTATTATTTAGTGCTACTTTTTATAGTCTTTAAAAGGGGGTGTTACTGGATTCTCGGGAGAGGCTGGCCTGCATAAATACCCTGCGAGTCACGCCCACTAGGTGAAGATCTTAAAAAGTAGCACTAAATAAAAAGGTCCATATCTCAGGAACCATATATCAGATTGCAAACAAACAAACCAAAAAGCAGAATACTCAGTAGAGCATCAATAATAAAATAAGTACAAAAACAATCCACTTTTGATCTGTTAACAGGTCCACAATCATGATAGGCGGTCAACAAGGCACGGTACTGTACATTGGGTTGGGACCATGCCTGGAGGACCATTGTGTAGGACAAGGCTTCAGTACCATGCACAACCATGACCAGCTGTACAAGGTAAACAGTGAATGGGCCACAGCGCTTGTCACTTTGTCCCCTTAAGTCAACTGTGGACAGGACTCAAAAAAACTCTTGAAGCTCTATTGTGGCTTCCATTTTCAGAGGAGGCCACAGCGCTCGGTCAGATCTATCAGTCCGGCAGCCAATGACCCCGATTTGAGTCTCTGATGCAGATGTGATCAGAGCCTTACTATGGAATCCCCATATTCTACAGAAGCGTCCTCAACTTCCATTCTCTACGGCCCTCAACTTTCCGTTCACAGACATGCCTGGCAGACTGGTAGCTGCCCATGATTTTCAATGTTAATGACTAGAGGAGTGTCGGGCAGCCCAATAAAGGAGGGTAATGGTGCTCTGTGTGACCATGTCATCACCCAGGCAAGGAGCACAGGATGTAAAGATATGGTCATGCCCAGTGCTGCCCCAATCATCGTGGTTCATGGGCGAAGGGAAACTCGTCAGGGTCAGCGTTTTGCATAAACTGGCTTGTTGCCGGAAGAAGCGAACCTCTAGCCTCCTGATCAGTGGGAGAACTAACAATGGAATCAACAGTAGTGATGAGCGAGTACGACCATGCTCGGGTGCCCAGTAGTTGATGTGGAAGGGTGCGACTCGAGTACTCAAGTATAATGGAAGGAAATGGGGGACTCGAGCATTTTTCCAGGAAATCTTCTAGAAAAATAGTTCGCCATTGACTTCCATTATACTCGGGTACTCGAGTGTACAAGTGAGCTCCAAAGACATACAGATAGGGACTCTAGATTGTGAGCCCCAATGGGGACAGTGTTGCCAATGTATGTAAAGCGCTGTGGAATTAATAGAGCTATATAAATGAATAAATATTATTATATTACATGAGAATGGCAGTGCCTGCTCATCACTAACCAGCACCTACTACGGTATATATCTATGTGGTGATGTTTTATTGTTGCTCTGGGGTTGGGTCAGTCTGGCTGTGTGCCCGCTCTACAGGAAGATGCATGGCACTCCGGGTTGGACCATGCATGCAGTGGAGGGGCCACTACCTTACATGCCATATGTGGAGTCCTGGGTGCCACTTCTGGGCACATAGCAGCAGTGCAGCCAGACGGCCATGCTGTACCGTGCCTGTGCTCTCCATGGCTCCAGTCTGGAGGCAGCCACCACACTGTGCCCCAGTGAGCCCCGGCAGTCACGAGATCACGCCTGGCACTGCTCCTGACGGGAGCTCTGCTGCCAGGGGCACATGTCACCCCGCAGGACGTCCACGGGCGTGTCACTCACCGCCCCATATGCCCAACTTCAGCTGCGAGCTGTCCAGATTCACCACATAGTCGCCCAGGAAGCGGTTCAGCACGTCCACCACCACGGACTCGAACACCATGGTGGCTCCTGCGCCCGGTGTCCCCGCTGCACACACTGCCGGGGCCGCCCCTCTCATGCGCAGTACACCCGGGCCTGCCTCCACCCTGCGCCCTCCCACCTCAGCCATGTGTAGAAAGTTGTGCTGTCACAGGCAGGACGGGGGAGGCCATGGCTGCAGCAGCGCCCGGTGCCTCGTACATGGCCCTGAGGGCAGGGTGTGCTGTGCCACCACTAATAGGGAAAACCACAGCTCACCCGGGGCCTTATATGCCACTATGGCCGGCTCCTCACCACACTCCCTTCTACTTTCCTTTTGGACATTAGACAATTGCATGAGAAGCAATTCCCTCTCATATCATGAGCAGTGTGCATATGTCCCTGTAGATAAACTCCCAGGGCAGCAGCTTTGGCTCCAGGGTCATGGCTGTCTGCAGTATAGGCAGTGATGGCAGGGCTTCAGCTCAGGTGACAGCCAGCAGATGAGTTTAACCCCTTCACCACACGGTGATTATTCATTTTTGTTTTTTCCTTCCCTTCTTCTAAGAGCCATAAGTTTTTTATTTTTCCATCAATATAGCCATATGAGGGCTTGTTTTTCTGTGGGACGAGTTGTACTTGTGATCGACCCCATTCACTCTGCCCCATATTGTACTAGAAAACGGGAAAAAAATTGTGGTAAAATTGCAAAAACGTGCTATTCCGCAATAGTTTTTTTTGGGTCTTTTATTCACCCTGTTCAGTATATGGTAAAACTGACCTGTCAGTATGATTCTGCAGGTTGGTGTGAGTTTGTAGATACCAAACATGTATAGTTTTATCTAAATGGTTAATAAAAAATTCTGAACTTTGTAAAAAAAAAAAAAAGTTCTTTTGTCGCCATTTCCTGAGACCCTTAGCGTTCTCATTTTTGGGTATCTGGGGTTCAGTGATGGCTTATTTCTTATGCCCTGAGCTGGTGTTTTTAATTATACCATTTGTGGATAGATGCGATATTTTGATCTCTTATTGCATTTTATTGTTATGTTGCAGAAACCAAAAAAAAAAAATTGGAATTCTGGCGTGTTTTTATCTCATGCCATGTACCGATCAGATTAATTTATGTTATATTTTGATAGATCGAGTATTTCTGAATGTGGTGATACCAAATATGTGTAATTTATTTTTCATTATGATTTTTAGTATTATTATTACTACTATTATTATTAATATTATTATTATTTTCAATGGGGCAAAACCTTTGAACTTTTGGGGGGGGTTTCATATTTTTTAAAACTTTTTTTCCACTTTTTATTGTTTTTACTATCTGTGTTGTGTATCAAAATAAGCCCAGAGTCAAACGTGTGAGGGACTCGCATGACATCGCCCGGCATGGTCTGCTGCTCTCCTAACATGAGCGTGCAGGTACATAGAAACACAATGGCTGACCCGCTCCTGTCAGAATAGTGAGCGGCTGTGCTAGGTGATGCAACGTGAGACTCGCGCAAGTCCTTCGCAAGTGTGACTCCGGTCTAAGAGAAACCGCATGCGGCTTTTTTTATTATTTAAATAAATGAAAAAAAAAATTACGTGCACTTTCCCCCCGATTTCCCCCCCCCCCCTCATCCCAATTTTGATACCCAGCCAAGATAAAGCCAGCTGGTGGCTGGTATTCTCAGCCTACAGCTGCACAGTATGCCGCATCCATTAGATGTGACAATCCAGGTGCTTTACCGGCTCTTCCCGTTGCCCTGGTGCGGTGGCAATCAGGGTAATAGCAGGGGTTAATAATAGCGCACAGCTGCTACTAAACCCTATGTTGTGATGGCATGAGATACCCGCATCACTAACCAGTAAATGAAAGTAAATAAGAACAAACAGAAAAAAATCCTTTATTTGCAATTAAATACAAAAACACATCCTCTTTCACTATTTTAGTAACCCCAAACACCCCTCCAGGTCCAACGTACTCCACACGAGGTCCCACGCCGCTTCCACCTCTGCTACATCTCACAGCGAGCGGCTATAGAACAAGACAGCTGGCTGTGAGTGCAAACAATGACTGAGCTGCGATGAGCGATGACTGCAGGCGGACACATCACAGGCTGGGGGCACGTCTGACTGCAACCAATTACAAACGACGGCGACCAGAGGGCGGGGAAAGCACAGAGAGCTGTGTGTATGCGATGAGCCTAATGTGCAATACAGGAAGTGAATGCGCGACCTGGAAGCACTTTGACACCGAGTCTTTGTAAGTATGAAGCACTCGCATTATTCTTGTTTTTCTTTATCTTTACTTTCATTTCCCCAGTACCGAATCTGGATTGCACACCCGGTATCCCAGGCCCGGGTTCGGTCTCCCGGGCATCTTTGTAACTGCGCGGATCCGGATTTTTGCAGTCCGGGTCCACTCAGCCCTACTGAAGACGCAAAAAATAAGCCATCACTGAGCTCCAGATCCCGAAAAAGGAGACACGCTATGGGTCTCGGAAAATAGCTATAAAAAACTCGTACCAACGTGAGGCATCATACTGATTATGTCAGTTTTACCATATATTGAACATGGTGAATTAAAAAAAAAAACAAAAAAAAACTCATGCAATTGCACTTTTTTTTTTCTTTTTTTTTCACTATTTCTCTACACTTGGATTTTGTTTCCCGTTTTCAGTACACTATATGGTAAAACTAATCTTCATTCACAAGTACAACTTGTCCCACAAAAAATAACCCCACATATGGCAATATTGATGGAAAAATAAAAAAAGTTATGGCTGTTGGAAGAAGGGGAGGAAAAAACGAAAATGAAAAGCGGAAAATGACTTTGGAGTAAAGGGGTTAAATCTGCAGCATGTCAATTCTTTCAGAGTTTTTGCAACTTTTTTTTCACACTAAGGGGTACTTTGCATGTTACGACATCGCTACTGCGATATCGTCGGGGTCAAAACGAAAGTGACGCACATATGTGTGAAGCCGCAGGAGCGAGAAACATCTCCTTACCTGCCTCCACCGGCTGTGCGGAAGGAAGGAGGTGGGCGGGAAGTTTATGTCCCGCTCATCTCCGCCACTCCGCTTCTATTGGCCGCCTGCCGTGTGATGTCGCTGTGACCCGCCTCCTTAGGAAGGAGGCGGGTCGCCGGCCAGAGCAACGTCGCAGGGCAGGTAAGTGCGTGTGAAGCTGCCGTAGCGATAATGTTTGCTACGGCAGCTATCACAAGATATCGCATGTGCGACGGGGGCGGGTACTATCGCGCTCGGCATCGCTAGCATCGGCTAGCAATGTCGCAGCATGCAAAGTACCCCTAAGGCTATGATCACACAGGGCATTTTTGCAGTGTTTTTTTTTAGCATGGTTTTTACCTTGGTTTTATGCAAATCCATGCTAATAAAACACTGCCTTTCACAGTTCCAGCAAAGTCAATGAGATTAAAGAAATCTCATGCACACAGACAAATCAACTCCGGATTTTTCCTGACTGTTTTGTCAACCTCCTTGATTTTTCCAGCATTATTCAAAGAATGAGAAAAACCGCAGCAAAAACACCACAAAAACCACACCAAAACCGCAGATGGCACCTGGGAGACATCCAGACACAAGATCAGGTTTTGGTTAGGAAAAAAACGCTCCAAAACACCCTGTGTGAACATAACCTTAGAGCAAAAACTCAAATTTTCACCCTCCCAGCCACTCAGCGGTATTGTCTGCTTTGTCTCTGTACCTGCTGCCAGCTCCCAGTGCCTGTGCACACTGTACAGGTCTTCTGGGAGCACACTTAGGGCGTGTGCACCTATTCTTGAAGGGTTAGTGTGCCAGAAGTGCTTCTCAGCCTATGGCTAAGAGGCATAAGGTATTTAAGGTATCCTCCCTTTATGGGAAGTGCCTGGGCAACATGGTCTATCCTTAGAGACGCGTTTGTAGTTGTCAGGTTCTTTGTGCTGCTGCTGTATCGTTGTGTGCTATATAACGAACACTCGTGTGTGTTCCTGTACCTTACGTACCTGCTGCTGCACCGATCTGTACCAGTTATACTTGTCATACCTGCTGCTTCACTTATCTACGCCAGCCATACTTGCCATACCCGTTGTTGCAGCTATCTATACCGGCCATGCCTGCCTCATCAGCCGTCCCAGCTGTATCTAGGAATAAAAGAAACACGGTCTGATGGAGCGCTATGGAGGCCACGGGGATGTATAAGTTCAATGGTTTTTATTAATGCACATAAACCACAACTCGTTTCGATATAGTCCAATATCTTCGCCACCTGACGAAGATATTGGACTATATCGAAACGCGTTGTGGTTTATGTGAATTAATAAAAACCATTGAACTTATACATCCCCGCGGCCTCCATAGCGCTCCATCAGACTGTGTTTCTTTTATTCCTACAAACTCTTCCCCTCTGGGGACCCACGGCAGGAGCTGCTTGGACGGAGGTAGAATTCGCAACCAGGAACACTGATTCTCAGTGACTCCTCCAGACCGGCCGCACGAGAGGCTTTCCTGGATAAACTCCTCGGCTGCAGGAGACCTCGACCCTGCCTGACACGGCAGCACATGTGGTTTTTCTCCTAGAAGGATCTCCTGGACTCAATCCCTAACAGCGCAAGTAAATACAAACTAATCATGTCTTTTACCAGGGCTGTGCGGGGGCTGCACAACCTTATCAGGTGAGCAAATTTCATTCACTTGTTCTCACCACTTACATTTTAACCCTACACATGCGCTCCTTTTGTAGTGGCTCGGTCCAGATTGTGTCTGTTTCTTTAAGTACATTTACTTATATGTAATATTATGTTATATGTTATAAGTAAAGCATTTTTCATTTGCTGTGTTCTAGCACCATCTACTGGTGAAAACTGTAAGACTCTGAAGTGTGCATTGGGTGTTTTCTATTGGCTAGTTCTTGGTCACGTGGCTCAATAGGTGGAGCTATTCTCCAGCCTCTGTCTGGAAAGAACTGGAATGTTCTGGTTCTGGCTGAGTCTCCTCTGAGGGAAGACATTATGTGGAGTTTCTCTTCACCACAAGACTCCTGCCAGGCCCGAGGCCTAGAATTTCACCATTTACTGATTTTTACAGCCAATATACTGAAGGCTTCCTATCCTGAATCCTCACTGGCCAGATATACATCTCTTCAGACAGTAGGGCATACTGAGTATATACCAGACCCTACTGCACGCAGATTGGGGAAGTTTGAGGGTCTCCCACCCCACTGCAATATTAGTGGCTTGCATGCCATTGTCCACGCACCAGCCGTCCGGTCCCCGTAGCGCGCTGGGCAACTTTCTACATTTGCTTACAAGTACTGCATGTGTCTTAACTAGCAGTGAAATCAACCCAGGACTCCAGGTCTGTACAATCTGTACAATTACTGTATCATATCTACCCTCTAAGCTCAAGAGACTCTGAACCTGCTAAAAGCATACCAGAATTAAATCTGAAACAAATCGTACTCTTAAAAGCTCCAGAACCCTAATTGCACTTCAGCATTCAACTCCAAGCTGTATTTGCCGTGGCCTACCCACAAAAGACTGAAACATACAGTATATTCCAAGTTGTTTTCCTTTGTTCCTGCTGTATTAAAGCAACTGTTATCCCCAAGACCGTGTCTGTGGACTGTCCATCAGCTGTGGATACTGTGTGGGGGTGGATAGCAGGGAACATCAGGGCCTTGTTGACCACCCAGGGAACACAGCCCCTGCACCCTTGTGCCAGAACAGCAACTGTGACATATAGAACATTTGAGGTCCTCTGTCCCTGGGCCCTTACACTTGTTTTTCATTTTTATTTAGTCCCAGCTGTATCTGTCATATCACAGACTATTATTATCTATACTCCTGGGGCCAGCTGTCACAGTACCAAGTCTCCCTGAGTGGCACATGGTTGCTACTAGTAGCCCCATCTATCCTCACCATCCAAGGCTTTGGGGGAAACTCAATGTGCGCCTAGTCATGCCCTTTAAGTGTACTGTGTGCTGCAGCCCAATGGGTGCACTTCCCGCTAGTACACGCGAACATTACAGTTTGCCCAGGCCATGCATCCCACTGGCTCCAGTGCTGTTATGTTTACTGACCTTCAGTAAGAGATGGTCCGGCAACATGAGCAACAGATTTGGATTCTGACCCATCTGTAGTCAGTGGACAACCGTGGACTCAAGTGTCTGCGTCTGCCTCGGCACCAGCTGTAGTTCCTACTGAGGCAGTATTTCCGGTTCCAAGCTCTTGTGTCACGCTAAATACGGGGAAGTACTAAGCGCATGGCGAAAGGGAAGGGAAACCCTGTGTTTAGGGAAAGGGAAGATGGTGACCCCTGACCAAACCTACTACTGGTCCCTCACCACCCTAGATAGGTTCCGCACCTATGCACCAAGCCGGATACCTAACCTTAGGGCCATAAATAGGGAATGGATAGGATGAGCTCTTTGTCAACCGTATTAACCACTGTAGGTGACACAAGGAGGACACACGGGGAAAATGCATGAACTACTTATTTACAGACGACTACTTATTTACAGATGACTCAGGTAGAAGTTCAACAAAGCTTTTTCTGCAATGATACCAAAGAAAAGTATAAACCACCTGCTTGCACCCAGGGCTTGAATAAACTGAAGAATATCGCCAGCACCAGTCCAAAGGAAGGAAGAGGTATGTAAGCACCAAGAGAATGCTAATCAGCAGCTTGGTGGAAGGCGAGCTCATGCCGGGTCTAAAAGTGGAGAGATGAATCCAACAGGAAAACTAATTTTACCAATGAATACTGACAGCAGAAACAAAGGAAAGTTAGGGAGCATATCGCGCAGCCAAACGCTGTGACCTTCTATGACCTGAAACCACAAGGTTGTCTGTCACCTGTGACATGACCTCGTCCAATCTGAGTGATGGTTATTCAGCAGTTCCTTGGCTTCACCAACTACTACCGCCAATTCATCCCACAATTTTTGTCCCGGATTCTCCCCATCTGGGCCCTGACCGGCAAGGGACTGAATCCCAAGATATGGACTTCTGAAGCCGAGAGTGCATTTATCACCCTCAAGCTAGCGTTCTCTTTGGCTCAAGTGCTGCAAAGACCGGAGATTAACAGGACGTTCTTCCTGGAAGTGTAGGAGTGGCAATACCTACTGGCAGGAGCGGTGCATCCAGTTGTTGTCTACATCCACCACAAATACTTGGTCTACCTTCAGTTGGCTCAGAGGCTGAATCCACGCAAAGACCAATGGTCGCTGTTTCTTCGCCCACTTTGACTTTGTTCTTACTTGCCGCACGGCTGAAAAAAACATCAAGGTGGATGCTCTTGCCAGGTCCTTTCTGTTGGAGCAAAAGCTACAACACATTATTGAGATCTCCAAAATGCTCATGGTACCTCTGGTAAATGTGTCTCGAGTACCTCCCGGAAAAATGCAGAAGTTGACAGGAAGCGTGTTCTACAGTGGGATCATGCTGGATAGAAGAATACTCTGCTACACTCTCGACACTACTGATGGCCTATGTTGAATCAAGACTATGTGAAGTTTGTCTTCGCCTACTGCTCGTGTGCCCGCAACAAGACCACAAAGAAGCTTTCTGCTGGGTGACTACTTTTCTTACCGGTGCTGTCCTCTCCTTGGCAGCACATATTGATGGACTTCATCAACTACCTACCAAAGTCCTCTGATTGCTCCATTATCTGGGTAGTAGTAGACAGGCTCTCTAAAATGGCCCATTTCACCCTGTTGTCCAGTTTGCCTGCTGCCCCAGTGCTTGCTCAGTTCTTCATTCAACACATTTTACCTTTTCACATTGAGTCTGAAAGAGGCGTCCAGTTCAAATCTAGTTTTTGAAGTATCTGCAAGCTGCTGGATGTCTCCCTGTACTTCTCATCAGCCAACCATCCGCAGTCCATGGCCAAGTGGAGTGAGTCAACCAGATCATGTCGAATGTCTTGCGGCATTTCATCAACGAACACCACAGCAATTGCGTCAAGCTCCTTCCATGGGCAGAGTTTTCCTACAATAATTATGTGAGCTTGTCCTCTGCTAATTGCCCATTCCATATTGTGTATAGACAGCAGCCCAAAATCCCATTTGCTGTGGGTATCTCCTGCAATCCAATGGCCGATGCTCTCATCAAGGGCTTCTCCGAGATCTGGGCAGAGACCAAATCCTCCCTGCCGCAGTCCTTCATTCGAATGAAGAAACAAGTGGATAAGAGATGCCAAGATCCTTCCTTGTTCTGGCTCAGAGACAAGGTATGGTTCTCTGTCATGAGATGTTCTGCTCTGCGCTCGCTAGGTGTCATGGCGGCGGTGGACTCTGTTCACACTGCAGTCTGACAGGCAACCTGATGTCTCTTAGTTGTTCAGCCAGAGTTGGGCGTCAGCTGTTTTATGTTCATTGGTCATCAGTCCAGGTTTGTGACCTGTTGCTAGGAGCTCAGATTGCTAATGACCACTCACAGCTGCCTCCACCCTTTATAAGATGCTGGATCCAATCTACATCGTCGCTAATACTGTCGCTCCAGCGTTGCTCCAGATATTCCAGTCTTAGCATGTGATCCAGTTACTGGTGATCAGTTGTATGATATCTGGTGTGATATGCAAATATCCCTGTTGTCAGTTTATTTCCTCTCTGTATCTTATTTCTTCCTGTACACATGTCTCTCCCCTGTGTCTGATTGCAGTGTGTATGTGTTTTAGTTTTCCCCTGTCTGTGTTATTTGTGGGGTTTGTTACTTTGGTCCTGGCCCTCCTCAGGGATGGGGGAGAGGGGGTGTTAGAACAGGGTACAGACAGGAGTTAGGGTCACATTGGCAGTCCAGACCTCGCTACCATCGAGCATACCTCTGGGATAAGGGACACCACAGGGTCCGCAGTTTGAGGACCAGGAAAGGTGTCTCTGCTTCAGTTACCCATCATTGCCATGATACTCTCTTCAAAGTATGAAAGTGTCAAGATGCTGTCCTACAAGCTGGGACCCTGTTTTATTGGTCTCTTCGAAGTGCTCCAGCAGATCAATGCCATATCCTACAAGCTGAAGCTTCCGGCATCCTTGCGGATCCCCAACTTCTTCCATGTGTCTCTCCTCAAACCTGTCATCCTGAGTTGCTACTTCAGGAATCCCGGTACCTTGCCTACTCCAATCAGTGCTGAAGACGTCTTTGAAGTAAAATGTATCCTTGCTGTAAAAAGGGTAAGAAGTAAAATTCTTCTCAGAGGACTGGCAACGTGGTCTATCCTTAGAGACGCGTTGCTAGATGTCAGTTCCTTTGTGCTGCTTCTATATCTCTATGTGTTGTATAACTTACACCCGCCTGTGATCCAGTACCTGACATACCCGCTGCTGCAACTATAGATACCGGCCGTACCTGCTTCACCAGCCGTCTCGCCTACATCTGTCATATCGGAGATTGTCAGTATATATATTCTTGGGGCCAGCTGTCACAGCACTGAGTCTCCCTGAGTAGCACATGATTGCTAACAGCAGCTCAGTTGAACCTCACCATCAGAGGCTGTGGTGAAAACCCGATGAGCACCTAGTCACACCCCTCAGGTGCACTCTGTGCTGCGACCCAGTGGGTTCACTTCCCGCTCATATCCACGAGTACTGCACACAATTTCATGATATTTAGCTGTGAAAATTAAAAAAATCTCATTTTTACCACAAAATGTTGGTTTAGCCCCAATTTTTTTATTTTCACATAGGTAACAGGAGAAGATGCACAACACAATTTGTTCTGAAATTTCTCCTGAGTACACTAATGCCCCATACTTGATTGAGAACTACTGTTTGGGTGCATGACACGGCTCAGAAGGGAATGAGCGGCATTTTTGCTGTAATAGTTTGTTGACGCCATGTCACATTTGAAGAACCCCTTACATTCCAAAATAGTAGAAACTCCCAAAAACGACCCCATTTTGGAAACTACACCTCTCAATGGATTCATCTAGAGGATTAGTGAGCATTTTTAACCCACAGTCGAGTCACAGAATTGTATAACATTAGGCCAAGTAAATGAAAATTAGCAGAAAATAAACAATACAATTTGTTACGCAATTTCTCCTGAGTACGCCAATACTCCATACATGGTTGAAAAGTACTTTTGAGGCACAGTGCAAAGCTCAGGAGGGAACGAGCGCCATATTATAGTGCCGATTTTGCCATTATGGTTTGTGGGTGCTATGTCACATTGGCCCCTGAAGTGCCAGAACAGTAGAAACCTTCCCCCAGCCATATGTGAACTCATTTTACAAACTACACCTCTCAAATAAACCCATCTAGGGTTGAATGATCATATTGACACCACAGGTGTGTTAGAGAATTTATAACATTGGTCAGTGAAGAAAAAATAATGACATTTTTTTGCCCCAAAACATTTGTTTTAGCCTCAGATTTTACATTTTCACACAGGAAAATAGGTAAAAATGCAAAAAAAAATTGTCACACAATTTCTGCTGAATGTGGCAATACCCCCTATGTGGCTGTACAGTACTGCTTGGGCACACAGTAAAGGCCGCTTTACACGCAACGATATCGCTAATGCGATGTCGTTGGGGTCACAGAATTCTTGACACACATCCGGCCTCGTTAGCGACGTCGTTGTGTGTGACACGTACGAGCGTCCGCTAACGAGCAAAAATACTCACCTTATCGTTGCTTGTTGACACGCTGTCCATTTCCCAAATATCGTTGCTGCTGCAGGTAGGATGTTGTTCGTCGTTCCTGCGGCAGCACACATCGCTATGTTTGACACCGCAGGAGCGAGGAACCTCACCTTACCTGCGGCCGCCGGCAATGAGGAAGGAAGGAGGTGGATGGCATGTTACGTCCCGCTCATCTCCGCCCCTCCGCTTCTCTTGGGCGGCCGCTTAGTGACTTCGCTATGACGCCAAACGAACCGCCTCCTTAGAAAGGAGGCGGTTCGCCGGTCACAGCGACGTCACTATGCAGGTAAGTATGTGTGACGGGTCCGAGCGATGTTGTGCTCCACGGGCAGCGAATTGCCCGTGACGCACAACCGATGGGGGCGGGTACACACGCTAGCGATCTCGCTAGCGAGATCGCAGCGTGTAAAGAGGCCTTAAGACTCAGGAGAGAAGGAGCACCATCTGTCTCTTGGAGTACAAATTTTCATACAATAGTTTGTGGACTCCATATTCAGAGCTAGAAAGTGCACAAAAAGCAGAACCCTCCCCCAAAGTGACCCCACATATGAAATTACATCCCTATAAGAATTTATCTACAGGTGTAGTTATGATTTTGACTTCATGTGTGTTTTCCAGAATCAAGCAGCAATGGATGTTGCTAAGGGAAAATTGACAATCTGCCATTGTAGTGCCTAGAGATTGAGTGCCCATAGATTGTGTGCAGCTCATGTTTCTGGAGGCACACACCCTATAAATTAAGCAGGCTCTCCGGACTATAGAAATACCAAACATGTGGATGCTAAATGTGGTTTTATCACACTGTGTGACTGAGAAAGGAGGGGGGCATATGGATTTTGGAGTGCAGATGTTGCTGGACTTCTTTTGGGCAGGAAGCCATAGTGCTTTTACAGAGCCTTTATGCTACCAGTAACATGGAAGCAGTTAACAAATGACAGCTGAGTGAGGACTTGTGTTTTTGTGGGTTACGTTGAATGCTATTAGTGGCAATTTGGAGTACAGGATATTTTGGATCAGTTCACATTTATCTTGTGCTTTATGCTGAGCACATACATTAGTTTCCATCTACATCTACATCTCTGAAATACATGATTCAGGTGAAACCCCCAAACTATCCATACAAAGAAGAAAGCTGAGCAATCCGCACTCCGTTTGGCCTCTGTTCAGCGGTGTCTTTCTTTTCAAAGGTGCACAAAACTGTTCTCCGCATTTTTGTGCACTTCTAAAAAGATGTGTTAAAAGATGGATACTGCCTGACCACAGGCCAGATGGGAGTTCAAAGTCATTCCCTCTGCCTCATTAAAGTGAATTTTCCATTGGAAATTTTGTTTAAATCACTTTTTTAGAGTTTTACATGTAATCACCGATGTAAGTGCTCAGCATAGAGCACAGATTAAATGTGAGCCGAGCCTAAGGCCCTGTGCACACTGGAAAATGGAATTTTCTTAAGAAAATTATACAGGGTCTGAAAGATTACCGCACCCGCGGTAAAAAAACGCGGCAAACCGCACCCGAAAACCGCATGCGGTTTGCCGCGGTATTTTTACCGCGGGTTGGTACATGTGTTTTAAAGCAGTCAATGCAATAAAGCACATTGAAGAAAAAAAACAAACATCCATGATAGATAGATAAATAGACAGAGAGAAGAATAGATAGATAGATAGATACAGGACAGATCAATCAACAATCGACACACTGCATTTCTCCCGAGCGGTAGTGTGTTCACATTACCGGCCGTGGGAAATGACCTGAGGTTACCTCTGTAGTCTCGTTGGGAGGCTGTATTCTGTACAGTGTCAGTCGCGGCAGGATGCAAGCGACGTGGGACATCGCTGTGGATTACGCCGGAGCTGTGTGTTTTGGGGGGGGGTTAATAAAATGGTGAGAGGGCTTTTTTGTGTTTTGCCATCGCATCACGGCAATAGGAAGAGCCGGGACACTCCGGGACTGTCGCATAATGGATGCGACAGTCCCGGGGCAACTGCGGGCTGATATTCTGGGATGCAGGGGGGGGGCATTAATCCTGGCCCTCGCCCTCCCCAGCCTGAGAATACCGGGCCGCCGTTGTGTGTTTACTTCAGCTGGACAGTAAAAATACGGCGGAGACCACGTGTTTTTTTTATATGTCCGTTTGATTTCTATGTGTATTCTATATGTCTGTGTGTGAGTGTGATATGTGTGTTTTCTATATGTCTGTCTGATATGTGTGTTTACTCTCTGCACGGCTTCCTCTTCCTGTCATAATGACATCACTTCCCTGCAAGATGCAGGACAGTGATGAACATTATGTCCCGAAACCGCAAAATACCGCAGGGAATAACGCAGGAAGACGCAATGAACCGCACAGAATTTTCTGCCTGCGTTATTAATACCCTGCGGGATTTCCCAATTACATTGCAGTCAATGGAGTGAAATTCCGCAGCGACGTGCGGAAAAGAAGTGACATGCAATTGTTTTTGCTGTGGGAATCCCGCAGCAAAACATGCAGCTGTCAAAATCCGCATAGTGCGCACAGCATTTTTTTTTTTTTTATGCTAGTGAATCACTGCAGAGATGTTATGAACATAACATACAGCGAAACATGCAGCAAAGCCGCAGGAAATCTGTGTGAAAAACCGGTGAGTGCGCACAGGGCCTTACTGTGATCTTTCAGAGGTAGAATGAACAAACTAACAGCAGCTGAAGAATTGGCTTCACCATTTTTTGCACCATTCACCTTAAGGTATAAATAATAGGGCGGATTTATTCCTCAGTTTTATTTAAGTTTGGCTACTGTCACACTTAAAAATTATTTTTTACAAAATAAAGGTTTTCTGCATTACCGTATTTTGTAGTCTTTTTAATGTGAGGGGTTATTGTGGGATGAGTTGGGGTTTTTATTGGTACCTTTTTGGGCTACATAATAATATTATTTGATCGCTTTCTATTCTTCTTTTTGTGAGGCAGAATCAAGAAGAAACAGTAATTTGGGAATTTTTTTGGGGGGGTATTTTTTACGCCGTTCACTGTGTCGTAAAAGTTATGACAGCTTTATTTTTCAGATCAGTAAGATTATAGCGATACTACATTTTTATTTTTTTATGTTTTGCTGCTTTTAAACCATATAAACAATTTTATAGCATAAAAAATAGTTTTAGCATTGCTGTCTTTTGGGAGCTATAGCTTGTTTTACTGACAATGAAGTACAATATGTTCCAAAAAAAAACAATCTTAGAATCACTGGGATAATCATGGATATTGCAGAGTGAAAATGGATATCTGCCATTGTAGTGCCCAGTACGTTGTATTGCCCGTACATTGTGCCCAGCTTGTACTTTTGAAGACCTGCAGCCCATAAATTCAGCAAGCTCTCCTCGCTACAGAAATGCCAAACGTGGATGCTAACTATGCTGTGGGGCTCAAAAGGGAGGGGACATTTGGATTTGGTGGCGCAGATTTTGCTAAATTCCTTTTGAGGGGCGAGGAGTCATAGCGCGTTTCCAGAGCCTTTGTTCTAACAGTAATGTGGAAACTCCATATACTTCTATTAACCCCTTAACGACCGCGGGCCGTAAAATTACGTCCTAAAGGACATAATCTTACTGCCCGCGGTCCTCCGGCGGCAGCATGCCGCGATCGGCACACATCTCAGCTGATTTTCACAGCTGAGATGTGTGCCTGCTAGGCACGAGCAGAATCGTTATCTGCTCGTGCCGATTAACCCCTTATAATGGCGCTGTCAATACATGACAGCGCCATTATAAGCGCAATCGCGGTAAAGTTTTACTTACCGCCGAAACCGGAAGTCACGTGACGCGATCACGTGACTCCCGATAGTTGTCATGGTAGTACAGGGTCATGTGATGACTCCTGTACTACACATGAATTGGTTTCACTTTCGCTGTGCCCGGGGCACAGCAAAAGAGAAAGACAGCGTATCTGCTGTTTACAGCCTTCCAGCTGTGATCAGCAGATACTGCAGAGCGATCGGAATGCTGATCGCAATAGCCCCCTAGGGGGACTAGTAAAATAAAAAAAAAAAGTAAAAAAATAAGTTTTAAAAAATTAAAAAAAAACAAAAAAACCTAAAAGTTCAAATCACCCCCCATTCGCCCCATTGAAAATTAAAGGGTTAAAAAAATAAAAAATATACACACATTTGGTATCGCCGCGTTCAGAAACGCCCGATCTATCAAAATATAAAATCAATTAATCTGATCAGTAAACGGCGTAGCGGCAAAAAAATTCCAAACGCCAAAACGACGTTTTTTTGTCGCCACAACTTTTGCGCAAAATGCAATAAGAGGCGATCAAAACGTAGCATCTGCGCAAAAATGGTACCGTTAAAAACGTCAGCTCGAGACGCAAAAAATAAGCCGTCATTGAGCCTAAGATCCCGAAAAATGAGAACGCTACGGGTCACGGAATATGGCGTAAAACGTGCGCCACTTTTTTCGGACAAACTTCCGATTTTTTTTTAACCCCTTATATAAAAGTAAACCTATACATGTTTGGTGTCTACGAACTCGCACTGACCTGAGGCATCACACCCACACATCAGTTTTACCATATAGTGAACACAGTGAATAAAATATCTCAAAAACCATAGTGCTATCGCACTTTTTTTGCAATTTTTCAGCATTTGGAATTTTTTTGCCATTTTCTAGTACACAATATGGTAAAACTGATGGTTTCATTTAAAAGTACAGCTCGTTCCGCAAAAAATGAGCCCTCACATGACCATATTGACTGAAAAATAAAAAAGTTACGTCTCTCAGAAAAAGAATGGCGAAAAAAAAAAACGGAAAGCGAAAAATCGGCCGGTCGTGAAAGGGTTAACAGATGACTAATCTGTGTGGGGACTTGTTTTTTGTGGGTTAAGTCATAAGCTTTTATTGGTGGCATTTTGGGTACAGAACATTTTGGATCAGTTCACATTTATCCCATGCTCTATGCTGAACACTTATATCTAAGTTTCCAGCTAAAGCTACAAAATATGTGATATAAATGAAACCACCAATGGATCCATTTACTTATGAGGCAGCAAAGATACTCTGGACTCTGTGTGGTGTCTGTTCGTCAGTGTTTGGCTTTTAAAATGTGCATAAAAGAGGTGATTGACTGCACTAAAAAGATGGGCATGGCCGGATCATAGGCCAAGGAGGGTCTAAAGTGTCTCCGTCTGCCTCATTATAGTAAATGTTACTTTTGGGGTAAAGAGATTCATAAGAAAACTCCAGTGTAAGTATTCAGTCTAGAGCACAGAATAAATGTGAGCCAAGCCTTACCACAATCTTTGGGAGTCAGAATTATGATGAGTTGCGGGATGAATTGCCTTTTTTATTAGTCGCATTTTTGGGCACATAATATTTTTTGATCACTTTCTGTTCAGATTTTTGGGATGCAGCATGACAAAATACCATCAATTCAGAGATTGTTTTTTGGAGCTTTTGTTTATGCTGTTCACCATGTCGTAAATGCAGTGCTGGATTTCTTATTAGCCACAGTAGGCACTGTGCCTAGGGCCTATGAACCTTTTAGGGCCTACAAACTGTAGAAAAGAAATATCCTGAGGTAAAAACAATAATGTGAACTAATACATTTTTATATGGTTTTAATAGGAACTGCCAATAAACCAGAATCATACAATATTTGACAACATATTGAAATGAATACCGAACTAATCAAGGCAGGTACTTATGGCTTCTGTGGCGCCCTGGACTATCCAGGTTGTCCCAGGTAGACACACAACTACACTACACACCCCTTCCCAGTTAGGTAACAGTCAAATTTAAAAGCCTTGTCACCACCCTCCAGGTTTGATGTCCACACCAGGGGGGGTGGAGCCAGGCGGTTGGCTCCACCCACCGAGGATTTCACAGGCCTGGAGGCGGGAACCCAAGTAGTCTAGTTGGTTCTAGCTCAGGCTCTGGAAGAGTCAAGTTCAAGTTCACGGGCAGTCCTGTGTCCAGGCTGCCCAGAGACTACCAAGTGGCTGGGTCGTAGCCCAGTCGCCACTGGTAAGGAGGCAGACGGTGGTGGCCGCCTGCAGGAGATCGGGAAAATGACCGGTGGAACCGTAAGGGACCGGGACAGGGTATTGGCCCGCCGGAACCGAACCGGGGAGCCAACTGGATACCGGAGCACCAGGCAGGGTACTCAGACCCCGAACTAGACTAGAAGCCACTACCATAGTCAAATTAACTGATTGCGGTCTGGACCTCAGGGGTTCATTCCTACCTACATTCCTACCCGATTGAAGGCAACAGCCCAACCATTCCGGATAAGTGCCACCGCCAAGGGCAAGAGATCCAAAAGGCCAGCGTCTGCGGGCAAACTGGCTCCTACGACAGATACACGTCGGGGAGCGGACTACCGGTGTCTAGGCACAGGAATCAAGATCCACACATAGAGGTGCAGGAGAAAGGCGGACACCACCAGCCTAATCTGGGAAAAGCTGCAGCCGGCTGCAGGCCCCGTTCATCACTCTGTTTGGTTTACCAGCGACTCCAGTGTCTTGTGTCAGAGTTAGTACACCAGTGCCATCAGGCACTGCGCCGTGCTGCACCGCAACACTATACCCTGCACCCGGGCCCTGGCCCGCTGGACCCCGGGACCAACATCCCCTACCCACGGAGGGGTCAACACTTAGCTGCGCTACTACACCGCTCCCGGAGGTCCCCACACCTTCACCGCAGCGGTGGTGTCTACAATCACCACAACCCGTGGGTGGTGTCACGAACTATCATTTCAAACCAAACACCCAAATCCCTGCGTGTAGCGCCAACTCCCTTGCAGAGCGATGTGACCCCCGGGTCCGTGAGGGGCTCGAGCCACCACCCGCAGTACGAGCACGGATCCAAGCGGCTCGGCGGTCGCAGTCGAACCCGCTGAGCGGTACACATCGACTCATCTGGAGACTGTGAACAGGATGGAACCAGTCCACTTACCAGTGGAAGTGCGCCTTGAAGTCCCCGTCAACGGCGTCCCACTGAAAAATTTGAGAATCCGCCATCTTTGGCGCGAAGAGTTCCCGCCCAAGCCGTCTTCCCTGAGTAGAAAAGGCGCGAAAGCAAGGCCCTGCCCCCCGAGAGCGGAGCAGAGCAAAAAGCAAGCGAAGTGCTCGGAAAAGATCAAGGGGGGACGGGAAGAGGATGTCCGTACCTACTGGAGACGGCGGAGGGGCGTCAGCCGAAGGAGTGGCGGCGCCCGAAGACGGGAACCCCCGCTTCGGTCGCAAGAGCGGAAGAGGCCGCGGGTCCAGCAGTCGCCCAGGTAATGCCGATCTCCCTGCCATACATGCCCGGTGCTACCTGGCTACCCCAGTACGATGGGAAGCCTGACGCCTTACAAGATAAACCCGATCCTTGACTTGTATGCCATGACTGGCAGACAGCGTGCGACGGTAGTACTCGGGTAGCTGACCGGCACGGCCGAGCAGGAGACGGAGACCTGGACGGACGTGGACCAGGCCTCAGTGACCACTATTTTCGAGAAACTCCAGACCGCCTTTGAAACTCGTACCGAGGCTGAGTTGCGGATGTAGTTCTACCAGTGTCTGCAGCGGCCCGCAGACAGTATCAGAGGCTATGCCTTGCGCTTGCAGACAGCCCTCCGGACCCTGAAGTGGGTGGACACCATCAGTGAGTCCGACAGCAACAAGATGTTAGTGGAGCAGTTTCTCCAGGGATTGGGGTCTGCTGAAGATCGCAAACAGCTGCGGTTATGGACTCTGGAGCACGCCAACCTAGACTTTACAGTACTAAAGGAGCGGGCTATCCAGGCCCTGCAAGCATCAACTGTTGGCGCTCCTGACGCGGCTCCTTGACCGGTCGAAACCGCCCCTGTGTCGGTAGCACCCCCTCCCTTACCTCTACCGGTCCCTGCTACACCCGTCTGGACGAAAGAAGCGCTGGCCTCGCAGGTCCAACACATGAATGAAGATCTTACCCGGATCCTCGCCGCACTCCAGCTCCTGACGAGAGTCAAGCCCCAGGAGAAGATCCAGCTCGCCGACAGCCCAGAGGACATCACTTGGATGCAGCGGAGGAAGAACACCGACCTGCGGTATGGGCCACCTGTGTGCTACAGGTGCAACAAGCCTGGCCATTACTCTAGGCGATGCCCGTTAAACGAGCAAGCCCTGAGGCCAAGGGCCAATCCTCAGGAGTAGACCCCCATGGCCCAGCTGATTGGAGAGACCGGTTTGTAGGAGGCCGCCCCATCATCTCCCTGGCAGTGGACGGCGTCCTGACCATGGCCCTGTTGGACACTGGATCGCAGGTAACCACTATGCCTTATTCATTGGACCAGCGATATTGGGCTGATAGTGAACTTGCCCCTCCCAATGATAGCATGACAGTTATTGCGGCTAATGGGCTACCCATGACCCAAGTGGGACTCCGAGAGGTGACCCTGACGTGGGATGGACCCAGCTGAAATGCCAAGGGATGATTGTGGTGCTGAATGAGTCCAGTGACAGTAACCCGAAAGTAGTCCTAGGGACCAATGTGATTGAGCACTGTATGGGAGAGGTGTTGAGGTTGCTGCAGCAACTGTATGCCACTGCAGGAGGAGGTCGGCAGAGGGCCTTACAGCGTGAGATCTGGGCCCTCTTGCACCGGCAGCAAGTGAACCTGACAGGTGGAGAGATTAGTGGAGTGCGGGTGATGGACGCCGCCCTTTTGGTGATCCCACCAAGGAGCGAGATGATGATTTGGTGTAGGGCAGCAGTAGGCCCCCAGGGACGAGGTTACCCGGCGTTGGTGGGACCTTCGGAGTTCGGAGCACTGGCCCACATTAATGGTAGCCAGAGGGGTGATTGACGTCAAAAATGGGAGAGCGCCTGTGAGTGCTAAACTGCGGGGAGCAAGAGGTTAGGCTCCCCCGCTACGCCACCATAGCTAAGCTGTTCGCCATCGACCCCCACACCATCCATGAGACCACCCATACACCCAACATGAGTAGTGACACCCCATCTCCGCCACTAGAGGAGTGGTGCCAGGAGTTACATGTCGGCACTGAATCTACCCCGGTGCACCACAAAGACGGGGTATACAGGGTAGTACGGGAGTATGGGCAGGTTTTCAGTAAGCACCCGCTAGATTTCGGGAGGATTAAAGGGGTTCAACACCATATCCCCACAGGCACACATGCACCCATCAAGGGGAGGTATAGGCCGATACCACCAGCACACTATCAATGTGCCAAAGACATGTTCAGGAACATGAAAGAGGCAGGGGTCATCCGGGATAGTTGTAGTCCCTGGGCAGCTCCATTGGTGCTGGTAAAGAAGAAGGACGGTACCATCAGAATGTGTGTGGATTACCGGAAGATCAATCAGATAACGCATAAAGATGCCTACCCTCTCCCCCGCATTGAAGAGTCATTGGCTGCACTAAAAACTGCTAATTATTTCTCCACCCTTGACTTTACCGGCGGATACTGGCAGGTGGCGGTTGCACCAGAAGACCGCGAGAAAACCGCATTCGCTACCCCCATGGTACTCTGCGAGTTCAACAGTATGCCGTTCGGGCTGTGCAATGCCCTGGGGACCTTTCAATGGCTTATGGAGTGCTGTTTGGGGCATCTCAACTTGGAGACTGTTCTGTTGTATCTGGACGATGTGATCGTGTATTCCAAGACGTATGAGGCCCACCTGGAGCACCTGGCAGAAGTGTTCGCAGCCCTCTCCAAGTACGGGATGAAGCTGAAGCCCTCTAAGTGCCATCTGCTGAAACCCAAAGTGCAATACCTCGGTGGTGAGTGCAGAAGGCGTAGCCCCGGATCCGGAGAAGGTTGCTGACATCCAGAGCTGGCCACGACCGACCACGGTGAGGGAAGTGAGGCAGTTCCTGGGCCTGGTGGGCTACTACCGCCGTTTCATCAAAGAGTACACGAAGATGGCTGCGCCCATGCAAGACTTCCTCGTGGGACAAACCAAGAATGGGAGAAACCCCGGCCCCCCATTTGTTTGGAACAAGAAACATGAGGAGTCCTTCCACCAGTTGAAGTCAGCCCTGACGGGCGACGAAATCCTGGCCTACCCGGACTACGAACTCCCGTTCGTCCTCTACACCGACGCCAGTAATGTGGGCCTGGCTGCGGTCCTGTCCCAGGTGCAAGATGGGAAGGAAAAGGTGATCGCCTTGGCCAATGGAAAGGAACCCCGAAAATTACAGCTCCTTCAAGCTTGAATTCCTAGCCCTTGTGTGGGCCATAACCGAAATGTTCAAGCATTACCTCGCAGCGGCAAAGTTTACTGCCTACACGGACAACAATCCGTTAACACATCTAGACACGGCCAAGCTGGGTGCCCTGGAGCAGCGGTGGATGGCTCGACTGTCTAATTACGATTTCACTATCAAGTACAGGGTCGGCCGCAAGAACACCAATGCGGATGCGTTATCCTGAATGCCGCACCTGCCTGATGAAGGGGTGAAGGACGACGACCTTGAAGAAATTGAGCTACCCGCATTCCATTGGCCGCGGGATGAAAAGCCCTGCGTTAGTCAACAGCAGGTGAACCTTGACCCGCTGCCCGGCCAGGGGTGGCAGGAAGTTCAGGATCAGGAACCTGCGGTCCAGCTGGTCAAAGCCATGATCGCGCAGGGCTCCTCCAGGATGGATCCCACAGCCCCCTCAGAAGCCCAACGGCTGTGGAAGGAGAGAAACCGGCTGTGATACCATCAGGGGAAGCTGTATCTGGAAATGATCAATCCAAAGACCCATGAGAAGGTCCGCCAGGTGGTGGTCCCCCAAGCCAGTGTGCCCAGGGTCCTGCAGGCCTACCATGACGGCGCAGGGCACTTCGGGTGGAAAAAGCTGGAGATGTTGCTGCGAGAGCGGTTTTACTGGAGTGGGATGCGAGAGTCCGTTGAGGCCTGGTGTCGAGAATGTGGTCCCTGCACACCGAGAAGGAGGGACGAAGCCAGCCAGAAGGCCCCCCTACAGCCGATCGTCACTCACCAGCCGTTGGAGTTAGTTGCCCTGGACCACGTCAAGCTCACGCCCAGCCGAAGTGGGTATACTTATGCCCTGACCATTGTAGACCACTACTCCCGGTTCATGGTGGTTGTCTCTGTTAAAGATTTGACGGGCCGTACTGCAGCTAGAGCCTTCCAGGCCTACTTCTGCTGACCACACGGCTACCCGGAGAGGGTGCTCACAGACCAGGGCTCGGCCTTTGAAGTGGAGGTGTTCCAAGAGTTCTGTCACTTGTATGGGTGTAAGAAGATCCGGACTACACCATACCATGCTCAGACTAACGGGATGTGTGAGAAAATGAATCACCTGGTCCTGAACCTCCTCAAGACACTACCATTGGAGGAAAGGAACCTGTGGCCAGAAAGCTGCCTGACCTGGTGGACATGTACAATAACATCCCCTGCAGTTCCACCAAGTGCACACCTGCATATTTGATGAGAGCCCGACCGGGACGGCTGCCTGTGGACCTGGAAATGGACATAGTGGCACCCGAAACCCTTCCCTTCACTAGCAACTGGGAAACCAAGCGGCAAATGCAGTACCGACAGATCCAGGAGTATGTGGAAAGGAATTTGCGCCAGAGCCGAGAAAAGCAAGAGCAGAGCTTCAACAAGCGGGCTCCGCCTGCCCCCTTTGAACCCGGGGATGTGCTATTAAAGCGCAAGAGGAGGACGCATAAGCTCGACGATCAATGGTAAAGGACCCCATATGTCATACAGCCCACTGGATGGGAAAACGAGAAGACCTATCTGATCAGTCGCGACCAGGGGAAGACAACGGCTACCATTTCCAGGGACCACCTGAAGAGATGCCCAGATCCCCTAAGGCTGGCGAACGAGACTCCGGCTCCTGTGCCGAGCGGGGAAAAGAAGAAGGAAGTGATTCATACCGTAATGGGCGACTTCCCAGCGGACTGGCCTATGCAGAATGGCGTGGTGATTGTACCCGTGATAACGTTCCCACAACCTGTGGAAGAGAGAGAGACGGAGACGCCCGCCAGCGAGACACCTGAACAAGCGCCAAGGGATGCACCTATACTACGTCCCCGTAGGTCTCTACCTGCCATACCTGACACAAGGGAAGAGGGACCAGTTGTCCCCTCTGTCCCACTGCCTCCCACTGATGACGCTGGGCCCAGGAGGTCCACACGCCCTAACGTAGGTAGGCCCCCTCTTAGGTACAGGGAAACTGCCGTTTAGGGGTGCAATATGTTGATGGTGTAAATAGCTGAATGAATGAGCCCTAATCACCCGAGTCTTTCACCTGATTAACAAAAAGTTAGAGTGAGGTAGCGGATCCCCGTTGCCACAGGGACAGTCCCCGTTGGGACCCACCTGCAAGTCCCCATTGGGACCTATGTTGTTTATGGTAGCGGACCGGCTACTGAAGCGCCCGTCCCTGTTGGGACTTTTGTTGCCCCTTTTGTTGACATGAGTAGTCATGAACACGGCTGAGAACTAGCAAGCCACCCAATAACTTTTGGGCTTGTAAATAGTGCCCTTATTGCCCTTCCCGCAACTGCCTATCTCCGGAGAGGCTGGTTGGAGGGAGGACCCGCAGCAGAGCAGGCTGGGGTCCGGTCACCACAGGAACCGGTGACCATCCTCCGGGTCAGGGGTCCCCTGGACGGGGGTCCTCTGAGTGACTGCCGGGTGTGAAGCACCGTACCCATTCCCGCTTGGGTTGCCTGGCCAAGTTCCTGATCCGGACTGGGGAAAAGGGGTGCTGCCCACTTCTTAGGGGCAGCATCAAGGCTAGGTTGCTTGGGTGGGAAAGCAGAAGGACATGGACCCGTTGTTATTAAAAATGTTTGCAACGTTAAAAGTAATGTGCCTCCCGTAAGGGAGGAAAAAGAAAAACCCACATATTCTTGAAAATGTAAGTATGTTATTATAAATGTACATGTGTTTATTATCTTTTGCAGTTTTACAACAAAAATAAACCGGTGATGGACGGGCAGCCCGCGGATGGTCTGCATTAAACCAAGGGGGAATGTGACGCCCTGGACTATCCAGGTCGTCCCAGGTAGACACACAACAATACTACACACCCCTTCCCAGTTAGGTAACATCAGTCAAACTTAAAAGCCTTGTCACCACCTAAAAGGTTTGATGTCCACACCAGGGGGAGGTGGAGCCAGGTGGTTGGCTCCACCCACCGAGGAGTTCACAGGCCTGGAGGTGGGAACCCAAGTAGTCTAGTTGGTTCTAGCTCAGGCTCTGGAAGAGTCAAGTTCAAGTTCATGGGCAGTCCTGTGTCCAGGCTGCCCAGAGACTACCAGGTGGCTGGGTCGTAGCCCAGTCGCCACTGGCAAGGAGGCAGACGGTGGTGGCCGCCTGCAGGAGACCGGGAAAACGACCGGTTGAACCGTAAGGGACCGGGACAGGGTAGTGGCCCGCCGGAACCGAACCGGGGGAGCCAACTGGATACCGTAGCACCAGGCAGGGTACTCAGACCCCGAACTAGGCTAGAAGCCACTACCATAGTCAAATTAACTGATTGCGGTCTGGACTTCAGGGGTTCATTCCCACCTAAGTCCCGATTGAAGGCAACAGCCCAACCATTCCGGATAAGTGCCACCACCAAGGGCAAGAGATCCAAAGGGCCAGCGTCTGCGGGCAACGGGCTCCTACGACAGATACACGTCGGGGAGCAGACTACCGGTGTCTAGGCACAGGAGTCAAGATCCACACATAGAGGTACAGGAGAAAGGCGGACACCACCAACCTAATCTGGGAAAAGCCTCAGCCGGCTGTGGGCCCCGTTCATCACTCCGTTTGGTTTACCAGTGACTCCAGTGTCTTGTGTCAGAGTTAGTACACCAGTGCCATCAGGCACCGCGCCGCGCTGCACCGCAACACTATACCCTGCACGCGGGCCCCGGCCCGCTGGGCGGTACACTTCTCTTTTCACTAAAGTCATTAATGATGTCTTCAAATTCCATACTTTGTCAATTAACTTTCAATGCACAGAAGAGCCATAGATGATGGACGATCTTGACCCATGGGTGAGCGTAAATAGTTCTTAATGTGCTTCAGCTTAGTCAACGATAGTATAAAATCATTGGACTCAAAGTTATTGTAGTCTTGCAGTTATTTCCTTTTCTGTCTCTCCTTCAAACAAGATATGCACTTTTCTATTTGTGTCTAAGCTTTGTTTATATTCGGCATTTGGAAGAAGCTCTTTTGCAGCCTTTTCCAACTCATTGAATTTTTCTTCACTTCTAATATTAGACAAGTATTGCAAAAGTCCGCCATATAAAGGGGGCCTTACACGCTGCGACATCGCTAATGCGGAGTCGTTGGGGTCACAGGATTTGTGACGCACAACCGGCCGCATTAGCGATGTTGCTGCGTGTGACACCGATGAGCGATTTTGCATCGTTGCAAAAACGTGCAAAATCGCTCATCGGTGACATGGGGGTCCATTCTCGATTATCGTTACTGCAGCAGTAACGATGTAGTTCGTTGCTCCTGCGGCAGCACACATCGCTATGTGTGACGCCGCAGGAACGAGGAACCTCTCCTTACCTGCCTCCTGGCCGCTATGAAGAAGGAAGGAGGTGGGCGGGATGTTCCGGCCACTCATCTCCGCACCTCTGCTTCTATTGGGCGGCCGCTCGGTGACGTCGCTGTGACGCCTCACGGACCGCCCCCTTAGAAAGGAGGCAGTTCGCCGGTCACAGCGACGTCGCCGAGCAGGTAAGTACGTGAGACGTGTCTGCGCGATGTTGTGCGGCACAGGCAGCGATTTGCCCGTGTCGCACAACAGATGGGGGCGGGTACCCACGCTGGCGATATCGGGACCGATATCGCAGCGTGTAAAGTAGCCTTAAGTTAGCGATTGTGCATAACTACAGTATTCCAGGTTCTTGAACTGCATTGCCTACCAAGTTGATGTTCTTTAAGATATCTTCCCAAATGATGGTCATCAAAACCATTTCAAATCTGTTCAAATGTGTTAGTAAAGCATTGAGTTCGTGAACAAGCACTGGTTTTTGTCCTTCACTGTCAGCAACATGAACTAATACTGTGTTTGTTATAAACAGAGAATTTTAGGCCGTAAATTAATTGCTAATTACTGTTTCCGATAGAGTATGGAAACTTTCCATACATTTGGTATTTAAGTTAGTGTGCCTAGGACCTACGAAGACCTAAATCCGGCACTGCGTAAATGTGATAACACAGTTTTAGTCTACGGGTCACTTCGATTACAGCGATATCACATTTATATCTTTATATTTTGCCATTTTTACTCAATAAAAACAATTTTTCTAGAAAAAGTATTGCTTTTGGATCGCTGTATTCTGAGAGGGAGGGAGCGGACTGGCCACTGCATCACCCAAATAAGGCCATGCTGTAATGGAAGTGAATCAGGAGATAAGACACCAGTATATGGAAGACCCTGGGGTTAGATCAGATGGTGCAGCGGCCAGTCTGCTCCCTCCTCTTCCATCCCCATCTGGCTTAAGGGCCATTTACATGCTTCAACATCGCTAAAGATATATCGTCGGGGTCACGGTGTTTGTGACGCACATCCGGCGTCTTTAGCGACATCGCAGCGTGTGACACCTAGGAGCGACCTTAAAAGATCACAAAAGAATTAAAAATCGTTGGTCTGTAACACGTCGTTCATTTACCAAGAATCGTTGTCTGGTCAGTAGCGAGGTTGTTCGTAGTTCCTGCGGCACCACACATCGCTACGTGTGACACCGCAGGAACAACGAACATCTCCTTTCCTGCCGTCCACCGGCAATGAGGAAGGAAGGAGGTAGGCAGCATGTTCTGGCCGCTCATCTCCCCTCCTCTGCTATTGGGCTGCCGCTTAGTGACGTCGCTATGACGCTGAACGCACCTCCCCCTTGAAGGAGGGATTGTTCAGCGGTCACAGCGACGTCGCTGAAAAGGTATGTGCGTGTGACGCTACGACTGCGATCACCAAATGTCGCACGAACGACGGGGGCGGGTTCTATCTCGCACGACATCGCTAGCTATCGCTTGCGATGTCGCAGCGTGTAAAGCACCCTTAACCCTTTGCTGCAAATACTGAACATATGATCGCATAGGTAATTACACCAGTTTTAGGTTACTTTTACACTTGCGTTCAGCGGAGTCCGTCACTATGGAGAATAGCGCAGTCCGTTAACGCACTGCGCTATTCTCCATAGACTTGTATGGATGATGCACTGTAACACATGTGTCAGCGTTGCATCCGCCAGACGACGCAGCGTCGTTATTTTGACGCTGCGTTGGGCGGAAGGAACGCAGCATGTAACCTTTTTTGAGCAGCGGAATCCTTTGAATTTCACTGTGCATGCTCTCTCTGGCTCCCTTCCACCCATAGCCAAGGAACCCTGGTTACATGTGCCGGGAGCCCGACACTTCCCCGCTCGGCTCCGCCCCCTCCCGCACTCCGTATGTATACACACACACTCTCACTCACTCTCACACTCACTCACCTGTCCCCCAGCGATGCAGTCCCCGACTGACGTCCTCAGCCATGGCCCCGCTCGGCTCCACCCACTTAGCACTCCGCCCCCCGCTCCCGCCCCCCGCACACATTGTCGGCGACCGAACAATCAGCCGATCACCCGGCGGCCGGCTACTGTGAGTGATCAGCTGATCACCCGGCGGCCGGCTACTGGGAGTGATCGGCTGATCCCCCGGCGGCCGGCTACTGTGAGTGATCGGCTGATCCCCTGGCGGCCGGCTACTGTGAGTGATCGGCTGATCACCCGGCAGCCGACTACTGTTAGCGATCAGCTGATCGTTCACAATAGTCTGCCGACGGTAAAACTGTAAAAAAAAACAAAAAAAACAAACGGATTGCGTTGTTTTGCAGCATCCGTTGCATCCGTTGTGCCACTATATGCAACACATCCGTTGCATCCGTCACACAACACAATGCAACGGATACCGTTCAACGCAAGTGTGAAAGTAGCCTTATGTGATTCTCTCTGCACCAGGTTCATTGTGACAATTGCTTTCAGCAATGTTGATTTCATTGGTTATCTGGCTTACTGTGCACACGCTCTAATAAATTGGGGCTTTAACTATCATTGTACATATTCATGCGTTATTTATCATCGCATTGTTACTTAGGGATTAGGTGATGTGAGTTACTGCTGTTTCTATTGTCAAACTCTGCCCTGATTGTGACTATAAATTATTGGAGATAATTCATGCTTTATTTAATTTTGTAGCTATTGTTCAGTAACCAGTTAATGATAGAACAGCTTAGTAGCCTTTTGAAACTATTGTGTCTGCCTAGTTGTTTCAGCAGATTGTGTCTCATCAACTTTGAATGTAATATACAGTGGAACCTTGGTTTAATAGTAACTTGGTTTGAGAGCGTTTTGCAAGAAGAGCAAATACTCACCGCACACACCCTTCCGGTTCTGTCCTTTCACCATGCCCTGACCCGCTGTGGAGGTAACTTTCTGTACATACAGTATGTACTGTATACTGTATACCATTGTATACACATTGTAAACAGCAGGGGTCTCAAACTCGCATGGGTGTATGGGCCGCACAGAGCAAAAAAAAATAATTTGGGGGGCCGCATTCTTTGCAGGACAAAGTGACATTTTTATTGGTACCATATTATATATTTATATTTTTTTTTTACACACCTTTTGGATCACTGATTTTGAACATTTTTCACTTGTTTATTATAGCAAATATGCACATTCTTTGCTTAAATATAAAAAAAATTTGTTGGTAAAAAAAATGTCATGCCTTATTTTGAGTTTTTTTCTACATTTTATTCCTTTCTTGTAACTAAAAGTCTTACAATTAGCACTATATAGAAATTTTGATCAACATCTTTTAGTAATGTTCCCCATCTTGTTCTAATGTGCCCATCCTTGTCCCCTTGTAGTATTGTGCCCCATCCTACAGTAATGTGCTCATACTTGTCCCCATCCTATAGTAATTTTCCCCAGCCTTGTCCCCATCTTATCGTAATGTTCCCATCCTGTAGTAATGTGTTCATCCTTGTCCCCATCCTATAGTAATGTGCCCATCCTATAGTAATGTGTCCATCCTTGTCCCCATCCTATAGTAATGTCCCAAGCCTTGTACCCATCCTATAGTAATGTGCCCACCTTCTCCCCATCCTATAGTAATGTCCCCATCGAATAGTATTGTGCCCATCCTTGTAATGGCCCCATTTTAATGTCCCAATCCTATAGTAATGTCCCCAGCTTTATCCCCATCCTATAGTAATGTGTCCATCCTCTAGTAATGGGTGGTGGGGGCAGTGGCAGTGGCGGCGGCTGAAAGGGGGCAGTTGCTATGACTTACCGATCGATCTCTTCAGCTTCCACAGACGCCGGAGTGAAGTCGAGGGGAGCGGTCTCCGGCCCCAGATCCACAGTGATTGGAGATATCGGTCACAAGGCCGGTCTCTCCAATCAGAGCTGGGGGCGGGTAAAACTGAGGTCACCCAGCTCAAGCCAATGAGCAGTGCTACAGCTGCACTGATCATGGCTGGATTTCAATGTTTTAGCCATTTTCAATGGCTGAAACATTACAGTGGCTGTGATTGGCTGAGTGGCATTCGTCAGCCAATCACAGCCTCCGTACGTCCGGGGAGGAGACATCACCCCTCCTGAGGTTAGGCAGAGGTCCCCTCCTCCCCGAATCTAAGGTATTTGCAAAGTGATTGCAGCCACCGGGGCTCCGAGGCCGCGATCTCGCCATGACGTACTGGGTACGTCATGGGTCCTTAAGTACCAGGGAGCCATGATGTACCCAGTACATCATAGGTCGCTAAAGGGTTAATGTGCCGTCCTTCACATACACAATACCCACCATTCTTCTCACCTGTGCCCCGTTCCCTCGGCTGCCTCCTCTCTGCTTCTTGCTGTCTGCAGGCCCGTGCCCCTGGCAGTGCATTATGTCAGATGATTGTTTTGCCGGCAAGTCAAGCTCTCTGGACTCTAAGAGTGCAGCGGCGGAAAAACAATCATCTGACATGAAGCGCAGACAGTGGCTGCGGGCGGCCCCTGAACCGGCCGCGATAGTCATCAGGGGCACAGGTCTGGGGGCCGCACGAAGCAGCCTGAGGTGCCACATGTGGCCCGCGGCCCACGTGTTTGAGACCTCTGGTATACAGTATATACTATATAGTATGGCTACTAATTTGCATTTATGGATAGAGTATTGTACTTTCTTTCTGCTAACCAGTACAGCACATTGGTTGTATTGAACTTCCCACACACCAACAATTTTATTGTAAGCTAAAGTGCAGTTTAATTTGCTTTATGTTTTTTACTGTACTGCACAGTATTTTGTATCAGTGTACTGAAATATTTGTATATGAATACAGGACATTATTTTGTATTACTGTAATAAGTTTGCATAAATACAGTAAATATTTTTGGGTTGTGGAACGAATTGTCTGTGTCTCAATTATTTCTAATGGGAAAATTCGCTTTGATATAAGAGTAACTTGGTTTAAGAGCACACTCCTGGAACCAATTATGCTCGTAATCCAAGGTTCCACTGTATATTACATTTTTGAGCCACTATTTGATTATATGTTTTGGTTCTAGGAGAACCAGCATCAATTATTCATTCTATCTGTACAAGATATTAAACATGTCCCTGGGGTTTGCTGATGTATCTTCACAACATTGTGTTGTAGTTTTTTAAGTGTTTTTAATTTTACTATTTGGGTTTTAATAAAGATTATTGCAAATATTTTCATTATATGGTTGTGCTTATATATGGATTCTTTTGCTTTTTCATACAATTAATTGTCTTCTATCTGCATTGGTTATAGCACCCTAATTATTTACTCACTCTTCCTATGCGGTGTGCCTAATTTCTCCTTTCATCAGGTGAAGTAGTGCATATGCATGAGGTTAATGAGCGGCCCCAGAAGTAGCATTAAAGTCTTGTGGGAGACTGGTAAGTATAACATGCTTGCTCTAATCTTCCTATACCTTCTATTACCCTTTTAAAGCACTGGATTCTGGTCCCAATAGACTTATATAGGGACCAGCATCCTGGCAGATATCTGTGATCAATTCCGGGCTGGAACCAGGTTTTGTTTTTAAACCTGGTTGGACCCACCAATCTTGTGTGCTATAATCACTATGCACAAGTTCTTGGAATGTTTCTAGAGCTGTACAACTAAATTGCAAAGGTAAAAAAAGATTGGGTTAACTAGCAATTAGCCATATTAAATAGGATTTGTTAGCAGCTTTTTGCTATGTAAACTGAAGCAGCATGAGGTAGGGACAGGGATCCTGATTTCAGTGTTCTATCACTTAGCTTACTAGGTGCATCAGTTTATTATAGAGTCACAATTTTCTCTGGTGCAGATCTAGCAGAGCTCAGTTGTTCAGCTGTGTATAACCCTGCCCACATCACGGCCTTCTGTGTGCAATGTATAGTGACAGAGAGCTGTTAATCAGTGATGGAGGTCTGGCTAGAGGAGGCACAATGCAATATCAGAAGGCACTATATCCTATAGTGATAAACCACTGATTGTATTCAAACAGCAAAACACAGCCAGTACAGTAATGCGGGCATCACACGAGACGATATATCGTGCGATATATTGGCGGGGTCACGTAGTAAGTGACGCACATCCGGCATCACTTGATATATCCTAGCGTGTGACAGCTATGAACAAGCAGAAATACCTTCTCGTTCATCGCTGATACGTCACTCATTTTCTAAAAATCGCACGTCCTGTTGTTCATCGTTTTCGGGGCAGCACACGTTGCTCCGTGTGACACCCCGGGAACGATGAACACCGCTTACCTGCATCCTGCCGGCAATGCTGAAGGAAGGAGGTGGGCGGGATGTTTATGTCCCGCTCATCTCCGCCCCTCCGCTTCTATTGGCCGGCCACTGTGTGACGTCGCTGTGACGCCGAACGTCCCTCCCCCTTCAGGTAGTGGATGTTCGCCGCCCACAGCGACGTTGCTCAGCAGGTAAGTACGTGTGACGGGGGTTTAACGACTTTGTACGCCACGGGCAACTAATTGCCCGTGACGCACAAAAGATGGGGGCGGGTACGATCGCCCGATAGATCGTATCGTGTGACGCCCGCATTAGTCACACATCCTAGTGATCAGGTCTCTGCTCCAACATTATGATGCTCTCAGATTACATTGCAAAAACCTGCTGACAGATTCCCTTTATCAACTGTATGGCATTATTCAGATTCCATTTGTAACAAACAATAGTATATCTTTAAATTAGTTAATCTTAAGAAGTTCCACATGATAAAATTGAAAATGGATCAGGAACATGAACAAGCTTGGAAGATTCAGAATAAGAATACAATAAATCGGGTATGTTAAAAAAAATGATTGACTTTTTTATCGTAAGAGATTTCACAAACCTGTTTACGTCCAAAATGGTGTTATAGAAATTTAAATGATAAGTAGGAGAAAAAATTAAATCTTTCGACAAAATAGAGTGTTTGTTGAGCAGCATTAACCCCTTCACGACCGGCGCTTCCCGTTGTTTTTTTTTCTCCATTCTTCTTCCAAGAGTCATAACTTTTTTGTTTTTCCATCAATATAGCCATGTGAGGGCTTTTTTTTTTGCAGAACGAGTTGTACTTTTAAATGAAACCATTCGTTTTTACCATATAGTGTACTGGAAAGCGGCAAAAAAATTCCAAATGCGGAAAAATTGCAAAAAAAGTGCAATTGCACGATGTTTTTTGAGATATTTTATTCACTGTGTTCACTATATGGTAAAACTGATGTGTCGGTGTGATGCCTCAGGTCGATGTGAGTTGGTAGACACCAAACATGTATAGGTTTACTTTTATCTAAGGGGTTAAAAATAATCAGAAATTTGTCAAAAAAAGTGGCGCATGTTTTGTGCCATTTTCCGCGTGCCGTAGCAATCTCATTTTTCGGGATCTGGAACAACAGATATGCTCATCTCCTATCTCACACAGCTCTCGGCCGGGTGAAACAGGAAGTGAGTCATGTGAGCTACAGGAGTCATCACATGACCCTGTGCTACCATGACAACCATCGGATCCATGTGATAACGTCACATGACTTCCAGCTTCGGAGGGTAAGGAAACTTTAACCGCGATCATGATTATAATGATGCTGTCACATTTTGACAGCACCATTTAAGCAGTTAACAGGTATGGGCAGATCACAGATCTGCTCGTGCCTGCTAGGCACACATGTCAGCTGTACAAATCAGCTGACATGTGCGCAGATCCCCCCGGCTGCCCGCAGCAGCCAGGTGGGATTAACACTATGACCACTAGGATGTAATTTTATTGTTTACGGTCGTTAAGGGGTTAAAGGGAACCTGTCAGGTGCAATATGCACCCAGAACCATGAACAGTTCATATCACTAATCTCTGCCTAACTGTCCCTGTATACACTAGCATAGATAAAGGGATCTTTAGAAAAGGTATTTGTAAAGATCTTTTTTTTATATATAATATATATATATATATATATATATATATACAGTTAGGTCCAGAAATATTTGGACAGTGACACAATTTTCGCGAGTTGGGCTCTGCATGCCACCACATTGGATTTGAAATGAAACCTCTACAACAGAATTCAAGGGCAGATTGTAACGTTTAATTTGAAGGTTTGAACAAAAATATCTGATAGAAATTGTAGGAATTGTACACATTTCTTTACAAACACTCCACATTTTAGGAGGTCAAAAGTAATTGGACAAATAAACCAAACCCAAACAAAATATTTTTATTTTCAATATTTTGTTGCGAGTCCTTTGGAGGCAATGACTGCCTTAAGTCTGGAACCCATGGACATCACCAAACGCTGGGTTTCCTCCTTCTTAATGCTTTGCCAGGCCTTTACAGCCGCAGCCTTCAGGTCTTGCTTGTTTGTGGGTCTTTCCGTCTTAAGTCTGGATTTGAGCAAGTGAAATGCATGCTCAATTGGGTTAAGATCTGGTGATTGACTTGGCCATTGCAGAATGTTCCACTTTTTTGCACTCATGAACTCCTGGGTAGCTTTGGCTGTATGCTTGGGGTCATTGTCCATCTGTACTATGAAGCGCCGTCCGATCAACTTTGCGGCATTTGGCTGAATCTGGGCTGAAAGTATATCCCGGTACACTTCAGAATTCATCCGGCTACTCTTGTCTGCTGTTATGTCATCAATAAACACAAGTGACCCAGTGCCATTGAAAGCCATGCATGCCCATGCCATCACGTTGCCTCCACCATGTTTTACAGAGGATGTGGTGTGCCTTGGATCATGTGCCGTTCCCGTTCTTCTCCAAACTTTTTTCTTCCCATCATTCTGGTACAGGTTGATCTTTGTCTCATCTGTCCATAGAATACTTTTCCAGAACTGAGCTGGCTTCATGAGGTGTTTTTCAGCAAATTTAACTCTGGCCTGTCTATTTTTGGAATTGATGAATGGTTTGCATCTAGATGTGAACCCTTTGTATTTACTTTCATGGAGTCTTCTCTTTACTGTTGACTTAGAGACAGATACACCTACTTCACTGAGAGTGTTCTGGACTTCAGTTGATGTTGTGAACGGGTTCTTCTTCACCAAAGAAAGTATGCGGCGATCATCCACCACTGTTGTCATCCGTGGATGCCCAGGCCTTTTTGAGTTCCCAAGCTCACCAGTCAATTCCTTTTTTCTCAGAATGTACCCGACTGTTGATTTTGCTACTCCAAGCATGTCTGCTATCTCTCTGATGGATTTTTTCTTTTTTTTCAGCCTCAGGATGTTCTGCTTCACCTCAGTTGAGAGTTCCTTAGACCGCATGTTGTCTGGTCACAGCAACAGCTTCCAAATGCAAAACCACACACCTGTAATCAACCCCAGACATTTTAACTACTTCATTGATTACAGGTTAACGAGGGAGACGCCTTCAGAGTTAATTGCAGCCCTTAGAGTCCCTTGTCCAATTACTTTTGGTCCCTTGAAAAAGAGGAGGCTATGCATTACAGAGCTATGATTCCTAAACCCTTTCTCCGATTTGGATGTGAAAACTCTCATATTGCAGCTGGGAGTGTGCACTTTTAGCCCATATTATATATATAATTGTATTTCTGAACATGTTTTTGTAAACAGCTAAAATAACAAAACTTGTGTCACTGTCCAAATATTTCTGGACCTAACTGTAATATATATATATATATATATATATATATATGTGTATATATATATATATATATATATATATATATATATATATATATATATATATATATATATATATATACATATATATATATATGTTTTTGCTTATTAATATGCTGCTATGTTTAACACCTATATTCATTGTTCAGTAGTGTATACAGGGACATTTAGGCAGGGATTAGCAATATACACCCAGAACTGCTCCTGGTTCTGGGTGCATATTCCACCTGCTTGGTTCACATTAATGATATAAGATTACAAGATAAAACATGAGGAACTTAAGCTGGTGTCACACATAACGACGACGACAACGACGTCGCTGCTACGTCACCATTTTCTGTGACGTTGCAGCGACGTCCCGTCGCTGTCGCTGTGTGTGACATCCAGCAACGACCTGGCCCCTGCTGTGAGGTCGCCGGTCGTTGCTGAATGTCCAGCTTCATTTTTTGGTCGTCACTCTCTCGCTGTGACACACACATCGCTGTGTGTGACAGCGAGAGAGCGACGAAATGAAGCGATCAGGAGCCGGCACTGGCAGCTGCGGTAAGCTGTAACCAGCGTAAACATCGGGTAACCAAGGGAAGACCTTTCCCTGGTTACCCGATGTTTACGCTGGTTACCAGCCTCCGCTGTTGCTGCCAGTGCCGGCTCCTGCACTGTGACATGTGGCTGCAGTATGCATCGGGTAATTAACCCGATGCATACTGTAGCTAGGAGAGCAAGGAGCTAGCGCTAAGCAGTGTGCGCGGCTCCTTGCTCTCTGCACTGTGACATGTAGCTGCAGCACACATCGGGTTAATTAACCCGATGTGTACTGTACCTAGGAGAGCAAGGAGCCAGCGCTAAGCGCGGCTCCCTGCTCTCTGCACATGTAGCACAGCGACGTTATGATCGCTGCTTCTGCTGTGTTTGACAGCTAAGCAGCGATCATAACAGCGACTTACAAGGTCGCTGTTACGTCACCGAAAATGGTGACGTAACAGCGACGTCGTTGTCGCTGTCGCTTAGTGTGACACCAGCTTTAATGGTTATCTCTTACTGTTATTGTCTTTCTGTGATTTCTGTTATAGTATGATCATTCTCTTTGTTGCGGTTACTCTTTTTGTTTTTTATGGGTTTTTTGAATCATCAGTTGTCAATCTGTAGTTTACTGTAAATGTGCAGTGCTAAAACTGACATGGAAAGAAGAGTTGCTTTGTCCTTTTTGAGGATGTATTTGGGGAAAAAAATGCTGTTCGCATCTATCCCATTCATAGTCACAACCCTGTTCGCAATTATTGATATCTTTGCTTGACCTTTTTTCTTATATTTGCATAATGTTGGTTTACAGTTTGTTCATATTATGCTTTATTTTACAGTCTGATTCCTGCATATCTTCAAACTCAATAAACGCTTACAATTTATCCTGTACCTTTTTTTTTAATATCGGTTTTAATAAGTGCCAACTGCTTTTCGTCTTATGAAATATGATTCATATACTTATTTTCAGTTGCATAACATTGAACATTGAGGAAAAAAAAGCTCAGAATTTTTTTACCACAGGATCTGTCTTTGTGGGATATACCTTTCATTTTTTATGTCATTCAATTCTAATAGAAATTGAGGAACAGATAAATTAGGTTCAGTTTGTATATTGTGCTTACAGTACTGATTTGCTGCCACCTTGTGAGAATTCTGGAGAATGACACACTGATGTTGATGCATAATCACTGGACTTTGTTGGTAAAACTACTTGTTCTAAGATATCACACATGTACTCCTGCATAGAAATGTTCATGGAAGGTATTAGTAGTGATGAGTGAGCAGTACCATGCTCAAGTGCTCGATACTCGTAATGCTCAGACAACCTTGATTCATGTACTGAGTATAATGGAAGTCAATGGAGAACTTGAGCATTTTTCCGGAAGATCTTCCTCAATTGTGTTCAAGTTCCCCGTTGACTTCCATTATAGTAGGTACACGAGTCGAGTCCATCCAAGCTCCTAACTGCTCAGTACGAGAACCGAGCACCTGAGCATGGTAGTGCTTGCTCATCCCTAATTAGTATTGATGATCATGCAGAATCCAATGTTTAACTTGGAAGTACAGTAACATAGGCTGTTTGTATGTCATTATACTTTAGGTACACTTTGCAAAAAATGAAACATTATTATTATTATTATTATTATTATTACTCCTCTGAGTATGCCGTTTTTTGTTTTTTTTTCTTTTTAAAATCCGCTAGAGGTGTGGGCTTTTTTATTTATTGCCATTTATATAGTTTTTACAAGGGGCAGAGCGCTCTCTGGGCACATGTCTTTAGGCTTTTCTGTATTATTACCCTTGAGCAATGCCCCTTTGCTTAAGACCATGACTAAATACATTTCTGGAACCATATGGTGGATTTTTTTTTTTTCAATTACTCAGGATCAGCTTGAATAAAATTAGATCAAAAACTGGCCACATTTTTTACCCGGGGAAAGGTCCTTTTTAAGAAACTTTTTTCTAATTTTCCATACTGAAGAAAAGTTACAGGGACAGAGTTGGCGTTGTTCGGTGGGGAGAGATGGTACCAAACTGACCAATTGTTCAGAGCCCTCAGGCAGACCCCACAGTGAGTTTGTGGCCGCCTGGCTTTACAAACCATAAACTGCACAAATAATGCCAGCTCTGAGTTCAGGGAACTTTGGTGACTTAATGACCTTGTGACCAATGGTCTTTCACCCTGCAGGAGTATGGAGGAAATAAAGAGGAGGGGAGTGCCTGATATGTCCTTTTAGTACATGTATGTGCATAAAATGTGTGTGTGTGTGTGTGTGTGTGTGTGTGTGTGTGTGTGTGATGGAATATGTGTGTAACATACAATGTATGTTACATGGAGGGTGTTTGTAACACTGTGTTGTAGCATGGAAAGTGAGTGTGTGTGTGTGTGTGTAACATAGTGTGTTTCTAGCATGGGGTGTGTTTACTAATAATATACATAATATAGCGTTAGGGACCCCCTATAGAGATTTGCTGTGACGGGGCAGGGGCTCAAATCATTAATCAATCATTTGCAAAAAATCTCATTGAATTGTTACAGTAGGAACAAATTTTTGAATATTACACTTTTTATTTCTTCATTGTTGCATGCCATTCATAAGCAGTGCTGGCTCCCCTCCTTTTTCGTTTACTGGTCAGGTGGTTGACCGCCACCATGCCGTGCACGCTCAGTGTGGTTTGCAAATTCCTTCTGTTGCCATCAAAATTCAGTTTGGTGCTTGTTCACACACAGCCACCGCCTCCTGCTCCACAGGCATCATTATTTAAACACCACCTGCCTGAACCTTGTTCCGCCCTCATCCATGTTTGCTGGTCTGGCACTGTGAGGGCCAGTCCTGACATTGTGCTGGTGTGTGTGTGGTTCTGCCACACACACTGGCACCTGGGCTGCCTTTATTTGCGGTTGCCAGTCCTGGCAGCATGGGAGCGGTTCAGACATGTCTCGGGTAAGTGGTGTTTTCATATGGTCCTGCTCATTCTATGAGACCTTATGGTACAATAATAATTTATAATCTAGCGTTAGGGACCCCCCTATAGAGATTTGCCATGACGGGGCAGGGGGCTCAAATCATTGATCAATCATTTGCAAAAAATCTCATTGTTACATGAATTGTTACAGTAGGAATGAATTTGTGAATATTACACTTTTTATTTCTTCATTGTTGCATGCCATTCATAAGCAGTGCTGGCTCCCCTCCTTTTGTGTATACCAGACATTGTGTGTGTTACATGTATTGTGAGTGTGTAACATACAGTGTATGCAGCTTTTAAATTTAAAAATACTAACCGCACACATGAACATTCACAGATGTAAATATGTTGACAAAATGCTCATTCAATACGTGATTGTGACTGGATCGTTTATGCCAAAACAAAAGAGATCATTCTTGGCAGCACATCATCCTGTGGGAACAGTACATGTGCTGCCTTTAACATAATACTGTATCGGGTCAGAACAATCATATTAGTGATCATTCTGTCCTTATTATTCATCAGCCTGCATAAAGAACCTGGTATATAACTAGAATATAGTCGATCGGTGCAGTGGCATAGCAAAGGAGGGGCGGAGGGGGCGGTCCGCCCCGGGCGGAACATGTCAGGGGGGCGGCATTTTGGCCACTCGCCTTCAGTTCTGCTGTCCCCGGGCTGAGTTCCGGAGACCGCAGTCCTCGGCAGGAAACGGTGGCTGCCGTCCCTTTAAGGCAGGGGTGGGGAACATCCGTCCCGCGATGACCTTTTCTGTGGTCCCCGGGGCACTGGGGCAGAATTCCGGTGGTTGCGGTGCTCGGGCAGCCGCTCATCTTGTCTATTGCCGGCAGACAGCACTGGGGGTGGAACTTCCTCCCTCTGGCTCCTACATGCTCCCCTGTGAAATTGCAGCTAGAAGCAGAGTGATGGGGGAGGGGTCTGTATAGTGCCGTGCGTTCTGCCTCTCACCCTGCTGTTCTGTGCTCGGCTGCTCAGGTCTATCAGGTCTTTTCTTGGAGAGAAAAGAGGAGAATGAAGCCAGCCCTTGAACTGAGCTGCTGCATCCATCACTTGTGCTGCACCTGATCTTACAGGGCAACTAAGGCTACTTTCACACATCCGGTTTGAGCCGTGCGTCTCAATCCGGCTGTGAAACCTATGCAACGGATTCGGTGAAAACACGGCATCCTTTGCATAAGTTTTTTACATGCGGCCCGTCCGGTTTTTGCCGCTTGCGGCATGCTACTGAGCATGCGCAGTTGCAAAAACCGCATGCGGCGGCTGGATGCGGTTTTTGCCGCATTGCGCTGCATCCGGCATCCATAGGGATGCATTCAGAAAAGCGCCGGATGCGGCGCAATGCGGTTTTTTTTTGCCGCACAAAATAAGTGCCAGGCAACGTTCCATCCGGCCGCCTCATCGGCTAAATCTGCCGCATGCGGCAAAAACCGGACCGAACGCAAGGCCATGCGGCACAATGCGGCACTAATTAAAGTCTATGCAGGAAAAATGCAACCGGCAGCAAAAAAAACGGTTGCGTTTTTCCAGCAAAGTGCCGGATTGTGCCGCATAGCAAAAACCGGAGGTGTGAAAGCAGCCTAAGCAGCAGGTACCTATATCTGTGTGTGCTGTGTATGCGGCGTGTGTGCGCTGTGTATGCGGCGTGTGTGCGCTGTGTATGCGGCGTGTGTATGCGGCGTGTGTGCGCTGTGTATACGGCGTGTGTGCGCTGTGTATACGGCGTGTGTGCGCTGTGTATACGGCGTGTGTGCGCTGTGTATACGGCGTGTGTGCGCTGTGTATACGGCGTGTGTGCTGTTTGTGCGCTGTGTATACAGCGTGTGTGCGCTGTGTATACAGCGTGTGTGCTGTGTGCGCGCTGTGTATATAGCGTGTATACGGCGTGTGCGTAATTAAGAAATAGCAGTTAACAGGAACAGTAGAAGTCAAGATAAGGTCAGGAAGACCAAGCAAAATTTCTGTTAATCCTTTAACGACTGCGGGCAGTAATATTACGTCCTAGCGGTCATAGTGTTACAGCCCGCGGTCTGCTGCAGGCATCTTGCCTCGATCGGCGCACATCTCAGATGATTTTCACAGCTGAGATGTGTGCCTGCCAGGCATGAGCAGAATCGTTATCTTTAACCCCTTAAATGGCGCTGTCAATATGTGACAACGGCATCGGCAGTAAACATTTACTCACCGGCCGATACCGGAAGTCATGTGAAGTGATCACGTGACTTGCGATGGTTGTCATGGTAGTGTAACGTGGAGCGGGGTGGTAGTCATAAGCGAGGTAATTGTCCGCCGCACTCCGGCACGCTACAAGAAAATGGGGGTCCTGGCTGGGTCTGTGGTGAACTACAGAAGCGATACACCTTTGCAAGCCACATGTTGCCGATGGCTTTGGCCGGCCAGGACTAGATGGTACACAATTCCAGAGAGGAAACCACAGCTTCTTTATAAACACAAAGTCTTTACTGAACAGATGACTGATGATAACACTATACACACGAAAGTGGGCACATTGCTTCTTAGGGTACTTTCACACTTGCGTTTATTTCCTTCCGTTACAATCCGCCCTTTTGGAAAACAGCGGAATCCGTTAACGGATTCCGCTGTTTCCCATAGACTTGTATGGGTGACGGATTGTACCAAAAGGACCTGCGTTGCTTCCGCTGGGCGACGCTCCGTTGCTTCCGCCCAGCGGGAGGAACGCAGCATGTAACGTTATTTTGAGCAGCGGAATCCTCTGGATTTCACTGCGCATGCTCTTTTTTTTTTTTAAATCAAACTTTATTTTGGCTCGCGGTAGCCGAACGTTCAGCTGAGCGCCTGGCCATCGGCAAGTGACAGCGCTCAGCTGAGCGACCGGCCGCCAGCATGCCCGGCCGCCGGAAAGTGACAGCGCTTAGCTGATCACCCGGCGGTCGGCTGCAGGGAGCGCTTAGCTGATCACCCGGCGGCCGGCTGCAGGGAGCTATCAGCTGATCACCCGGCGGCCGGCAAGTGACAGCGCTCATCTGATCACCGGCGGTCGGCTGCAGGGAGCGCTCAGCTGATCACCCGGCGGCCGGCTGCAGGGAGCGATCAGCTGATCACCCGGCGGCCGGCTACTGGGAGCGATCAGCTGATCACCCGGCGGCCGGCTACTGGGAGCGATCAGCTGATCACCCGGCGGCCGGCTGCAGGGAGCGATCAGCTGATCGTTCACAATAGTCTACTGCTGGTAAAAAAAAAAAATCAAAACTAATTGCGTTGTTTTGCAGCATCCGTTGCATCCGTTGTGCCACTATATGCAACACATCCGTTGCATCTGTTACGCAACACATCCGTTGCATCTGTTACACAACGCAATGCAACGGATACCGTTCAACGTAAGTGTGAAACTAGCCTTAGATGTTTCATATGCATAAAAGAGTAACTCCAGACATATTCCTGCAGCATGTTGATTCTCACATGTCCTTATACTTCCACATAAGCCTGAGCAATTCACCACCACCCGGGCTCTACCTGACATCACAGTCCTCTAGAGTTGTTCCGTCACCTGTCTGTCACCGGGCAGATTTAACTTTTCAGCTGCATACCTATAACACTAATAATACCTTATTAACCATTATACATTATATACTACATAACATTACACCTTATACCAATACACATACTGTACATTACATCTTCAATACTGCTACACCTCTACATAGTAACATTCTCTACTCTGCTACATCTTATACATTACAATACTTTACTCTATACATTTATAGATAACATTACTTTATATCTTATCACATGTATATATTTAAGAACACATTTGGTGTCTTCAGGGGTAGGAACTCGACCACCATCTTACAGTAGCACAGGGTCATGTGATGACTCCTGTAAGCTCACATGAATTACTTTCGGTTTCACCCAGCCCGAAGCTGAAAATGAGCATATCTGCTGTTTACAGCTGTATAGCTGTGATGAGCAGATATGGCAGAGCGATTGGATTGTTGATCCATATAGCCCCCTATGGGGACTAGTAAAAGAAAAAAAAAGGTTTAAAAAATAAAAAAAAAATAAAAAAACGAAAAGTTCAAATCACCCCCCTTTCGCCCCATTGAAAATTAAAGGGTTAAAAAAATACACACATTTGGTATTGCCGTGTTGAGAAATGCCCGATCTATCAAAATATAAAATCAATTAATCTGATCAGTAAACGGTGTAGCGGCAAAAAAATTCCAAACGCCAAAATTACATTTTTTGGTTGCCACAAATTTTGCGCAAAATGCAATAACAGCCGATCAAAACGTAGCATCTGCGCAAAAATGGTACAGTTAAAAACGGCAGCTTGAGACGCAAAAAATAAGCCGTCACTAAGATATAGATCCCGAAAATGAGAACACTACGGGTCACGGAATATGGCGTAAAACGTGCGCCACTTTTTTCGGACAAACTTCTGATTTCTTTTTAACCCCTTATATAAAAGTAAACCTACACATGTTTGGTGTCTACGAACTCGCACTGACCTGAGGCATCACACCAATACATCAGTTTTACTATATAGTGAGCACAGTGAATAATATATCTCTAAAACAATAGTGCTATCACACTTTTTTTGTAACGTTTCCGCATTTGGAATTTTTTTGCCGTTTTCCAGTACAGTAAAACTTATGGTTTCATTTAAAAGTACAGCTTGTTCCGCAAAAAATGAGCCCTTACATGACCATATTGAGTGAAAAATAAAAAATTTAAGTTTCTCGGCAGAAGAATGGCGAAAAAAACGCGGAAAGCGAAAAATCGGCTGGTTGTGAAGGGATTAAAGCTGCTCATAGGATTGAAACACAACAAAAAGAACTGGAGATTAAATGGCTAGAGTAAAAATAGTTATTTTATTGGTTATTGTAGTTAATATAAATAGAAATATATAGAAAAAACACACAATTAAAAACAAGGTGCTGTAGATGTTCAAGGAAAAGAGAGGGGGGGGGGGATAGGGAATGGAAAACCAACCCTATCTTAATCCCACAAGATGCAGACACATCAGTGTGCATTCAGGGGGTATATGGGGAATACCATACATAACACTATAAATAAATGGATAGATATAAATAAGGGGCAATAAATAGAGGGAACAGGGCTATTGCACATATTGGCTTGTTAAATTCATTATATTGCCCTATGTCCCAGCCATAAATTAGGCAGAGTGTAGAAAGACTATTGTCCGGAAAGGCAAAATATATAATAAAGTCTCACCCATAAAGTAGTAGCCCCACTGATGTGTCTCTTACTGCCTTGAAACCTCCGACGCGCGTTTCGCGATGTTATAGTAGACCGCTTCGTTTGGGAGAATAATCTATATTGCAGGTACAGGACCTTAAATACCCGGTCACATGACCGGACTGGTTGCGTACAACCAGGACCTATCCGGTCCAACAGCCAATCCTAGCCTGCCGTCGGCGCATGCGCGCCGCGTGTGCTGCGCCCAGGACGCCCACACCAGACATCATGGAGATGCATAGGGGGAGCGAGCACAGGGCCACAGGTAACCATGGACACTGCACTCACGCCCACATCTCCATAAAGATTCTGATATAGGACACTGAAGGCACGCACAGGCGGCAGGCACGCGCACTGGTAGCAAGGATGGATGTTAACACATAATACAATGATAAGGGAAGTCAAGATATCACAATAATAAGCCAGTAGCAATATTGGTCAGAAAATATTCAAAAATGCACAAAATCATAGAGTTTTTCTTGGCTTTCCTCTTTCATTTTGTACATATCATTTGTTTTCCTTCATTTGTGTATGAATATTCCATGGAGTTCGAAGGATTTAAGTGACCAGAAATTCATTAAGGTTAGACCTGCAAAGATTACTTGCTAGAGATGCAAATCAGAACTCCCCCTTAACTGCAAAAAAAAAAAAAACCCTTCAGGAAGATTTAGCAGATTCTGGAGTTGTGGTGCATTGTTTTATTGTTCAGAGACACCTGCACAAATATGATCTTCATAGAAGTATGATTTGAAGAAAACCTCTCCTGCATCCTCACCATAAAATTAGTCTGCAAAATAACATTTAAACAAGCCTGAGCATTTTGGAAACAAGTCCTGTGAACTGATGAGTATGAAATACAACTGTTTGGTCACAATGATCAAAAGTATGTGTGGAGGAAAAAAGAGCACAGAATTTCAGGAAAAGAACATAACCCCAACCAAGCTTGGGGGTGGATCTATGATGCTTTGGGGTTGTGTTGCAGTCAAAGGCACATGTAACATTTCACGAATAGAGGGAAAATAGATTTAATGATATTTCAACCAATTGTTGATGCAAACATAACACTATTTGTAAAAAAAATAAAGCTCTACCTCAAAAGATGCATGCTGAAAGTTCTGCAATGCCTCTCACAGTCCCCTGATCTGAACATCATTGAAAATCTGTGGCTAGACCTCAAAAGAGCCATGCATGTAAGACAATCCAGGAATCTCACAGAACTGGAAAACGTTTCCAAGGAAGAACGGATGAAAATCCCTCAAACAAGAATTGAAAGACTCTTGGCTGGCTAAAAAAAAGCATTTACAATCTGTGATACTTGTCAAAGGGAGTGCTATTGTGCTACCCCTGCAGCGGATCAAACCGCTCAGATCCAGGGGTGGTGATTACTCGTGGCTCGAGGGTCTCCGGACCCGGAGGCTAGGGGCCACACTCAAAGGAAGAAGGGGGTATTTACAGGGGAGATATATATCTAGTTTGTGACACCACCTGTGGTGTACGGTAGTTGGGAGTACCTGGGGTGATGGAGTGGGGCAGCAAGGTGTCATTGCCCTTCACGGGTAGGGAAGGGTCCCGGGACTCTGGATGGTGACACGGGTGCAGTGTCGGGGAACGCAGGCTCGCTGGTTGCAGGGTTAACTGGGTACTCACTCAGCAATAAAGCAGAAGCTGACAAGCGGGTAAACCAAGTCTCTGGGTGACACTGCCCTCTTGGGGGAGCTCGTCCGGTTCCCGTCCCCTGCAGCACTGCCTGGTGGTTCGTGACCTGCCTCCTGGCACAAAATTTAGAGAGTCCTTTGTGGCCCGTCAGCTTGGAGCTTTCCGGGCCCCGCTCCCCACTATGGCTAAGTGAAGGAGCCTGCTCTCAGGTGCTCACGCTTAAGATTTCAGTGGGCCGCTTGTTTGAAAAGCCCTATCCCCCTCGTTGCACTAGTGTCCCCAATCTCTGAGCTTCGTGGGAACAGTCCATAAAGGCCCTGTCCTCTGCAGGTTAATTGCCAGGTCGCCTGAAGCTTCTCCCGACCTAGAGTCCGTGTACCCCGCCGTACCTTCGGTCCCGGACCGGTGATAGGACCAGGCCGCTGACCGTCCTCCAAGATAGATCCCAGGCATCTAGCCTTAATTCCCTGTGACAGGGGTCCGACTCCTCTAGGTCCAGACCACCGTCTGCGACCCAATCTGCTTCTCCCCTGGGAGCTCCAACTCCCAGCTCTCTCCGAGCTCCTCACTGCTCGAGAGCCACTTCTGAATTAACTCAACACCTCCCACCTCCCTGCCTGACAACTAGGTGGGCGGCAGAAATTCCTGCTTAATCAGCCCACTGGTGTGCCTGACAGGTGTGGTGCAAGATGTATCTAGGATTTGTGAATGCTGGTGGAGGCAGTACTGCAGGGTGGAGACCCAGAACCATGGGGGGTTTGAGCCCTGCACAGGAGGGGAAAGATTATGCAGAACCCTGTGACGAGCTGAATAGTCCAGGGCGTCACACTATTAAACTTTTGCATTCCATTTTCCTTATTTGTTCATTTTAAAATGTAAAAGCTGAAAATGTATATATTTTATTTTGCCTAAACTACAAAAGAAATGTGTCAGCTTTAACGTTATGCCTTTTAGATATCATTTAATCTTCAATTTGCTTAACTGTTCATAATAAGTTATTTTGACCAGGAGTACCCAAACATTTACATGCTACTGTATATCCATGCTAGCCATTGTGTCGGCTGCAACTGGCCACAATGCACAAGCTGTACCTCCATTTACCTGACTTTTGTAACTGCCTAGACCCAATAGTCTGTGTCACTGTCATACGCTAGCATACTCCAACATGCCAGTCTACACCTGCCACATGCTGCAGTTTACTTTCTGTGATTCAACAATGAAACTGGCCTTGGCAGGAGTGTAGTGTTGTGATCACTCATAAAAATATAGGCACCCATCCTGTAATACCTACCTTTTTAAATCTACTAGCTAAATCTTTTAAACCCACCCATACAATCCTGCAGTATACTATTAATCCCTTAATGATCACGGTAAAATTACGTCCTAGTGTTCATAGTGTTAATCTCCCGTTGCTGCTGCCGGCAGCAGAAGAAGATCAGCGCACATCTCAGCTGATTTATACAGCTGACATGTGTGCCTGCTAGGTACAAGCGGAATTGTTATCCGCCCGTGCTGTTTAACCCCTTAAATGGCGCTGTCAATAAGTGACAGTGCCATTATAATCGTGATCGCGATAAACGGTTACTCATTGCCCGATACCGGAAGTCACATGACGTGATCACGTGACTTCCGGTGGTTGTCATGGTAGCACAGGGTCATGTGATGACTACTGTAGCTCACATGACTCACGGTTTCACCCGGCTGAGAGCTGGGGGAGACAGGAAATATGCATATCTGCTGATCACAGTTGTGTAGCTGTGATCAGCAGATATGGAAGAGTGATCAGACTGCTGATCCTTATAGTCCCATCACCCCCCTTTCAGGGTTAAAAAAAAATATACACACATTTGGTATCACTGCTTTCAGAAATGCCTGATCTATCAAAATATAAAATCAATTAATCTGATCGGTAAACGGCGTAGTGGCAAAAAAAATTCCAAACGCCAAAATTACGTTTTAGGGTCGCCACAAATTTTGCGCTAAATTCAACAACAGGTGATCAAAACGTAGCATCTGTGCAAAAGTGGTACCGTTAAAAACGTCAGCCTGAGATGCAAAAAATAAGCCATCACTGAGCCATAGATCTCAAAAATTGAGAACGCTATGGGTCACGGAATATGGCGTAAAACGTACGCCACTTTTTTCTGACAAACTTTTGATTTTTTGCAACCCCTCAGATAAAAGTAAGCCTATTCATGTTTGGCATCTACGAACTCACACCGATCTGAGGCATCACACTGATACATCACGTTTACCATATAGTGAATACAGTGAATAAAATATCTCAAAAATAATAGTGCTATCGCACTTTTTTTGCAATTTTGGATTTTTTTTGCTGTTTTCCAGTACACTGTATGGTAAAACTCATGGTTTCCTTTAAAAGTACAGCTCGTTCCGCAAAAACAAGCCCTCACATGACCATATTGACTGAAAAATAAAAAAGATAGAAAGCGGAAAATCGGCCGATCGTGAAGTGGTTTTAAACAAGTCCACGCTTATGTCAGATAGATGCACTCCAATGTGCTTGTAAAGCTCCAGGGATTTTGTATCAATGTCCCAATATTTCACTATGCCATCTATCAGACCCATCAGCATGTGCTTGGCATTGATAACCTTTCTCTTCACTTTCTTGATGACAACTTGATCTTGCATCGTTCCAATAGTGATTTTGATCTGCCGACATCCCATACTTCATATTCTTAACAAGCTCTGAGGCTTGAAAGTTAGTTAAATAATTTCCTTTGACTGGATAATGCTAATTTAAGGAGATCTGCCACTGACCACTTCTGCCACCATTTTCCCCATGTAATGCCATCTCACTTCCCGTCTCCTGAACCACTACATCTTGACCCTGTTCTCTGATTATAATAGCTGCAAACCATATGATCTTCCTTCAGCCCTCTGTGCACCCCTGTAGATGAAACAGTGACCAATTATATCCACACCAGCTTCAACTGATAAAAATGAACACAGTGTTAGTTGCCATGCAGTGAACTCACATATATTTGGAATGTATGCCTAATTTTAACCCTTTAACTACAGCTCCTGCTCTCACTGACACTGAGACTGTGCCGGTTCTAAAGTAATGTATCCTTTAGGAATCATGCGCACGCTGCAGTTTTTTTTTCTTCATTGAATTGGTCGGTGGTTGACCTCCACCTTGCTATGCACCCCAATTTGGGATGTATTCCATCTGTCTAGATTTTGGCGGTTGGTGACTGTTCACATTAAGTCATCAGGCCTTGTCCACAGGCTATTTACTTCATGCAGCATTTGCTTGGACCTGTCCCGCCCACAGCCATGACTCAGTCATGGGTACGGGATTGAAATAGACCAGGTGAGTGCTGCTAAGAGCAGTTCTACCATTCATATGTGAGGCCGTATGGCACATTTTATAAAAATATTTTAGTGTAGGACTGCCTCAAATGAGATTTGCTGTGACGTGGCGAGGCAGCTCAAGAAATTGCAATTTTTTGCCAAAAATCTCAAAATTTTTATGATAAGTACAGTTTGGAATGTTTAGTGCTGAAGTGCACATTTGGTGCTGGCTTTTTGTTTTTTCTACATCTTGACCCTGTTCTCTGATTATAATAGCTGCAAACCATATCATCTTCCTTCAGCCCTCTGTGCACCCCTGTAGATGAAACAGTGACCAATTATATCCACACCAGCTTCAACTGATAAAAATGAACACAGTGTTAGTTGCCATGCAGTGAACTCACATATATTTGGAATGTATGCCTAATTTTTAACCCTTTAACTACAGCTCCTGCTCTCACTGACACTGAGACTGTGCCGGTTCTAAAGTAATGTATCCTTTAGGAAACATGCGCACGCTGCAGTTTTTTCTGCACACAAACTGCAACCAAAACTGCACCTTGTCAGAGAGAGCCTGGAAATGTAAAAAAAAAACCGCTTGTAATGTAGGTGCGTTTTTTTATGCATTTTTAGTGCGTTTTTGGTGCGTTTTTGTTATTGCGTTTTTTTTAAAGGAGAAAAAAAATATGATAGTATAGGATAATGGATAGATAGAAAAAAAAATAGAAAGAATAGCTAGATAATAAGAATATATAGATTAGATATAAGAAAGAACAGATAGAGTACATAGAAAGAAATAACAGAATAGCTTGATAGAGGGATAGCCAGCTTGCTAGCTGTTTTTTTTTATTTTTTTGGGGGTAAAAAAATGACGTGGGGGTCACCCCCTTTTTCATATCCAGCACAGGAACAGCAGCAGCTGCAGGCTGCAACCCTTAGCTGTCTGGTGTACCTTGCCTGGTTATGAAAAATTCTGGCGCTGGACCCAGCTCTTCCCGTTTGCCCTGGTGCGGTGGCAATCGGGTAATAAGGGGTTAATGGCAGCCCATAGCTGCCACTCAGCCCTAGGTTGTGATGTCAGGCATCTATGAGATACCCCACATCACTAATCTGTAAGTGAAAGTAAATAAACACATATAGACAAAAAATCCTTAATTTGAAATAAAATAAAGAGCCGCCTCTTTCACCACTTTATTAACCCCCCAAAACATTCTTCCAGGTCTGATGTAATCCACACGAGGTCCCATGGCAATTCTCTGCTACATCCCTGTCCTGTCACAGCCAGCGGCCATACAGCATGACTGCCAGCTGTGAATGTGGACAGAGCTGTACGATCAGAATGAACTTGAGCGAACCCCTGACGTCACAACTGCGGATCCTGCAGTATGGCATGTGTCGCAGCAATGACATCACAAATTCACTGCTGTGAGGTTCAGGCCGATACTGAAGTGAGCCGCGCTATCGGTGGTGCCGTCACCCACGTGAGTCCTCCAGCTGCGGCTCACTTCAGTCACAGCCTGATTTGCTCTCACAGCTGGAGGACTCCAGTTGTGACAGCGGCTAAGCTGAGTGACGTCACTGCTGATAGAGCGATTCACTCAGTGGTGCTGTATGATGTAGACACACCCACCGGTGGCTGGGATTGGTTGCAGTCAGACGGCTGTCACTCAGCATGGGGGCTCGTCTGACTGCAACCAATCACAGACAGGGAAGGAGTCAACATGTAGGAGGCTAATGAGCGGGTCCGGAAGAAGATGAGAGGCTGCGGGAGCAGTGTGGCAGCTGGTGATCGGCGAGTATGTAGTGCTTGGAGAGAGTGCGAGAGACAGAGACACAGAGAGAGAGACAGTGACAGAGACACCGACACACGGACACCGACACACGGACGCCAACACGCGGACGCCGACACATGGACACCAGTATATAAGGACATGGCACTTCTGTAGGAATGGATGCGCTAGTAGGATCCAACTCCGTAACAAGATAAAGAGACTAGCCACTCAAGAGTAGATATAATTAGTTGATTTATTCTTTACAGACACCGACACACTGACACCGACACACAGACACCAACATGCCAAAATCACTCCAGCATTGATTTTGTCATTCTGGAACTAAGTTTGTGAGCTGCGTTTTTGTTGACAAAAGCACAGGTAAAACGCATGCAACATGCATGCAAAACATACCAATTTCATAGCATGCGTTTTTCCTTGCGTTTTTGATACCCTCATTGATTTTAATGGGTGAGACATGTTGACAAAAACACAAGACAGAATGAACATGCTGCTTCTTTGTTGTAAAAAAAAAAAATGCTGGCAAATAAACTGCAGTGTGCGCACAGCAAATCTGACTTTGCTGGGAAGTCAAATGTCAGAAAGTTCTCACAACAAAACTGCACAAAAAAAATGCAACAAAAAACGCAGCGTGCGCATGTAGCCTAAGTATGTGTTCAGTATGAATACTGAACCTTTGGTTCGCTCATCTCTAGTCCTAAGCCAAACATGACATATTAGATGTTATGCCTGTACTGGCTCAGTTCATATTGCCAGATACTGCAAATTGTAAGGTATCAAAGGAGAGAGTAAATATTGCTCTGATAAATGTTTTAATTGTGGTCACTTTAGACATAATATTGTCAATACATTGTGAGGAATCTTTCAATATTTGGCTGGACAATAGGCATTTACACCAACAAATTAGCAATAAAAGCATTTTCTCTCAGCCTCATGTGCCTCACCATGTGCAGATGGATCAAAATGACTAATTAACCCCTTCACGACCGGCCGATTTTTCGCTTTCCGTTTTTTTTTTTCGCCATTCTTTTTCTGAGAGACGTAACTTTTTTATTTTTCAGTCAATATGGTCATGTGAGGGCTCATTTTTTGCGGAACGAGCTGTACTTTTAAATGAAACCATCAGTTTTACCATATTGTGTACTAGAAAATGGCAAAAAAATTCCAAATGCTGAAAAATTGCAAAAAAAGTGCGATAGCACTATGGTTTTTGAGATATTTTATTCACTGTGTTCACTATATGGTAAAACTGATGTGTGGGTGTGATGCCTCAGGTCAGTGCGAGTTCGTAGACACCAAACATGTATAGGTTTACTTTTATATAAGGGGTTAAAAAAAATCGGAAGTTTGTCCGAAAAAAGTGGCGCACGTTTTACGCCATATTCCGTGACCCGTAGCGTTCTCATTTTTCGGGATCTTAGGCTCAATGACGGCTTATTTTTTGCGTCTCGAGCTGACGTTAACGGTACCATTTTTGCGCAGATACTACGTTTTGATCGCCTCTTATTGCATTTTGCGCAAAAGTTGTGGCGACAAAAAAACGTCGTTTTGGCGTTTGGAATTTTTTTGCCGCTACGCCGTTTACTGATCAGATTAATTGATTTTATATTTTGATAGATCGGGCGTTTCTGAACGCGGCGATACCAAATGTGTGTATATTTTTTATTTTTTTAACCCTTTAATTTTCAATGGGGCGAATGGGGGGTGATTTGAACTTTTAGGTTTTTTTGTTTTTTTTTAATTTTTTAAAACTTATTTTTTAACTTTTTTTTTTTATTTTACTAGTCCCCCTAGGGGGCTATTGCGATCAGCATTCCGATCGCTCTGCAGTATCTGCTGATCACAGCTGGAAGGCTGTAAACAGCAGATACGCTGTCTTTCTCTTTTGCTGTGCCCCGGGCACAGCGAAAGTGAAACCAAGTCAGGTGTAGTACAGGAGTCATCACATGACCCTGTGCTACCATGACAACTATCGGGAGTCACGTGATTGCGTCACGTGACTTCCGGTATCGGGCGGTAAGGTAAATATTACCGCAATCGCGCTTATAATGGCGCTGTCATGTATTGACAGCGCCATATAAGGGGTTAATCGGCACGAGCAGATAACGATTCTGCTCGTGCCTAGCAGGCACACATCTCAGCTGTGAAAATCAGCTGAGATGTGTGCCGATCGCGGCATGCTGCCGCCGGAGGACCGCGGGCAGTAACATTATGTCATTTAGGACGTAATTTTACGGCCCGCGGTCGTTAAGGGGTTAAGGGGATGAAAGAGTGAGTTTGAACATTTTACTCTGTACATCTAGGTGCAACAGAATTTCCAGCAGCCTGTACTGTTTATTTATGTATAAAGTAGTTTTGTCGTATTATTTTCTTATCTTTCTTTTATTTACTGTGTTTGTTCTTTTGCATTTTTTTTATTTAAACTCGTTTTATTGAAGAATATACAAACAATAGCAGTGCAACCAAAAGTGTTACATTTAAAGAGCGTTTATAAAACCACGCAAATGAAATAGCAATCTGCCTTTTTTTTTTTTACTCACAGTTCACATACTGAAAGCTTGAAGAAGATGAGTTGTCTAGCTCCTTTCACAGGGTTTCACAGGGTGTTGGTGCTGCATTGTGGCCATTGCTGACAGAGGGGCAGTGTGGCCTGGAGTCATGGGGGCTCAGCCTTGCAGCATGGGTGTTGTGAAGCACCAGGTCTCCTGCCCTGCTGGTGCACTGTCGCAGAGATGGTGGTTGGCACACGGCACAACACCTTTTCAGGCTTCAAATAGGTTAGCAACCCACTCAGAGGTTCATTGTGATGTGGCAGTTGGCTTCATACAGTCTGATTAGAATGTTAAACCAAGAACCTCATATTCAGGTATATAAATTTTTGCCTAGTAGCATTAGATCAAAGTATGATTTTTGTGTGCATGTTTCTTGACTTTTTCTCCAGCTATGTTGCATTAACCCCTTATATTACCCTGCTTGCCACTAGGCAATCAAGATGAGCTGGTTAATCACCAGGATTGGCGCGTCTAGTAAATGATCCAATTCTGGGGCCGCTGCAGGCTGCTATTTGTAGGCTGGGCATGGCCCAAAAACGATGTGCCTCCTCCGCCTGAGAATACAAGCTCCCAGATGTCTGCTTTATCTTGGCTGGGTATCAAAATTGGGGTACCGCACAATCAGTTTTTTAAAATTATTTATTTAAATAATTAGAATTAAAGCTGTATGTGGTCACTCGTATTTTGATACACAGCCAAGATAATGCACACAGCTGGGGCTGCAGCCTCTAGCTGTCTGCTTTAACAGTGTTGGGTGCCAAAATATAAGGGACCCTATGCCATTTTTTATTATTTATTTGTTTTTACACTCCACTCTGGGACCCAGACAGCTAGTGTGAGGGCAACCAATGCCCAGACGATAGGACGCGGGCAGTCAGATTGCCACCAATCGTAGATGCTGTCACAGAGGGTGGGTGGATTAAGTCATACATATTCATAAGGTTTAATGAGAGGAGGCTCAGCCATGGACTTGGGTGAACCCTGATGTCACCGCGAACACAGCCTAAAACAGCCGAAGACTGCCGAAAGACAAGCAGTGCAGTAAATACCCCCGGAAGTTAACAGGATCTTCCATGACGCCATAGCCATTTGACCAGTCTGTAAGCCAATGTTTGTACAACATTCACACCAGACCGGTCACATGGCTATGATGTCATGGAAGGTCCTGTAGTCAGTGGTGGTTACCCGGAGGCACAGCAATGATCGGATGCGGAAGCAGAAACAGCAGGAGACAGAGTCTGCAGGACGCGTCGCGAGACCTGTAAGTATAATCATAATGTTTTTTTAATAATGTGCTTTTTTTTTTTTTACAGCCCCTGGTCCTGAATGGGACCTGAACTGTAACACGAGCTTCCCAGGAAAACTCGTATTCGGGATCGTGTGCACGAACACTGTGTGTTCAGTACGAACAGCGAACTTTACAGTTCGGGTTCTCCCATTACTACCTATAAACATTTGTCAGTGAATTTTTGCAGAAATAATCCAATTTTGATCACAGATTAACAACACTTTTATTATTTTTACTTAATGGTTTTGTGCATTTACATTAGACACCTGAAGTGATTACCAGAAAATGGAGAAATTGTAAGTTGAAAGTAAATGGAACTTTAATATTTTAAGCTGTCAGAATATGTTTTTCTTCCATTAATTTTCAGTGGCATCTGGAGTACTTTTCAATATAGTTTACCATGTGTCACCTCAATAAATTTTATAAATGTCGTACTATGGATATTCTAATACAAACTTTTGCTAATGAATGATTAACATATATCTTGTGCTGTTTGAATCCATTTTCCTATGAACAGGATAATGTTCATTACCCCAGTACATAATATTTACAGAGCGCATTCTCATTCTGTCAACAAGGGAAGCGATTTGGGTTAAGTGATATTTTTTAACCACATTCCCCACAGCTAAATACACATGTCTCACGTGAATAAAACTATATCATTTAAATTTTTGATTTATTACTTGACCTGTATGTAACATACTTCTTGGCAAATCTACCTGGGTTGGTTGAATATGCATAGAAAAAGTAATTAGTGTCTCCCTTATTTGTTATGTCACGAAAGTTCAGGCCAATTCGTTTCTTCTCTATCACTGATGTATAAATTATAGGAACACTTGAGAAGTGGTTATTGTCTTCAACGATAAGTATCTCGATTATGAGGATTAAATAGGAAATCCAGATTAAAATCTTTCTTCAAACTATATTATAATGAGTGTTGTATAGAGAGCCCAAGTCAAGGTCTACTGAGAACTACCTTGAAATGATGTTTGTGTATTGAGTTGTGATAAAACTTTATGTGAAGATAATCGGTGTCTGAGGATGACTTCCAAACAGTGTTATACTTGCCTGTGATTAGATTTTTATAGGACACATTCAACCAATTGTCATCTTAATCCTCAAGATGTTTAGATTTGTGCTGGATTAAGCTACATTTTAATGAATTCTGTTTGAGAGTCTTCAGAAATGTAATAATGTATGTTAAAGGGCTATATTCTAAATGAGAGTAGTTCTATAGTTTATAATTTTCTTGCAAAACAAAATTATTATGATAAAACAGATCACTTTGCTTATATTTGTGATGATGGCTGTCGATTAGAAGAGCTATTACCTATGTAAAGACTATTTCAAAACAACAAAGTTTTCAATCATCACTTTTTATTCATAGCATTTAAAAGGAATTGCATTATGTATAGTTTTTGGATTATTTTCCCCATATTAATGTTGTTAAATATGTTTTTTCCCGCGCCCCTATAGAAATGAACATAAGCCTTAAAGGGGTTGTCTGAGATTTACTTGCCAGGCGTAACTATATTGATGTATGTACAAGTGTTTGCCTTTTGGTCTTGTTAAAGATATTTCCAAAGTGCATTCAAAATATAAAAATATACAACTAATATACATGTGATATTGATGGCACACCAAGATTGCGCCAGCTCTTCTTCAGGCTCCTGATTGACTGGGGTGAGAGGAGAATCACCGAAATCACCAACGTAAAGTCATATATAAGAACAACAATATATATTTTTTGGAAAACTAGGTAAAATAAATGCACAGGGTGTATTTACAGCAGAAAAAAGGGAAAGGGGCATGCCATGCAAATAAATTGTAAGGGATTCACAATAGGTGTTATAATAGCAGGGAAAAAAATACAATGAAAAAAAACACACAAGTTTGCGTAAAACTTACTTTCCAGTTATGGGTTAAACATTGTTCTATGATACTCAGTCTTGTCAAAATTTGGAAATGGTTCTTGTGTTCAGTGAGAGATTGAAAAAAACTTATTTTTCTTTGGGTGTGTACTCATTTAGCACTGTATCCAAGTGTAAAACCTACAGGTATTTTTTTTAAGAGGACAATTCCATTATGATAATATCATAAATTTGTAGAATTGTCATTTGTTGGTTTCAAAGTGGAGGGGATCATGCCTTAAGGCCCCTTTACACACTGCAACATCGGTAGCGATATCGCTGTAATGTCACCGGTTTTGTGATGTAATAGCGACCTCCCCAGCAACATTGCAGTGTGTGACACTAGTGATGAGCGAGTACTAAAAAGCTCGGGTGCTCGAAGCTCGGGCCGAGCCTCCCAAGATACTCGTGTACTCGGCCCGAGCAACGAGCCCAATGTTATCCTATGGGAGACCCTAGTATTTTTGTGAAATGACCCCCCGGCAGCATGGAGAAACCCTAAAAATGTCACAAAAGTCTCAGAAGAGTGCTCAAATGACATGGCAACAGCATGGGGAAGACCCCTTGAAGCATTTATCACTCAAAAGTCACAGCTGTGAACAATTTTGTCCGCGTTTCACGCCATTTTTACGGACTCACCAGAAAACCTTCCAAAATGAACCCAAAATGATTTTTCATGGCAGAAATGTTAAGGGCACATACCCAATAGTGAGATAGAGCTGGTGTATGTTACTTTTTGAGATTAATACATGAAAGATTTTACGTGAAAACATTGTGTGGCACTCCGATGTCCCTGAGAAGAGACGTACATGAAGGCCTCTTGAGTCTAATGTGCCCATTTTGATGAAGTGAGTCTTTGTAGTATTTTCCTTTGCCAGGGCAGTCCAAAATTGTGAGGTTCACCAATGCCCCTGCATACAGACGTGCATGATGGCCTGTAAACCTGAAGTGCCCATTGTAAGGAAGTGGGTCTATTTCAGTATAGCCCTTTGCCAGGGCAGCCAAAAATTGGGAGGCTCCACATTGTCCCTGGATAGAGACGTGCATGATGGCCTGTAAACCTGAAGTGCCCATTGTAAGGAAGTGGGTCTATTTCAGTATAGCCCTTTGCCAGGGCAGCCAAAAATTGGGAGGCTCCACATTGTCCCTGGATAGAGACGTGCATGATGGCCTGTAAACCTGAAGTGCCCATTGTAAGGAAGTGGGTCTATTTCAGTATAGCCCTTTGCCAGGGCAGCCAAAAATTGGGAGGCTCCACATTGTCCCTGGATAGAGACGTGCATGATGGCCTGTAAACCTGAAGTGCCCATTGTAAGGAAGTGGGTCTATTTCAGTATAGCCCTTTGCCAGGGCAGCCAAAAATTGGGAGGCTCCACATTGTCCCTGGATAGAGACGTGCATGATGGCCTGTAAACCTGAAGTGCCCATTGTAAGGAAGTGGGTCTATTTCAGTATAGCCCTTTGCCAGGGCAGCCAAAAATTGGGAGGCTCCACATTGTCCCTGGATAGAGACGTGCATGATGGCCTGTAAACCTGAAGTGCCCATTGTAAGGAAGTGGGTCTATTTCAGTATAGCCCTTTGCCAGGGCAGCCAAAAATTGGGAGGCTCCACATTGTCCCTGGATAGAGACGTGCATGATGGCCTGTAAACCTGAAGTGCCCATTGTAACGAAGTGGGTCTATTTCAGTAAAGCCCTTTGCAAGGGCAGCCAAAAATTGGGAGGCTCCACATTGTCCCTGGATAGAGACGTGCATGATGGCCTGTAAACCTGAAGTGCCCATTGTAAGGAAGTGGGTCTATTTCAGTATAGCCCTTTGCCAGGGCAGCCAAAAATTGGGAGGCTCCACATTGTCCCTGGATAGAGACGTGCATGATGGCCTGTAAACCTGAAGTGCCCATTGTAAGGAAGTGGGTCTATTTCAGTATAGCCCTTTGCCAGGGCAGCCAAAAATTGGGAGGCTCCACATTGTCCCTGGATAGAGACGTGCATGATGGCCTGTAAACCTGAAGTGCCCATTGTAAGGAAGTGGGTCTATTTCAGTATAGCCCTTTGCCAGGGCAGCCAAAAATTGGGAGGCTCCACATTGTCCCTGGATAGAGACGTGCATGATGGCCTGTAAACCTGAAGTGCCCATTGTAAGGAAGTGGGTCTATTTCAGTATAGCCCTTTGCCAGGGCAGCCAAAAATTGGGAGGCTCCACGTTGTCCCTGGGTAGAGACGTGCATGAGGGCCTCAAAACATTAAGTGTCCATTTTAAGGAAGTGGGTGTATTATAGTATAGCCCTTAGGCAGGGCAGCCAAAAATTGGGAGGCTCCACGTTGTCCCTGGGTAGAGACGTGCATGAGGGCCTCAAAACATTAAGTGTCCATTTTAAGGAAGTGGGTGTATTATAGTATAGCCCTTAGGCAGCGCAGCCAAAAATTGGGAGGCTCCACGTTGTCCCTGGGTAGAGACGTGCATGAGGGCCTCAAAACATTAAGTGTCCATTTTAAAGAAGTGGGTGTATTATAGTATAGCCCTTAGGCAGGGCAGCCAAAAATTGGGAGGCTCCACGTTGTCCCTGGGTAGAGACGTGCATGAGGGCCTCAAAACATTAAGTGTCCATTGTCAGGAAGTGGGTGTATTATAGTATAGCCCTTAGGCAGGGCAGCCAAAAATTGGGAGGCTCCACGTTGTCCCTGGGTAGAGACGTGCATGAGGGCCTCAAAACATTGTTCCCATTGCAAAGGAGCGGGTCTCCTGTCGTTGTAATGTCCATTCTGCAAAGAATGGGCGAAAAAATTTACCACTGGGGGTATACCTGAAACAAAGGCCTAAGTATTGCAATTTGTAACGGTCATCATCATGGTGGCGCATGAGGAGAAGGAGGAGCAGTCCAGCGATTATCCAAAGTCCAGAAGTGTGTACCCATGGGTGAGTGGAGGTACATGGCAAACTTTAAATTCCGCTCTCATTTGCTGGTGGTGTGGTGAAGTCTGGCCCAATCCAACCCTTGTTCATCTTGATCAGAGTCAGCCTGTCAGCATTTTCAGTTGACAGGCGGGTGCGTTTATCTGTAATGATTCCACCTGCGGCACTAAAAACACGCTCTGACAAAACGCTAGCAGCAGGGCAGGCCAGGACTTCCAAGGCGTAGAGAGCCAATTCATGCCACGTGTCCAGCTTGGATACCCAATAATTGTAAGGCACAGAGGAATGTCGGAGTACAGTTGTTCGATCTGCAAGGTACTCCTTCAGCATCTGGGCAAACTTAGGATTTCTTGTGGCACTACCCCGCACCTCAGGGGCTGTGGTACGTGAGGGGCTGAGAAAACTGTCCCACATCTTAAAGACTGTTCCCCTACCTCTGGCGGATTGGACTTGTGCCTCTCTCGGCTGTACGCCTCGGTTGTCCACTGATTCCTGACCTATGCCGCTAGCGTTTTGTGAGGGGAATGCTTTGCCTACTTCCGTGAGTATGGCCTTCCGGAACTGCTGCATTTTGGTTGACCTCTCCTCCACGGGAATAAGAGACAAAAAGTTCTCCTTGTAGCGTGGGTCTAACAGTGTTACCAACCAGTAATGATTGTCGGCCAAGATGTTCTTAACGCGAGGGTCACGAGACAGGCAGCTTACCATAAAGTCAGCCATGTGCGCCAGACTCTTAACAGCCAGGACTTCAGTAGCCTGACCAACAAGATGACTGAACATGCTGTCCTCCTCCTCCTCCTCCTCCTCCTCATCTACCCTGTCCTCTGGCCAGCCACGCTGAACCGAGGATATGACTGGTGTGCATGTCATATCCTCAATTTGGCCGGAGAGTTGCTCCATGTCTTCATCCTCCTCCTCGTCATAGTCCTCCACTGCACGTTGTGATGAGACGAGGCTGGGCTGTGTGTTATCACCCACACCCACTACTGTTTCTTGCTGCAACTCATCGCGCTCCGCCTGCAATGCATCATGTTTGTTTTTCAGCAGAGACCGTTTTAGAAGGCAGAGTAGCGGTATGGTGACGCTAATAATGGCGTCATCACCACTCACCATCTTGGTGGAGTCCTCAAAGTTTTGGAGGATGGTACATAGGTCTGACATCCATCTCCACTCCTCAGGTGTTATGTGTGGAGTTTGACCCATTTCCCGACGGCTTAGGTGATGCAGGTACTCAACAACTGCCCTCTTCTGCTCACATATCCTGACCAACATGTGCAGAGTTGAATTCCAACGCGTGGGGACATCACACACCAGTCTGTGAGCCGGAAGATGCAAACGGCGCTGAAAGCCGGCAAGGCCGGCTGAAGCAGTAGGTGACTTTCGAAAATGTGCAGACAGGCGGCGAACTTTTACCAGCAGATCAGACAGCTCTGGGTATGACTTTAGAAACCGCTGAACCACGAGGTTGAGCACATGGGCCACGCATGGAACATGTGTCAGCTGGCCTCGCCTCAAAGCCGCCACCAGGTTCCGGCCATTGTCACACACGACCTTTCCTGGCTTTAGGTTCAGAGGTGTGAGCCAGTGATCTGCCTGCTGTTTCAGAGCTGTCCACAGCTCTTCTGCATTGTGGGGTTTGTCACCTATGCAGATTAGCTTCAGCACAGCCTGTTGCCGCTTCGCCGAGGCAGTGCTGCAGTGCTTCCAGCTTGTGACTGGTGTGGAGGGCACAGTGGATGAGGATGCGCAGGAGGAGGAGGAGGCTGAAGAGCATGACATTCCGGAGCTGTAGAGTGTGGGTGAAACACTGACTGAGGTAGGGCCTGCAAACCTTGGTGTGGGAAGGACGTGTTCCGTCCCTCGCTCAGACTGGGTCCCAGCTTCCACAATATTAACCCAGTGTGCCGTCAACGAGATGTAGCGGCCTTGCCCACAAGCACTTGTCCACGTGTCTGTGGTTAGGTGGACCTTGGGTGAAACAGCGTTGTTCAGGGCACGTGTGATGTTTTGTGACACGTGGTTATGCAACGCGGGGACGGCACACCGGGAGAAATAGTGGCGGCTGGGGACCGAGTAACGTGGGACAGCTGCCGCCATCAGGTCACGGAATGCTTCTGTCTCCACCAGCCTAAAAGGCAACATTTCCAGCGCAAGCAGTCGCGAAATGTTAGCATTTAGAACTGTGGCATGTGGGGTGTTGGCAGTGTATTTGCGCCTGCGTTCAAAGGTTTGCTGAATGGATAACTGAACGCTGCGCTGGGACAAGGACGTGCTTGATGATGGTGTTCTTTCTGCGTAGGCAACTGCAGGTGCAGGAGTGGAGGAGGCTTGTTCGCAGGCAGCATGGACAGAGGATTGGCTCGCATGCACAACCAGCGAAGACGTAGCAGTGACATCAGCAAGCACTGCTCCTCGACTCTGTTGTACTTCCCACAAAGTCGGGTGCTTGGCTGACATGTGTCTGATCATGCTGGTGGTGGTCAGGCTGCTAGTTTTGGTACCCCTGCTGATGCTGGCACGGCAGGTGTTGCAAATGGCCTTTTTTGAATCATCTGGATCCAACTTAAAAAACTGCCAGACTCGGGAAGACCTAACATTTGTACAGGCACCTTGTGTCGTCGTGTTGTTCCGGGGAACGGTTGCCTGACTTCTGCCTGGGGCCACCACCCTGCTTCTTACTGCCTGTTGTGATGCTACGCCTCCCTCCCCCTGTGCACTGCTGTCCTCGCTCTGCATATCCTCCTGCCAGGTTGGGTCAGTTACTGGATCATCCACCACGTCGTCTTCCTCTTCCGCACCCTGCTCCTCCTCCTGACTTCCTGACAATTGTGTCTCATCATCGTCCACCACTTGTTGAGACACGTTGCCAACTTCGTGAGAACGTGGCTGCTCAAATATTTGGCCATCTGTACAGACGATCTCCTCATGACCCACTTCAATATGAGCTGGCGAGAGGCCAGAATGTGTGAATGGAAACGTGAACAGCTCTTCCGAGTGTCCAAGTGTGGGATCATTAATGTCCGAGGAGGACGTGTACTCAGCCTGGTGGTAGGAAGGAGGATCAGGTTCAGAAATGTGCGGTGCAGTATCACGGCTACTGACACTTGACCGTGTGGAAGACAGAGTGTTTGTGGTGGTGCCAATCTGACTGGAAGCATTATCTGCTATCCAACTAACAACCTGTTGACACTGGTCTTGGTTCAAGAGCGGTGTACTGCTGCGGTCCCCAAGAATTTGGGACAGGACGTGCGAGCGACTAGATGTGGCCCTTTGTTGTGGCGAAATTAGAGCTTGCCCACGACCTCGGCCTCTGCCTGCACCACCATCACGTCCACTTCCTTGTTCCTTGCCAATGCCCTTGCGCATTTTGCAATGCTGTGCACTGCTGACGTGTATATTCACTACTTGTGCGTTATATCAAAGTTTGTGGAAATTGCACACAAGTGCACCTGTACGCTGCCACCAACAGGCACACACGTGTGGTTTTAAAAACCAAGCACGGACGCAATAAGAACCTAACAGGTTTTTTTGGGGAGCGACAATTACAGACAAGTCAGACACTATCTGGACTGTTTTACACTGTGTACACCAGCCCCAGATATGATGAAGGCTGGTATACGGTCACCACTACCCTGCCTGCCTGCCTGCCTGTATACTGGTACAATATTCCTGACAAGGACTCTTTTGGTCACTAGCCTGTATTCAGACCTGGCTATACCCTGCCTGTATATAGCAACAATAGTCCTGAGAAGGACTCTGCTACTGTACTCCGACCTGGCTATACCCTGCCTGCCTGTATACAACTAGAATAGTCCTGAGAAGGACTTTTGGTCACACTGTTTGCAGCCCTGCAACTGAAAAAGCTATAAAGGGCCGCAAAGCTTTCCCTGAATCAGCGACACTCTCCCTGCACTGACAGTCTGGATAGCTGTGAGCAGAGCACAGCGCGCCGGCCGATATAAAGGCTCGGTCACGCTGTGCAGGCCAGCCAATCACTGCAATTCCACAACTAACAGGGCTGTGGCATTGCAGTGGTCTGCCAGCCAATCCCTGCATGAGGGCTGGCTCTCAAAAGAGCGCCAACATGCAGAAATGAAGACCACGAGTACAGCACGAGTATCGCGAGATTACTCGGTCCCCACCGAGCAGCCCGAGTACAGCGATACTCGTGCGAGTACCGAGTAGTGACAAGCATGCTCGCTCATCACTATGTGACACGCATCAGCGACCTGGCCGCCGCTGATTCGTGGTGTGTGGTCGTTCTGAACCAATCTTTGGTCCTTTTGTTTCCTGCTGTGCAGCATGTATCGGTATGTTTGGCACCGTTGGAACAACATCGCTAGCGACCCAGACCAGAGGCGTGCTAGCGTTCCCTTTCCAGCAAGGTCGTTCTGCAGGTCTGTATCACTGCTGCGTCGTTGGCCAGATCTGCCTGTTTGACAGCTCACCAGCGACTGTTAGAGACTTTCCAGCGATCCCGGCCAGGTCAATATCGCTGGTGGGATCGCTAGAAAGTCTCACTGTGTAAAGGGGCCTTTGCAGTTAGCTCACGATAAAGACCAAGGTGGCAGCTTGCCACATGGTAGCACAGTGGAGGCTGATGTGATGGGCTCTGCTATGAGGAATGCAAATTGGTGGCATCCAGAGGGTGAGGTGCTGTTTTTGGTCAGGCCTCACATGTTACTGTTTGGTGGCATGGACATGCTTAATGAATTGCAAACAGTGTACTAAAGTTTTCTTCTAATCATGGCATATACTGTAGCAAGTACCTATTTCTGCAGTTGGATTAAAAAAACTGTTTGGCAATAAGCTTGGACCAAGTAACTAAATCAGAATATACTGTATTTTTTTAATCAGTTTAAGGCATAATTGATGATCGGGTCTGTTTAAGGATACTTCACATTGTATTCTGTGTACAAAGGACCTGAAATCTGATTTTAATAATGTCATATCTTGTGGTAAATTCCCTGAGTGGTTAAATGCAATCACAGTCAGTTGCTCATTGTTGTAAACTGAATTTTATCAAATACCATTCAGACACTCCATTGAAAATGGCATGGGTGGCAGGGTCGACAACTGTCACGACAGTCCATAAAAATATGGCACTTTTATTCTGTCTGTGAAAAAAATTGAAGACATCCATGATTTCTTTGAACCCGAAGAAACTTATACAGATTATCTTAATTGTAATTACAGTGGAACCTTGGATTACGAGCACAATTGGTTCCGGGAGTGTGCTCTTAAACCAAGTTACTCTTATATCAAAGCAAATTTTCCCATAGGAAATAATTTAAACTAACTCAGACAATTCTTTCTAGAACCCAAAAATATTTACTGTACTCATATAAACATATTAAAGTAATACAATATAATGTACTGTATTCATTTAAAATTATTACAGTACACTAATACAAAATTTTGTAAAGTACAGTAAAAAACATATAAAGCAAATTAAACTGCCATTATCTTATAATAGAATTGTTGGTGTGTGAGAGGTACAGTACAAGCAATGTGCTGTACTGATTAGCAGAAAGAGAGTACAATACTATATAATATAATAATATTTATTAATTTATATAGTGCTGTTAATTCCACAGTGCTTTACATACAATGGCAACACTGTGCCCATTGGGGCTCACAATCTAGGTTCCCTATGAGTATGTTTTTGGAGTGTGGGAGGAAACCGGAGAACCTGGAGGAAACCCACACAAATACGGGGAGACCATACAAACTCCTTCACATGGTGTCCTTGGTGGGATTTGAACCCAGGACCCCAGCGCTGCAGTGATAACCACTGAGCCACCGTGCCGCCTATCCACAAATGCAAATTGATAGACATGCTATATACTGTACTGTACAATGGTATACTATATACAGTATATATGTACAGAAAGTTACCTCCAGAGCGGGTCAGAGCATTGTGAAAGGACAGAACCAGAAGTGTGCACGGTGAGTATTTGCTCTCATTGCAAATCATTGCTCTTAAACCAAGTTACAAATTTATAAAAAGCTTTCCTTGTCTTGCAAAACGCTCTCAAACCAAGTTACTCTTAATCCAAAGCTCCACTGTATCATCATTTTACAGTAAATGCAGCTGATGTCTTCATATCAGAATTATGAGCTGTAGAAATATTTAATGTATAATCAATTATAATCATGATGATTTCTAATGGCTTTCCAATGTGTTCTTATAAATTTATTGAACATTGAAAAATGTTCTATGTATACTATCGTGTGCACTTTTTGGCTACAATAAACATATTTCTTGTCCATCTTGCTTGTAAATAATTTCACTTGCGTTTTGTGCAAAAATCCATATGTGATGGTTAAAATTTAGATGTTTTTTGAAATCTTAAGAAAACATAAGAACCAGTTATTGGATTGGAAAAAAAATTCATAAACATAAATTTTGCATAGCAGTGTAATTAATCCAAAAAGAAGGAGAAGGATTTACTGAAGGTGATATGTTTTTAACACTTTTACAGAGTGTTCTAACATTGCATTAACCCCTTCAGCCCCCGGGTACTTTCCGTTTTTGTTTTTTGCTCCTTTTTTTCCGAGAGCCGTAGCTTTTTATTATTCTGTCAATCTTGCCCTATGAGGGCTTGTTTTTTGCGGGACGAGTTGTACTTTTAAATGAAACCATAGGTTTTACCATATATTGTACTGGAAAACAGCAAAAAAATTCCAAGTGTGGAAAAACTGCAAAAAAAAGTGTGATTGCACAATAGTTTTTGGGATGTTTTATTCACTGTGTTCACTATATGGTAAAACTGATGTGTTGTTGTGATGCCTCAGGTCGGTGCGAGTTTGTAGACACCAAACATGTATAGGTTTACTTGTATCTAAGGGGTTAAAAAAAATTCACAAGTTTGTCCAATAAAAGTGGCATATGTTTTGCGCCATTTTCCGAAACACGTAGCGTTCTCATTTTTCGGGATCTATGGCTCAGTGACAGCTTATTTTTTTTTGCGTTTTGAGCTAACATTTTTAATGGTACCATTTTTGCGCAGATGCTACATTTTGATCGCCTGTTATTGCATTTTGCGTAAAACATGCGGTGACCAAAAAACGTAATTTTGCCGTTTGGAATTTTTTTGCCACTACGCCATTTACCAATCAGATTAATTGATTTTATATTTTGATAGATCGGACATTTCTGAACGAGGCGATACCGAATATGTGTATATTTATTTATTTTTTAACCCTTTAATTTTCAATCGGGTGAAAGGGGGGTGATTTGAACTTTTAGGTTTTTTTTTTTTTTTTTTATTTTTTAAAACTTTTTTTTACTTTTTTTTTTTTTATTTTACTAGTCCCCCTAGGGGGCAATAGCGATCAGCAATCCGATCACTGTTATCTATCTGCTGATTACAGCTATACAGCTGTAAACAGCAGATTCAGTCACTTCCGGTTTCCCTCTGCTCCGTGCCGAGGAAAAACGAAAGTGAAACTTCGTAGCTGCAGGCGTCATCACATCAACCTTGCTACGATGGCAACCACCGAAAGTCACGTGATCACTCACGTGACTTCCGGTGGGGACGGCGGTAAGTAAAAAACATGGCCGCACGCATATAGATCTCGCTGCCAGACTTTGGCAGCGAGATTTAAGGGGTTAAATGTTGCGAGTGGAAGCGATTCCTGTTGAAAACAGCTGATATGTGTGCCGACCGTCGCCGCCTGCCCGCGGCAGGGGGCGGGGCCTAACGGGACACGATCCTTGACGGATAGATCCATCCAAGGTCGTGAAGGGGTTAATGATATAATTTCTAAATGTTTTTGTAACTTTAAGAAGTAAAATATTACCTCTGGTAGGCACAATTTAAAGCAGATTGACTGTGCAAATTATTAGATAGATCTCCCAGACCTGAAGAGATGTATGCTTACTTTTAAAATACATATCAGAATGAGTGTAAAATCCTTATATTAAAATAAGGATTTTATTAGTGAAGCTAAAAAGTGTAAAAGCTCATGAAATCATGTGTCTTTAATCTCTACCCAACCAGTCTGACTGACAGCTAAAGCTAATACTGAGCAGTGTGATATTTCAGCAGCAGCAGAGATGATTGATACAGAGAAACTGCTAACCGGACTAGGTGGGTAGATATTCAACAGCAGCAGGGAAGAGGGACACTAAAGGGGGCTTTACACGCTACGATATCGTTAATGTTTGGTCATCGGGGTCAAGTTGCTAGTGACGCACATCCGGCGTCATTAACGATATCACAGCGTGTGACACTGACCAGAGACCTTAAGCGACCTCAAAAATGGTCAAAATCGTTCACCATGGAGAGGTCGTCCCAAACTCAAAAATCGGTAAGGGTTGTTTATCCAGGTGGTTCATCGCTCATGCGGCAGCACACATCGCTATGTGTGACACCGCAGGAGCGAGGAACATCTCCTTACCTGCCGCCGGCCGCAATGCGGAAGGACGGAGGTGGGTGTGATGTTACGTCCTGCTCATCTCCGCCCCTCCGCTTTGATTGGCCGGCCGCTTAGGGACGTTGCGGTGACATCGCTGTGATGCCGAACGTCCCTCCCCCTTGAAGGAGGGATTGTTCGGCAGTCACAGCGACGACGCCGACCAGGTAAGTATGTGTAACGTTGCCGTAGCGATAATGTTCGCTACGGCAGCGATCACAAACAATCGCATGCACGACGGGGGCGGGTACTTACACGCTCGCTATCGCTACAAATTGCTAGCGATATCGCTACCGTGTAAAGCCCCCTTAAGAAGTTATCAATCAGGTCAGGTGGGCAGACACTTTGTTTTCAGAAAAGGTTAAACAGCTATTCTGACATGGAAACTGAATGTTAGTAAACCTGCTATTATTAATGATAATAACTTAGATTGTGAAATCAGGTGACAGATCCACTTTAATTATCATAACAAATGTTTGGTTAAATAGACCTGGTCTTTAGTAATGGTCAGTATGTACAAACCCTGGATGCTTGTTTTGAATCCTCACAAGAGACTTGAAAGTGAGATGTTTTTTTTTTTGCAATCCACTTACGATTATTTTATTCATGTATTTGTCCATTACGTTTACTCCTGCTTTGCCCAAAATTTGAAAGGACCATTTTATACTTATTTATATTTATTTTATAGACTCAATCTTATAGCACCTATTATGGCTTTACACCCGTAAGTGCATGTTTTTTCCGATGCGGACATGGAGCCAGTTGGGGAGTCTGGAGAGGAGGACTGTTCTGCATTATTTTCTGCACCAGCAGCACTAGCAGTAGCATCATCGGTTACACCAACAGCAGTATCATCAGCACCACCATCACCAGGTGGCCAGCAGGGGCATGATAGCAATGAACCCCCATGGAGCAGCAGCCCCACGCTGCCATTGGACAACTTCCTTAGGAGTTTAAATCTTTGTCACAGAGCTGACCACCCCAATTCGTTTCACACAGACACGGCCATGGTTCAGTGCAAGTGCCATGGACACATCCTGGGTGAGGAATGCACTTGTCACAGTACTGTCCTTGCCATCTATATTGGCATCTGCATTCTCCAGGAACCTTGCAAGTGCCGTGCTTCGAGCTACAGCCTTGACTGCATATTGCTTTGTTACATTCAGGTCCGGTCCAGCCTTCCAAACAGGTCTTGTTGCCATTTTGGTCACAAGTGTGATGCCCAAAGAAATCATCTCTGGGTCGGCAAAATTTATTGCAGCCAAATCCATAGTCATGTTCACCGCAAGTTACTCTGATCTGGTACTCGAAATGGGCCATTCCAGCGATTTGCTTGAGGGTTTTCCATTGTCGGCTAGGATTGATCATACCGGAGTAGGTGGCCTTGTCTATGATGTCGTCATCACGCTCATTTGTGTCATTATTGTGATCCCATGCTTCAACCACCAAGGTGTAAGATCTTGCAAAACTGAATGGGAGCACAATCCTGTTCTTTTCAGTATTCCTGATGAATTTAAGGTTGAAGGAATTCCCTCCTAGGACCGGGGTAGATCCAGAGCCGAAACTGCAAGGGCCCCCAACAGACACCCTGGATTAGTACTCCTTTAAGCAAACTTTAAAATAAGTATCACACTCATCCCTGGTGCACTTTCTATCAACTGGGTTCCTGGTGCCAACTCCCTTGTAGCTGCAGCCATACCCAGACGAGCATGATGCAGGAGGGACCTCCTTATCATCAATACCAGATCCGAGGTAGATACTGACTTATAACAATATCCAACTTGCACTACTGATGATGGGGAGGAGGTTTTTGCTCATAGCATGGCAAACTTTCTGCACAAGATTCCTCGACCTGTCATGCTGCAGGCAAGGGATGCAATGCAGATTGTTGCAGATGCCTGCACTGCTCTCAAAAATCCCCGCCTGGTTTTCCAGGCCCTTGAACAATGACAGCAGGCTACAGACAACTGCCTCCACATGCTGGAAGTTGAGGAGCCACAGCCGACTGCACATTAGCAACTCACTCCTATACAACCACCTCAACCACCACCAGCAGAACCTTAAATTCTCCCACACATTCATTATAGCTACTGCAATGTACAGAGTCAACAAGTCAACTATTCTGTTGTAGCCACTGAGACCCATTCCTATAACAGACATCAACACCATCACTTGTGGCCTAATATTATGCAGGCACAAGAGATACATTATGGCCCAAGTGATACATATCATGTTCTGCTGTTCGTTCAGCCCTCCTCTGTATTCATTCACCCTCAGCCCCATACATCCTCACAAATCCCACCAAGTCAGCCATTACCTCACCCTCATGTTCCACCCATTCCTGCCCCTCATAACGTTCACCAACCAAATATAATCTATAATGTTCCTGGGGGTTAGAAACCTATCTTTTTATTATTATCAATAAAAAAAATTGTTTGCAAACCATATGCCTTACATAGGGCCCTTTCGGCAAAGCTAGCTTATTTTAAGTTAATAAATGTTGTGAGGAAAAAGAAAACTTTGTCATGTTTATTTTGTCATGATAGTAGAGTAATTTGTCTGTTGGGAAAACACCGACCCAATCAAAAATAAACTTTAGTTTCATGGCAAAAAAACTGTTTTTTTGAGAAAAGACACAAAACACACTCAATAACACTTTATGGCAAAGCAACATATGACCCTTGCCATGGACTGGCTCCCTCAGGTGACACAAAATAGTTTGTAAAAATGTCACACACTCTTTGGGCCGAGGGATGACGTCGTCCAGTGGCAACCTGTAGTTCTGGACTGGGATGGCCTACATGTTCAGGGTTTGTAGCCAAAACATCTGCAGGGGTATTGTGGCTCTTTCTAAAGTTGTGAAGGATCACACATGCCTTAATTATGCAGTTCACGTTACTTTCACTCAATAGTAATGGGAACATCAGAGGAACCCTCCATTTGGCAGTCATAATTCCAAAAGCACATTCCATCACTCTACATGCATGAGAACGTCTCCAGTTGGTTGGAATGCTTCATCCCTTACCACAACAAAAGGTGCTGGGTCATCTCTGGAACCAGGTATGAGCCATGGGGGTGGAACAAACAAATTCTTGATATAAAGCCACCAACCCATTATGGAAAATTCGAGAATTTAGCGCTCAACCATAGGTCCCAATAATTACAATTACAAACCTGTATGCGCTGTCAGCCAAGACCATCAGCACAACAGTTTTAGTATTGGGTGCCCGAGTACGGCGGCTTCTTAATGCAGATGCATTTGCCATCAAGAGCACCAATGTAAAACTGGCATGGTAGGTGGAAACCATGGGCAATCGGGTACCAGTCTTCTTCTCTAGGCTCCAGCATGACTGAGGGTTGGAGCTTGTTCACAATCTCATCACATTTGAAATGAACAATTCCTGATATCGTTGACTTGCCCAGAAGGAAATCAAGATGTAATGCTGCATATTACAGATTTGTTGCAAGGAACCTATAGAAGAGCAAGACAAATATTTAACCTTACTGCAATCAGAAAAATCTTCAAGTAACACATTGTTAATTATGAAGAAAAACAACATAATAACTAAAAAATAAAACATTTCTGTTTGCATAAACATGAAAAGATGAAGGTAAAAAAACGAGGCATTTTTCCCAAGCTTAGTCAGGCCACATTGGATGAGTGCATACTTCTTTACACAGGCCGCATAAGAAACAAGCTCGAAACAATTAATTTGAATATACAGACTAACACATATGTGTAGGCATTGAGGCCTATTGAAGTCAAGATAAATATTAGGTGTAAGTAGCCACTTAGAAATGTTTATAAACATTGAACACAAAAAGGTAATAAAAAAGATGAGAAAAAAAATCATACCATAATGTCACCAGAAGGCGTTGATCAGCAGAAATATACCACCGCATGTTGGCGCTCTGGAATATTATTGCGCGTCTAATCTCCTCCAAAAGCAGATCAAATGTTTAAGGGTCATGTGGCAGTAGGTATGAAATTTGTAAGGATGGCGGCAGAGCTCAACGTACAGCCTATGAAAGTGGGCTCTTGTAGTGCTTTGGCTCACTAGTGTATGAACCCATAGTCTGTCCCGCTTCCTTGGATCAACAATTACTGGGTAGTGTTACCTAAAGTGCCTACACAGCACATAGTTTGGATTGTGTGGCTGCGTAGAAGATTAACCCTTTCTCCTACTATATTATTTTATTGCGGAAGAAAACATACAAGCCCTTAACTGATTTGACTTTTTATTGAAAAAGCATGATTAAAATCACATTGCATACACATGACACATGGATGTCACATGGATTTCACTCATCCTACTCTCCTGAATGAGAATGGGATCGATTTTTCATACGCTCGTGTGATGCCAGCCTTAGTCAGATCATCATGTATTGTGACCAGTGAGCTTTCCATAGAAATTTCAAGGATTCAACATTCATGATCTATTTTATTCCTCAAATCTATACAATAGTAAACAAGGATGAATATGTATTTCATAAGATGTGTTACTTTAGTGTGTGGGACAATCCTCGTCAAAATTTCAAGCTGTGATCAAATGGCAGAAAGAAGACCATCAACTCCATGGACATGGTCACGATATGCTTTATTGTATTTTTGGAAAACCACGGCAAAACCATGCACTGAAAACACATTGAGTGAATAAGGCCTACATGGTGACAACACTTTGCACTTGAAGAGAATTCTAGTAAATGAGCTGGACAAGATGTTGTCATGTCACTTTGTCGAGTAAAAGTTGAAATATTTAAGCAACATTGTTCTACGATCAGTTCCTGTTGTGAAGCCCCAGTTTGCTTTGCCTGAGCCTGGATATTAAGCATCTAACAATCATTGGAGCATTTTAAAAGTTATTTTTTTTTTCCTGAAGAAAGAATAAAATGCTGCTTCTCTAAAATGGGAATATACAGCAGCTGTTACCAGCTATTTGAAGCCCATTGAGCATGAACTGGGCTGCTGAATAATGCAGACAAGATAATGAACTAGAGACAAATGATCCCAAGAGGGCTCCTGCTGGGTTACAAGAAGAATATGCTTATGAGCTAGATTTATTATCTTAACATCGCTTTTTGTGACCTCCAATTAGAATAAATACCTGAGACTTCAATAAATTAGATATTCTTAGCTACATTCGAGCTAAATGTTTTAAAGCTGAGGAAATGCTAAAATGATAAGTCTCATTGAGCAGACACCGTTCCGCTAATTTGGTGGCCATAAGTCAGGTATACAGTGACTATGTTTCCCTCTTGAACAGCAGGCATAGCCAAAGCTTTGTTCAACATGGAGAGTTCTTATAGGTACTGTGAGAGTGCAAAGCAATAAAACGCCACGTACTTTTTGCATCTGGACAGTTTGGTAGCGTATTTAAGCCACCAGATTGTATTCACCATCTAATCTCATATACTGATTGAACTGAAAACTAAAAGTAAGACAGAAAAATAGGAAAATATAAATAACATTTTGAATGGTTTGCTTTCACATTATACTGAAATATTACCATGTAAACAATTTACTATACTTAAGCCAAACTAATATTGGAGACAGAAACTCAGCAATCTCTTAACTATTCTTACATATTCATTATTTATTAATTTTCTCCTGGTAAAAAATCTATTCTAATAAATATATAAAAAATAATTGTATAGGTAAAAGCAGAATTTTCAGTTCATAGCTATAGAATGAAATTTCTTCAAAAGATCTCCTTAACCTTTCATGCTTGAGATTTATTTTATGCTTTTGCTCTTTTGTTTTATCCTCTCCTTTTTCCAAAAGCCATAACTTTTTATCATTTTACTGTCGTATTTATAACTTTGTCCTGTCTAAAAAATTTGGTTTGTGTTGCCATTTTATAAGACCTATAACTTTATTTTTTAATCAATGGACCTTTGTGACTGAAAGGTGCCTTCATCAGACCCTCAGCTTCAATGGCAAAACACACCAGCACCCCATGATCACTTCACTGAAGGTTAGGGCAAAGGGAGCTGTATACATATCCAGTATTTAAATACCACTATCAGTAATTCACAGCAACATCTAAGGGGTGCTTCACACATAGCGAGATCGCTACCGAAATCGCTGCTACGGAACGGTTTTGGTGACGCAACAGTGACCTCATTAGCGATCTCGCTGTGTGACACTGAGCAGCGATCTGGCCCCTGCTGTGAGATCGCTGCTCGTTACACACAGCCCTGGTTCGTTTTCTTCAAAGGCGCTCTCCCGCTGTGACACACAGATCGCTGTGTGTGACAGCGAGAGAGCGACGAAATGAAGCGAGCAGGGAGCAGGAGCCGGCATCTGGCAGCTGTGGTAAGCTGTAACCAGGGTAAACATCGGGTAACCAAGGTGGTTACCCGATATTTACCTTAGTTACCAGCCTCCGCAGCTCTCACGCTGCCTGTGCTGCCGGCTCCGGCTCTCTGCATATGTAGCTGCAGTACACATCGGGTTAATTAACCCGATGTGTACTGTAGCTAGGAGAGCAAGGAGCCAGCGCTAAGCAGTGTGCGCGGCTCCCTGCTCTCGCGGTTTTGATCGCTGCTGTGTCGCTGTGTTTGACAGCTAAGCAGCGATCATAACAGCGACTTACAAGGTCGCTGTTACGTCACAGAAAATGGTGACGTAACAGCGACCTCGTTGTCGCTGTCGCTTAGTGTGAACCAGCCCTTAGTGGTTAAACATCAGTGATGGGAGCTAGATTGCTGCTGTTATAGGCAAATGTTAACTGTCTATCACAGTCAGCAGCACCAGCTGGGTATGGTGCAAGCTTAGCTCCTGAGCCTGCTTTATACATGCCCTACGTATAGTTATTATATGGCTGCTAAGGGATTAAGAAGACCACACTCTTACCATGACTAGATGCTTACTAGCCATCTTCTATCATAAGTCAATCCCATTGGAAAACCACTTTTTGATGGAATATTAGGTATCATTTCAAATTGGTTTTAGAGGTCTATAAAAAATATAAGCACATTGGTGAAGATTCATCAAGACTGACACATGCTCATATTATGCCAGTGTTGATGGAGTAGAAGAGCTACTAAATTCTTTAAGAGGTGCACAATACTTAATGAATTTGGTGTGCACCTCCAGGTAGCATTTCTGGTGTAAAAGCACTTTTCATAAATCTGACAAGTGGGTGTGGCCACACCCCATCCTGCCCTGTCCCCTCTCCAGCTGTGCCCATTTCTACAGATCTGATTCAAAGGAGGATATAAATCCAACACAAAAAAAGAAAAGAAAGATTTTGATTTTTGACTAATTAAATTATATTAATTTCATGAAGTACATTTTTTTTACATATTCTGTCCCTGAATTTCTTAAACCCTATTACAAGTTTTAACCATTCTTCAGGCATTAACATGCATATAGTAATTCTAGGCTTTTTGCATAGCACTATTTTTTTTGCTAAGACGATGGACACCTCATTGTAAGCCAGCAGACCTCACTAAACAATATGTCAATGGATTTTGTCAGTTGCAACTGGTATCCATCGTGCAAAAGACATGGCAGAGTGTTGTGGCTTTCTTTCAGTATAAATAGTAACAACACTAATGTGAAAATCGACTTATATTGTCAGCTACTGTGTCATCATAAGATGAATTTCATGATTGTCACGGCCATGTGTCTGTTTTGGAGACTAGTGGTAGCTTGAGGACTGGAGCCCCTTATCTCTATCTGGGACTCTGCATTTAAATGTTGTTTCATTTCCTATGGTTCTGAAGTAGTTTTTCTGCCAGCAGCTCTCCTGCAGTTAAGGTCAGCTGCACCTGTTTTGTAGACACACCCACTTGTGTTTAAATAGCCAGGTCTCGTAGCAAGCTTTGCTGACTATACAAAGCCATTTGTATGCAAGCCGCCTTGGTGGAAAGAGTTGCTGTGGATTCTCCTCAAGTCATATCATCTCTATTTTGGTTATTTATCCTCTATTTGTCTCTCCTATCCTCTTGTCTTATTAGTGCAGCTGTGGGTTTAGTGAATGTTACCCGCCTCTCCTAGTCAGGCCATCTATAGGGTTTCTCAAGGTCTCAGGGTGCTGCTCGGCAACAGTTGCGGAGATCATATAGGGACTGGCTAGGAGATTAGGGACATGATTAAGACATGTTTTATGTCGAAAAGCATCGGATTACACTAGTCCCTTAGGGATCTGTTGGTGCCAGTATCCATGTGGCTTCATTTTAAAGTTTTTCAATAAAGACAGATTTTAATCATCCTTGCCTGAGACTTCCGCTGGATTTCTTCTTTTCATAATGTACCCACATTGTGATTTCCTGAAGAAGGAGATATCTTATCTCCAAAACGCATTGAAGTAAATAATTTTCAAGTCATCCTTATGGTTTCATTCTTCGACGGCAGCACAGTGATTTAACCCTTTCTTCCCCAGCTCATATGTCATCATAAGAGTGAGAGATATAGTTAACCTTTCAACCATGTCAACCAAAACCTATAACAGGGGCATACATCTATAGCACTACCAGTAATATTAATGTACATCTGCGGCATCTATACTAATGCAATAGTACTGCCCATAAAAAAGGAGGTTGAAAATTACTTATTGGTTGGGAATCAGGTGTTAATCATAGTAATTTATTTTCAGATCACTTTTATAGAAGAACATGTTTGAAGAACATTTATTACTGTTCATCCCTGCAGCTCTAAAGTACGAGGGGTACCAACCATTTGGTCATCTTTGTGATCAGAAAAGGGCAAGATGATCAGGTTGTTACATGGATGGTACACCACTAGTTAGAGTAGGTCAAACAATTCAGGGCCTATTTTTTAATTAAAATGTATTTTCCTTTTAATAACTACTAGATAAATCATAACATTTCATTTCAGTCATATTCAGACATTTAACATTTAAATTTATTTTTTTCCCTAACAAAAAAATGTAGTGAGCATGCATTGTAAGATTAGTCCTCTTAGAACATTAATAATTAGTAAATTGATACATTCTGATAAGCGGCATGTTTGTAGTCACCATCCACTATTTGCCCTAGTTTGACTTTAATAAAACTTTACAGCATGTGATGTTTAATCAGTTCTTTTTCTGAGGGCAATGACAAATAAGTATAAATTAGTTAGGTTAGTGGGTATGATAAATTTATATGCATACGGGCACCTTACAACAGCCACTGAATTGCTAAGGGAATTAGTATATGAATATATCCAAGTAATTATAGATTTTAATGGTTTCCTAAATTATATCTGAATCAGGAGAAAATTGATAAAATACAGTGAATACAAATATAATTTTATACTATCTTTATTCTATGCTTATCGGGTGGAGACCCTTTTAATAAAAGAATTAATGAATTAAACAGTTAATTATAAACACACATTCTTCCTGGTCATTAGGATCTTCACCATAGACCTGTCACAGCCGTTCTAATTATGATTAATATGTTATATTCAATTCCATCTCCATTCACTTGTCAAGTACAAATGCAATGACTATTATGTGCTCAAAGTTCAAAAACAGAGACTGATCCGCTCTTGACCTTATATTTTATTCATTATCACGCTCATATTTGTCAGGAAGCAAAGGTAATCTTATGTTTGGCTTTAATATTGAGAATGTATTGCTTGTATGACATTGTGTGTTCATGCTTAAATTTTCTGATGCTCCAAATTGTGTCACTAGGAAAAAAGTCTCAATATTTTGCTAATCGTGTTCACGGTTCCTGACTCTATTTGCATTATAATCCACAGATGCCTACTACTACATAAATGGAAGTGTGCTTTAGGAAAACATATCTATTTCATTGTCAAGAAATATTAGTATATTTTAGTAAATATATGCATGCATTTTTATTCATTTATCATACCTGATAGGTGGATTAAATCTTTGATTATATCCTTTTATTATAGGAAAAAATTATGCCAATGAGACAGCGTAATCTACAATTTAACAATATTTTGGCAAAGATGGCATTTGCCATATTATAAATTTTAAATATTTTTTATGCCCCACTAGAGTGGCAATGAGTATTTGTAGAAATTATGTGCTTATAAATTAGCCTAAATGTAAGCAAACATAGGGTGTTTTACATTGGTCATTAGTAAGAAGTGATCACTACCATGCTCGGGTGATCAGTTCTTGAAAGGAGCAGGACTTGCGTACTGAGTATATTGGAAGTCAATAGGAAACCCGAGCATTTTTCTGGAAGATCTTAAGGACAGATCTCTTCACTATGGCTGGCTGTTAGAGGCTGAATACCCCAGCCATCATCTGCCAGCAGCGATGCTTGATCCATTTCTAGGCATTTGCAATATTGATTATAGATTTTAAATATTTTTTATGCCTCACTAGTGTGGCAATGAGTATTTATAGAAATTATGTGCTTATAAAGTAGCCTAAATGTAAGCAAACATAGGATGCTTTTACATAGCTCATTAGTGATAAGCGAGCACTACCATGCTCGGGTGCTTAGTACTCAAAAGGAGCAGTACTAAAGTAATGTATATAATGTATATAATGGAAGTCAATGGGAAACTCGAGAATTCTTCTGGAAGATCTTATGACAGATCTCATCTCTACGGCCGGCTGTTAAAGGCAGATGATGGTTGGATACCCTAGCCATTATCTGCCAGCAGAGATGCAGGCTCTGTTCCTAAACATATAACAAAGTCAGGGAGTCAGCATATGGAGTACCTGTACGTCATATGTTATAAGGGGTAAATCAACCATAAAAATAATTTCACCAGAAGAACAAACATTTTGCTATTTCAACAGGGGATCGGTGGCCTGTTTAGATAGTCCAATAATCGTGAAAGCATTCTAGCTACACTGGTTTAATTGGCAGCTAGAGTATATCCTATATACAGTGCCTACAAGTAGTATTCAACCCCCTGCAGATTTAGCAGGTTTGATAAGATGCAAATAAGTTAGAGTCTGCAAACTTCAAACAAGAGCAGGGTTTATTAACAGATGCATAAATCTTACAAACCAACAAGTTATGTTGCTCAGTTAAATTTTAATAAATTTTCAACATAAAAGTGTGGGTCATTTATTATTCAACCCCTAGGTTTAATATTTTGTGGAATAACCCTTGTTTGCAATTACAGCTAATAATCGTCTTTTATAAGACCTGATCAGGCCTGCACAGGTCTCTGGAGTTATCTTGGCCCACTCCTCCATGCAGATCTTCGCCAAGTTATCTAGGTTCTTTGGGTGTCTCATGTGGACTTTAATCTTGAGCTCCTTCCACAAGTTTTCAATTGGGTTAAGGTCAGGAGACTGACTAGGCCACTGCAAAACCTTGATTTTTTCCCTCTTGAACCAGGCTTTGGTTTTCTTGGCTGTGTGCTTTGGGTCGTTGTCTTGTTGGAAGATGAAATGACGACCCATCTTAAGATCCTTGATGGAGGAGCGGAGGTTCTAGGCCAAAATCTCCAGGTAGGCCGTGCTATCCATCTTCTCATGGATGCGGACCAGATGGCCAGGCCCCTTGGCTGAGAAACAGCCCCACAGCATGATGCTGCCACCACCATGCTTCACTGTAGGGATGGTATTCTTGGGGTCGTATGCAGTGCCATCCAGTCTCAAAACGTCACGTGTGTGGTTGGCACCAAAGATCTCGATCTTGGTCTCATCAGACCAGAGTACCTTGAACCAGTCTGTCTCAGAGTCCTCCAAGTGATCATGAGAAAACTGTAGACGAGCCTTGACATGACGCTTTGAAAGTAAAGGTACCTTATGGGCTCGTCTGGAACGGAGACCATTGCAGTGGAGTACTTTACTTATGGTATTGACTGAAACCAATGTCCCCACTGCCATGAGATCTTCCCGGAGCTCCTTCCTTGTTGTCCTTGGGTTAGCCTTGACTCTTCGGACAAGCCTGGCCTCGGCACAGGTGGAAACTTTCAAAGACTTTCCAGGCCGTGGAAGGCTAACAGTAGTTCCATAAGCCTTCCACTTCCGGATGATGCTCCCAACAGTGGAGACAGGTAGGCCCAACTCCTTGCAAAGGGTTTTGTACCCCTTGCCAGCCTTGTGACCCTCCACGATCTTGTCTCTGATGGTCTTGGAATGCTCCTTTGTCTTTCCCATGTTGACCAAGTATGAGTGCTGTTCACAAGTTTGGGGTGGGTCTTAATTAGTCAGAAAAGGCTGGAAAAAGAGATAATTAATCCAAACATGTGAAGCTCATTGTTCTTTGTGCCTGAAATACTTCTTAATACTTTAGGGGAACCAAACAGAATTCTGGTGGTTTGAGGGGTTGAATAATAAATGACTCTCTGAATAAACTTTTCACAATTTAAAAAAAAAAAAAAAAGAAATAACATGCTTTTTTGCTGCAGTGCATTTCACACTTCCAGGCTGATCTACAGTCCAAATGTCACAATGCCAAGTTAATTCCGAATGTGTAAACCTGCTAAATCTGCAGGGGGTTGAATACTACTTGTAGGCACTGTAAACCCATAATAGGTCATGTAAATTTAGAAAAAAACTAAAGAAGCACCAAATGCATCACCCGGATACTATGATAAATTTTGTGAATGTAAAGACTGTCTAGACAACATTTACTTTCTCTATTAGGCCTCTTTCACATGTTTGTGAAAAATCACGCACGTTTTTCACGGACGTGTCAGAGGTACGTTTTGCCCTCGGTGTGCTGTGTGCATGGCCTACGTGTGTTCTCCGTGTGTTTTCCGTGATAACACACGGAGAATGGGAACTTTCTACTCACCTGTCCCTGGCCTTGCTCTCCGTGGTGCTGATCTTCGGTCTCCGGTCCTGCCGACTCCCCGCTGCTGTTGCTTCCGGCTGCAGTGTAGTGAATATTCAATTAGCATAATGAGCGGCGGTCGGAAGCAAGTGTCAGCAGCAGCAGAGACATGAGGGCTGGAGAAGGTGAGTAATGTTTCGTTTTTTTTCTCGCAGACACATGTCTTTTCTCCGGCGCGTGTCACATGGAACACATCCGTGTGGTCCATGTGTGTTACGTGTGACACGTTTGCGTTCCGTGTGACACTCGTCATGCCGGAGAAAAACGGACATGTCGGCGTGAGAAACACACGGACACACGTAAGTATGGAACGGACACACATTCCGTTCAAAAATACTTAAATGTGTCCAAAACATTAGGAATACATAAGTCCACATGTGCCCATGTCTCCGGTACGTGAGAAAACTGACCATACACGTACCGGAGGCACGGATGTGTGAAAGAGGCCTTATACAATATGAATACATCTTCCTCAATATCATCCACAAGACAACAATAAAACACACATTGATTAATACTACTAAGTATAATTTTTTTATTATTGTTGCTTTGCAGATGAGTGGGTGACCATTTAAATGGAATCTATCGCTGATGCATGGCATAACGTGCGCTGTCACGTTGAAAATTAGTTGGGAAGTGTGCGCAATCAGTAGATGCCGCTGGCTTGAATTTTTAGGTTATTTTAGGACTTTCAGGGCATTCTTCCGACTCTGAGACCAGTATGCCTATTAGAGCAATTGAGTATAATCCTATTTATACTCATCCCTTGCTTTTGTTTTTGGTTTTCTTTGTCAGAGAGCCACATAAAATGTATTAGAAATCTATATTTTATTTGTTTTTTGTTTGAATTCAATTAATTTACTTTAAATAAAACTAGAACCTTTAATTGACAAATGGATTGCTTATCGTTAAACTATAGTGAATTTTTCCCATATTTTACCTTTGCATTTTTTTTTATTCAGATAGCATATATTCAAAATCTGTATTTTAGTTTCCTTTCTTTTTTTTATTTTTCGAAGTAGATTTTTTTTTTTTTTTATTCAAGTGGTTGCATCTATAATTTACACTTAACAAAACTAGAGACTGTAATTGACAAACTGCCTATTATTGAACTATTGTGAATAGTGATTAAGCTCAAGTGTGTATATTTAGAGATTTCTATGATTAACTAATTGCTGCTCCTCTCCCATGGCATGTCATTGTTAGTAAGCCTAATTGCCAAAGAGCATTACAATTATGTCATAGAAATTCATCATATTTAATTAAGGAAATATCTTATAGCTCTCTCTCCTGTGCATATCATCTCAAGAACAGAGCAGATTCTCAAAAGACATGAGAATAGATGGAGCTGAGACCAAACTACCTTTTTCTTATTTCTTTGCAATTTTTGCAAGTATTTGTCAAATTCCTGTGCGTGTCATGGTTAATACTGTCTCAGGCACTTTTATTACTTAAATTAAAGTCTGAACAATATAATGATGATAATTTGTAGAAAAAAATGCATCTATATGAAGCATAAATCTAGTTATATTTGCTATTAGATCTAATATGCTTTTTAAGACATGACAAGACAATCCTTGGAAGAGTAAACACCGGCCAATGAGAGCATAACAACTTAAAAATTATATTTCCCCAAATTTATATCTATATAACAGCCAATAGATATTATCCTACTAGACTGATATTTTCTCACTAGTATACTTTGTATTTGGGCACAATATCATCATAGCTTCCTTTCTAAGCCATTTACCAAGGGTGGTTGCTGGCAAGAATAGTACCATATACTGTGCTATTCTCATTGTCAATAATATTGTTAATCCTGATGTAACCTATGAGGGCTTAGAATTTAGAGCTTACGGTGTCCATGCATATGAGACCCTTGTCTGTCAACAGATATCCATTCAGGCTCCTCCATACACATGAACATTTGGCTTGACACGTTGTTTTTGAAGACCCATCAGACCCATTGGTGCCCCACAATCATGTGGTGGGGTCTCCCTATGGGCAAGATTAGAAGAAGGATTGGCACTCACAAAAATCCTTATTGTAGAATTTATTCCATTTTTTTCATTCCATTCTCCTTCCCCAAACAATTATTTAGTACAAGATGACACGTTTCTGTCACAAAGTACAGACCTTTTTCAAACCATATCATATAGTTTGAAAAAGGTTTGTACTTTCTGACCGAAATGCGTCTTGTGCTAAATATTTTTTTTTGGAAAGAAAATGGAATAAAAAAATGGAATAAATTCTGCAATAAGGACTTTTGTTAGCGCTGATCCTTCTTCTTATACTGTTTCTGGAGCCCATTCTGGAATTCGTGCCCCATGGTTAATACGTGTCCACCTGGTCTTGTGATTTAAATGGGCAAGATTAGTGACACACTTCCTGTCAGTGCATGTTAAATGCCGCTGTCAGAGATTGACAATGGCCTTTAATTGGCTAACAGTTAGAGGCACTTGATAGATGATTAAATCATCTGCCATGTGAGGGGAAAGATGCAGGCTCAGTATGAGAGCACGCATCCAAAGTAGGGACACAGCCGATTACGTAAATATACGTCATCAGTCATGAAGGGGTTTATATACAGTGATTAGAAGAAGAATAGAAACAGAAGTCCAGCGAGCAGGTAATTTTTAATTGAAAACTTTTATATCCTTAAGGTTGAAATATAAAAGCAGGAGTAATTAGACAATCTGGAATCTATAAAGGCTTTAATCTATGGGCTGTCTGTAGAATGAGACGCGTTTCGGCATTAAGCCTTCTTCAAAGTCACATGAAACACATTTATTCAGAGGCATAGGTCATGCACTAGGAAACAAAACATTTACCTGTTTAACCGTAATTTATGCCATGTTCTAATTTACACTGTATTAATGATTTTTTCTCTTTATATCAGATTGCCAGAGAAAACTAGGTGTTGTACATGGCTTTTTCCAGCAGTCACATTGATATTGAATGGAGTGGAAGCCAAACATGTCCTGTTTTTGGTTTTCCAGATACTCATTCTCATCATCACTGAGCGATTGAACTTCCAACAATCAGTAAAGTATTCCCTATCCTATGGCTAGGTGATAACTTTAATTGTTTTTTGGGTGGAGAAATCCCTTAAATCTGTTTGCTGGTATTTGGCCTTGACTTTCCTATCTCAACATTTTTATCAAAATCAGCATAAAATGCTTAAATAAAAAAAACTGTTTAAATAATAAATCTCCCCATTGTATCAATCATGCTTTCACTGTTATCTGTATACAGTGAAGGAAATAATTATTTGATCCCTTGCTGATTTTGTAAGTTTACTCACTGACAAAGACATGAACAGTCTATAATTGTAAAGGTAGGTTAATTTTAACAGGGAAAGATAGAATATCCATAAATAACATTGTATAAACTATATACATTTATTTGCATTTTGCAGAGAGAAAAAAGAATTTGATTCCGCTGGCAAACCAAACTTAATACTTGGTGGCAAAACCCTTGTTGGCAAACACAGCAGTCGGACATTTTTGGTAGTTGATGATGAGGGTTGCGTACATGTCAGGAGGAATTTTGGTCCACTCCTCTTTGCAGATCATCTCTAAATCATTAAGAGTTTGAGGCTGTCGCTTGGCAACTCAGAGCTTCAGCTCCCTCCATAGGTTTTCTATGGGATTAAGGTCTGGAGACTGGCTAGGCCACTCCATGACCTTAATAGGCTTCTTTTTGAGCCACTCCTTTGTTGCCTTGGCTGTATGTTTTGGGTCATTGTCATGCTGGAAGACCCAGTACCGACCCATTTTTAATGTCCTAGCGGAGGGAAGGAGGTTGTCACTCAGGATATCACGGTACATGGCGTCCATCCATTGTCCCATTGATGCGGTGAAGTAGCCCTGCGCCCTTAGCAGAGAAACACCTACAAAACATAATGTTTCTACCTCCATGCTTGACAGTGGGGACGGTGTTCTTTGAGTCCAAAGGGCTCAATTTTTGTCTCATCTGACCACAGCACCTTCTCTGAATCGCTCTCAGAATCATCCAGGTGTTCGTTGGCAAACTTCAGACGGGCCTGCACATGTGCCTTCTTGAGCAGTGGGACTTTGTGGGCACTGCAAGATTTTAGCCATTACAGTTATGGTATTCTTAACAAACAAGAAGAAAACACACGACCAAGATCCAAAGTGCAAAAGTGAGATCTTTATTAGCATAGGGGTAGGTGTGGGGTGGCACAGTACAAGTGAGGGCACGGACAATCAATCAATGACCACAATGTACAGACAATTGGTCAAATAGATAATATATCCATAATATCACATGGTATCAGTCATTATAAATATGTGCAAAGCAAACGGATGATTTGTATCAAATGTATATATAAAAAGATACAGATGTCAACAGGCAAGGTTACATTGCAAAAGGAGGGAACAATTTCCCACATATCCCATATGTCTGGGTGTCCAAATACTTATAATATATTAATTCCAGAGACCAAAATTGGAATATCAATTTGGAAAAATGAGAAAACCTCAGAAATTGTGTATCAATGAATAACTCCAATGATATACATTACCTGTATTGACAACAATCTGTAGACTGACATAATAAACATCAATGACACAATGTGATCATAACCATTGGTCACATTATGCATATGACACAATGATGAAATTAATGGATATAAAGTGCAAGGTCAACCAGGCAGAGCTATATCGATATATAATAAAGGGAAAACATTATTCCTCATATTTTATCAATGTGGGTCCCCCCTCCAATTGTAGATGGCTTGGCTCATATAGCCATGGTGTCTATATGCACAAGGGGGAAACCTCCACAAAGCGTGATATAGTAATCAGATATACACTGTACCTGGAAGCAATGGTGGTCAGTGGGTGTTGTCCGCGTCCTTCCCTTCCATCTACTATTGGATGGGGGACCCACATTGATAAAATATGAGGAATAATGTTTTCCCTTTATTATATATCGATATAGCTCTGCCTGGTTGACCTTGCACTTTATATCCATTAATTTCATCATTGTGTCATATGCATAATGTGACCAATGGTTATGATCACATTGTGTCATTGATGTTTATTATGTCAGTCTACAGATTGTTGTCAATACAGGTAATGTGTATCATTGGAGTTATTCATTGATACACAATTTCTGAGGTTCCCTCATTTTTCCAAATTGATATTCCAATTTTGGTCTCTGGAATTAATATATTATAGGTATTTGGACACCCAGACATATGGGATATGTGGGAAATTGTTCCCTCCTTTTGCAATGTAACCTTGCCTGTTGACATCTGTATCTTTTTATATATACATTTGATACAAATCACCCGTTTGCTTTGCACATATTTATAATGACTGATACCATGTGATTATATTATGGATATATTATCTATTTGACCAATTGTCTGTACACTGTGGTCATTGATTGATTGTCCGTGCCCTCACTTGTACTGTGCCACCCTACACCTACCCCTATGCTAATAAAGATCTCACTTTTGCACTTTGGATCTTGGTCGTGTGTTTTCTTCTTGTTTGCAATAAATTACGACTTATCCTCAGTCCCCATCCAGGTCCTCATGCATATTTTGATGGCTATTTTCCATATATGTGTCTGGTAAATTATGGTGTGGCTGTGGCTCTTTTTAGTTATGGTATTCTTGGTGACAGTGGTCCCAGCTGCCTTGAGATCATTAAGAAGTTCCCCAATGTAGTTTTAGGCTGATCTCTCACCTTCCTCATAATCCTGGATACCCCACGAGGTGAGAATTTGCATGGAGCCCCAGATCGATGTCGTTTGACACTCATTTTGTATTTCTTCCATTTTTTTACCATTGCACCAACAGTTGTCTCCTTCTCACCCAGCATCTTACTTGTGGTTTTGTATCCCATTCCAGCCTTGTGCGGGTCTATGATCTTGTCCCTGACATCCTTAGGTAGCTCTTTGGTCTTCCCCATGTTGTAGAGATTGGAGTCTAATTAATTAATTGAGTCTGTGGACAGGAGTTTTTTATACAGGTGACAATTTAAGACAGCTGTCTTTAATGCAAGTAACAAGTTGATTAGGAGCATCTAAATAGTCTGTAGGAGCCAGAACTCTTAATGGTTGGTAGGGGATCAAATGCGTATTTCTCTCTGCAAAATGCAAATAAATTTATATAATTTATACAATGTGATTTTCTGGATTTTATTTTGGATATTCTATCTCTCATTGTTAAAATTAACCTATGAATATGAACATATACCCTGCTGTAACTAAATAAATGCATAATGCATATAAATAAACATAGGGTACTTAGTAAACAGTATTTTTGATTAAAAAAAAAAAGCGTAACGCCATCCCAGCGTGACAAGATGTACCCAATCGAGACAGTACCTACAGTCTCATATTAAAACCTCACCATGTGTCAACAGTCATCAATCTGAATAAGGGCAGAGAGTGGCTGGGACCCAACTGGACACACAGCCATGGGAGGTATTAGATGAAATGAAATGCCCAGCTCACTGAGAAGGGGGCCGCACCCTATTTGTACAAGAGACTAGAAAAAAAGCAAAAAGTGAGCCGGAGTATGAGTTGGTGTACATGCAACTTGTAAGCTCATGATCACACTGGCTATAAAATATAAAAAACCAAAGAAGAAAATAATATGAACACATACCCTGCTGTAGCTAAATAAAAGCATAATGCATATAAATGAACATAGGGTACTTAGTAAACACTATTTTTGATCAAAAAAGTGTAAAGCCATCCCACCGTGACAAGGTGTACCCAATCACGACAGTACCTTATACAGATTGATGTCTGTTGACACATGTTGAGGTTTTAATATTAGAGAGTGTAGGTATTGTCCCGATAGGGTACACCTTGTTGCGGTGGGATGGCTTTATGCTTTTTTGATCAAAGACAATGTTTACTAAGTACCCTATGTTCATTTATATGCATTATGCTTTTATTGAGTTACAGCAGGGTATATGTTCATATTATTTTCTTCTTTGTTTTTTTATGTTTTATGGCCAGTGTGAACATGAGCTTACAAGCTAAATGTATACCAACTCCTACTCTGGCTCACTTTTTGGCTTACTGTACATACCTGTATATTCTGTCATTTTTATTTCTAGCTAAATAACATACAATTATATTCAAATGAAAGAGAGTAAAACAAGAGCAAGTTTTCTTTTCAATGTTTTTTTTACTCCTTTAAAATGAAAAAATATAACATTTCAATAAGAAATAATTTATATGTCTAAAAATGCATATGCAAGTAATATTTAAATATATAAACCATCATTTTTTAGGAATTTCAGGACGTCAGAAAAAATGAAGATATTTTTGACTTTTGATTTACGTGTCTCTCCCTCTAATTTCACTGAGGCTGTTACAAAAATAAAGCCAATTAATAATTTTAAGAGACAACAATGAGACAGGCATTAAACAGTTCATTTATCATATTGTAGCCTATCTTACTTAGAATGTGATCTCCCAGGGGGCAGTTCTCTTGGTTGGGGAGAATCTTTAAGTCCCAGGAGTCACAGACTCTTTATGAATTCATGGTTTTGATGATGAACACTTCAACAGCAAGAGCATCGAGAACTGATAGTAGGCAGCCCAGCACATGCCAAGTATATGCTAATGAGGAGAAATAATCTCTGGAGTTCCAACAAATCACTCATTGTCTGATGCAATTAGTCTGTTTTTCTCACAATACCAAATCATTCTAAATTTGTTCTGATTTCCCAGGCTTCACATCACTTATAAGTTACTTTATGTGCTGAAACACTTCAAACAGATAGGATTGTTGTGAAGTCCAAGTCTTAAAAATTTCTTAGGGACTGTACCTTTGGATTGGTAAATGTCATTTTCTTAACCCTTTATTAGCAAAAGATACAACAAAATTTGCTTGTGGTATGAAATATCATCATATTGTAATAAAAGTACTTATAAAAGTTAATGCTATTCTAATTTTCACGTGCCATAGAGATGTCAGCATCTGTAATTTTCACCCCGTTTGTATTTATTCATGTTGAAAAACCCTAGTGCATATATATATATATATATATATATATATATATATATATATATATATATACATATATATACTACAGTTGAAATGTTTGGGGTCACTTAGATATTTCCTTATTTTTGAAAGAAAAGCACATTTTGTGTCAATGAAGCTAACATTAGATTAAACAGTAATACACTCTATACACTGTTAATGTGGTAAATGACTATTCTAGCTGCAAACATCTGGTTTTTAATGCAATTTCTACATACAGTAGAAAACACACCTCCAAATTATGCATTAACTATTTAGGGAAGAAGCAGGCAGCTGGTATTCTATCTGTAATGGAGTGACCAGCCCAGTCACCAGATCTCAACCCTATTGAACTGTTGTGGGAGCAGCTTGACCGTAGGGTATGCAAAAAGTGCCCATCAAGCCAATCCAACTTGTGGGAGAGACTTCTGGAAGCATGGGGTGAAATATCTCCAGATTACCTCCGCAAATTAACAGCTAGAATGCCAAAGGTCTGCAAAGCTGGAAATGCTGCAAAGGAAGCATTCTTTGACAAAAGAAAAGATTGAAGGAGAAAATTATTATTTCAAGTAAAAAAATCATTAATTCTAACCTAGTCAATGTCTGGACTATATTTTCTATTCATTATGCAACTCATTTGATAAATAAAGTATGATTTTTCATGGAAAAGACAAAGTTGTCTGGGTGACCCCAAACACTTGAACTGTAGTGTATATAATATATATTATATATATATCTGTGTGTATAAAACTCCTGCTCTTCCAATGACACGTAGCTCCTTCACACCATGCCCATTTTCCATCTTTGCGGTTTAGTTTCCTTCCCTTCTTATAGTAAACATGTACAGTGGAACCTTGCTTAACGAGAACAATCTGTTCTGGGACTGTGCTTGTTAATAAAGTTACTCGTTCAGCAAAGCAAGATTTCCCATAGGAAATCATTGCAATGCAGACAATTCGTTCCACAACGTGTTAAATGTCCCATCCTGGTCCCCTATTCTGTCATTCCACACATGCACAAACACACACAGACACGTACAAACACATACAAACTCACACAAACACACACAAACACACAAGCACGCACACGCACATATTATATGCTCACCTTACCTTCCGTTCCATCTCCGGTCTCCTGGGACTTGCTGTTCTCTGGTACGGGGCCGGGCTGTGTATCGGGTTACTATAACGACGAGGGAGGAACTTCCGCGGCCAGAGCGCTGACTTCAAAGGCAGAATCGCTTGCCTCTGATTGGCCAGCGCGCTGCCTTTCAGTAGCGTCAGACAGGAAGTTCTTGCCTCGTCGCTATGGATGCCGATACACAGTCTGGAGTGGAGCGGAGCGGCGAACTACAGGACCCAGGAGGCCGCGATTAAACGGAAGGTACACTATATTATATTATATTATATGCTCACCTTACCTTCCGTTCCATCGCAGGCCTCCTGGGTCTTGTAGTTCGCCGCGAGGACGTTGCGATGTACCCGAGAACTACAAGAACCATGAGCTCGGTGGTGGAACGGAAAGTAAGGTGAGCATAATACTGTATGTGCGTGCGTGCGTGTGTGTTTGTGTGTGTTTGTGCGTGCAGGTGTGTGCTTGTGTGGACTGCAAGTGCGTGTCAGAGCACGGTGGATGGACAGAACCAGAAGTGTGTGCAGTGAGGATTTCACTCGTACAGCAAGGCTTTCTCGTAAATCGAGTTATAAATTTACAGAAAGCTTTGCTTGTTAAGCGAAATTCTCGTTAAGTGGGTTACTCGTTAATAGAGTTGAGCGCGGTTCGCGGTTCTCCAGTTCACAGTTCGAGTGATTTTGTGGGCTGTTCTAGATTGAACTAGAACTCGAGCTTTTTGCTAAAGTTCGATAGTTCTAGTTACGTTCGAGAACGGTTCTAGCAGGAAAAAGCAGGGCTTTTTACAGCTACAGTGTGCAGGAGCCATCGCTGGCAGCCTGCCAGAAGCTGGTAACCAAGATAAACATCGGGTATCCAAGCAAAGCGCTTTGGTTAGTAACCCGATATTTATCCTAGTTACGTGTGCAGGAAGCCGTCACTTCCCCGCTCAGCTCGCTCCGCCCCCTCCTGCACGCGGCATGTACACATACATACACACACACACACACACACACTCACCTGTCCCCAGCCATGCAGTCCATGACACTGACGTCCTCAGCGCCACATGACCCCGCTAGGCTCCACCCACCTCGCACTCCGCCGCCAGCACACATGGCTCCGCCCACGTGGCACTCTGCACACATGGTCCCGCTAGGCTCCGCCCACCTGACACTCTGCACACATGGTCCCGCTAGGCTCCGCCCACCTAGCACTCTGCACACATTACCCCGCTAGGTTCCGCACACCTGGCACTCTGCACACATTACCCCGCTAGGCTCCGCCCACCTGGCACTCTGCACACATTACCCCGCTAGGCTCCGCCCACCTGGCACTCTGCACACATGGTCCCACTAGGCTCCGCCCACCTGCACTCTGCACACATTTCCCCGCTAGGCTCTGCCCACCTGGCACTCTGCACACATGGTCCCGCTAGGCTCCGCCCACCTGGCACTCTGCACACCTGGCACTCTGCACACATTACCCCGCTAGGCTCCGCCCTCCTGGCACTCTGCACACCTGGCACTCTGCACACATTACCCCGCTAGGCTCCGCCCACCTGGCACTCTGCACACCTGGCACTCTGCACACATTACCCCGCTAGGCTCCGCCCACCTGGCACTCTGCCCACCTGGCACTCTGAACACATTACCCCGCTAGGCTCCGCCCACCTGGCACTCTGCACACATGGTCCCGCTCGGCTTACCTGCGGTGATGAAGTCCCGACCTCAGCGCTGTCACTGTCCTCCATGGCCGCCGCTTGTCACATCACCTTCTCTCGCTTTTGACCCGAGACTGACTAGCGGTGACGTCACGGGCCTCTCGCGATACTTGGCTGTGAAGGTCATTGAACTCAGTGACAGGTGCTGTCAGCAGTGCAGGAGATCAGTGCAGGTAATGTACCTCGCTGACAGCAGCACTTGTCATCCCCTGCAGTGACCTGGGCTGACCCATTGATGTTAGCTCAAGTCACTGCATTGCTCTCCCAGCCAATGGGGAACATCCTGCTCTTCATTGACTGGGGCAGTGTGGATCGTCATGGCAACCCCTTGGATTACACCAGACCTGGATTTGTTTTTCTTTCTAATAAATTGGTTAAAGAGGGAATGTATTGGGGAGTGTTTTTTCAAATAAAAATGTGTTTGTCGTCTATTTTTTTTTATTACTGACTGGGTTGGTGATGTCGGGTATCTGATAGACGCCTGACCTCACCAACCCCAGGGCTTGATGCCAGGTGACATTACACATCTGGTATTAACCCCATATATTACTCCGTTTGCCACCGCACCAGGGCACGGGATGAGCTGGGGCGAAGCACCAGGATTGGCGCATCTAATGGATGCGCCACTTCTAGGGCGGCTGCGGCCTGCTATTTTTAGGCTGGGGAGAGTCCAATAACCATGGACCTCCCTAGTCTGAGAATATCAGACCCCAGCTGTCTGCTTTACCTTGGCTGGTGATCCAATTTTGGGGGGACCCCTACGTGTTTTTTTTTTTAATTATTTATTTCATTTAAAATAACAGCGTGGGGTGCCCTCAGTTTTGGATTACCAGCCAAGGTGAGGCTGCCAGCTGTGGTCTGCAGGCTGCAGCCATCTGCTTTACCCTAGCTGGCTACAAAAATAGTGGAAACCCCACGTCATTTTTTGGCTAAATACAAAGCTAAGCACCCCTTAGTGCCACATGAAAGGCACCAAAGGGTGCAAAATTACAAAATGCAGGAGAGTGGTACATTATGTGTCTTTCTGCCATTATAATGACAGAAAAGACTGATATGAAGTGTACAAGCACAGGAAAATCACCAGAGCGCTCTACGCTGTGAAAAGCAGTAGAAAATGGCACTGGAGTGAATGACCGCCTCATGTAGGTTGAAGCTATGGATCCTGGGTAAATTTATGTATTTTCCCTCCTTCAGTTTTTTTGCAGTACACAAAAAAAACGGAAGGCACACGGATGACAAACAGATGACATACGGACCGTTTACGGAACGGAAACGGATGCCACACGGATGCACCCGTGAAAAAAATGGACTGTTTTTTGCAGACCACAAAAATGGATCGGTCGTGTTAATGTAGCCTTATTCTAATCTGCCGTTTATAAACAGCAGGCAGAAATAAGTGAATAACGTCCCCCAGCGTCAGAAAATCTCCGGGGTTTCAGGGCTAGCTGAGACCCTGGAGATCCTGATTCAGGATGGTTTTTCCGGTCCCCGCTCACGTGATCACAGGTATACACCGTATACCGATGATCACGTTACAGTAAATGACAGTGTCGGTAAAAAATTATTTATCTCCCATCTGACATGAACAAACATGATAAATCTTCTCCCCGGTCCCCTCCGGTCCCCCGGTGTCGCCAAAGTGCCCCCCCTGATGCCCTCCCAGAAATCCAAGATGGCCGCGCGCACAGCAGCGCGCCGGCCGCATTCACCCTACTCCTCTGATTTCTGTCGCATGTGCCATGACACATGCAACAGAAAACTCCTCCCCAGGCCCTGCCAGGTCACCCCCTATAACCCCATCGGTGTTTCCCGGTGTCCCACGGTACCTGTGCAGCGTTGATCTCCCCACGGCCCTCTCCTTCACAATAGACGCTGCCGCATGCACAGAGCGGCTGTCAGCTCAAGTTCCTGTGTTCAGACACAGTGAGTGGTGGTTATGCATCTGTAAGCTAAATGGGCGGCATGGTGGCTCAGTGGTTAGCACTGCAGTCTTGCAGCGCTGAAGTCCTGGGTTCAATTCCCACCAAGGACACCATCTGCAAGGAGTTTGTATGTTCTCCCCGTGTTTGCGTGGGTTTTCTCCGGGTACTCCGGTTTCCTCCCACACTCCAAAGACATACAGCGCTATGGAATTAATAACGCTATATAAATGAATACATTATTATTATTACTGCAATGCCCTGCTCATGAGATAAGGAACATAATTGATCAGGAGAGCTATATACTACATTTCCAAATGGAGGGATTTGCTTTCATAGTTTCCCTGCTAAACGACTACCAAACATGAGAGTCCATTATGCGCCACAAGGAAACACATCTAAATAGCGAGCTCTATTGTTAAGTATTCATTCAGCTGGATAACTGGACTTAAAGGGGTATTCCATCTCCAAGATCCTATCCCCAATATATAGTAGGTGGAATAGCAATAATATCAGCAAATACCAATATTTGGAAATGTAGAATAGTTCTCCTGATTAGGCATGCCCTTACCTCATGAGCAGGGCATTGCAGCTTTGGTAGCAACCATTACGACATGGACTCTGCTGCTGTGGACCCGGGGAGAGTGAGTGCAGATTCATTGCACCCACACTCCTCACATGAAGGGTCTGCACTCCTATAAAATGTGGGATACGTTCCCTGAGTGTCTCCCCCCCATATTCTAGACGGTCCAGAGTCGTCGTGGGACCCCTTTATTTTTTTTCTTACAAGAAATTGGTGAAAGAGGAAATGTTTTGGGGACTGTTTTTTCAAATAAATTTCTTTTGTCGATTTTTTTTTTGTTAGTACTGACAGTTTATGATGTTGGGTATCTAATAGACGCCATGACATCACAAACTGCTGGGCTTGATCTCAGGTGACTTTACAGCTAGTATCAACCCGATTTATTACCCCGTTTGCCACTGCACCAGGGCACGGGATGAGCTGGGGTGAAGCGCCAGGATTGGCGCATCTAGTGGATGCGCCACGTCTGGGGTGCCTGCGGCCTGCTATTTTTAGGCTGTGAAGGCCCAATAACTATGGACCTTCCCACCCTGAGAATACCAGACCACAGCTGTCCGCTTTACCTTGGCTGGTGATCCAATTTGGGGGGGACCCTACTTTTTTTGTGTAATTATTAATATTTATAAAATAATTATAAAAAAGAGCCTTGGGGGACCTCCACATCGGATCCCCAACCACGGTAAAGCTGCCAGCTGTGGTTTTCAGGCTACAGCCGTCTGCTTTACCCTAGCTGGCTATCAAAAATGGGGGGACCCAACGTCATTTTTTTTAAAGATTTATTTTTACAGCACTGTGATGTCCAGCAATCAAAATACAGGGAATCCCATTTTCTTTTTAGTTATTTAAATAAATAATTAAAAAAAATATATATGGGCTCCCGCTGCATTTTTTGTATTGCTAGCTAAGGGTAATCCAAGCAGCTACTGGCTGCTAACCCCCACTGCTTGGTGTTACCTTCACTGGCAATGGAAAATCCAGCGAAGCATTTTTTATTTTTTTTGCTAAAAAACTACAAAAAAAGGACGTGAGCTTCACCATATTTTTGTATGCTAGCCAGGTATAGCAGGTAGGTGCTGGAAGAGTTGGATACAGCGCCAGAAGATGGCGCTTCTATGAAAGTGCCATTTTCTGAGGCGGCTGCAGACTGCAATTCGCAGCAGTGGGGCCCAGAAAGCTCAGGCCAACCTGTACTGCGGATTCCAGTCCCCAGCTGCCTAGTTGTACCTGGCTGGACACAAAAATGGGGCGAAGCCTACGTCATTTGTTTTCTAATTATTTCATGAAATTCATGAAATAATAAAAAAAGGGCTTCTCTTTATTTTTGGTTCCCAGCCGGGTACAAATAGGCAACTGGGGGTTGGAGGCAGCCGTACCTGCCTGCTGTACCTGGCTAGCATACAAAAATATGGCGAAGCCCACATAATTTTTTCAGGGGGCAAAAAACTTCTGCATACAGTCCTGGATGGAGTATGCTGAGCCTTGTAGTTCTGCAGCTGCTGTCTGTCTGTATGGAGAAGAGCAGACAGCAGCTGCATAACTACAAGGCTCAGCATACTCCATCCAGGATTGTATGCAGAAGTTTTTTGCCCACCAAAAAAATGATGTGGGCTTCGCCATATTTTTGTATGCTAGCCAGGTACAGCAGGCAGCCACGGGCTGCCTCCAACCCCCAGTTGCCTATTTGTACCCGGCTGGGAACCAAAAATATAGGGAAGCCCGTTTTTTTTTAATTATTTCACTTATTTCATGAAATAATTAAAAAACAAATGATGTGGGCTTCGCCCAATTTTTGTGTCCAGCCAGGTACAACTAGGCAGCTGGGGATTGGAATCCGCAGCAAAGGTTAGCCCGAGGTTTCTGGGCGCCTCTGCTGCGAATTGCAGTCCGCAGCCGCTGCAGAAAATGGCGCTTTCATAGAAGCGCCATCATCTGGCGCTGTATCCAACTCTTCCAACAGCCCTGAAGCCGGGTGGCTTGCTGGGTAATAATGAGTTAATACTAGCTTTGTTTTACTAGCTAGTATTAAGCCAGAGATTCTTAATGTCAGGCACGTTTGACCCGGCCATTAAGAATCTCCAATAAAGGGTTAAAAAAAAGACACCACACAGAGAAAAAATACGTTAATAGAAATAAATACACAGACACATTAGAGACTCCATCTTCATTACCCCCTGTCAGCCCTCCACGATCCATGGTCTTCTGTCTTTCTCGTTCAACAAATGCAGCTCTGCTCCATCACTGCTGCATGGGGGAAGACGCTGCTTCCCGTGCAGCCTTCACTCCGTGAGAGATCAGTGCTGCTGGCTGTTAGCGGTAACAGCGGTAACGCTGACAGACGCGTTACCATAGCAACGGTGCTCCGATCATGTGATTCCCGGAGCCGTGGTTAGCGGTGACGTCACCGCTAACTGCGTTGCTATGGCAACGGTGATCTCCGTTAATGACCGGCTGTGTCAGCTGGTCCCCAACGGAACGGGGAGTCGACCGTGTGCTAGAGCATGTCGCCGGTACACGGCGATACACAAATGTGCACCGTGTACCGGAGAGTGCAATGACAGGACCTAGGACAGGACATGACGTCAAAGCCATGTGACCAGTCTGTAGCCAATGAGATAATAGCCACGTGACTGGTCACATGGCTATTTTGACGACGTCACGGAAGGTCCTGTCAGTGCTGTTATCGGGAGGACACAGCGATCATCGGAAGGAATAGTGACAGGAGACAGAGTGCAGGACGCATCGCGGGCACCGGTAAGTGTTATGGCAATGTTTATTAACTGTATGTGCACATTTATAATGCGTTTTTATGTGTTTGTGATTGCCTCCCATTATTTCCTATTGGTTCGAGAACGGGACCTCGGTTCGGCGAACCGAGCTCGAGCCGAACTGCGGCTGGTTCGCTCATCTCTACTCGTTAAGCAAGGTTCCATTGTATAGGGTATTTTGTTTTAATTTAAGACGTAAGAAAAAATTCAGATGTTTATAAAAAAAAAAAATAATTCACTTTTGGCGCCATTTTCTGAGAACCGCAATGTTTTTGATTTTCAGGATATGGGGCTCAGTAATGGCTTATTTTTTGTCCTCTGATGTGATGTTTTTACTGATGCCATTTTGGGGTAGATATAATGTTTTAATATATTACCTCTTATTGTAGTTTATTGCAATGTTGCTGCAGCCAGTAAAAAAAATTAATTCTGGCTTGTTGAATTTCTTTTTCATTACTCTGTTTACAAATCAAATTTTTATTTTTTATCTGGTAGACTGGACATTTCTGAATGCATTAATACCAAATATGCGTATTTTTTTTTTTTATAGTGGTGTTATTTGTACTGCGGCAAAAAGGGGGTGATTTGAACTTTAGTGGGGGGTTTTAATAAAAAAAGTTTTATTTTTTTACTGTATTTATTAGTCCCCTTAGTGGACTTGAATCTACGATTATCCATCCGATCACTTCTGCTATGCAGAAGAGTGCATTAGTACTACTCTGTATAGCTGAAATCATGATCTATGAACGCCCAGTCACAGCCAGAGTTTACAGGAGGATTGTCATGACAGACACAAAGGTCACCAGCTGACCCCTTGCTATCATGACAACCCATCATCGTTCGTGATGACGACACAGGCTTGCCGATGGGAGCGGGGAATGACGCGCTCCCTGCCGGTGTGTGCTCACAGCCAGAGTTTACAGGAGGATTGTCATGACAGACACAAAGGTCACCAGCTGACCCCTTGCTATAATGACAACCCATCATCGCTCGTGATGACGACACAGGCTTGCCGATGGGAGCGGGGAATGACACACTCACTGCCTGTGTATGCTATATCCTGCTGTCAGAGATTGACAACAAGATTTAACTGATCCACCTGCGTAGTGTGTTAGAGGTACATGATGGCTGCTCAGATCAGCTGTCATGTGCAGAGAAAGGTGCGGGCTCAGCATACGAGACCGCATCAAGGCAAAGGAAAATACATATGACGTAAATATATGTCACATGTCGTGAAGGGGTTAATGGGAATCTGTCATCAGGTTTTTGCTATGTATTCTAAAGTCAAGACAACATACTGTAGGGGTTAAAACACAGAATTCAATTATGCATCTCTTATCAAGCACCATACTTTTGTTTACTTGCAATGACTGTTTTAGCACAAGGACCTATCATTGTTCGGACTACATTTTCTCTTGCATGGTACTCAGACACGATCCCTGCTTGGAGAAGCAACTCACTGTCTATGGATATTATACATGCAGAGACTGATGTGGGTTTGATTTGATTTCTCATCTCTACTACATTGCTAAATCTAATATTTGTGATTGCGTCAGAACCACTGCACCCAGTAAACTAAAGGGCGCTTTACACGCTGCGACATCGCTAGCGATGTCACTAGCGATTGCACCCGCCCCCGTCGTTTGTGCATCACGGGCAAATCGCTGTCCATTGCGAACAATATTGGAGGTATGCGTCACACGTACTTACCTTCCTAAGGACGTCGCTGTGGCCGGCGAACAACCTTTTTTTTAAGGGGTCGGTTCGTGTGGCGTCATAGCGACGTCAATCAGCGGGCCACCAATAGAAGCACGAGCAATGATATTTTGAAAATGAATGACGTGTCAACGATCAACGATTTGGTGAGTATTTGTGATCGTTAGCGATCGCTCGTACGTGTCACACGCAACGATGTCACTAACGAGGCAGGATGTCCATCACGAATTCCGTGACCCCAGCGATATCTCGTTAGCGATATCGTTGCGTGTAAAGCGGCCTTACAGTAAGTGATACATTGTTGAATTCAGGGCTTTTTGCCTACATCATGCTATGCTATGGTGAGGTAGCTAAAACCTGCTAATAGATTTCCTTTAAAGAGTAACCATCATTTTTATTTCTAGTTCATAAATCAGTTAGGACACGTGAAAATAAGAAATTTTGTAATTAGAGAAATTTCCTTCTTTTGCCACCAGAACCAATTTCATTTTCAAAATTTTCAATTCAAGGATAAAGTCGGTGGTATTCAGTGAAAACAGACTTTCCCATTAATGAAATAAGAGATGGCAGTTGCTATTGATAAGATTATATGCACGGTTAAAGTGAGAAAGGAGCGGGAACTCTGCGTCTAGCTCTTCCCTTCTAAAGCCCCCGTCACACATAGCGAGATCGCTAGCGAGATCGCTGAAACGTCACAGGTTTTGTGACGCATGAGCGACCTTGCCAGTGATATCGCTGTGTGTGAGAAGCAGCAGAGAGCGGGCCCCTGCTGCGAGGTCGCTGATCGTGACAAAACGATCAGGACCAGTTTTTGCTTGTTGGTCTCCCGCTGTGCAGAAAGCATTGGCATGTTTGACGGCGAGAGACCAATGAGCGCCGGTTTTGAGTGTGCAGGGAGCATTACACGGGTTGCTGGTGGCTGATGGCTGGTCGCTAGTCGCTGTGGAGATCTGCCTGATTGACAACTCAACAGCGACTGTTTAGCGGTGTTCCAGCGATCCCTGCCAGGTCAGATCGCTGGTGGGATAGCTGGTACGTCGCTATGTGTAACGAGACCTTAAGCCAATCTGCTTGTACATAGAATCTTATCAGTAGAAACTGTCAACTCCTATCAGTAATGTAAAAATCTGTCTTTACTAAATACAGAGTTTACCCATGAATTGAGAATTTTGAAAATAAATGATCAGTTCTAGTGGAGAAAGAAGCAGATTTCTCTGATAGGATATATTACAAAGCTTCTTATTTTCATGTGTAGTATTGATTTATGAAATAAAAATGTAAAAGGTAGTTATTCTTTAAAGGGACTTTGTTAAAACTTTGACCTTTTTAAACTGTTAATATGAGCATACATGTAATAGAATGCTAAAAGTAGTCTTACCTGTATGCCTCATAGCAGATGCTTTGTTGTTGAAAGATCATCTTTTATCACTTTATGTTAATGAGCTGTTCTATGGGGTCTATGCTGCCTGGAAGATAGCCTTTCCTCCTCGCTTCATTAGCATTGTCTTCACCCCCTATTATCATCACGTCTGCCTATGACATATAGTTCCTGCCCTGAAATCCCACACCTACGCACTAAAAGTTGTGTTAGCCTGTTACATTCTGTTTTTAAAGCTAGCGGTGTGGCAAGATTTCTGGATTTTATTTAATTATGAGATCATTATGTACCACCCCCGTGTCAGTGGCTGAGCCGCTCGGATCCGGAGCCGTGGTGCCTCGAGGGATCTCTGGATCCGAGAGGGGGGTCGAGCGCACACTCGAAGTTTAAAGGGGGATATGTACAGGGGATTTGGAAGTTCGTGACGCCATCCACGGTGTGTGATAAGATGGAGTACCACCGCTGCTGTTGGGGTGCTCGGTGGCGCTGATATGGCAGCAAGGTGTTTAACCCCTCCGTGGGTAGCGGGTTTGTGCCCCGGGGCCCAGTGACTGTAGCGAAGGGGTGCCGTTGGGAAGGAAAGGGTTTCTGTGTACTCACTCAGTCCAAGAATACTGACACCGACAGCTTGTAAACCTGAATTCTGAGCACCGCTGCAGCAAGGAGGGAGCACCCTTGGATCCGTGCCATTGGTGTTGCTTGTTAGCCTCTGACCTTTTCTGTGGCACCTTCTTCACTGTTTGAACCCTGTAGTGTTGAACTTATCAGGTCCCGCTCACCCGTATGGCTAACTGAGTGAGCTTGCTCTCAGGGTTCATGCTTGGGATTTGATGGACTGTGCTTTGGGAAAAGACCTATCCCCTCGTTGCCCTAGTACCCCGATTTTGGAGCGGGTGAGGGATGAATCTTGAAGACTTCACCCCCGTTGGGTAAATTACCAGGACGCTTGAAGCTACTTCCAGGCCTAGGGTCTGCGTACCCTGTCGTGCCCTGGCCCCTGCCCGGAGATGGCTCAAGGCCGTCGGCTGCCCTCCTCGGCAGATCCGTGCCCCTTGACACGATCCCCTGCCACTGGGGTTCCAGCTCCTACCAGGCCCAGACCAACGTCTGCCACCTAGTAGACTAAAGGAGCCCTGCTCCAACACTGTGACCTCTCCCTCTGAGAGTCACCACTCCACACCTTTTCCTTCCACTTCTCTTTCACTTCTCCACTCATCTACACTTTTCACTTTTCCCTACCAACCCCCCAAAGTGGGCGGCCTTATTCCCTTTAGGCCCCCCAATGGTGTGTCTGGTGGGTGTGGTGCAAAGTGTTTCTTGGATTTTGACTGGCTCTGATCTTAGCAACACCAAAGAACAGGGATCCGTAACCAAGGAGGATGCGGATACTGTGCAGAAGGGCAGATTGCACAATAGCCTGTGACGACCTGATAGGCCAGGGCGTCACAGTTATACAGGCAGGCAGGGAGGAAGGGAGTAGAAGTAACACTACTGATGGGCGAACGCAAACTGTAAAGTTTGGGGTCCATAGTGAACACCTAATATCCATGCATGAACCCCGAACATGGACTTCTCAGGGAAGTTTGTGTTACTTTTCGGGTTCGGCCACCCAGATAAAATAAAAAAGTTAACAGGAAGCAAAATAGAGATTGAAACGAGAATTATAATTACTGTGCCTCCAGCGCAGTTATCACACTGCTTTCAGGTCCTTTTATTAACTCTTATGCATATTCACTGCTTCCTCCGCTCACCTTCTGTGACAGAATCTGTGATTGGTTGCAGTCAGACTGCCAGTATGCTGGCATCTGGTAGCCCCAAGCTGTCTGTGTTATCTTGGCTCTGTATCAAAGTACAAGGGACACCATGCAGCTTTTTTTAATTATTTGAATTAATCATTTTAAAAAGTGGTGTGCGGTCCCCCCCAATTTTGATACCCAGCCAACATAAAGCTGACAGCTGGGGGCTGGTATTCTCAGGCTGGCAAAGCCCATGGCTATTGATCCCTCCCTCACCCTTAAAATAGCAGCCCAGCGCCAATTCCGGTGCTTTACCCGGCTAATCCCGATTGCCCTGTGCAGTGGCAATCGGGGTAATATGATGGGTTAATGACAGCTTTGATTTGTCAAAAAACACAACTTCCATCTGTAACAGTGTGTCCCTCCCCCGCCTGTGCTCATGGTGTAATAATCTGTCTCTCCTTGACTGTCCTGTATGTACTACTGATGGGGGATTGTTTGTTCTTTTCAGCATGGGACTTCTCCAATCCACAACTTGGTAAACAGAACAGAGCCAGGAGTCTAAAGTCCATTCATGTATCAAATGTCATCAAATGTCCAGGCAGAGTTGGGCCCACCTTAGGGGCTGATCCCAGGAGAGAAGAACAATGAGACCCATGTTAGGTCAGTTAGTTGGATCTCGGCTGGAGAAGGACTAGGATCTATAGCTGAGGCTGGATCCTATAGCCTGTGTATGGACTGTTACAGACTAGAGATCAGTGGCCATGTGGGATTGTGTTTTGTTGTTCACTCTGTTGGACTCAAGGAACTCATATAAGGACCATTGCCATATTTTCCCTGGCAAAAAAGGAAGAACCAGAGCAAGAAGCTGAATCAAATATCACAAAAGTTTTTTATTTTTGTATTCAAAGTGCACAGTGCAATACATGAGACATTAATGTAAGATAAAAAAGAGGGGGTGAGGAACAGGGGTACAAGACAGATCAACATTAGCCGTGTATGAACTGACAGGCAAAAATGTTCAATGATGGTAAACCCCTAATCACCTGGGATAAATGGGAGGAGTCTGTATGCTGAGTAGGGTCAAGTGAAACTGGATAACCCCGAGGGGTTAAAACACCGAGGACAAGTCCTTATGGTGGGTCGGGATCATTGGCGAGAAATGTGATTAGCAGTCAGGAAACATCCAAAGGTGCAAAGTAAATACAATAAAAATTTTGATCACGTGAGACTAGTACAAAATCCCACAAGAACAAGAATGCTCCTGACTGAGTAATCAAAGGACTAAGCCAAAAAATACCCCTTAAAATAGGTGGTATGTGTGGTATATAGAATATCAGTATAACAGACCCCCAGGATAGATTAAGATATTAACCCAAATCACGAATAGTAGATGGAAAATCCGTTTAACAAGACACAGAAGAGATTAGGATGAGGGGTAATACAAATATGATGTTGATAAACCCCTAATCACCTGGGATAAATAAGAGGAGTCTATATGCTGAGTAGGTTCAAATAGAACTAGGTAACCCCAAGGGGTTAAAACACAGAGGACAAGTCCTTATGGTGGGTCAGGATCATTGGCGAGAAGTGTGATTAGCAGTCAGGAAGCATCCTAAGATGCAAGGTAAATACAGTAAAATTTAATCACGTGAGACTAGTGAAAAATCCCACAAGAACAAGAATGCTCCTGACTGAGTAATCAAAGGACTGGGCCAAAGAATACCCTTAAATTGGTTGGTATGTATGATATATAGAGTATCAGTATAGCAAACCCCCAGGGTAGATTAAGATGTTAACCCAAATCACGAATAGTAAATGGAAAATCCATTTGGCAAAACACAGAGGGGATTGGAATGGAGGGTAATACAAATACAGGACAGATTATCCCAAAAGCAATCAGGTAGGGGTAAGGCAAAGTGCCCGTTTAGAGGAACATGTTACCTGAGTCCAGTGGCAGGGGGCCCGACGCACGTTTCGCGGCTATTAGCACATCGCTTGCCGCTTCATCATGGGGGAAGGTGAGGAGTAGTGCACATATCCGGTGGGGTGACCCATAAATACCTCAGCGGAAGTCGAAACCGCGAATGAAATTCGCAGTTCCGGAGTCAGACGGCGCATGCGCGGGCCCGCCGAGACGTCCCCCGTTGCGCAGCCCCAGCCGTCAAGGAGTCAGGCGCATGCGCGGAGGCCAAGGCAAAATATGCCGAGACCGCCGCGCTCGCGCGGACTCCATAAAGACACCGGAGCGCGGCCAGGGGACAAAAGGCGGGCGCACGCATGCGCACAAGACTCCGGACACAGTGAATGAATATATGGGGATGCAAGAATGATGTAACAGAATTAACTGGCAGTGACCACAAAACATATAACAAACATAGAGGCGTCTAATCATGCAGGGTAAATTACACAGATAAAGAGACGACATCTAAAGAATGCATGTCATAGGGTAAGTCATAATCCTGCACAACCTAAAAGATGGTTAATATACAGGAAACCGCCAGATAAAAATTTAAGATCAGGTCGCATCTCCAAAGTAGCCATGGTGCATATCAAACAGACCAATCCGCTCCATATTAATATGGTCACAGGGGATATGTTGCATCATATTAAAAAATCTAGAAGAAAGAAGGAAATAAATCCATAAGTAATTAAAACCAAAACACATAAATTAAAAGCCACAAAAAACCCGGTAAGGAAAATGCAATGGATGAGACAGTGGTGCGTATTAATACGCCATCAGAAGTACACAGTAATCACATAAATAAAAAGGCACACCATTGCAAATAAATGGCAAATAGAGAGAAGAAAAACATTTTTTTTCAAAAAGGGAAGGGGGGGACGGTAAAGCTAGCCTAAAGGAAGGAAGCAAAACTAAGGGCCTCATTGAGGCCTTTAGGGGTGACTGTGTCCAAAGCCACAATCCATTTGGTTTCTCTTTGGGAAAGCATCTTTTTAATGTTACCACCCCGTATACCACAGTGGACCACATCAATGCCACGTATTTTTAGGGCTTTGGGGTCACAGTTGTGATATTTCTTAAAATGGCGGGGTAAAGTTTTTAGTAAAGAGAAATCATCCACAGCCCTGGCCGCGCCAATGTCCCTCACATGCTCCCTCACCCGTATCCGAAATTCTCTAGAGGTAAGTCCTACATAGATGTATGGACAATTGCAGGTAGCATAATAAATGACATTTTCAGTACTACAAGAAATCCGATGTTGAATCGTAAATGAACGTAGAGAATCGGAGCTGGTGAAGGAGTTGCAGCGAAGGACATTGGCGCAGGCAAGGCAGTGCCCGCAAGGGAAACAACCCAAAACGGGACCACTGGAGCCAAATGGATTCGACTTTTTGGTGGTGTAGTGGCTATGGACAAGAAAATCGCTCAAATTTCTGGCTCTCCTAGCCGTGGCCAAAGGTGTGGGAGAGAGAGACCGAGATAGAACGGGGTCGGTTTTAAGAACCGACCAATGACGAGCCAAAACATCTCGCATCTTATGCCACTCAGAATTGTAGGTGGAAACAAAGCAAGGATTGGAGTCAACAGAAGTCTGCTTAGATTGCTGATGTAGAAGTGAAGTCCTCGCAGTGTGTTTCGCCCTTAAATAGCCCTTTTTTATGCACCGACGGCTATATCCCCTCTCCATGAATCGTGATTTCAGATCCTCATCCTGTACCTCGAAAGAGGCGTCCGATGAACAGATCCGCCTCATCCGCAAAAACTGGCCGGTCGGGATAGCTCTAACCGTAGATCCCATATGTCCAGAGGAGGCATGGAGAAGTGCATTAACCGATGTATTTTTACGAAAGACATCCGTTTGGACACGTTGGTTACCATCAACTTCAAGGACAATATCCAGGAAATCTATACGGGTAGAGCTAAATTTGTAGGTAAGTCGGATGTTAAATGTGTTGGAATTCAGACACTGAATGAACGAGTCGAGCTGCTCCACCGTGCCCTGCCAGAACATCAGAATATCATCGATGTATCTAATCCAGCACTGCGCATGGGCGGCGGCCTGCACGCCCTCATCACCGAAAACCTGCCTCTCCCAATAGCCAAGAAACAGGTTAGCGTACGAGGGCGCACAGGCCGCGCCCATCGCAGTGCCGCGCTTCTGAAGGTAGAAGGAATCTTTAAACGTAAAATAGTTATGTGACAGGGCAAAGTTTAGCAGCTCGACTACCAGCTCATTCAGGTCGGAGTGCCGACCGGACATCTCGAGGAAGAAGCGGGCCGCACGGACGCCATCTTCATGTCGTATACAAGTGTACAGTGATTCCACATCCATGGTAACAAAAAGTAAATCAGACTCCATTGAGATGCCGTCAACCCTCATGAGCACGTCCGTCGTGTCTTTGGCATAAGACGGGAGTGATTCGACTAAAGGTCTAAGGTAAAAGTCAATAAGTTCACAAAACCCGTCAATGCCAGACACGATCGGACGGCCAGGAGGGTTAACAGCATCCTTGTGGATCTTGGGGAGGAGATATAGCGTCGGAGCCCTGGGAAACTTCACCATCAGACCATCAAACATTTTTTTCGATATGATGCCCAGATCATGGGCTCTGAGGAGAATTTTCTGTAATTTAAGGGAAAAAGAGGTGGTGGGGTTACAATCCAACTTTTGGTACGTGTCTTTATCTCTCAATTGTTTGAAAACTTCTCTCTCGTATTGTACAATAGGCCAGATCACAATGTTGCCCCCTTTGTCAGCCGCCTTGAAAACGACATCATCAAATTGTTGTAATTCAGTCAAAGCCTGTCTCTGTTTCATTGTAAGGTTGTCTGAAAAACGCCGTGTCGAGATCTTCTTAAAGTCTTCCATAACAAGCTTAGTAAATATCTCTACTGCAGGGCAGACTGACAAAGGGGGGAACCTTGATGATCTGGAATGGAGAAAGATAGGAGACGTACCTGGATTATTAGTTTGTTCCGCAAGTAGGTCTTCTAGCGCCGCAAGAGCTTCTTGTTCAAGGTCACTCATGGTGTCCAAACCACCAGATTTTTTATTATGAAGCTTCTTCAGAATGAGTTTTCTTGAAAAAAGGTACAAGTCTTTCAAAGCTGTAAAATAATGAAAATTGTTGGTAGGAGAAAAAGACAGACCCAGAGATAAAACCTCGATCTGTGTTTCCGAGAGGGGATGGCTGGATAGATTAATTACCTGAAGTTTGTTTCTGTTTTTTCCATCCTGAGGTTTACCTAGGCCAGGTTTGGGGGGTCCAGATTTTTTCGGGCCTCTCCTGGTAGTAATTCCAATTGAATCTTCATTATGATAAGAACTCTCGGAAATCACAGATCGAGTGTCATCCATGGAGCTGCCTGATCTCAAAGAAGCCGATCTAGAGCGTGCTTTAAAACCTGTGCGGGATTGTGAACGTGCTCTTGCGGCGCCAGCCTTCCACCTGTAGACTCGATTGTTAGCTTTGTCAGCCAGATCTCTTTGGAATTTTTTAGATTTATACTCCACCACCTCTCTTTCACATTTTTGGGATTCAAGATCCATCTCCTCGTTGAATCTCTGCAACGCATCCTCTGATAGATTAGACTTTATAGTGGACAGAAGGCTCTCCATCTCGGTCTCAATCTCCAAAAGTGTGGAGATATTGTGGTCACGTAGGAGGGTCAAAAAGCCAGTAGAACAATTGTGTGCAAATTCTTCCCACTTCGTCTTGAAATTTGTATATAAATTTATATTATATATAAATATGTATTTGTAGAACTAGATAACCCCAAGGGGTTAAAACACTGTGTTTTAACCCCTTGGGGTTACCTAGTTCTATTTGAACCTACTCAGCATATAGACTCCTCTTATTTATCCCAGGTGATCAGGGGTTTATCAACATCATATTTGTATTACCCCTCATCCTAATCTCTTCTGTGTCTTGTTAAACGGATTTTCCATCTACTATTCGTGATTTGGGTTAATATCTTAATCTATCCTGGGGGTCTGTTATACTGATATTCTATATACCACACATACCACCTATTTTAAGTGGTATTTTTTGGCTTAGTCCTTTGATTACTCAGTCAGGAGCATTCTTGTTCTTGTGGGATTTTGTACTAGTCTCACGTGATCAAAAAATTTTTTTTTATTGTATTTACTTTGCACCTTTGGATGTTTCCTGACTGCTAATCACATTTCTCGCCAATGATCCTGACCCACCATAAGGACTTGTCCTCGGTGTTTTAACCCCTCGGGGTTATCCAGTTTCACTTGACCCTACTCAGCATACAGACTCCTCCCATTTATCCCAGGTGATTAGGGGTTTACCATCATTGAACATTTTTGCCTGTCAGTTCATACCCGGCTAATGTTGATCTGTCTTGTACCCCTGTCCCTCACCCCCTCTTTTTTATCTTACATTAATGTCTCATGTATTGCACTGTGCACTTTGAATACAAAAATAAAAAACTTTTGTGATATTTGATTCAGCTTCTTGCTCTCGTTCTTCCTTTTTTCTCATGCATTTTGAGCTGCTGAAAACCTGATGTGGCCTGTCCACCAGGTTTATTCTGTTTTGCGTTTTTCCAATGGAATGTAAATTTCTCATATTTTCCCTGGCGTTGGAATACCGGGAGGCACCCCTGGATCTTTTGTTTTGTTGTGGACTCCTTGCAGACTTTAAGGATTTATATTTATGTTTGGTGCTTTATCTTTGTGGTTCCAATAAAGCCCTTTGGATTGTTCCTTGGCCTGGCATCCCTCACTGCTCTGTCGCATACCCCGTCACACCATCAAGCCCAAGGTTACTAATGGGGAGGGGTCTATAAGACCTCCATTACTAACCCTGTAAGTAAAAAGAAATAAAAACACAGAAAATCCTTTAAAAAAAATAAAACACAAAATCCTTTAAAAAAAACAAAACACCCTCTTTCTCTAATTTATTAATTCCAAAACACCCCTGCAGGTCAGATGTAATCACACGAGGTCCCACAACGATCCCGGATCTTCTACATCTGAGGTCGCAGTGTGCGGTCACATTAGAAAATGTGACGGGGCATTGCAGCGTCAAGGACAAACAGACATTGGTGCAGCTGTGAGCGTTGACATCAGTGACTTGACCTGAGGTCATAGCTGGTGGTACCGTAGCTGTGACCTCAGGCAAACTCAATGAACTCAGTGAACTCACCTCAGGTGAACTCTATGAACTTACCTGAAGTGAGCTCAATGCCGATTACCAGCTTAGGCTATGTGCATACATTGAGCATTTGGTTGCAGAAAATCTGCATCTCCTGGCAGAAAAATGCACCAAAAAACATGATGCGGTTTGATGCGTTTTCTGCTACGAGATGCAGTTTTGGTGGAGATTTCTGCAACAAGTTTCTACACCATATCTGCATCTCTTGGCAGAAAAATCAATACGTGATGCGGTTTTGATGCATTTTTCTGCTAGGAGATGCAGATTTGGTTCAGATTTCTGCAACAAATATCTTCACCAAATCTGCATCTCCTGGCAAAAAATGTACAAAAACCCGCCTGCTTTTGATGTGGTTTTGGTGTATTTTTTTGCCATGACATGTAGATTTGGTGCAGAAATGTCTGCACCCAAATACTCAATGTGCACACATTGCCTAATGCGTTAATTCGGCATTGAGTTCAATGAGTTCAATTACTTCACCTAAGGTGAAGTCACTGAGTTCAATTACTTCATCTGAGGACATAACTGGAGTTCCCATGGTACCCTAGCTGTGACTTCAGGTGAACTGACCTAAAGTAAACCCATTAAACTCTGTGAGCTTACTTCAGGTCAAGTCATTGAAGCAAATGCCTTATTATCAGGTAAGGCAATGTGTTTAGTAACCTAAAACAAAAAAATCCTTGTGAAGGCTACAGCTATTCTATTCCCAAAGGATACCACTGTTTTCTGCATTCACTGTAAGGATAGCTGCTGGAGGAGGAATAATTAAGAATTAGAGTAGGCACATAGGAAGGGTTTAATTGGAAAACATTTCTATACTGCTGCTGCAACCTAAAATCAAAAGTCCTTTTCAGGGCTAATTACTGTCCTTTCTTGAAGTCAAACCACTGTTACCTGCATTCACTGTAGGGCTAGCTGCTACAAGAAAGATAAATTTGGGTTACAGGCATATAGGCAGGGATTAGTCTTACAGTCCTTATTGAACCCTAAAGGCCCCGTCACACTAAGCAACATCGCTAGCAACATCGCTGCTAACGAACAACTTTTGTGACGTTGCTAGCGATGTTGCTGTGTGTGACATCCAGCAACAACCTGGCCCCTACTGTGAGGTCGTTGGTTGTTGCTGAATGTCCTGGGCCATTTTTTAGTTGTTGCTGTCCCGCTGTGAAGCACAGATCGCTGTGTGTGACAGCGAGACAGCAACAACTAATGTGCAGGCAGCAGGAGCCGGCTTCTGCGGAGGCTGGTAACCACAGTAAACATCGGGTAACCAAGAAGCCCTGTCCTTGGTTACCCGATATTTACCTTTGTTACCAGCCTCCGCCGCTCTCACTGTCAGTGCCAGCTCCTGCTCTGTGCACATGTAGCTGCAGGACACATCGGGTTAATTAACCCGATGTGTGCTGTAGCTAAGAGAGCAGGGAGCCAGCGCTAAGCGGTGTGCGCTGCTCCCTGCTCTGTGCACATGTAGCTGCAGCACACATCGGGTAATTAACCCAATGTGTGCTGTAACTAGGAGAGCAGGGAGCCAGCGCTCAGTGTGCGCTGCTCCCTGCTCTCTGCACGTGTAGCTCCGTGCGCTGGTAACCAAGGTAAATATCGGGTTGGTTACCCGATATTTACCTTAGTTACCAAGCGCAGCATCTTCCACGCGGCGCTGCGGGCTGGTCACTGGTTGCTGGTGAGCTCACCAGCAACTCGTGTAGCGACGCTCCAGCGATCCCTGCCAGGTCAGGTTGCTGGTGGGATCGCTGGAGCGTCGCAGTGTGACATCTCACCAGCAACCTCCTAGCAACTTACCAGCGATCCCTATCATTGTTGGGATCGCTGGTAAGTTGCTTAGTGTGACTGGACCTTAACACTGAAAGTTCCTTGTCAGGACTACATCTATTCTATTGCTTAATAATACCAAAAATTTTGCAACCATACATCTTCTACCTAATTAAATATGTGTAATGCGTGTATGAAGTGGACTATCCATGAGTCCTTCCTTCTAATTTTTGGCAGCCCTGCACATAATATATAGGCTTTACTAGTTTAGAAGTTCCACTCCTTAATAATGGGAAAAAAACATTGTGTTCTGAGGCCCTCCTCTACATGTCTTCCAGGGTGTATTACAGTCCCTCCTAATTTTTAGCAGGCCTTGCACACAGTGCAAATGCTTTACTAGTTTTGGAGTCCCACTTCTTAATAATGGGAAAAAAATTATATTGTGAGGCCCTCCTCTATGTGTTTTCCAGAGTGCATTGCAGTCTCTATTTCTAATTTTTGGAGCTCTTGCACAAAGTGTATAGGCTTTACTAGTTTAGGAGTCCCACTCCTTAATAACGGAAAAAATTGAATTCTGAGGCCTTCCTCAGAGTGTCTTACCGAGTGTATTGCAGTTCCTCTTTCTAATTTTTCGCAGCCCTTGCACATAGTACATAGGCATTAGAAGTCTAGGAGTCCCACTAACTTTTAACACAATCTGTGTGAGGCCCTCCTTTATGTCTAATAAAGGGTTTATCGGTGTCCCTCTTCCTTCTAATTTTTGGCAATTCTTGAATTGTCCGCAAAGGCTTTCTGAGTTTGAATCCCTCCTTCATAAATGAAACAGGATGTGTCTGACAATGTCACACACACCAAATGTCCAGATAAGATAGTAAATTGTTAACATTACATTACCAGTTATTATATCATCCACAGTAGTCATACGTGACAGGGAAATATGGTGAAAGATGGCCCAGCTATTAAGGCCATGTTCACATCTTGTATTTTTACTGCTTGTTTTGCAGCTTTCATGAGTTTTATGCATATTAAAAGCTGATTTTTACAGTACTAGCAAAAGCTAGGAAATATCATAAAGCTAATGCACACGATTGTTTTATATTTCCTGACTGAAATGGAAAACTGCAGCGTTTTTTTAAAGAAGCAACATGTCAATTCTTTCCGTGTTTTTGCAGCATTTTTTCAACATTGAAAACAATGAGAATGTATAAAAACACTACGCGCGAAGAGAGCCCAAGGGTTGTGGTAGGCGTTTTTTTTCCACTTTTTTAAATGGCCTTACATACATGTCATTATACAGGAAAGAATGTTACACCTAACATTTTTCCCAGTGAAATCCATTTTATCTTTGGTTTTGTATGTTTCGTTGTCACTCCGTAAAAGTGGCGTAATATTCTGACAACATTTTTCCCAGCAGAGACTTGGAAGTCATAGATACATTCAGGAATCTTTCCCATGCTGTTTCCATCCATTTCAGGGATTTTACTGCCCCAAAGGTCAGGGTCTGCTGGAAAAATGCATGAGTTTCCCATTGACTTCCAATATATTTGTTACTCGAATTGAGTCGGTCCGAGCATCCAACCTGATCGATTCGAGTATCGAGTGCTCGAGCATTTAAGTGCTTGCTCATTACTACTTATTATCAAAATTCTCAATCCTGAGTAGGGATGAGCCACCCCCCTAGCGTTTGAGTTCGGTTCGGTTCATCGAACGGAGGCTCCATTCGACGAACGTTCGACAAACTGTTCGACGAACCACTCGAACCCCATTGAAAACAATGGGAGGCAAACACAAACACATAAAAACATATTATACATGTACACATACAGTTAATAAACATTGCCATAACACTTACAGGTCCCCGCGACACATCCTGCACTCTGTCTCCTGCCGCGTTTCCTTCCGATAATCACTGCGTCCTCCCGGTAACCAGCACTGATGATAGGACCTACCGTGACGTCAAAATAGCATGTGACCAGTCACATGTCTATATTCTCTTTGGCTACAGATTGGTCACATGGCTAGATGTCATGCTAGGTCCTGTCAGTGCATCTCTCCGGTACGCGGTGATCGTTCCAGCATCTCCGTGTACCGGCAAAATGCTCTGGCACATGGTCAGCTTCCCCGTTCCTGCATGTGGGCGCTCTTTACAGAGTCACCGCTTACAGCCCACAGCCTCTGCTCACTCACTGAGTGATTAGACTGCATGGCGCAGCAGCGTTCTTCCTCCCATGCTGTGCTGTCTGATGTAGCAGAGCTGCATGGGTTGAAGGAGAAAGAAGACAGAAGACCATGGATCGTGGAGGGATGAGAGGGAGTAATAAACATGGAGTCTCTAAGTGTGTCTGTGTATTTATTTCTATTAAAGTATTGTGTGGTGTTTTATTTTTAACCCTTTATTATTGGAGATTCTTAATGGCCGGGTCTAACTTGCCAGACATTAAGAATCTCTGGCTTAATACTAGCTAGTAAAACAAAGGTAGTATTAGCCCATTATGATGGCGCCAGCATTTTTTTTTTATTATTTATTTATTTATTTTACTGCACGATATAGATCCGCCCGCCGGCAGCTGTGAATGGTTGCAGTGAGACAGCTATCACTCATTGTGAGGGCGTGTCTGACTGCAACCATTCATGGGCGGGGAAAGCACGTAATAACTAATTGAATAATGAAGCAGCAGCCATTTTCAAAAGAGGAAATGCTGCTGGAGATTTGTGATAGCCGAGCAGCGAGACGCCCGTGATCGGTGAGTAGGAAAGAGAGAGGGATTGTGCTGGTGACACAGGATGCATGCAGATATGAAAAGTGCGCACATACTTACTGTGAAAAGCCACGCTTTTGGTGCTCGAACCGTTCTCGAATGTAACTCAAACACCCCCCAAAATCACTCGAACATGAAATTGGCAAACCTCGAACATCGCTCATCTCTAATCCTAAGGTAAAATCTATATTTGGTGAAGAGTTTCCCATTACTGAGATAGGAGATTGCAGCTGTTACTGATGAGATTCTATGATGATGGGAAGAGGGAGGAGCTAGAGGAAGAAGGAGGAGCCAGAGGCAGAGCTCCGCCTTCTACTCCTCTCCCTTCTATCTATGTAGAATCTCCTCAGTAATGGCTGGCATTTCCTATCTCAGTAATGTTAAAGTCTTCACTGAATACAGATCTTACCTTAGGGGGGCTTTACACGTTGCGACATCGCTACCGATATATCATCGGGGTCATGTCGTTAGTGACGCACATCCGGCGCTGGTAGCGACATCGCAACGTGTAAATCCTAGGTGCGACGAACCAGCACAGAAGCGTACAATATCGCTGATCTGTGTAACGTCGTTCATTTCCATAATGTCGGTTCGACCGCAGGTACGATGTTGTTTGTCGTTCCTGCAGCTCCACATATCGCTGTGTGTAAACCCACAGGAGCGACAAACATCTCCTTACCTGCGTCCCGACGGCAATGTGGAAGGGAGAAAGTGGGCGCGATGTTATGTCCCGCTCATCTCCGCCCCTCCTCTTCTATTGGCCGGCCGATTAGTGACGTCGCGGTGACATCGCTGTGACGCTGAACGCACCTCCTCCTTGAAGGAGGGATTGTTCGGCAGTCACAGCGACATCGCCGAGCAGGTATGTGCATGTGAAGCTGCTGTAGCGATAATGTTCGCTACGGCAGCAATCACCACATATCGCATGTGTGACGAGGGCGGGTGCTATCGCGCTGGACATCGCTAGCAATTGCTAGCGATGTCGCAACGCGTAGAGCCCGCCTTAGAATTAAGAATTTTGATAATGACTGATCAATTTTGACAGAGAAAAAAAAGCACATTTGTCTGATAATATATATTACAAAGTTACTTATTTTCATGTGTAGTATTGATTTATTAAAAAAAATTAAGATGATAGTTACACTTTAACCTAATTGTATGCATATCTTTTGTTTTATCTTTATCAATCCATCAATCTGGAAATCGTTGTAGTCAAAAGTCCCAAACCAAGTCTAGGATTGAAGCTGCAGGTGCCAAAATGAGTGATGCTGCCTCAGCACTCCACCTCAGTAGGAGTGCAACAGTTGTGTTTCACTCGAAATGAGGGAGAAATCTATAGACTGTATTTGGTCCTGCAAAATTAAAAAAGCAGACAGTAATATTGAAGATGAAAGGGCTGAGTTGGACAATGGATCATTGCTGTATCAGAACTAGGGAGCCTGCGATTAAGGAGGTAAACAGAATGGAAAGTAGTCATGTTCTAACCAGGTGACACGTTAGGTCAGTGATGGCGAACCTATGGCACGCGTGTGGCCTGTCGCCACAATCAGCCACTTTGAACTGTCGGTGTGATCGCGCCGGCAGTTCAAAGTTGTGTTGGAGTGGAGGAGACATTTCTCCTCCCTCTGACACTCCCCCTCTCTTAAGCCTCAGGCCTGTTGCGTCTTGTGGCCACAAGGGAACTGACTGAGAACCCATCGGCGTGCAGCGGTGGAGCGGGTGCTGAAAGGTGAGGGGTTTTTTTTAAACTGTGTGTGGCTGTGCCAAGGTGTGGGAGGACAGTGCCAGCACGGGGCAGAACATGGAGGGCACGGGGCAAACATGGAGGGCACGGGGAAAACATGGAGAGCACGGAGCAAACATGGAGACCACGGGGCAAACATGGCATGGAGAGCACGGGACAAACATGGAGAGCATGGGGGAAACATGGAGAGCACAGGGGAAACATGGAGAGCACGGGGGAAACATGGAGAGCACGGGGCAAACATGGAGAGCACGGGGCAAACATGGATAGCACGGGGAAACATGGACAGCACGGGGAAACATTGACAGCACGGGGAAACATTGACAGCACGGGGAAACATGGATAGCACGGGGCAAACATGGAGAGCACGGGGGAAACATGGAGAGCATGGGGGAAACATGGAGAGCATGGGGGAAACATGGAGAGCACGGGGCAAACATGGAGGGCACGGGGGAAACATGGAGGGCACGGGGGAAACATGGAGAGCACGGGGCAAACATGGAGAGCACGGGGCAAACATGGAGAGCACGGGGCAAACATGGAGAGCACGGGGGAAACATGGAGAGCACGGGGGAAACATGGAGAGCACGGGGGAAACATGGGGTGCACGGGGGAAACATGAGAGCACGGGGAAAACATGGAGAGCATGGGGGAAACATGGAGAGCATAGGGCAAACATGGAGAGCACGGGGCAAACATGGAGAGCACGGGGGAAAAATGGAGAGCACGGGGGAAACAGAGAGCACGGGGGAAACATAGAGAGCACGGGGGAAACATTGACAGCACGGGGAAACATTGACAGCACGGGGAAACATTGACAGCACGGGGAAACATGGACAGCACGGGGCAAACATGGAGAGCACGGGGGAAAAATGGAGAGCACGGGGGAAACAGAGAGCACGGGGGAAACATAGAGAGCACGGGGGAAACATTGACAGCACGGGGAAACATTGACAGCACGGGGAAACATTGACAGCACGGGGAAACATGGACAGCACGGGGAAACATTGACAGCACGGGGGAAACATTGACAGCACGGGGAAACATGGATAGCACGAGGAAAACATGGAGAGCACAGGGGAAACATGGAGAGCACGGGGGAAACATGGAGAGCATGGGGCAAACATGGAGGGCACGGGGCAAATATGGAGGGCACGGGGCAAACATGGAGAGCACGGGGCAAACATGGAGAGCACGGGGCAAACATGGAGAGCACGGGGCAAACATGGAGAGCACGGGGCAAACATGGAGAGCACGGGGGAAACATAGAGAGGACGGGGGAAACATGGGGAACACGGGGAAACATGGACAGCACGGGGAAACATTGACAGCACGGGGAAACATTGACAGCACGGGGAAACCTGGATAGCACGGGGCAAACATGGAGAGCACGGGGGGAAACATGGAGAGCATGGGGGAAACATGGAGAGCACGGGGCAAACATGGAGGGCACGTGGGAAACATGGAGGGCACGGGGGAAACATGGAGAGCACGGGGGAAACATGGAGAGCACGGGGGAAACATGGGGAGCACGGGGGAAACATGAGAGCACGGGGCAAACATGGAGAGCACGGGGGAAACATGGAGAGCATGGGCAAACATGGAGAGCATGGGGTAAACATGGAGAGCACGGGGGAAACATGGAGAGCATGGGGGAAACATGGAGAGCACGGGGCAAACATGGAGAGCACGGGGCAAACATGGAGAGCACGGTGCAAACATGGAGAGCACGGTGCAAACATGGAGAGCACGGTGCAAACATGGAGAGCATGGTGCAAACATGGAGAGCACGGGGCAAACATGGAGAGCACGGGGCAAACATGGAGAGCACAGGGGAAACATAGAGGGCACGGGGCAAACATGGAGAGCACGGGGCAAACATGAAGAACACGAGGGAAACATGGAGAGCACGAGGGAAATATGGAGAGCACGGGGCAAACATGGAGAGCACAGGGCAAACATGGAGAACATGGGGGAAACATGGAGAGTACGGGGCAAACATGGAGAGCACGGGGGAAACATGGAGAGCACGGGGGAAACATGGAGAGCATGGGGGAAACATGGAGAGCACGGGGCAAACATGGAGGGCACGGGGGAAACATGGAGGGCACGGGGGAAACATGGAGAGCACGGGGGAAACATGGAGAGCACGGGGGAAACATGGGGTGCACGGGGGAAACATGAGAGCACGGGGCAAACATGGAGAGCATGGGGGAAACATGGAGAGCATAGGGCAAACATGGAGGGCACGGGGGAAACATGGAGGGCACGGGGGAAACATGGAGGGCACGGGGGAAACATGGAGAGCACGGGGCAAACATGGAGAGCACGGGGGAAAAATGGAGAGCACGGGGGAAACAGAGAGCACGGGGGAAACATCGAGAGCACGGGGGAAACATTGACAGCACGGGAAAACATTGACAGCACGGGGAAACATTGACAGCACGGGGAAACATGGACAGCACGGGGAAACATTGACAGCACGGGGGAAACATTGACAGCACGGGGAAACATGGATAGCACGAGGAAAACATGGAGAGCACAGGGGAAACATGGAGAGCACGGGGGAAACATGGAGAGCATGGGGCAAACATGGAGGGCACGGGGCAAATATGGAGGGCACGGGGCAAACATGGAGAGCACGGGGCAAACATGGAGAGCACGGGGCAAACATGGAGAGCACGGGGCAAACATGGAGAGGACGGGGGAAACATGGGGAACACGGGGAAACATGGACAGCACGGGGAAACATTGACAGCACGGGGAAACATTGACAGCACGGGGAAACCTGGATAGCACGGGGCAAACATGGAGAGCACGGGGGAAACATGGAGAGCATGGGGGAAACATGGAGAGCACGGGGCAAACATGGAGGGCACGGGGGAAACATGGAGGGCACGGGGGAAACATGGAGAGCACGGGGGAAACATGGAGAGCACGGGGGAAACATGGGGAGCACGGGGGAAACATGAGAGCACGGGGCAAACATGGAGAGCACGGGGGAAACATGGAGAGCATGGGCAAACATGGAGAGCACGGGGTAAACATGGAGAGCACGGGGGAAACATGGAGAGCACGGGGGAAACATGGAGAGCACGGGGCAAACATGGAGAGCACGGGGCAAACATGAAGAGCACGAGGGAAACATGGACAGTACGGGGCAAACATGGAGAGCACGGGGCAAACATGGAGAGCACGGGGCAAACATGGAGAGCACGGGGCAAACATGGAGAGCACGGGGCAAACATGGAGAGCACGGGGGAAACATAGAGAGGACGGGGGAAACATGGGGAACACGGGGAAACATGGACAGCACGGAGAAACATTGACAGCACGGGGAAACATTGACAGCACGGGGAAACCTGGATAGCATGGGGCAAACATGGAGAGCACGGGGGAAACATGGAGAGCACGGGGGAAACATGGAGAGCATGGGGGAAACATGGAGAGCACGGGGCAAACATGGAGGGCACGGGGGAAACATGGAGGGCACGGGGGAAACATGGAGAGCACGGGGGAAACATGGAGAGCACGGGGGAAACATGGGGAGCACGGGGGAAACATGAGAGCACGGGGCAAACATGGAGAGCACGGGGGAAACATGGAGAGCATGGGCAAACATGGAGAGCACGGGGTAAACATGGAGAGCACGGGGGAAACATGGAGAGCACGGGGGAAACATGGAGAGCACGGGGCAAACATGGAGAGCACGGGGCAAACATGGAGAGCACGGGGCAAACATGAAGAGCACGAGGGAAACATGGACAGTACGGGGCAAACATGGAGAGCACGGGGCAAACATGGAGAGCACGGGGCAAACATGGAGAGCACGGGGCAAACATGGAGAGCACGGGGGAAACATGGAGAGCATGGGGCAAACATGGAGAGCACGGTGCAAACATGGAGAGCACGGTGCAAACATGGAGCGCACGGGGCAAACATGGAGTGCACGGGGCAAACATGGAGGGCACGGGGGAAACATGGAGAGCACGGGGGAAACATGGAGAGCACGGGGGAAACATGGGGAGCACGGGGGAAACATGAGAGCACGGGGCAAACATGGAGAGCACGGGGGAAACATGGAGAGCATGGGCAAACATGGAGAGCACGGGGTAAACATGGAGAGCACGGGGTAAACATGGAGAGCACGGGGGAAACATGGAGAGCACGGGGGAAACATGGAGAGCACGGGGCAAACATGGAGAGCACGGGGCAAACATGAAGAGCACGAGGGAAGCATGGACAGTACGGGGCAAACATGGAGAGCACGGGGCAAACATGGAGAGCACGGGGCAAACATGGAGAGCACGGGGCAAACATGGAGAGCACGGGGGAAACATGGAGAGCATGGGGCAAACATGGAGAGCACGGTGCAAACATGGAGAGCACGGTGCAAACATGGAGCGCACGGGGCAAACATGGAGTGCACGGGGCAAACATGGAGAGCACGGGGGAAACATTGAGAGCACGGAGCAAACATGGAGAGCACGGAGCAAACATGGAGAGCACAGGGCAAACATGGAGAGCACGGGGCACACATGGAGAGCACGGGGCAAACATGGAGAGCACGGGGGAAACATGGAGAGCATGGGGCAAACATGGAGAGCACGGTGCAAACATGGAGAGCACGGTGCAAACATGGAGCGCATGGGGCAAACATGGAGTGCACGTGGCAAACATGGAGAGCACTGGGGAAACATTGAGAGCACGGAGCAAACATGGAGAGCACAGGGGAAACATGGAGGGCACGGGGAAAACATGGAGAGCATGGGGGAAACATGGAGAGCACGGGGCAAATATGAAGAACACGAGGGCAAACATGGAGAGCACGAGGGAAATATGGAGAGCACGGGGCAAACATGAAGAGCACGGGGCAAACATGGAGAGCACGGGGAAAACATGGAGAGCATGGTGGAAACATGGAGAGTACGGGGCAAACATGGAGAGCACGGGGCAAACATGGAGAGCACGGGGCAAACAGGGAGAGCACGGGGCAAACATGGAGAGCACGGGGCAAGCATGGAGAGCACGGGGCAAACATGGAGAGCACGGGGCAAACAAAGAGAGCACGGGGCAAACACGGAGAGCACGGGGCAAACAAAGAGAACACGGGGGAAACATGGAGAGCACGGGGCAAACAGGGAGAGCACGGGGCAAACATGGAGAGCACGGGGCAAACATGGAGAGCACGGGGCAAACATGGAGAGCACGGGGCAAACAAAGAGAGCACGGGGCAAACATGGAGAGCACGGGGCAAACAAAGAGAACACGGGGGAAACATGGAGAGCACGGGGGAAACATGGAGAGCACGTGGGAAACATGGAGAGCACGGGGAAACAAGGCTGCAAGGATGGGGGAAACATGCAAGGATGGAGAGAAACGTGCAAAGATGGGGGAAACATACAAGGATGGGGGAAACATGCAAAGATGGGGGAAACATGCAAGGATGGGGGTAACATGCAAGGATGGGGGAAACATGCAAAGATGGAGAGAAACGTGCAAAGATGGGGGAAACATGCAAGGATGGGGGAAATGTGTCACCCAGGGATAGGGGGTACTCAGAACCGGGCCAAAGGGGTCGCTTCTAGAGGTATCACGGTGGGGTGACCCGATCTGTGATCCCAGGCTCCACAACAAAAGGAGGATATGTAAAGGGAAATTTGTAAGTTTATGATCTGTGACGCCACCCGTGGTGTGCGGTGAGGTAATGGGGCACCGCCGCTGCCAATCAGAGGATCCCGGGGGTGGTGGTGGGCAGCAAGATAGTGATTTTCCCTCCACGGGTAGGTTGTTGATGTCTTGGGACCCTGGTGTAATGGATTGGGAGTGACGGGTGCAGTCCACGGCTTGGACCAGGTGGTGCAGGAGTACTCACGATATAAGGCAATAACTGACACGAGTCCAGGAATTAACCAAGTTGCTGGTAACTGGTGCGCTCAGATGCCTTGAGGATGGGCCCCTCACCCAGGTGTGTAATACAAGTGCTTTTCTCCTGCCTGATGTCTGTCTGCTCCGTGCACGGGTCCAGACCGGGTCCCGACAGTTGGTACCGGCGGGCCACTACCCTGTCCCGGTCCACTTCGGGTTCCCCGCAAGCGACTGGCCTATTCCTGAGGCCCTTACTGCCCCTCTCCCCAAGCTCCACTCCGGAGCTCCTTCCAGACTCCACACCTCCTGCAGACTGCTCACTGCAAAAACAGGAAACTCCCTATATACTTCCCTCCCAGACACTTCAGACCTCTCAGCTCCACCCACTGGTGTTGTGTGTAACTGTGTTGGAAACTCCCCAAGGGAGAGTGAGATCTGCACCAAAAAGATGGATGCAGACCTCTGTGACACCCTGGTTTTGTCAGGGCGGCACACTCCCCCTTGGTTAACCACAGCCCGTCCTCAGGCTGGCCAGCTACCAGCGTTTATTTTTAACGGGAAAAGAAAAAAGTTAAAACATTACAAACATGCATCTTCCCACATCGGGAGGTACGTTTGCTCAAACTTTAAAGTGTTAAACGTTACGGCGCCCACAGCCCACCTCCCACCAGTCCACAGCAACAAGCAGGTCACTGGTCCTCATGGTGACTGGACCTCGGCCACCTTTACCACAGGCCTCTCCTCTGGCAGTCCACTCCATGTTGTGCTACAATCCTGGTGGGGCATAACAGGGCAAAAAGGGGTAGCCGGGCTCCGCTACCAAAACAGTTACTTTACATGTTGCACATCAGACACCAATGGGTTTACTGACCATCATCCTCCACCTAGGGTCCCCAGTGACACCGACATGTCACACACCATTCACGACCCTGATGGCCCCACCTGGCTCCCACCAGAGGGGTTCAACAAGAACGACGGGCCTCTACCACCTTCCACCTGGAATTCCGAATGGCCTCTCCCGGGAACATGGGGAGGTTCAACAAGGGTGGTAGGCAGTCACTTAAAGAAATGGGTAATCTGGGCAACGGTGGAAAGAACTTAATCATTCCCCAGCGGAGAAGGTGATTTGACTGCTTTTGGTCTAGCCTCCATCCTTTTCCGGTTTGCCGCTTGCATCCTAGAAGCGGCGGCGCTGCGCCTTGTAGTGCGCCAATGTCTCATCCTCACTGGCTCATCGCGGGCGCCGCTCGTGCGACCGGAGCGAGCTCGGTGGTGCTGACGCTCTCCACGATGGACGCTGGCATCTTGTTTTCGGCTTTTTCCCTTGATTTTTCCTCAGCCCAACTCTCACGGGACCCACAATGCTTTTCAAAGTCCTACGTCAGAGGTCACCAGGTTCTGCTTGCGCTTGCTGGATGGACGGCGGGGCTGAAATTCGTGTTCTTTCTGGAGATAAAGGGGGCGTGAAAGTCTTTCTGGCGCGAGGGACCGGCGAGACAAGATGGCCGCAACTGAAAATTTTGAAACAGAGCACTGTTTACAGTCCAAAAAAACAAGGCACACTTCCTACAGGTAAGTGGATGGGTAAGTATCCTGTTCGTGACGACAGAAATTGTGTCACCCAGGGATAGGGGGTACTCAGAACCGAGCCAAAGGGGTCGCTTCTAGAGGTATCACGGTGGCGTGACCCGGTCTGTGATCCCAGGCTCCACAACAAAAGGAGAATATGTAAAGGGAAATTTGTAAGTTTATGATCTGTGACGCCACCCGTGGTGTGCGGTGAGGTAATGGGGCACCGCCGCTGCCAATCAGAGGATCCCGGGGGTGGTGGTGGGCAGCAAGATAGTGATTTTCCCTCCACGGGTAGCTTGTTGATGTCCCGGGACCCTGGTGTAATGGATTGGGAGTGACGGGTGCAGTCCACGGCTTGGACCAGGTGGTGCAGGAGTACTCACAATATAAGGCAATAACTGACACGAGTCCAGGAATTAACCAAGTTGCTGGTAACTGGTGCCCTCGGATGGTGTGAGGACGGGCCCCTCACCCAGGTGTGTAATACAGGTGCTTTTCTCCTGCCTGATGTCTGTGTCTGCTCTGTGCATGAGTCCAGACCGGGTCCTGACAGTCGGCACCGGCGGGCCACTACCATGTTCCGGTCTACTTCGGGTTCCCCGCAAGCGGCTGGCCTATTCCTGAGGCCCTTACTGCCCCTCTCTCCAAGCTCCACTCCGGAGCTCCTTCCAGACTCCACACCTCCTGCAGACTGCTCACTGCAAAAACTGGAAACTCCTTATATAGTTCTCTCCCAGACACTTCAGACCTCTCAGCTCTGCCCACTGGTGTTGTGTGTAACTGTGTTGGAAACTCCCCAAGGGAGAGTGAGATCTGCACCAAAAAGATGGATGCAGACCTCTGTGACACCCTGGTTTTGCCAGGGCGGCACAGAAACATGCAAGGATTGGGGAAACATGCAAGGATGGGGGAAACATGGCTGCAAGGATGGGGAAAACATGCAAAGATGGGGAAACATGGCTGCAATGATGGGGGAAACATGGCTGCAAGGATGAGGGGAAACATGGCTGCAAGGATGGGGGGAAACATGGCTGCAAGGATGGGGGGAAACATGGCTGCAAGGATAAGGGGAAATATGCCACGATGGGGAACATGAACATGCCAGGATGAGGAAACATGCCAGGATTGGGAACATTTAGCAGGAAGGGTGACATTTACCAGGATGGGGTACATTTACCAGGATGGGGTATGTTTACCAGGAAAGGGGACATTTACCAGGATAAGGAACATGCCTGGATGGGGTACATTTACCAGGAAGGGGTCATTTAACAGCATGGGGGAAAATGCCAGGATGGAATACATTTACCAGAATGGAGGACATTTACCAGGAATGGGGTACATGCCGGGATGGAGGAACATTTACCAGGATGGGGAATATGCTGGGATGGGGTACATTTACCAGGATGGGGCCATGATGGGGACAAATATACCAGAATGTAGGCAATATATATCAGGATGGGGGACATGTTTACCAGGAAGTGGCCCAGGAAGGGGGACATACAGTGCCTACAAGTAGTATTCAACCCCCTGCAGATTTAGCCGGTTTGATAAGATGCAAATAAGTTAGAGCCTGCAAACTTCAAACAAGAGCAGGATTTATTAACAGATGCATAAATCTTACAAACCAACAAGTTATGTTGCTCAGTTAAATTTTAATAAATTTTCAACATAAAAGTGTGGGTCAATTATTATTCAACCCCTAGGTTTAATATTTTGTGGAATAACCCTTGTTTGCAATTACAGCTAATAATTGTCTTTTATAAGACCTGATCAGGCCGGCACAGGTCTCTGGAGTTATCTTGGCCCACTCCTCCATGCAGATCTTCTCCAAGTTATCTAGGTTCTTTGGGTGTCTCATGTGGACTTTAATCTTGAGCTCCTTCCACAAGTTTTCAATTGGGTTAAGGTCAGGAGACTGACTAGGCCACTGCAACACCTTGATTTTTTTCCCTCTTGAACCAGGCCTTGGTTTTCTTGGCTGTGTGCTTTGGGTCGTTGTCTTGTTGGAAGATGAAATGACGACCCATCTTAAGATCCTTGATGGAGGAGCGGAGGTTCTTGGCCAAAATCTCCAGGTAGGCCGCTCTATCCATCTTCCCATGGATTCGGACCAGATGGCCAGGCCCCTTGGCTGAGAAACAGCCCCACAGCATGATGCTGCCACCACCATGCTTGACTGTAGGGATGGTATTCTTGGGGTCGTATGCAGTGCCATCCAGTCTCCAAACGTCACGTGTGTGGTTGGCACCAAAGATCTCGATCTTGGTCTCATTAGACCAGAGAACCTTGAACCAGTCTGTCTCAGAGTCCTCCAAGTGATCATGAGCAAACTGTAGACGAGCCTTGACATGACGCTTTGAAAGTAAAGGTACCTTACGGGCTCGTCTGGAACGGAGACCATTGCGGTGGAGTACGTTACTTATGGTATTGACTGAAACCAATGTCCCCACTGCCCTGAGATCTTCCCGGAGCTCCTTCCTTGTTGTCCTTGGGTTAGCCTTGACTCTTCGGACAAGCCTGGCCTCGGCACGGGTGGAAACTTTCAAAGGCTGTCCAGGCCGTGGAAGGCTAACAGTAGTTCCATAAGCCTTCCACTTCCGGATGATGCTCCCAACAGTGGAGACAGGTAGGCCCAACTCCTTGGAAAGGGTTTTGTACCCCTTGCCAGTCTTGTGACCCTCCACGATCTTGTCTCTGATGGCCTTGGAATGCTCCTTTGTCTATCCCATGTTGACCAAGTATGAGTGCTGCTCACAAGTTTGGGGAGGGTCTTAATTAGTCAGAAAAGGCTGGAAAAAGAGATAATTAATCCAAACATCTGAAGCTCATTGTTCTTTGTGCCTGAAATACTTCTTAATACTTTAGGGGGGGAACCAAACAGAATTCTTGTGGTTTGAGGGGTTGAATAATAAATGACCCTCTGAATAAACTTTTCACAATTTAAAAAAAAAAAAATAAAAAAAGAAATAACATTCTTTTTTGCTGCAGTGCATTTCACACTTCCAGGCTGATCTACAGTCCAAATGTCACAATGCCAAGATAATTCCGAATGTGTAAACCTGCTAAATCTGCAGGGGGTTGAATACTACTTGTAGGCACTGTAACTACACAATGAAAGGGGAGGATAGCAACTTGCACGTCTTTATGGGTTTTCAGGATGTTCAGACTTTGTAATGTAGATGTGGAGTACAGGGTGAAATCTGATTGCATTCCATGCTAAAATCTCTGCCTGTCTAATATGCTGCAATTTTTTCCAGAAAGATCAATCCAACTGCTGTGTCTGGAAAGGGCAGGGGCTGAGCTTCAATGTGTGGTAAGCATGCATGAGCGTGATGCCCCCTGCTGAAGAGAACAGAAGACTGCAAAGGTAAGATTAAAACCAATTATTTACATAATAGGATTGGTTGGCACTTCAGGAAAAAAAATGGGTTTAGGGCTACAGTTTGGGCACTTGGCCTCTAAAAGGTTCGCCTTGACTGCGCTAGGTAGAGGGAACTAAATAGGGAACAGATGGGATAAGCTCTTCGTCAACCCCAATAAACAACTATAGAAGACACAAGAAGGACACACAGGGTTTGAAAAAGCATGAAGTACTTATCATTAGATGACTCTGGTAGAAGTTCAGCAGAGCTTTCAGCCACGATACCACAGAGGAGTACAAACCACCTGCTTACATTCTCAGCTTGAAGAAACTGAAAATATCACCAGCCTTGTCCAACGGTAGGAAAGGGTAGTTAAAAACCAAGGGAATACTGATAATTAACACCTGAGTGGAATGCGGGCTTTACACGTTACGATCTATCGTGCGATTGCACGAGCGATCATACCCGCCCCCGTCTTTTGTGCGTCATGGGCAAATCGCTGCCTGTGTCGCAAAAAGTCGTTAAACCGTCGTCACACGTACTTACCTGCTGAGCGAACTCGCTGTGGGTGGCGAACATCCTCTTTCTGACGGGTGAGGGACGTTCGGCGTCACAGCGACGTCACACAGCCGCTGGCCAATACAAGCGAAGGGGCGGAGATGAGCGGGACGTAAACATCCCGCCCACCTCCTTCCTTCCGCATAGCCAGCTGGTGCCGCGGGACGAAGGTAAGCTGTGTTCATCGTTCCTGGGGTATCACACGGAGCAATGTGTGCTACCCCGGGTACGATGAACAACCGGCGCCATGTTAAATAAACAATTTTTTATAACTTAGCGACGAGTACACAACTCACGATTTGTGAGCGATTCTGCGTCGCTCGGAGGTGTCACAAGAGACGACGTTGTGAACGATGCCGGATGTGCGTCACGAAAACCGTGACCCCGACGATGCATCGCACGATAGCTCGTCTCGTGTAAAGCCCGCATTAGTCGATCTCCTGCTAGGTCCAAAAGGGAGAGAAATTAATCCAGCAAGAAAACTACTTATACCAATGCATACTGACAGCAGGAACAATTGAAAGGGAGCATTCTATGGCCAGAAACTACATGACTGTCTGTCACACGTGACCCACCCGTGATACCAGGTCCCTGCAGAAACATATATAAGATCCATGTTAGAGATCCTCCAGGGATGTGCAGTGGCCATAAGGACTATGGCAGTGCAAACCCAGTTGGATGCAATCAAGGGAGAAGGATACTAAATCAGAAGCATTCCAGCAAATTGGCAGTTCCTCTAAAGCACCTGACATAGTAAGACTTGCGACTATATAATGACATGGTGCCCCAGTTAACCAGAACAAGGTTGGCTACTGAACTAAGACTATAATGAAAGAATCTCCTCCTCCTTAACAAAACACAAATGGTTTTAACAACCACTTAAAATTTGTATGCACCTTCCACAACCTGAATAGGACAGGAATGAATATTGCACTTAAGAGATGTTGTGGCCCAGTTCCAATTAATGAATACACTAGGTTTGGGGGCAGATGAGAAAGTAGACCTTAACACATTGTCAAGAATAGAGCCCCTCTGTGACCAGATAGGTGACATTTTGCCCAACTCAGTAACACTTCGGAAATAAACTAAAGGGCCTGTTACACTCATCAATTTATCGTGCGATCGCACCTCCCCCCATCATTTGTGCGTTACGGGCAATTTGTTGTCCGTATCGCACAAAGTCGGTAACCTCCGTCACACGGACTTACATCCCGGACGACATCGCTGTGGGCGGTGAACATCCTCTTCCTGAAGGGGGAGGGACGTTCGGCGTCACAGCGACGTCACACAGCGGCCAGTGAATAGAAGCGGAGGGGCAGAGATAAGCGGGACATACCACCCCGCCCACCTCCTTCCTTCCGCATTGACGCCGGGACGCAGGTAAGCTGTGTTCATCGTTCCCAGGGTATCACACAGAGCGATGTGTGCTGCCTTGGGAACGATGAACAACCGGCGCAGAGAAGGTGGGACGATATTATGAAAATGAACGACGTGTCAATGAGCAACGATAAGATGAGTATTTTTGCTCGTTCACAGTCGTTCAGTGGTGTCAGACGGTACGATGTCTCTAACGATGCCGAATGTGCATCACTAACGACGTGACCCCGACGACATATCATTAGATATATCGTCCCGTGTAACGGGGCATTAAGATTTGCTGCTGTTACGGTGGTGTGAAAATTTGTTTGCACCTTCCTGATTTCTTATTCTTTTGCATATTTGTCACACTTAAATGTGTTAGATCACCAAACAAATTAAAATATTACATAAAGATAACACAAGTAAACACAAAATGCAACTTATAAATGAAAGTCTTTATTATTAAGGGAAAAAGAAATCCAAAATGGGCCTGTGTGAAAAAGTGATTGTCGGCCCCCTTAAAACATCAATTAACTGTGGTATATCACATTTTTTGGAAGCTGATTTCAAGTTTCCCTAGCCACACCCAGATTTGATTACTGCTACTGCCAAATTGTACAGTGCATTATCACTTTCTACCCTTGTAAAAATGAACGATTTGGAGGTAAAGCAACATTTTTGTGGTAAAATGTAGTTTTTCATTTTCACAGCAAAATATTATAAAATTCTGTGAATCACCTAGAGGTTCAAGATGCTCACCAAACATGTACATACATTTCTTGAAGGGTCTAGTTTCCAAAATGGGGTCACTTGTGGGGGAGCTCTCCAGTTTAGGCACAGCAGGGGCTCTGCAAATGCGAAATGGCATTTGCTAATGATTCCAATTTTGATTTCGAAAAGTAAAATTTCGTTTCTTCACTTGAGTTTGTGCCCTGTGGTCGGCTTCTCTGTCTGATGAACCACAGTAGATATACAGTGACAAGCAAAAGGGTAATAATGTTTTGAACGTTTGACTTTCAGGCTCCATATCGCACCATCCACTACAGCTTTGAGCGTGAGACTATTTTCATTTTATAGACAATCATCTGGGCTATCACATACATAAATTTGACTTGCAATTATTTAGCATATTATTATTATGCAGACTCTTGTCATGTCCCTGCATTGTTACTGTTTTGCTTCTTGTGGTAGAAAAATATTTTTCTTCCTGTATACTATAAATTACAACCTATTTTCCCATTCCCTAATAGCTCAGTGTGTTATTAGGTTGATTCCCAAGTGAAAGTCACTGATTCGAATTGAGGATCAGCAATGAAGATTTACCAAGAACAGAGGAACAGCAACATTCAATTCATCAATAGCGGTCTCACACCACACCCTGTCAGGCACACCAGTGAGTGGTCTAGCTGGAACAGGGCCACCCACCTAGGGGTCAGTCAGACTGGTGGGAGGGGCTGAGTCAGAACAGTGGTAGCCCTCAGAGAGTGAGGAGCTGGAGGGAGTTGGAGCTTCCTGGGAGACGTTGGCTAGGTCGCAGACGGTGGTCTGCGACCAGAGGAGTCAGAAACCCGGTCACAGGGTATTAGAGAGGGGTGCCAGACTTAGTTTGGTAGAACGGTCGGCACTGGAAAATCTAGTAACCGAACCAGTACTGAGCACAGTGGGGTACTGGACCCTAGATCAGGGAGTAGCTTCACGCAACCTGATAATTAACCTGTGGAGGGTAGTCTCTTTCTGAACTTTCCCCAACAGCTCAGAGATTGAAGGCATCAACACAACAGCTTATGCGGCCCACTGAGATCCCAAGTGTCAGCCATCGAGAGCACATCTCCTCTAACTAACCATAGGGAGAGGGACCCCGAAAGCTTCAGGCTGAGGGGTCACTCAGAAAACCCTAAATTAGTGCATGGAGGCAGGTCCAGAACCATCAGCAATACCCACGGGGACGGATTCCCGGACAAGCTCCCCCTAAAGCGGCAGCGGCACCCAGAGACTTGATTTACTTCTGTGTCAGAGTCTGCTTAATGGTCGCACCAACATCCATACGGCCTGAGTGAGTACGCTGCTCTCCCCTAAACCTCCCTGCCTGGCCTGCACCACGCTCCCCTACACCTCTACCATCTAGAGTCCTGGGGCCTCCCCTACCCATGGAGGGAACATCATCTGGCTGCCCCACTCCATCTCCCCCGGGTACTCCCAACAGCAGCGGTGGTACTCCCCTTACCGCGAACCACGGGTGGCGTCACAAACATTAATCCCCTGTAAATAGCGCCCTTTCATTTTTGGGTGACCCTAAGCCCCCGGGTCCGGAGACCCTCAAGCCACGGCAACCCCGGATCCGAGCAGTCTGACTGCTGCAGGGGCGGTACACATACATGAAGAAATGGCTCAATGACAATGAAGTAGAGGTGCTGGATTGGCCCCCATAGTCCCCAGACCTCAACACAATCAAACATTTGTGGGTAGAGTTGAAGAAAATCTGTATACATACGCAACTAAGTTGAACAGTATGCACCCACAATGAGAACTTCTAGAAGAGATTAGATTTTAGTCGAGACATCCTTGATTCTAATAGAGAGAAAGCCCAGAAGAATTTCGGCAGTGTTGAAAGCCAAAGGTGGACTTACAAAATACTAATAAAATAATAAAAATTAAAATTTAGATTGAAAGAGCAAAACAGTAGCAATGCAGCGACATGACAAGAATATGCATAACTAATCATATGCTAAATACTTGCAAGTCAAATATATGTATGTGATAGTGTGACGCCCTGGCCTATCAGGTCGTCACACAGGGTATTGTGTAATCTGCCCTTCTGTACAATATCCACCTCCTCCTTGGTTACGGGTCCCTGACCTTTGGTGTTTCCAAGAACAAGCTAATCAAAATCCTAGGAACACTCTGCACCACACCCACCAGACACATCAGTGGCTGACCTGAAGGGAATAGGGTCGCCCACTTGGGGAGTTGGTTAATGGGAGGTCAGGAGTGTCAGGAGTAGTGCAGTTGAGAAGTGACTCTCGAGAGGGGAAGTCAAGAGCTGGGCTCCTTGAGACTACTAGGTGGCAGACGTTGGTCTGGGCCTGGTAGGAGCTAGACCCCGGTCGCAGGGGATCGTGACAAGGGGCACAGACTGTCGAGGAGGACAGCCGGCGGCCTTGTGTCATTACCGGGCAGGGGTCAGTGCACGACGGTAGCTTCAGGCGTCCTGGTAATTTACCCGATGAGGACGGAGCCTTCAAGATCCGTTCTCCACCTCCAAAATTGGGGTACTAGCGCAACAAGGGGGATAGGACTTTCCCACTACATAGTCCACAAAATCCCAAGCGTACACCCTGAGAGCAAGATTACCCAGTTAGCCATGCTGGTGAACGGGACTCGACTAGTTTTATGCTAAAGGGACCAGTTAGAAGCAAAGGTGCCAAGGAAAAGATCACAGACTAACAAGCAACACCAATGGGCACGGGATCCAGGCGTGCTCCTGTGGCGCCCCAGGACCTGGTCGCCACAACAGCATTGCCCCTCCAATGGGTTAATGCTGAGCCTGGAGGTGATTGGGGAAATCATTGGCCAGTAAGTTCAACATCCAACGCAGTTTCTCCCTCAGGCCTGCAGAGGGAGCTCTGAACCTGGAGTTCCAGGGAGCATTCCTCAAGCCTGACCTGAAGGAGGAGTTAGTGTTCAGTCTGAGAGGGAAGTTGGAGAGTGAAGACGCAGAGTAGTGCTGTCCTGTGGACTGGGGCCTGGAGCTGGAATAGCTTGGCCCAGTGAAGCAGGATTGGCAGAGAGGCACAGAAGAGACTTAGACATCGGAGTCTGTGGTTGCCAGGGTGTAAGACCCTTCCCTGGGAGCCGAATCCGAAGGGCAGGAGTACTGCAGGTCTCCTGGCCCCCCAATGCAACCTGAAAGTACAGCTGCATCACCAGGGCCCGGTGTGGACTCCAGCAGAGAAGCATCAGAGAGGGCCTGCGCAGCCTACCACACAGGGAGAGGGACGTACCACCGGTCCCAGCAGCAAGAGGGCCATTGCTAACTCAGAGTGCAGGGTCCTATGAAAGCAAAGAAAGAACAGGGAGTAGGCCTCATACTCAGCTGGCCAAAAAGATACCTCAGTTACTTCCAGGCCGACCGGAGCCCTTTACCACCTGTAACGGTCTCCCAGGACTAACCGTTTGCACAGTAAAAGAGGAGAAGGTAAAGAGACTGTTGGTTGTGTCCGTTCCTTTCACCGCCCTGTCGGCCCTGCACTACACCGCAACTACATCGACACTTTCAAGCACCAACTGTTGCCCCATGGCACCGCTCCACCTGTGGGGAGCAGTACCACCATTGCTGCCGTTCCATCACCCCGGAGGCCCCATACAGCAGCAGCGGCTTAATAGCCGCAAACCACAGGTGGCATCACGAATATTATAAACTGTAATCACCCCCAAGTCACCAGCCATATTAATTGACTTCACCAGGGTACGGAGTCGGGCCCAGCCACCACTGACGTCCCCCGGACTAGTCCGGCCCGGCACCGGGTGTCCCATAGCCCTGGGGTGGGCGAGTCAATTTTGGCGTCACGAACAGGATTCCGTGCCCGGGCCCCACCGTGTACTGTGCGCCTGAAAAGGCTGTGTGTTTTACAGTTGAAAAACTGGTGCCGCCATTGCCGCTTGCAAAGTGCGGGAAGAAGGGGGGCGTGCCCGAAAAAGAGCGCGAAGGAAGCGCGCCATCAGAGCGGAGGGTGGTTAACCCCGCGCTACCCAGAAGAGATTTGAAAAAGAGAGTGGAGCCTGGTAAGGTCCACTAAGGGGGAAGAAAGATGTCCGACGCCGAGGAAGGGCAGGTGGGTGCTGTAGCCCAAGACGTCGCGGCACCGGCCGATGCACTCCCAGTCGTTGCCCCAGCCCCCGCTGCAGCGCCTGTAATGCCGCTCACCATGCCATACCTTCCGGGAGTGGACTGGCTACCGCAGTATTCCGGGGAGTCACATACCCTGAGCGACTTCAGAGAAAGGCTGCACAGCTTGTTTATAGTGTATCCTTTGACTGAGAGCCAGAAGGTGGGCATATTAATGGGGAAGCTAGCCGGCGCGGCCCAGCGTGAAGTGAAGTCCTGGCCTGACACAGATAAAGGGACAGCAACCCAGATACTGGCTAAGTTAAAGAGTACTTTTGATACCCGCACCGCAGCAGAAATAAAAATGAGATTCTTTGGGTGCAAACAACGGGCCACAGACAGTATACGGGTCTATGCCTTAAACTTGCAGGAGGCCCTGAGAGCAGTTAAACAGGTGGACCCAGAGAGTGTACGTGAAGAAGACAAGCTCCTAACTGAGCAGTTCATAGAAGGGCTCCTGTCAGACGCCCACAGGACCCAGCTGCGTATCATGGTCCTGCAGAACCCTGCTCTGGACTTTGCAAAGTTTAAGGACCAGGCCATCCGGGTACTGAGAGAATCTACACCGAATGACACAGTACCCCTCCAGCCTCTTGCTATCACATACCCAGAGGTGGTGCCTGCAACATGAGCCACTGCAGGGGCTGAGGCGCAGACCCTGGATAAAGATCCCGCTGCGGAGCTGAGACAACAGGTTCAAGAACTGACAAAGACTGTGGCTGCCCTTGCAAAGACCGTGCAGTCTCTACAAATGACCCCATCGCCGGCGAGAATCGAGTTGGCCTCCAGTCCAGATGACGTCCCGTGGATGCGACAAAGGAGGATTCCGCCGACCAGAGGAAAAGATACAGACCGGTATGATTCTGCTGGACAACCGATCTGCTGCAGCCAGGCGGGCCACTTAGCAAGGCACTGTCCTTTAAATGGGCCGAACCTGTGGCCAGGAGCCAACCCCCAGGTGTAAGGAAGCCCGGCTCAACTCCCAGTCGCAGCAAGTATGTGGGAGGACGACCGGTCCTTCCTATTGTGCTGGATGGGATCCCTTTGAATGCCCTCCTGGATACGGGGTCCCAGGTAACAACCATCCCTTATAAACTGTACAAAAGATATTGGGCTGATTCAGACATTGACCATGGCCCAGATGATGATTTAACAATTGTGGCCAGTAATGGTCAGCCCTTGCCTCAAATTGGGTATAAGGAAGTAACCATTAAAGTGGGGCGGGTAGAATTGCTATGTCAGGGGATGATAATTGTAGATATTGATCGCAAAGAATCTAACCCACTGCTAACCATTGGTACAAATGTGATGGAAAATTGTCTTGCCGAAGTGATAATTTTGTTGCAGCAGGCATCCGAAAATGCCAGCTCCGGGCAGCAGCGTGCCCTACAGAGGGAGATCAGAGCCCTGATGAGAAGGCAGCAGGTAGAGCTGGCCGGAGGAGAAATTTGCAGTGTAAGGGTAAGTGACCCTCTCCCCATTGCAATTCCCCCAAAAAGTGAAATGTTGATATAGTGTCGGGCAGCAATAGGCCTCAAGGGTCAAGATTACGAGGCCCTGGTGGAACCTGTGTATTCAGAAAGTAGGCCTGGAGTCCTGATAGCCAGAGGGGTAGCAGACGTCCGCAAGGGAAGAGTGCCCGTCCGCGTCCTGAATTGTGGGGAGGAGGAAGCCAAATTGCCCCGGTACGCCATGTAGCAAAACTGTACACTGTCAGTAACAATACCATCAAAGCAGTGGAACCCTTGATCCCGTCCGACCAGGCGGAAGACAATGGCTCCAAGGGACAGCTGGAGGACTGGTGCCAAAAATTGCATGTGGGCACCGACTCCACCCCCTCACACCAAAAGCATGGGGTTTACCGGGTGGTACAGGAATACAAGCGGGTCTTCAGCAAACACCCCCTAGATTTTGGGCAGGTAAAAGGGGTTAAACATCAAATCCCCACTGGTGACCATCATCCCATTAAAGAGAGATACTGCCCTGTACCCCCAGCACAGTATCAGCGTGCCAAAGAAATGTTATGGGAAATGAAGGAGGCTGGGGTGATCAGAGATAGTTGTAGCCCCTGGGCAGCTCCACTAGTGCTCGTAAAGAAAAAAGATGGCACAATGAGAATGTGTGTTGACTACAGGCAAATTAACCGCATTACACATAAAGATGCTTATTCACTACCCAGAATAGAAGAGTCACAAGCAGCCTTAAAATCAGCTAACTATTTTTCCACCTTGGATCTCACCAGTGGGTATTGGCAGGTTCCCGTGGCAGAGGCGGACAAGGAGAAGACTTCATTCACGACACCAATGGGCATCTGCGAGTTCAACTGTATGCCATTCGGGCTCTGCAACGCCCCAGGGACATTCCAAAGGTTGATGGAGTGCTGCTTGGGCCATTACAACTTTGAAACCGTGCTATTGTACCTGGATGATGTCTTAGTCTACTCCAAGACCTATGAGGACCACCTGAGGCACTTAGCAGAAGTGTTCGAGTCCTTGTCAGAGTATGGCCTGAAGATAAAGCCGTCCAAATGTCACCTCTTGAAGCCAAAGGTACAGTACCTGGGTCATGTGGTCAGCGCAGAAGGTGTGGCACCTGATCCAGAGAAAGTCACAGTAATCAAGGACTGGCCAAGATCCACCACGGTAAAGGAGGTGCGGCAGTTCCTTTGGTTGGTGGGCTACTACCGAAGGTTCATAGATGGTTTCACAAAGATAGCAGTGCCTCTTCAAGATCTCCTGGTGGGCCAGCCAAAGAAGGCTAAGAAGCAAAGCCCTCCATTTGAATGGAACAGCCAAATAGAAGCATCCTTTGTCCGGCTGAAAATGGCTCTCACTGGAGAAGAAATTCTGGCCTACCCTGACTACAGCCAGCCGTTTGTACTGTATACAGACGCCAGCAACGTGGGACTGGGAGCAGTTCTGTCCCAGGTGCAGGGAGGCAGAGAGAAGGTGATAGCTTACGCCAGTAGGAAGCTTCGTCCCACAGAAAGGAATCCAGAAAACTACAGTTCCTTCAAGCTGGAGTTCCTCGCTATTGTCTGGGCAGTGACTGAACGCTTCAAGCACTATCTTGCGTCGGCCAAGTTTACCATCTTCACGGACAACAATCCGTTGACTCACCTGGCAACAGCTAAGCTAGGTGCACTAGAACAGCGAAGGATGGCTCGACTGTCCAACTTTGACTTTACCATCAAGTACCGGGCTGGCAAGAAGAATAACAATGCGGATGCGCTGTCCAGAATGCCTCACTTACTCGAGTCTGGAGAAGACCTGGATGAACTGGAAGAGATAGAGTTACCAGCTTTCCATGGACAAGGTGTCTCCCAGTGTGAGCATGCTGTAAGAAGAAAGCGCTCGAGTCAGCAAGAGGTTTCTATCAACCCATTACTCCACCATAAATGGGAAGAAACCCAGGACAGTGACCCGGCTACTGGGTGCACATGAGAAAGGCAGTCGAGAACTGGTGCAGAGACTGTGGTCCATGTAACCTGAGGCGGAAGGATGATACCAGCCAGAGGTCCCCCCTACAGCCAATTGTCATGAAGCAGCCCCTAGAGTTGGTGGCCCTGGACAACGTGAAACTAACACCAAGCCGGTCAGGTTATGTCTACGCCCTTACCATAGTGGACCATTACTCTCATTTCCTGGTAGTAGTGCCTGTGAAAGACCAAACAGCCAGAACAGCAGCTCGAGCATTTCAAGTATACTTTTGTCAGCCTCACGGTTATCCTGAAAGGGTACTGACTGATCAAGGCCCTGCATTCGAGGCAGAAGTGTTCCAAGAGTTCTGTAACATGTACGGCTGTAAGAAAATAAGAACAACACCGTACCACCCCCAAACCAATGGATTGTGCGAGAAAATGAACCATGTGGTTATTGATATGCTCAAGACTCTACCTCTGGAAGAAAGAAACCAATGGCCAGAGAAGTTACCAGATCTAGTGGACTTGTACAATAATATCCCAGTAAACTCGACCAACTGCAGCCCTGCTTACCTGATACGAGCAAGACCTGGCAAGTTACCTGTAGACTTCGAAATGGGAACTGTGTCCCAGCAGCAAGAGGGCCATTGCTAACTCAAAGTGCAGGGTCCTATGAAAGCAAAGAAAGAACAGGGAGTAGGCCTCATACTCAGCTGGCCAAAAAGATACCTCAGTTACTTCCAGGCCGACTGGAGCCCTCTACCACCTGTAACGGTCTCCCAGGACTAACCGTTTGCACAGTAAAAGAGGAGAAGGTAAAGAGACTGTTGTTTGTGTCCGGTCCTTTCACCGCCCTGTCAGCCCTGCACTACACCGCAACTACATCGACACTTACAAGCACCAACTGTTGCCCCGGGGCACCGCTCCACCTGTGGGGAGCAGTACCACCATTGCTGCCGTTCCATCACCCCGGAGGCCCCATACAGCAGCGGCGGCTTAATAGCCGCAAACCACAGGTGGCGTCACGAATATTATAAACTGTAATCACCCCCAAGTCACCAGCCATATTGATTGACCCCACCAGGGTATGGAGTCGGGCCCAGCCACCACTGACGTCCCCCGGACTAGTCCGGCCCGGCACCGGGTGTCCCATAGCCCTGGGGTGGGCGAGTCACTCCCTCCCTGCTGCAGTGATATTAAGAACTTTGGTTTACCACAGCTGTCAGTGTCAGCGTTATTGGATTGAGTGAGTACATAAGTGACCCTTACCATCCCTACGGCACCTCCCCGCAGCCCTCATCGAGTCCCGGGGCATTCCCCCCTACCCGTGGAGGATTTAAACACCAGGCTGCCCCCACCATCGCCACCGGGTACTACTAACTGCAGCGGTGGTACTCCACCTTACTACACACCACGGGTGGCGTCACGAACTGTCCATACAATCCCCTGTAAATACCCCCTTTTTATTCCGAGTGGCCACGCGACCCCGACCCCCGGGTCTAGTCACCCCTCGAGCCACCACGGATCCAGATCCGAGCAGCGGCGGCAGGCTGCTGACACGGGGGCGGCACAATAGTCAAGATGATTGTCTATAAAATGATGGTAGTCTCATGCTCAAAGCTGTAGTGGATGGTTAGATATGGAGCCTGAAAATCAAAACTTAAAATCATTGTTACACTTTTGCTTTCACTGTACCTTTTATTCGGGTGTTTAGTTTCTGCTATCCTTGATTTAGTTCTTTTAAGGTAACAGGTGTATTTATTTACTCTTTTACCTGCCCATCACCTCTCAGGTGTGGCTTTAAATGCGACAAAATATAGCAAGTCCAGCACGTAAAAAAGACATCCTTTATTCCAAAATTATGATAAAATCTTCAAAAATGGAGACATAGAAATATGAAACACCAGGTCTAGTTAGTCCGGTTTATGCGTTTTGAGAGGAATCTCTTAGTCATAACCTCAGGTTATGACATTTGATGCATTTTTTTATGAAAATAGTGATGGGCAGACCAGATTGTAAAGTCTGACCCCTGCGGATTTAAAGGTACCCAAGTGCCAGACCCAGGCTGGAATTCTTAGGGAATTCCGGGTATTGATCCGGATCAAGCACTCGGAAAATAAAAAAAAGGAAAAATAAAGAAAAAAAAATAAAGCGAGCTTGCTATTCTGAGGAAGTCTCCGGCGCTGCTGTAACTGCTCACTCTTCTTCCACTCATTAGGCTCATGCATATTCACTGCTTCCCTCACTCACAGGTGTCTATGATCGGTTGCAGTCAGACAGTACCCCTAGCCTGTCTGACAGCCTGTCTGACGCTTCCAATCACAGACATGGTCTGCGTGTCTATAGCGTAAGTAAAAGTAAATAAATATCATGTTTTTCTAAAAATAAGACACTGTCTTATATGTTTTTGTTACCCCCCCCTTAAAAAAAAGAACAAGGGCTTAATTTTGGAGGTGGTCTTATTCTTGGAGAAACATGGTTGGGGGTAAGTTTCCCCCTCAAAAAAGCAGACCCTCACTTCCCATGAGACTCGTACTTACCAGACTCGGACGTCTGCGTGGCTCCCAGGTCCTCCTGTGACCTCTAGTGGGCGCTCCCAGCAGCTATGCTGTACGCCGCCTTTCCCTGCTTCTGGCCGACACACTCACACACATCAAATCACACACACATCAGATCACACACACACACACACACACACACTCACTCATCACATCCACAGAATGTTTCCAGCCCCAGGAATGGGAGGAAGTCACGTGTCGCAGGTCCTGTAAGCAAGCTTTGCGGCAGGTCCTTGCGCTCCACGGCACAGCCTCTCAAGATTCTGCCGGCGAGAAGAAATCGGTGTCGCTGGATGTGGTGAGTGGTTGTGTGATCTGATGTGTGTGTAATCCAATGTTTGTGTGTGTGAGATTGGATGTGTGTGGGGGTGCAATCACTGCAGGTCCTCTGCTTGGCGTCTCGTGAGTGTGATTGTGGGGTGTCCGCTGTCTATAATGAAGTGTCCTGCAGTATCTTTAACTTTTTTAGTTGCATGGACATGTCATTATTGAACCGTGACTAGGGCTTATTTTTCGATTAGGGCTTATATTTAAGCCTTGCTGCGAAAATGCTGAAAATCCCTGCTAGGGCTTATTTTTGGGGAGGTACTATTTTTGGAAAAACACAGTAAATAAATTGGTGTAGGGTCCCCCCATATTATGATACACAGCACAGATAAAGCCCATGGCAACACTGCAGCCCCCAGCCGTGTGTTTATCTATATTTATCTATTTTTACTGTTACGCTATAGACTCGCAGACTGGGTCTGGGATTGGAAACGTCAGACACGCTGTCACTCAGCATGGGGGCGCATCTGACTGCAACCAATCACAGCCGCCAGTGGGCAAGGGAAGCAGGGAATATGCATGAGCCTATTGAGTAGAGATGAGCGAACCGGTCGCGGTTCGGCTTGAGGTCGGTTCGCCGAACGGAGCTCCCGTTCGAGTTCGGTTCGTCGAACGTTCGACGAACCGAACTCGAACTGCATAAGAAACAATGGCAGGCAATCACAAACACATAAAAACACCTAGAAAACACCCTCAAAGGTGTCCAAAAGGTGACAAACAACTCACAACACAAACACATGGGAAAGTGACAAGGACAAATTCTCATGTGAAAACAAAACAGCGTTACGAGGAAAAAGAGGACGAGACACAGATATAGGCATGGCATGCCCTTCTAAAATCATGGAAAACACCGCAAGGTGACTCCAAGCGGAGTCTCCCTTTTTTCCAAAAATTGGGCCACACAGACACCCCTTCAGTGGCAGCACTTGTGCCCCAGTTGTACACTTCACAACTAGATTTGCATCAAGCACATTCAAAAATACGCCATACTTAACTGTCCCCAGGATGACTCCGGGGTAGGTAGCAAAGTCTTTCCTGATCCCAGCTCTGTTCATCTTGGATCATTTTTAAAAACAATGTAAGTAAGGGTTACTCCAAGCGGAGTCTCCCTTTTTTCCAAAAATTGGGCCACACTGACACCCCATCAGTGGCAGCACTTGTGCCCTAGTTGTACACTTCACAGCTAGATTTGCATCAAGCACATTCAAAAATACGCCATACTTAACCGTCCCCAGGATGACACCGGGGTAGGTAGCAAAGTCTTTCCTTATCCCAGCTCTGTTCATCTTGGATCATTTTTAAAAAACACAGCAAGCAAGGGTTACTCCAAGCGGAGTCTCCCTTTTTTAAAAAAATTGGGCCACACAGACACTTTATCAGTGGCAGCACTTGTGCCCTAGTTGCAAACAGGATGTTTTGATTTGCATCAAGCACATTCAAAAATACGCTATTCTTAACCGTCCCCAGGATGACACCGGGGTAGGTAGCAAAGTCTTTCCTGATCCCAGCTCTGTTCATCTAGGATCATTTTTAAAAAACACAGCAAGCAAGGGTTACTCCAAGCGGAGTCTCCCTTTTTTCAAAAAATTGGGCCACACAGACACCTTATCAGTGGCAGCACTTGTGCCCTAGTTGCAAACAGGATGTTTTGATTTGCATCAAGCACATTCCAAATCCACAAGCATTTACTCTCCCCAGGATGACACAGGGGTAGTAAATTCCTGGTGGATCCATGACTTGTTCATTTTGATGAACGTTAGTCTGTCCACATTGTCACTGGACAGACGCGTGCGCTTATCTGTCAGCACACACCCAGCAGCACTGAAGACACGTTCAGAGACAACGCTGGCAGCTGGACACGACAAAATCTCCAAGGCGTAACTGGAGAGCTCTGGCCATTTTTCTAGATTTGAAGCCCAAAAGGAGCAATGCTCCATTTGCAAAGTCATGGCATCGATGTTCATTTGGAGATACTCCTGTATCATCCTCTCCAGCCGTTGACTATGTGTCAGACTTGTTGTCTCTGGTGGCCTTGCAAAGGAGGGTCTAAAAAAATTATGAAAAGATTCCATAAAATTGCTGTTACCAGCACCAGATACAGTCCTACTGGTACGGGTAGACTGTTGAAGATGACGAGACCGTCCCATGTTTGTCAAGTTACAACTGGGAGAATCACTCCCTGCACCTGCACGGTGGTTTGGTGGAAAAGCCGAGCTAAGATCGAGTAACAGCTTCTGCTGATACTCCTGCATACGTGCGTCCCTTTCTATGGCTGGAATTATGTCACAAAATTTGGACTTGTACCGGGGATCTAATAGTGTGGCAATCCAGTAGTCATCATCACTTCTAATTTTGACAATACGAGGGTCATGTTGGAGGTAGTGCAACAAGAAGGCACTCATGTGTCTTGCGCAGCCATGCGGACCAAGTCCACACTGTGTTTGTGGCATAGAGGTGCTACCCGTTCTTTCTTCCTCTGACATCTCCCCCCAACCTCTTTCAACTGAAATTTGACCAAGGTCTCCCTCATCTGCTGAGTCTTCCATGTCCATGGACAGTTCGTCCTCCATTTCTTCATGTTCTCCTGCACCTTCCTCAACATTTCGCCTGCTACTATGCGCCCTTGTTGATCCCTGTCCCTCATGGTCCTATGCCTGCTGCGTTGGTGATGATGAACGTCTGGACCTTGGTGATGTTGTTGTCCCTTGCACATATGAATCCTCCTGTAGTTCCTCCCCTTCCTGTTGTCCCACCCCCTGACTCCGAATAGTGTTTATCGTGTGCTCCAGCATGTAAATGACTGGAATTGTCATGCTGATAATGGCATTGTCAGCGCTAAACATATTCGTCGCCATGTCGAAACTGTGCAGAAGGGTGCATAGGTCCTTGATCTGAGACCACTCCATCAGGGTGATCTGCCCCACCTCTGCATCTCGTTGGCCCAGGCTATACGTCATAACGTATTGCACCAGGGCTCGGCGGTGCTGCCACAGTCGCTGTAACATGTGGAGAGTCGAATTCCAGCGTGTCGCCACATCGCATTTCAGGTGATGAACCGGCAGGCCGAAAGACTTCTGGAGAGATGCAAGTCGCTCAGCTGCGGCGGTTGAACGGCGGAAGTGAGCAGACAGTTTTCGTGCCCTGGTCAGAAGGCCATCTAGGCTGGGATAGTGTGTTAAGAATTGCTGGACGACAAGGTTCAACACATGAGCCATACAAGGCACGTGTGTCACCTTGCCCAGGCGAAGGGCCGCACCCAGGTTTGCAGCATTGTCGCACACGGCCTTACCAGGCTGCAGGTTGAGTGGAGACAACCATTTATTAAACTCTGACCGCAGAGCTGACCACAACTCCTCAGCTGTGTGATTCCTATTCCCAAGACATGTCAAGCTAAAGACCGCCTGATGCCGTTGCGCTCTGCTGCCTGCATAGTAATGAGGGGTGCGTGATTCCTTCTGCGCAGTGAGAACGCTGGTGGCCTGACCAGGCAGGCTTGGGGCGGAGGTGGAGGACCCAGATGAGGTGGAGGTGGCAGAAGCAGTGGCGGAACTTGGACAGACAGAGGATTGACACACAAGTCGTGGGGACGGCAAGACTTGTACAGCAGACCCTTCACCATCTATCACCATAGTTACCCAGTGCCCAGTCAGCGACATATAACGTCCCTGTCCATGCTTACTGGTCCAAGTATCGGTGGTGAAATGCACCCGTTCACACACAGAGTTTCTCAAGGAAGCGGTGATGTTGTGTGCGACATGCTGGTGTAGCGCGGGCACACCTTTCTTAGAGAAGTAGTGGCGACTAGGCATCTGGTACTGGGGCACAGCGACAGATATAAGGTCTCTAAAATCCTGTGTGTCCACTAGGCGGAAAGGCAGCATTTCGGTAGCCAAGAGCTTACAGAGGGATAGAGTCAACCTCTTAGCTTTGTCATGGGTCGCAGGAAATGGCCTTTTATTTGACCACATCTGAGGGACAGAGATCTGGCTGCTGTGTGTAGACGGTGTTGAGTAGGGTGTCCCTGGAAAAATGCAGGTTTGTGAGGAAAGTGCAGGCGGAGACATGATGTTGCCTTCATCCAACGTTGGTGCTATCGATGTCTGAGGGAGCTGTACACACTCACTTGTTTCCCCTTCCAAACCAACTGACGACCTACCAAGCAAAGTGCCTGTTGCGGTTACAGTGGTGGAAGTTGTGCGTGGAAAACCAGGTGTGACAGCTGTCCCCACAGTCCTAGAAGATGAAGAGCGCGCGGATGCACTGGAAGGGGCAGGCCGTGGATGGTTCGCTCCGCTAGGCCGCATTGCAGCACAGTGAGCTTCCCACCGGGACCTATGATATTTATTCATGTGACGATTCATGGAAGAAGTTGTCAAACTGCTGAGGTTTTGACCTCTACTAACAGAATCACGACAAATTTTACACATCACATAATTTGGGCGATCTTTTTCTATGTCAAAAAAGGACCAGGCTAGGCAAGGCTTAGAGGGCATGCGACCTGCTGAGCCCCCCCGACTAGTGCTCAGAGGCAGAGTGGTGGCTGAGGATGCAGTTGTAGATGTGCTACCAGTGCTCCGACTCTGTCCAGGAAGGCGCAAGGTAACTTCGTCGTCGGTTGCATCCTCCTCCACCGCCTCTGTTGACCTCCTCGAGTGCCTGACTGGGGGTTGACAGTAGGTGGGATCTAGAACTTCATCATCAATTGTTGTGTTTGCACTCCCCTCCCCCTCAGACCGAGCCTCTTCTTGCCATGACCGAATATTTGTCATCCCAATCGGGTATCTGCGTCTCATCTTCATCAGTATGTTCCTCATTGTCTATAACCACAGGTGTTACAGTTTGTGACAAAGGGTCAACATTATGCTCAGAAACTTGGTCCTCACGGCCTGAATCAGAGTCACAAAGGTTCTGGGCATCACTGCAGACCATTTCCTGGTCTGTACTCACTGTAGCTTCGGAGCAGACCTCTGATTCCCAGGCTATAGTGTGACTGAACAGCTCTGCTGCAGACTCAGCCATCTCAGTTCCACCATACTGTGCAGGGCTGATGGAGACTTCAGAGCTAGGAAAAAGCAAGTTTGATTGGGATGACAACTCAGAGGACTGGTGTTTTTTGGATGCGGTACTTGAAGTGGCTGAGAGGGCACTTGTTGGACCACTTGAGATCCATTCAAGCATTTTCCTTTTTTGGCCATCATCTACCTTTGTTCCTGTTGTTCGTGTCCGTAAAAAAGGGAGCACATCGGATTGTCCACGGTAAGTAGTAGACATCTTACTTTTGCTGGTAGATGGTCTATCTTCAGCAGATGATAATGGAGCTTTGCCACCTTCCCCACGGACAAACCCTTTTTTTCCTTTTCCAGCACGCCTCTTCCCCTTTCCACCAGCATCTGTCATTTTGCCACTCATGTTGATTGCAACAAGATTGTGCACTGAAAATGTGGTAGTAAAAATTGAGAGGTGGTGTAGATTGCAGCGGTGGTCTAGCTTTATTAACAGCAGAATAATAAAGAATAAATATCCCTGACAATGCAACTACGGCCCTTAAACTGGCAGCATAAATTGCTAGTATAATGGCTTAGTAACTATCAGTTTGAGTGTGCAATGCAGGCAGACGTGCTGCAAATATCTGTGCACTACTGGGACTTTACAGAAGTCCAATAGCCACGTTTAGGATGCCACTAGGTTCACTCAGTGTTTGCTAGTATAATGGCTTAGTTATAATGAGTTTGAGTGTGCAATGCAGGCAGACGTGCTGCAAATATCTTTGCACTACTGGGACTATACAGAAGTCCAATAGCCACGTTTAGGATGCCACTAGGTTCACTCAGTGTTTGCTAGTATAATGGCTTAGTAACAATGAGTTTGAGTGTGCAATGCAGGCAGACATGCTGCAAATATCTGTGCACTACTGGGACTATACAGAAGTCCAATAGCCACGTTTAGGATGCCACTAGGTTCACTCAGTGTTTGCTAGTATAATGGCTTAGTTATAATGAGTTGGAGTGTGCAATGCAGGCAGACGTGCTGCAAATATCTGTGCACTACTGGGACTATACAGAAGTCCAACAGCCACGTTTAGGATGCCACTAGGTACACTCATTGTTACTAAGCCATTATACTAGCAAACACTGAGTGAACCTAGTGGCATCCTAAACGTGGCTGTTGGACTTCTGTATAGTCCCAGTAGTGCACAGATATTTGCAGCACGTCTGCCTGCATTGCACACTCCAACTCATTATAACTAAGCCGTTATACTAGCAAACACTGAGTGAACCTAGTGGCATCCTAAACGTGGCTATTGGACTTCTGTATAGTCCCAGTAGTGCACAGATATTTGTAGCACGTCTGCCTGCATTGCACACTCAAACTCATTGTTACTAAGCCATTATACTAGCAAATACTGAGTTTGAGTGTGCAATGCAGGCAGACGTGCTGCAAATATCTGTGCACTACTGGGACTATACAGAAGTCCAACAGCCACGTTTAGGATGCCACTAGGTTCACTCAGTGTTTGCTAGTATAATGGCTTAGTAACAATGAGTTGGAGTGTGCAATGCAGGCAGACGTGCTGCAAATATCTTTGCACTAGTGGGACAATACAGAAGTCCAATAGCCACGTTTAGGATGCCACTAAGTTCACTCAGTGTTTGCTAGTATAATGGCTTAGTAACTATCAGTTTGAGTGTGCAATGCAGGCAGACGTGCTGCAAATATCTGTGCACTACTGGGACTATACAGAAGTCCAATAGCCACGTTTAGGATGCCACTAGGTTCACTCAGTGTTTGCTAGTATAATGGCTTAGTTATAATGAGTTGGAGTGCGCAATGCAGGCATACGTGCTGTAAATATCTGTGCCCTACTGGGACTATACAGAAGTCCAATAGCCACGTTTAGGATGACACTAGGTACACTCAGTGTTTGCTAGTATAATGGCTTAGTTATAATGAGTTGGAGTGTGCAATGCAGGCAGACGTGCTGCAAATATCTTTGCACTAGTGGGACAATACAGAAGTCCAACAGCCACGTTTAGGATGCCACTAAGTTCACTCAGTGTTTGCTAGTATAATGGCTTAGTAACTATCAGTTTGAGTGTGCAATGCAGGCAGACGTGCTGCAAATATCTGTGCACTACTGGGACTATACAGAAGTCCAATAGCCACGTTTAGGATGCCACTAGGTTCACTCAGTGTTTGCTAGTATAATGGCTTAGTAACAATGAGTTTGAGCGTGCAATGCAGGCAGACGTGCTGCAAATATCTTTGCACTAGTGGGACAATACAGAAGTCCAACAGCCACGTTTAGGATGCCACTAAGTTCACTCAGTGTTTGCTAGTATAATGGCTTAGTAACTATCAGTTTGAGTGTGCAATGCAGGCAGACGTGCTGCAAATATCTGTGCACTACTGGGACTATACAGAAGTCCAATAGCCACGTTTAGGATGCCACTAGGTACACTCAGTGTTTGCTGGTATAATGGCTTAGTTATAATGAGTTTGAGTGTGCAATGCAGGCAGAGGTGCTGCAAATATCTGTGCACTACTGGGACTATACAGAAGTCCAATAGCCACGTTTAGGATGACACTAGGTACACTGAGTGTTTGCTAGTATAATGGCTTAGTTATAATGAGTTGGAGTGTGCAGAGGACAGGAGGGTACAGTGCCAGGGTTGTGGGGCTCTGGGTAGAGGAATGGAAGCCTGCCTTTCTATTCCCTCCTAATGGGGAAAGGCAGCGAGGAAATCCCTGACCTTAGCTACACAGACGCTGTCATCTTGTGTAGCTGTTAAACTCTGTTTTCAGGACCTGTCACCTATGGCTCTGACCCTGCCGGTACGAGCCCTTAAAAGGACTGATAGAAAGTGCTATCCCTATGCTGTACAGCGCTGTGTATGGAGCGCATACAGCAGTATCGGCGATAGGACTCAGGACGGAGCTGCGCCAGTGATGTCTGACACCAAGGACGCAGAAGGCAGATAATGGCGTGCTGGAGGAAAATGTCCGGTTTTATAATGCAGGGACATGTGACATGGACATCCTATCACACATGCCGTTGCTTCTCTGGCTAAAAGTCCACTTAGCTGTGTGTGTGTCTGGGATTGGCTGACATGCTGGCGCTCCCCACTACACGCGTGCACTTAGGGAAGGAAGACAAGGAAAAAAAAAAAAATGGCGATCGCCATTATCCATACAGCAGTGATCTGAAGGCGCTGTTCCCGCACACTATACACTGAAATTTCATAATAGTGTGAGTCACAGAGTGACTTACACTATTACAGCGGAAAGCCAGCTAGGAATTAGCTGTTTTTTTTTGCTGCTAGAACCGTTCTCGAACGTATCTAGAACTATCGAGCTTTTGCAAAAAAGCTCGAGTTCTAGTTCGATCTAGAACAGCCCCCAAAATCACTCGAGCTGCGAACTGGAGAACCACAAACCTAGAACCGCACTCAACTCTACTATTGAGCAGACTGGAAAGAAGAATGAGAAGCCGTGGGATTGTACAGCCACACCAATTAATTAGTAAGTATGAAGTGCTTGCTCCTTCCTACCCTTTTACGCAGGATTCTGTTTCTCAAAGATTATATGGGAACTGGTATCTAGAGTTCAGCGCGGTTCGTGGTTCACGGTTCTCCAGTTCGCGGTTCGAGTGATTTTGTTGGGTGTTCTAGTTAGAACTCGATCTCGAGCTTTTTGCTAAAAGTTCGGTAGCTCGAGTTACGTTCGAGAACGGTTCTATCACTATAAATGTGGCTTTTCACAGTAAGGCTATGTGCACATGTTGCTATCTGCATGTGTTCAGCACAATCCCTCTCTCTTTCCTACTCACCGATCACGGGCGTCTCGCTCCCCGGCTGTCAGAAATCTGCGGCGTCTTTTCCTCTTTAGAAAATGGCTGCCGCTTTATTAGTCAATTAGTTATTCCGTGCTTTCCCCGCCCACCGGCGCTTATAATTGGTTGCAGTCAGACATGTCTCCAAGCTGAGTGACAGCTGTCTCACTGCAACCAATCACAGCCGCCGGTGGGCGGGTGTATATCGTGCATTAAAATAAATAAATAAATAAAAAAAAAAATGCGGTTTCCTCCATATTTGATACCAGCCAGGATAAAGCCGCACGGCTGGAGGCTGGTATTGTCAGGATGGAGAGCGCCACAGTATGGGGAGCCCACCACCCTAACAATATCACCGTGCAGCCGCCCAGAATTGCCGTATCCATTAGGTGCGACAGTCCTGGGACTCTACCCAGCTCATCCCGAATTGCCCTGGTGCGGTGGCAATTGGGGTAATAATGAGTTTAATCATGGCAGGCGTCTCCCCGAGATATCTTCCATGATTAAACTGTAAGTAAAAGTAAAGAAACACACACCATGAAAAATCCTTTATTTGGAATGAAAGACAAAAAAACAATCCTGGTTTTGGTTAATCCCAAAAATACCCCTCCAGGTCCGAAGTAATCCACACGACAAGGTCAGCTCTGCTCTCTCGGGATGTAATGGCTCCGTAGCAATGAAGCAGAGACTTCAGTCAGCACAGCAGGCTTCAAGATTAAAAATCTGCCTATCTCTTTCATAAGGAGCAATAGACTAGTGGGTAAAGCGCCCGCCTAAGAAGCATAATGTCGGGAGTTCTAGTCCTGGTAATTTTTTATTTTTTTTTATTTATAATTTCAAATTATAATTATTATCTATTTATAAAGTGAAAGTAAATAAACACACACCGCGAAAAATCCTTTATTTGGAATAAAAGACAAAAAAACACAGTTTCACCATTTTATTAAAATCCTCCAATACCCTCCAGGTCCGACGTAATCCACTGTCATCTCTGCTACAGAACACGAGTGCTCTGCATGAGCTTCACATAGCTTTAAATGAATCACATGGTCAGCTGAGACTTCAGCAATCAAGACTTCAAGACTACCAAATGTGCCAATCATTCACATTAGAAGCAATAGCTGAGTGGAAAGAGTGCTCACCTAGGGAGCATAAGGTCATGAGAGCTAGACCTGGTAATTTTTTTTATTTTTTTTTATTTTTAATAAATTATATTTATAATATATTTATAAATATAATTTAATTATGCACTGAGGGGAGGAGCCGGACATCAGCTGTGAGCTCTCTCTCTTTATCTCTCTCCTTTCCCTCTCTCCTATCTCTCTCCTTTCTTTCTCTCTCTCCTTTCTCTCTCTCTTTCTCTCTCTCCTTTCTTTCTCTCCTTTCTCTCTCTCTCCTTTCTATCTCTCCTATCTCTCTCTCCTTTCTTTCTCTCCTTTCTCTCTTTCTCCTTTCTTTCTCTTCTTTCTCTACTTTCTCTACTTTTTCTTCTTTCTCCTCTTTCTCTTCTCTCTTCTTTCTCTCTCTCTTCCTTCTCTTTCTCTTCTTTCTCTCCTTTCTCTCTCTTTCTCTCTCTCTCTTTCTCTCTCTCTTCCTTCTCTCTTTCTCTTCTTTCTCTCTCTCTCCTTTCTTTCTCTCCTTTCTCTCTCTCTTTCTCTCTCTCCTTTCCCTCTCTCCTATCTCACTATATCCTTTCTTTCTCTCCTTTCTCTCTCTTTCTCTCTCTCCTTTCCCTCTCTCCTATCTCTCTCTCCTTTCTTTCTCTCCTTTCTCTCTCTCTTTCTATCTCTCTCTCTCCTTTCCCTCTTTCCTATCTCTCTCTCCTTTCTTTCTCTCCTTTCTCTCTCTCTCTCCTTTCTCTCCTTTCTTTCTCCCCTTTCTTTCTCTCTCCTTTCCCTCTCTCCTATTTCTCTCTCCTTTCTTTCTCTCCTTTCTCTCCCTCCTTTCTTTCTCTCCTTTCTCTCTCTTTCTTTCTCTCCTTTCTTTCTCTCCTTTCTCTCTCTCTCCTTTCCCTCTCTCCTGTCTCTGTCTCTCCTTTCTTTCTCTCCTATCTCTCGCTCCTATCTCTCTCTCCATTCTCTCTCTCCTTTCTCTCTCTCCTTTCTATCTCTACTTTCTCTTCTTTCTCTACTTTCTCTTCTTTCTCCTCTTTCTCTTCTCTCTCTTCTTTCTCTCTTTCTCTCTTCCTTCTCTCTTTCTCTTCTTTCTCTCTCTCCTTTCTCTCTCTCTTTCTCTCTCTCCTTTCTCTCTCTCCTTTCTTTCTCTCTCTCTTTCTCTCCTTTCCCTCTCTCCTTTCTTTCTCTTCTTTTTCTACTTTCTCTTCTTTCTCCTCTTTTTCTTCTCTCTTCTTTCTCTCTCTTTCTCTTCTTTCTCCTCTTTTGCTTCTTTCTCTCTCTTCTTTCTCTTTCTCTCTCTATCTTCTTTCTCTCTCTTTCTCAGACCTGGTGATGATCAGCTGATGCGGCCACCTGACGGGATCAGCTGAAGTCAAGCGGTGAGGCCGGCTTTTTACCGCCCGGCCGGCTAAACTATCAGCTGATGCTGTCGGACAGGAGTCTGCACTGAAGTGTGTAGTTTGTTTTTTTGTTTGTTTGCACTGATGCATCAGCTGATTGTATAAAAGCCGTTTATACAATCAGCTGCTGTGTCATGTGATTCAGGCCCTTGAACCTGACACATCATTTGATCGCTTTGCGTTCCAGAAAACCGATCAGATGATATTGGATCCGGATTGGACGGCGCAGGACCCTTGACCCAGGATTACTGCGGAGGGGGGTTCTTTATTTCAATAAAGATGGAGTCACTAATTGTGTTGTGTTTTATTGATAATAAAAATATTTTTCTATGTGTTGTGGTTCTTTTTATCGGCACTAGAAATTCATGGTGGCCATGTCTAATATTGGCGTGCCAACATGAATTTTGGGCTTAGGGACAGTTGATAATATACAGCTAGCCCTAACCCCATTATTACCCAGCAAGCCACCCGTCACCAGGGCAGCTGGAAGAGTTGGATACAGCGCCAGATGATGGCGCTTCTATGAAAGCGCCATTTTCTGGGGCGGTTGTGGACTGCAATTCGCAGCAGAGGGGCCCAGAAAGCTCAGGCCATCCTGTGCTGTGGATTCCAATCCCCAGCTGCCTAGTTGTACAGGGCTGGACACAAAAATATGGCAAAGCCCACGTCATTTGTTTTTTAATTATTTCATGAAATAATAAAAAAAGGGCTTCCCTATATTTTTGGTTCCCAGCCGGGTACAAATAGGCAGCTGGTGGTTGGGGGCAGCTCGTAGCTCCCTGCTGTACCTGGCTAGCATACAAAAATATGGCGAAGCCCAAATAATTTTTTGGGGGGGGCAAAAAGTCCTGCATACAGTCCTGGATGGAGTATGCTGGGCCTTGTAGTTCCGCAGCTGCTGTCTGTCTGGAGGAGAGCAGACAGCAGCTGCAGAACTACAAGGCTCAGCATGCTCCATTCACTAGTGTATGCAGGAGAGCAGACATCAGCTGCAGAACTACAAGGCTCAGCATCCTCCATCCAGGACTGTATGCAGGAGTTTTTTGCCCACCAAAAAAATGACGTGGGCTTCGCCATATTTTTGTTTGCTAGCCAGGTACAGCAGGCAGCTACGGGCTGCCCCCAACTCCCAGCTGCCTATTTGTACCCGACTGGGAACTAAAAATATAGAGAAGCCCGTTTTTTTTAATTATTTCACTTATTTCATGAAATAATTAAAAAACAAATGACATAGGCTTCGCCATATTTTTTGTGTCCAGCCAGGTACAACTAGGCAGCTGGGGATTGGAATCCGCAGCACAGGTTAGCCCGAGGTTTCTGGGCCCCTCTGCTGCGAATTGCAATCCGCAGCCGCCCCAGAAAATGGCGCATTCAAAGAAGCGCCATCATCTGGCGCTGTATCCAACTCTTCCAGCAGCCCTGGTGACGGTGGATTGCTGGGTAATAAGGGTTGATACTGGCTTTGTTTTAATAGCTAATATTAAGCCAGAGATTCTTAATGTCAGGCAAGTTTGACCCAGCCATTAAGAATTTCCAATAAAGGGTTAAAAAAGACACCACACAGAGAAAAAATACTTTAATAGAAATAAATACACAGACACATTAGAGACTCCATGTTTATTACTCCCTCTCATCCCTCCACGATCCGGCTCTTCTGACTTCTTTCTCCTTCAACACATGCAGCTCTACTACATCAGCGCTGCATAGGAAGAAGGCGGTGCTATTCCCCGAGCTGCTGCTTGTGAGCGGTGACCTCACCACTGACAAGCGCGTTGCTATAGCAACGGTGATCTCCGTTATCGACCGGCTGTGGCAGCCGATTTATAACGGAATGGGGAAGCAGACCGGGAACCCGACCGCGTGCCAGAGCATGTCCCCGGTACACGGCGATACACAAACGATCACCGCGTACTGGATAGATACACTCGCAGGTCCTACATGACGCGTCATAGTCATGTGACCAGTCTGTAGCCAATGAGATAACAGACACGTGACTGGTCACATGGATATTTTGACGTCACGATAGGTCCTACATCACTGCTGGCAGTGCTGGTTACCGGGAAGATGCAGCAATCATCGGATGGAATAGCGGCAGGAGACAGAGTGCAGGACGCGTCGCGGGGACCGGTAAGTGTTATGGCAATGTTTATTAACTGTATGTGTACATTTATAATGTGTTTTTATGTGTTTGTGATTGCCTCCCATTGTTTCCTATGGGTTCGAGTGGTTCGCCGAACCGGTTCGCCGAACCGAACTCGAACGAGACCTCCGTTCGGCGAACCAAGCTCGAGCTGAACCGGTTCGCTCATCTCCAGATACTAGGGATCAATCGCCCGCCGAACTCGAGATTGATCTTTGAGTCCTCCCACCACTTGGGATAAAATACAAAAAGAATAAAAATGCTGCATGTAATGCCCAGGCCTGCATCCCCGCAGTGTCCTGCTCCCCTCCCCCAGCATGGACACTGGCGTTCTCCCCTGTCTGGGCATCCTGCTGCAGGGGTTCCATCTCTGTCTCATGCTTCTGCCCTCTTTATGTACTGCCCCTACAGCAGTTGGACTGCTCGGATCCGGGGTTGCTGTGGCTCGAGGGTCTCCGGACCCGAGGGCTTACGGCCATTCGAAAATAAAAGGGGGATTATTTACAGGGGGGTTAGTGTTCATGACGCCACCCGTGGTTTGCGGTAAGGGGAGTACGGCCACTGTAGATGGGAGTACCCGGGGGAGATGGAGTGGGGCAGCCAGATGACATTCCCTCCATGGGTAGGGTAGGCCCCAGGACTCTGGATGGTGGAGGTGTAGGGGAGCATGGTGCAAGCCAGGCGGGCAGCCTCAGGGGAGGGCAGCGTACTCACTCAGACCATGTGGACGATGTGCGGCCATTAAGCAGACTCTGACACAGGAGTAAACCAAGTCTCTGGGTGCCGCTGCCACTCAGGGGAGCTTGTCCGGGAATCCTTCCCCATTGGTATTGCTGATGGTTCTGGACCTGCCTCCATGCACCAAGTTTAAACATTTCTCTGAATGACCCCTTGGCCTGAAGCTTTTGGGGTCCCTCTCCGTATGATTAAATAGAGGAGTGTGGCCCCGGTTTTGTTCATTCCTCTAAGGTGGCCTCGTTATATAGTATAAAAAGGTATTATGTTGATCCTCCGACAGTAGTCGGTTACAGCTCTCATCGTTGTTTATACAGTCTTGAGTTTTGTATCTCCCCATATTTTAGGATTTGATCTGCTAACAATTCCTCAATACAATGCTTGTGTTCTGACATTGTGTTTTATTCTGTTCAATACGGTGTTTCCCGTGTTATTGATAATGTTAATAAAAGTTAAATTTATAAAAAAATAGAGGAGTGTGCTCTCGATGGCTGACACTTGGGATTTCAGTGGGCTGCATAAGCTGGAAAGTCCTATCCCCCTCGTTGTGTTGGTGCCTTCGATCTCTGAGCTCTTGGCAAAAGTTCATAAAGAGACTTCTCACTCTCTAAGGGCTACCACTTCACTTACTAAGTCCCTCCCACCAGTTTGCCTGACTGGGTGGCACTTTTCCAGCTAGATCACCCACTGATGTGCCTGACAGGGTGATATTTTGATAAATCACAGCTGTCATTAACCCCTTATATTGCCCCAATTGCAACTGCATCAGGGTAATCAGGATGGGTCGAGTAAGTACCAGGATTGGTGAATCTAATGGATGCACTAATTCTGAGGCAGCTGCGGGCTGCAATTTTTAGGCTGGGGATGTCTGCTGCCTCCAGCTGTCTGCTTTATGTGTTCTGGGTTTCAAAATACAGAGGACCCTATGCTATTTTTTCCAATGATTTATTTATTTTTACCCTCCACTCTGGGAACATAGACAGCTAGTGTGAAGTCAGCCAATCACAGACACCAGCAATCTGGTAGTCTGACTGCAAGCAAGCACAGATGCTGTCACAGAGAATGGGCGGGGAAGCAATAAATATGCATGAGGTTTAATGAGCGGACCCGAAAGCAGTGTGACAGCCACATGGGAGATTCATTAAGTATAATTGTTCTGCTTTAATCCCCATTATGCTTCCTTTTGCAGCCCCCTAGCCCTTACTAACATCATGTTGTAACATTTAAGTTTGGGTCCATTAGACATACAGTATATGGGGTTCGGCGACCAGGGTCAAGTTCAGGTTCAACTAAAGAATGTATGTCTGGAAGACCAATGGTGTGAACATGGTGCAAGACTCAAAAAACATAACTATACAATAGGATAAACAGTTGCACACAAGTCACAATGTGTATGGGAATGATGAAAAGCAAAAACTGCTATGGGAATACTAGACTGAAAAATACAATGAACTATCTGAAAAAGTGAAAATACATGAAAAATGGAACATGCATAACTGCTATGAATAATAGTAATATAAGAGATGTTTAGCCATTGTATTGATCAATGCAAGAGACCCAAAACCAACGCGAAGGTAATCTCTATTTTTGGGGTCCCTAGCCTATATGTAACCTCACCTGCAGTTAACTGCATTCCATTTTTCATGGTTTTTCAGATAGTTCATTATATTTTTCAGTCTAGTATTCCCATAGCAGTTTTTGCTTTTTATCATTCCCATACACAGTGACTTGTGTGCATACACAGTGACTTGTGTGCAACTCTTTATCCTATTGTAAAGTTCAGGTTCAAGTCAGGTCCTGAACCAGGCTTTTTGTTTAAGTTCGGCCAGACCCGCCAAAGCTGAACATCTGCGGGTTCGTCCATCTCTAATCAAGAACAGAAATTTGGTATGTTGCTGTAATGAGATCACAGATACTTGCCAAAACTTGTAAATACTAATAAAGTTTCACTGTGTAGATGTAAGACTAAGCCAGGATTCATTCTCTGAATGTAAACACAAATGGTTTTATTGACTGACTGCAAGTAAAGATCCTAAAAAGGTTGAACACAAAGTATATTTCAAAAGAGAGTTATTATGTCATTAAATTTATTAACATAGGATTGGACAGCACGGCTAAAGAAATTCTACTATTGTTTGATTTAAGGAGTCATCTGGAAGACAAGGAGATACTAAATGAAAAAAAAACTTTTTGGATGCAAGGTGTCTCCTCAAGTACTACTTTCATATTAGCTGTATTTCTAGGTGTCAGATGACCATAGTTCTAGTGCAGTTTCAAGTTATTAGTAGTCTACATGTTTACTAAGCTCCATAAAGATTAGATTATATATAGTTGAGATGACTTGTTTCACATTTGAATTCAAGTCTGGTAAATTGTTTCTGGCGGCTTTGAAGCCTTGAACTCCAGTACTCTGTTCAGACTAGAAGAGCCACTATCAACAAAAAGAAACTAGAAGAGCCACTATCAACAAAAAGAAAACTATCCTCTGCTTCATGAAAGAAGATTTCAGTAGAAGTGGACTCTTAACAGTGGCATAAATTGAGATTGTAATTTGAAAATGTAAAGTGGAAAAGAATAACCAGATATTATTTTTAGACCTACCAGAGACTGCTAATACTCATTTTCTTTCTGTCAATTCACTCTCGCGTCCTCTGCAGCATCCTTAAATCCAACATTTGTTTGTTATGGCAGTGTATTTAAATTTAATTCCTGTTATTTTAGAAATTTTATATCTTCCTATAAATTCTACTGTCAGCTGAATGACAGCAAGATCCGGGTCCACATTTAATTGGATTGTTCATATATGAGAAATGTTTTGTAACAGTAGTTATGCAATCTGTATACTTTATGGTAAAATTACAGCTATGCACTTTTTAATGGTCATACTTGTTTGTCATCATTGCAAATCTCAACTCCATCCAGGTTCTCAAACTGCTAAACAGTAGAATTTAAGTGTTTACTTTTTAATACCAAGTACTTTTTAAGGGAACCTATTAGGTGCAATATGCACGCAGATCAACGAGCAGTTCTGAGTGCATATATCTAATACCTGCCTAACAGTCTCTGTATCTAGTAGCATACATAAAACGATCTTTAGAAAATGTATTTCTAAAGATCTTTTATGCCGAGGTGTATCTAGGCTTTCCAGCAGTCGGGGCAAGAATTCAGTTTGGCACCCCCCCACCACCACACGGTTTTGGTAGTCATCATGTGACCAGTCATTCATATGTGATTTGCACACTTGCAGTCATGTGATTACGAGCTGTTCTTACACATAGGAAGAAAAGCTACGGTAATTGTCACATGCAAACATGCAATTATGAAAATCACATATGAGTGAAGTGGCCATGTGGTGACTGCTGGAATCAGCAAGCAGAGCTGAATCCTGACAGTGAGTATATTAGATTCTGTTAGGATTGGGCATGCTACACTGCTGAATTTTATAATTAAAGGGCTTGTCTAGGTTTGAGACTAGAGTCTGCAGTGACTCTAGGTGACTTCAGGCTTCTGAATTCTCACAGTGCACTCTGCACACTTTGAGGATTCTTCGGTGCCAGTGGCAAGAGTGGACAGTCATGTGAGCGCAAGTATATGATTTGTATATTACCGGCCACATTCTGATTTGACGTGTCCAGCCTCACTCAATTCATTTTAAGTGAGCAAGGCCATGCATGTCTAGTCGGCATGTAACCACGTGTATGCAAATCACATCACGCGGTTTTGTGACCTCCCACTCTCACTGCCAGCACCAGATAATCCTGACTGCATGCTGTGTGCGCACTGTGAGAAGTCAGAAGTTCGCAATCACATAGATTGACACAGAGGGACTTCTGACTTGTCACAAACTTGGACAACCCCTTTAATGCTCCTAACAACATAAATAAAAACATAGTAACCCTTAACTTGTCAGACGGCACAATACTTTATTAAAGAGGTTGTCCACTACTTTAACATTGATGACATATCCTTAGGAGAGATCACCAATATTTGATTGGCCAGGGTCTGGCACCTAGCACCTCCATTGTTCTAGGTACCAGCGGTGATTGCGGATGACCGGAAGTGGTCAGTTCCAGATCTGCTCTGATAGTGGCAGCAGCCTCCTATTCAAATCAATGAGAAACATGTGCAGTAACTGGCCACGGACATTATCAGAAGATGGAGCAGATCCAGAAATAAGCATTTCCAGCCACCTGCACCGAGAGCCCCCAGTCTCGGACCCCAGCAGATCAGACATTGATGACTTATTCTTGAGAAAATAATTGCCGCATGCTGCGTTTGGCAGCGAGTCTCTCATCACTCGCACCCATACAAGTCTATGGGAGAGTGTGAAATATCGCACTGCTCTCAGATGTCATCAGTAGAGATGAGCGAACCAGCCGCGGTTCGGCTCCAGCTCGGTTCGCCGAACCGAGGTCCCGTTCGAGTTCGTTTCGGTGAACCGGTTCGGGGAACCACTCGAACCAATAGGAAACAATGGGAGGCAATCACAAACACATAAAAACGCATTATAAATGTACACATACAGTTAATAAACATTGCCATAACACTTACCGGTGCCCGCGATGCGTCCTGCACTCTGTCTCCTGTCACTATTCCTTCCGATGATCGCTGCGTCCTCCCGATAACCAGCACTGACAGGACCTTCCGTGACGTCGTCAAAATAGCCATGTGACCAGTCACGTGGCTATTATCTCATTGGCTACAGACTGGTCACATGGCTTTGACGTCATGTCCTGTCCTAGGTCCTGTCATTGCACTCTCCAGTACACGGTGCACGTTTGTGTATCGCGGTGTACCGGCGACATGCTCTAGCACACAGTCGACTCCCCGTTCTGATTCCCCGTTCCGTTAGGGACCGGCTGACACAGCCGGTCATTAAAGGAGATCACCGTTGCCATAGCAACGCAGTTAGCGGTGACGTCACCGCTAACCGTGGCTCCGGGAATCACATGATCGGAGCACCGTTGCTATGGTAACGAGTCTGTCAGCGTTACCGCTGTTACCGCTAACAGCCAGCAGCACTGATCACTCACGGAGTAAAGGCTGCACGGGAAGCAGCGTCTTCCCCCATGCAGCAGTGATGGAGCAGAGCTGCATTTGTTGAACGAGAAAGACAGAAGACCATAGATCGTTGAGGGCTGACAGTGAGTAATAAACATGGAGTCTCTAATGTGTCTGTGTATTTATTTCTATTAAAGTATTTTTTCTCTGTGTGGTGTCTTTTTTTTAACCCTTTATTGGAGATTCTTAATGGCCGGGTCAAACGTGCCTGACATTAAGAATCTCTGGCTTAATACTAGCTAGTAAAACAAAGCCAGTATTAACTCATTATTACCCAGCAAAGCCACTGTCACCAGGGCTGTTGGAAGAGTTGGATACAGCGCCAGATGATGGCGCTTCTATGAAAGCGCCATTTTCTGGGGCGGCTGCGGACTGCAATTCACAGCAGAGGCGCCCAGAAAGCTCGGGCTAACCTGTGCTGCGGATCCAATCCCCAGCTGCTTAGTTGTACCCGGCTAGACACAAAAATGAAGTGAAGCCTACATCTTTTTTTTTTTTTTTTTTAATTATTTCATGAAATTCAATAAATAATTAAAAAAAGGGCTTCCCTATATTTTTAGTTCCCAGCCGGGTACAAATAGGCAGCTGGGGGTTGGGGGCAGCCCGTACCTGCCTGCTATACCTGGCTAGCATACAAAAATATGGCGAAGCTCACATCCTTTTTTTTGTAGTTTTTTGGCATAAAAAATGCTTCCTTGGATTTTCCATTGCCAGTGAAGGTAACACCAAGCAGTGGGGGTTAGCAGCCAGTAGCTGCTTGGATTACCCTTAACTAGCAATACAAAAAAATGCAGCGGGAGCCCATATATATTTTTTTTAATTATTTATTTAAATAACTAAAAACAAAATGGGCTTCCCTGTATTTTGATTGCTGGACATCACAGTGCTGTAAAAATAAATCTTTAAAAAAAATGACATAGCGCTCCGCGGTATTTTTGATTCTCAGCGCAGATAAAGCAGACAACTATGGGTTGCCATCCCCATCTGCCTGGCGTTACCTTGGCTGGCAATCAAAATACAGGGAAGTCCATTAATTTTTTCTATTTCAAAAATAGTTAAAGAAAAAATGACGTTGGGTCCCCCCATTTTTGATAGCCAGCTAGGGTAAAGCAGACGGCTGTAGCCTGAGAACCACAGCTGGCAGCTTTACCGGGGTTGGGGATCCAATGTGGAGGTCACCCCAGGCTCTTTTTTTATAATTATTTTATAAATATTAATAATTACAAAAAAAAGTAGGGTCCCCCCAAATTGGATCACCAGCCAAGGTAAAGCGGACAGCTGTGGTCTGGAATTCTCAGGGTGGGAAGGTCCATAGTTATTGGGCCTTCACAGCCTAAAAATAGCAGGCCACAGGCACCCCAGATGTGGCGCACCCACTAGATGCGCCAATCCTGGCGCTTCACCCCAGCTCATCCCGTGCCCTGGTGCAGTGGCAAACGGGGGAATAAATCGGGTTGATACTAGCTGTAAAGTCACCTGACATCAAGCCCAGCAGTTTGTGATGTCATGGCGTCTATTAGATACCCAACATCATAAACTTTCAGTACTAACAAAAAAAAAAAAAAAAGAAAATCGACAAAAAAAATTTATTTGAAAAAACAGTCCCCAAAACATTCCCTCTTTCACCAATTTATTGTAAGAAAAAAAATAAAGGGGTCCCACGACGACTCTGGACCATCTAGAATATGGAGGGAGACACTCAGGGAACATATCCCCCATTTGCTAGGAGTGCAGACCCTTCATGTGAGGAGTGTGGGTGCAATGAATCTGCACTCACTCTCCCCGGGTCCACAGCAGTAGAGTCCATGTCGTAACGGTTGCTACCAAAGCTGCAATGCCCTGCTCATGAGGTAAAGGCATGCCTAATCAGGAGAACTATTCTACATTTCCAAATATTGGTATTTGCTGATATTATTGCTATTCCACCTATTATATATTGGGGATAGGATCTTGGAGATGGAATACCCCTTTAAGTCCAGTTATCCAGCTGAATGAATACTTAACAACAGAGCTTGCTATTTAGATGTGTTTTCTTGTGGCGTATAACGGACTCTCATGTTTGGTAGTCGTTCAGCAGGGACACTATAAAAGCAAATCCCTCCATTTGAAAATGTAGTATATAGCTCTCCTGATCAATTATGTTCCTTACCTCATGAGCAGGGCATTGCAGTAATAATAATAATTTATTCATTTATATAGCGTTATTAATTCCATAGCGCTTTGCATACATTGGGAACACTGTCCCCATTGGGGCTCACAATCTAAATTCCCTATCTGTATGTCTTTGGAGTGTGAGAGGAAACCAGAGTACCCGGAGGAAACCCACGCAAACACAGGGAGAACATACAAACTCCTTGTAGATGGTGTCCTTGGTGGAAATTGAACCCAGGACCTCAGCGCTGCAAGATTGCAGTGCTAACCATTGAGCCACCGTGCCGCCCATTTAGCGTACAGATGCATAACCACCACTCACTGTGTCTGAACACAGGAAGCTGAGCTGACAGCCGCTCTGTGCATGCGGCAGCGTCTATTGTGAAGGAGAGGGCCGCGGGGGATCAACGCTGCACATGTACCGTGGGACACCAGGGAAGACCAGTGGGGTTATAGGGGGTGACCTGGCAGGGCCTGGGGAGGAGTTTTCTGTTGCATGTGTCATGGCACATGCGACAGAAATCAGAAGAGTAGGGTGAATGCGGCCGGCGCGCTGCTGTGCTCGCGGCCATCTTCAATTTCTGGGAGGGGGTCAGGGGAGGCACTTTGGCGACACCGGGGGACCGGAGGGGACCGGGGAGGAGATTTATCATGTTTGTTCATGCCAGATAGGAGATAATTTTTTACCGACGCTGTGATTTACTATAACGTGGTCATAGGTATACGGTGTATACCTGTGATCACGTCAGCGGGGACCGGAAAAAACGTCCTGAATCATGATCTCCAGGGTCTCAGCTACCCCCTGAAACCCCGGAGATTTTCTGACGCTGGGGGGCGCTATTCACTTATTTCTGCCTGCTGTTTATAAACGGCAGATCAGAATAAGGATACATTAACTCGACTGATCCTTTTTTGTGGTCTGCAAAAAACAGTCCGTTTTTTTCACGGGTGCATCCGTGTGGCATCCGTTTCCATTCCGTAGACGGTCCGTATGTCATCTGTTTGTCATCCATGTGCCTTCCGTTTTTTTTGCGTACTGCAAAAAAACTGAAGGAGGGAAAATACATAAATTTACCCAGGATCCATAGCTTCAACCTACATGAGACGGTCACATGTTCACTCCAGTGCCATTTTCTACTGCTTTTCACAGCGTAGAGCGCTCTGGTGATTTTCCCGTGCTTCTACACTTCATATCAGTTTTTTCTGTCATTATAATGGCAGAAAGACACATAATGTCCCACTCTCCTGCATTTTGTAATTTTGCACCCTTTGGTGCCTTTCATGTGGCACTAAGGGGTGCTTAGCTTTGTATTTAGCCAAAAAAATGAAAAAAAAAATGACAAGGGGTTCCCCCTATTTTTGTAGCCAGCTAGGGTAAAGCAGACGGCTGCAGCCTGCAGACCACAGCTGGCAGCTTCACCTTGGCTGGTAATCCAAAACTGAGGGCACCCCACGCTGTTATTTTAAATTAAATAAATAATTAAAAAAAAAAAAAACACGTAGGGGTCCCCCCAAAATTGGATCACCAGCCAAGGTAAAGCAGACAGCTGGGGTCTGATATTCTCAGACTAGGGAGGTCCATGGTTATTGGACTCTCCCCAGCCTAAAAATAGCTGGCTTCAGCCGCCCCAGAAGTGGCACATCCATTAGATGCGCCAATCCTGGTGCTTCGCCCCAGCTCATCCCGTGCCCTGGTGCGGTGGCAAACGGGGTAATATATGGGGTTAATGTCACCTGGCATCAAGCCCTGGGGTTGGTGAGGTCAGGCGTCTATCAGATACCCGACATCACCAACCCAGTCAGTAATAAAAAAAAATAGACGACAAACACATTTTTATTTGAAAAAACACTCCCCAATACATTCCCTCTTTAACCAATTTATTAGAAAGAAAAACAAATCCAGGTCTGGTGTAATCCAAGGGGTTGCCATGACGATCCACACTGTCCCAGTCAATGAAGAGCAGGATGTTCCCCATTGGCTGGGAGAGCAATGCAGTGACTTGGGCTAACATCAATGGGTCAGCCCAGGTCACTGCAGGGGATGACAAGTGCTGCTGTCAGCGAGGTACATTACTTGCGCTGATCTCCTGCACTGCTGACAGCACCTGTCACTGAGTTCAATGACCTTCACAGCCAAGTATCGCGAGAGGCCCGTGACGTCACCGCTAGTCAGTCTCGGGTCGGAAGCGAGAGAAGGTGATGTGACAAGCGGCGGCCATGGAGGACAGTGACAGCGCTGAAGTCGGGAGGGCGGGACTTCATCACCGCAGGTAAGCCGAGCGGGACCATGTGTGCAGAGTGCCAGGTGGGCGAAGGCTAGCGGGACCATGTGTGCAGAGTGCCAGGTGGGCGGAGCCTAGCGGGGTAATGTGTGCAGAGTGTCAGGTGGGCGGAGCCTAGCGGGGTAATGTATGCAGAGTGCCAGGTGGGCGGAGCCTAGCAGCACCATGTGTGCAGAGTGCCAGGTGGGCGGAGCCTAGCGGGGTAATGTGTGCAGAGTTCCAAGTGGGCGGAGCCTAGCGGGACCATGTGTGCAGAGTGCCAGGAGGGCGGAGCCTAGCGGGGTAATGTGTGCAGAGTGCCAGGTGGGCGGAGCCTAGCGGGGTAATGTGTGCAGAGTGCCAGGTGGGCGGAGCCTAGCAGCGCCATGTGTGCAGAGTGCCACGTGGGCGGAGCCTAGCGGACCATGTGTGCAGAGTGCCAGGAGGGCGGAGCCTAGCAGGGTAATGTGTGCAGAGTGCCAAGTGGGCAGAGCCTAGCGGACCATGTGTGCAGAGTGCCAGGAGGGCGGAGCCTAGCGGGGTAATGTGTGCAGAGTGCCAGGTGGGCGGAGCCTAGCGGGGTAATGCATGCAGAGTGCCAGGTGGGCGGAGCCTAGCGGGGTAATGTGTGCAGAGTGCCAGGTGGGCAGAGCCTAGCAGCACCATGTGTGCAGAGTGCCAGGTGGGCAGAGCCTATCAGGACCATGTGTGCAGAGTGCCAGGTGGGCGGAGCCTAGCGGTGTAATGTGTGCAGAGTGCCAAGTGGGCGGAGCCTAGCGGGACCATGTGTGCAGAGTGCCAGGAGGGTGGAGCCTAGCGGGGTAATGTGTGCAGAATGCCAGGGGGGCGGAACCTAGCGGGGTAATGCGTGCAGAGTGCCAGGTGGGCGGAGCCTAGCGGGGTAATGTATGCAGAGTGCCAGGTGGGCAGAGCCTAGCAGCGCCATGTGTGCAGAGTGCCAGGTGGGCGGAGCCTAGCGGGACCATGTGTGCAGAGTGCCAGGTGGGCGGAGCCTAGCGGGGTAATGTGTGCAGAGTTCCAAGTGGGCGGAGCCTAGCGGACCATGTGTGCAGAGTGCCAGGAGGGCGGAGCCTAGCGGGGTAATGCATGCAGAGTGCCAGGTGGACGGAGCCTAGCGGGGTAATGTATGCAGAGTGCCAGGTGGGCGGAACCTAGCGGGGTAATGTGTGCAGAGTGCCAGGTGGGCGGAGCCTAGCGGGGTAATGCATGCAGAGTGCCAGGTGGGCGGAGCCTAGCGGGGTAATGTGTGCAGAGTGCCAAGTGGGCGGAGCCTAGCGGGACCATGTGTGCAGAGTGCCAGGAGGGCGGAGCCTAGCGGGGTAATGTGTGCAGAGTGCCAGGTGGGCGGAGCCTAGTGGGGTAATGCGTGCAGAGTGCCAGGTGCGCGGAGCCTAGCGGGGTAATGTGTGCAGAGTGCCAGGTGGGTGGAGCCTAGCAGGACCATGTGTGCAGAGTGTCAGGTGGGCGGAGCCTAGCGGGGCCATGTGTGAGGGCGGCGGAGTGCAAAGTAGGTGGAGCCTAGCGGGCTCATGTGGCACTGAGGACGTCAGTGTTGTGGACTGCATGGGCTGGGGACAGGTGAGTGTGTGTGTGTGTGTGTGTGTATGTCGCGTGGAGGAGGGGGAGGAGCGAGCTGAGCGGGGAAGTGTCGGCTCCCTGTACACGTAACTAGGATAAATATCGGGTTACTAATCAAAGCGCTTTGCTTGGATACCCGATGTTTATCTTGGTTACCAGCTTCTGGAAGGCTACCAGCGATGTCTCCCTGCATACTGTAGCTGTAAAAAGCCCTGCTTTTTGCTGCTAGAACCGTTCTCGAATGTAACTAGAACTATCGAACTTTAGCAAAAAGCTCCAGTTCTAGTTCGATCTAGAACAGCCCCTAAAATCACTCGAACCGCGAACTGGAGAACCGCGAACCGTGCTTAACTCTAGTCATCAGAGTGCAGTGCATTGTACGCAGAGATGGGCAGCGGAAAAGAGGGAGAAAGTGTTCCATCCCTCTTCTTCACAGATGTGATCCAATTGCAAAATCGGATCACAGTCGCATGACAGTCGGCTGATGCTTGAAGCAGAACAGGAGCCTGAGGGTCATTAGCATATCGCATCTGATGCTATCGCATCTGAAGCAATGTGCGAGTGTGACCAAGGCCTAATGATGAGAATTAGTCAGTATCACAAATAAACATTTACATTCAGGTATCTTGTAGATAACATCGTCTTGGACCGGAGTCGTTTCTTTATTTTCTTCTTCTTGTCCAGGCGCGATGATTACTTTTCACATCCACAGCTCGTCTCTGCAGACTTCCATCTTCTCCGGTCTTTTGCAGCACATCTCAGCATGACACCCTTAAAAATAGCAGAATGATTAAAATACACCTATATAAAAATATCTGCCCTACGCTGTACCCCAGAATAAATAATTACCCCTCACTGTGTTCTCTGCACAAAATATGACACTCACTATCCCTCTTATAGTATGTGCCCTCTACACTGCCGTCTCCTTTCCATACTGAGCCCACTCCTCACACTGTCCTCTCATACTATGTCTCCTTATAATACCCAGCCTTTATACTGTGCACTCTCATCACACTCCCCATCCTCACTACGGCCTCATACTGTACCCAGAAGCTACCCTCTCTTCATACCGGGGTGGGGAGGATTTCCACACATACAGTACATAGCATCATACCTTTCCCCACATACGTAACATTACCCACCTCCCCACGCATCCCCAAACAAGTAACTGTAACCCTCCCCATGCAGCCCCCGCATATAACATAACACCCTTCTCTATGCAGCCCCTTGAACATAACATCATCTTCTTCACCAAGCAGTCAGGCCCCCAGTCCGCAACATCACTCCCTTCACATCGCAGCCCCCCAGCACCTGTAACATCACATCCTCCTTCCCAAAGCGAGTAACATTTCCACCTTTCCTGCACTGCCTCCCAGTATGCAGCCCTACACATACATGATCCTCTTCCCCATTCAGCCCCATGTATGTAAATATCACCCCTTCCCCTGTACAATTCCCCAATATGCAGCCCCCATGAAGGAGCATTCAGTTATCCTGTGCCCCAAAAACACCACCTCACATTACTCACCCTTAGCCCCTCTTTCCTTGGTGCAGCCCCTCAGTATGAATCCTCCACAGCTGCTCATCTCCTGCAGCCACAACACAACGCTGAGCACTGTATGATGGGAGATGAGCTCCACACTGGAGGAAGAGGCCCCGCCCCTTCCGATTACATCATCACCTCACAGGAGCAAGTACATTCTAGCAATAGATGGCTTCCCCTGCTGTGGCTCTGCTGCCTGCACTGTGCAGCTAATCAGCAGAATGGCTTCCTGCCGGCACATGACAGATGAGGGAAATCAGATTGCCCTCATTACTAACTGCCCTGCATGATTACTAATAAGCCCTGCAGTGTGATCAGCTGACCTGATCACACTACAGACCGAAGTCAGCGCCGGCGGTCACTGCTTCAGTTGTCCTTGTGTCTGAAAGATCAGAAGACAATTGATCAGTGGGAGCCGGGACCCGCACTTTCTCTGAGTACTGCTGTCAACTATGGGCAGGGACTCAGAATAGCCTGAGCCCACTACGGGGCAGAAAACGCAGCCGCTAGGGAGACTTTGAGACAGAGCGCCGCATCAGCCGGCCTGATTGCACCCCCCTGACAGTTGGGCCCAGGGCAGATGCCCCACCAGCCCCCCTAGATACGGCTCTGTTTTATGATATGCTAATGAATGCAGGGACTAGTCACAAGGGCGTTAGTACCTGCACTCATTCCACCCTCTTAGCATATTAGCACGCCCACAGGGGTTAACAAGTATCGGGACTTCAAATCAGCAGTGACAGCGGACACAGGTGCCTGCGTCACTGCTGGTGATGCTCATTGAATAGCATATGTTAGCATGCCCCTGTGAGCGTGCTAACATGCCAAGAGGGTAGAATGAGCGCAGGAACTAACGCCCATGCAACTAGTCCCTGGTCTCATTAGCATATCATAAAAGATCTTTAGAAATACATTACATATTTTACATACTTTAAATACTAGATACAGGGACTGTTAAGGGCACTTTACATGCAGCGATATCGCTAGCGAGCATACTTGCCCCCGTCGGTTGTGCGTCACCGGCAAATTGCTGCCCATGGCGCACAACATCGCTTACACCCGTCACACATACTTATCTGCCTAGCGACATCGCTGTGGACGGCGAACTGCCTCCTTTCTAAGGGGGTGGTTCGTGCAGCGTCACAGGGGCGTCACTAAGCGGCCGCCCAATAGAAGTGAAGGGGCGGAGATGAGCGAAACGAACATCCCGCCCACCTCCTTCCTTCCTCATTGCGGGCGGCCACAGGTAAGGTGATGTTCCTCGTTCCTGCGGTGTCACACATAGCAATGTGTGCTGCCGCAGGAACGTCGAACAACCTGCGTCCTGCAACAGCAACGATAATCGGGAAAGGAACGACGTGTCAACGATCAACGATTAGGTAAGTAATTTTGATCGTTAACGGTTGTTCGTGCGTTTCACACGCAACGACGTCGCTAACGAGGCCGGATGTGCGTCACAAATTCCGTGACCCCAACGACATCTCGTTAGCGATGTCATTGCGTGTAAAGCGGCCTTTAGGCTGGAAACACATCTATGCGAGTAAAATCGGTCCGACTGGGCTGAAAAAAACTCGGCTGATTTTAGTTCATGTTAGGTGCGAGTGCAACGCAAGTGCGATGCTATTTCTGAATAAATTAATGATTTTACTAGCGTGTGTAATACGTGTGTAATGCGTGTGTAATGCGCATTTTTTACTATGTCATCTGCCATTCAGCGCTGCTACATGGCCGCTGACAGCAGACACAGACAGCCATGTAGCAGAGCTGAATGGCAGATGACAGCAGACACAGACAGAGCCGCACAATCAGAATGAACTCGGGTGAACTTAACCCGACTTCATTGTCATGCTGCGGCTCTGTCTGTGCCGCATCCTGATTAGCGGTCACCAGTGAAGGGCTCACCGGTGACCACTAATCCCCCGACTGACTGAAGTTAGCAGCCCTCTCTCATACTCACCGATCCCCGGCGCCGCGCTGCACGGCATTCACACTGCTCCGGCGGCTTTTACTATTTTGAAAAAGCCGGCCGCTCATTAAACAATCTCGTATTCCCTGCTTTCCCCGCCCACAGGCGCCTATGATTGGTTACAGTGAGACACGCCCCCACGCTGAGTGTCAGGTGTCACACTGCACCCAATCACAGCAGCCGGTGGGCGGGTCTATACTGTGCAGTGAAATAAATAATTAAATAATTTTAAAAAATGGTGTGCGGTCCCCCCCAATTTTAATACCAGCCAGATAAAGCCATACGGCTGAAGGCTGGTATTCTCAGGATGGGGAGCTCCACGTTATGGGGAGCCCCCCAGCCTAACAATATCAGCCAGCAGCCGCCCAGAATTGCCTGAGGTAAGTAGCGCGATCAGCTGAGCTGTCACTGAGGTTAATCGCGGCCACCGCTGGATCCTCCAACAGTGACAGCTCAGCCGATCGCGCTACTCACCTCAGTTGCTGCTTGGAGGTGACCGGAGCGGCGGTGTCTTCTGCAGCTCCTGTCACCTTCATGCTGGACGCGACGCTGGAGGTCCGTGGAGTACGCCGGATATGGAGGGCTTTTTGGGGCTTATTAAATTGGTAATGAGGGAATGTGTTTGTGTTTTTTATTTCTAATAAAGGATTTTTTCATGTGTGTGTGTTTATTTACTGTAACTTACAGATTAATCATGGAGGGTGTCTCATAGACGCCTGACATGATTAATCTAGGATTTAGTGGCAGCTATGGGCTGCCATTAACTCTTTATTACCCCGATTTGCCAACGCACCAGGGCAAATCGGGAAGAGCCGGGTACAGTCCCAGAACTGTCGCATATAATGTATGCGGCAATTCTGGGCGGCTGCTGACTGATATTGTTAGGCTGGGGGTCTCCCCATAACGTGGAGCTCCCCATCCTGAGAATACCAGCCTTCAGCCGTATGGCTTTATCTGGCTGGTATTAAAATTGGGGGGAACGCACGCCGTTTTTTTAAATTATTTATTTATTTATTTCACTGCACAGTATAGACCCGCCCACCGGCTGCTGTGATTGGGTGCAGTGAGACACCTGTCACTCAGCGTGGGGGCGTGTCTCACTGCAACCAATCATAGGCGCCTGTGGGCGGGGAAAACAGGGAATACGAGATTGTTTAATGAGCGGCCGGCTTTTTCAAAATAGTAAAAGCCGCCGCAGCAGTGAGAAAGCCGTGCAGCGCCGCGCCGGAGATCGGGGAACAGTGAGTATGAGAGAGGAGGGGAAAATGACCGACAGACTGTGAGAGAGGGACAGAGATAGTGACGGACCGACAGAGAGAGAATAGAGACCGAGAGGGAGAGACCGACTGACAGACAATAGTGATTGACAGACATTGGGAGACATCGCTCGTTTCCAGTGTTTTAGGAAACATGCGAGAAATGTATTTAGAAAATCGGATGTCACTAGGATGGTATGAGTGCCGTCCCGTGACATCCGATTTTTTACACGCTCCCATAGACTTGCATTGGAGAAACTCGCAGTAGAAACTCGCAAAAAAAGCAGCATGCTGCGATTTTTTTCTCAGTCCGATTTGGACTGAGAAAAAAATCGCAGATGAGAGTTGAATCATTCACTAACATGTGTCCGATTCCAATGCGAGATTTTCTCGCATTGCTCTACTGCGAGAAACTCGCAAGTGAGAAGCAGCCCTTAGGCAGGGATTAGCAATATGCACCCAGAACTGCTCGTGATGCTTAACCCTTTAAGGACCTTGCCACTTTTGGTCAAAATGACCAAACCACATTTATCAACATGTGTCACTGTATGTAATAATATTAGTTATGGTAGGGAGTCTTAGATTGTTGGGTTTTTTTATACATGGTTCTTTACATTACTAATGAATTTATATCAATAAAGTATGTAAATATTTGTTTATTTATGAATTTATCAGAAAATTGGTGAAACTTTGAATTGTTATGCCCTTATAGCACAGTCTTACTAAACAAAATAGTTAATAAATAATATTTTCCATGTCTCATTTATGTCAACATCATTATTCTAGCAATCTTTTGTCTTGTTAGAATGTTAGAAAAGTTAGAAATTTAGCAGCAATTTACATTTTTCACGGAACTTACAAATCTTGTTTGTTTTTTTACGGACCCATTCAGGTGACTTTGAGAACCTACTTATTGAAAATCCTCCAAAACTGATACCATTCAAAAAACTGTACACCTTAATATATTTAAAACTGCTGGCACAAAGTTTGTTAACTCTTCAGGTGCTTCACGGGAATTAAATCAAAGCGGAATAAAATAAAAAGCAATTTTTTTCCACCTTACATTTTTCATTTTAACATAGGGTAATAGGAGAAAGTGAAATCCACATTTAATTACACAATTTTTCCCAAACCTGACAATATTCCATATGTGTTTGAAAACTACTGTTTTGGCATGCTGCAGAGCTCGGAAAAGGAGCACTATTTGATTTTTTGAGAGACATTTTGGGTGGAATAAATTGCAGAAGCTATGTCACATTGGCAGAACCCCCTGTGGTGCCAAACAGCAAAAAAAACCCAGAAGTGAATGTATATTGGAAAATATAATCCTCAGATAATTCAACAAGGTTCTTAGTAACCATTTTCCATCCACAAGTGCTTCACAAAAATGTATAACATTGTGACACAATAAAAATTAAATTTTTTCCACAAAAATGTTTTGCTAGCCTAAAATGTTTCATTTTCACAAGGGTAATAAGAGAAGATGGACTCCGTAGTTTGTTATAATATTTCTCTCAAATGTCCCATATATGGTCCAATCTTGATGTTTTGGCTTATGGCAAGGCTAAAGGCCGCTTTACACGCTGCGACATTGCTCAAGCGATCTCGTTGGGGTCACGGAATTTGTGACGCACATCCGGTCGCTTTTGCGATGTCTTTGCGTGTGACACCTATGAGCGATTTTGAATCGTCGCAAAAACGGTCAAAATCGCTCATCAGTGACATGCCCCCCTATTCTCGACTATCGCTACTGCTCGGCGTACAAAGTAGTTCGTCGCTCCTGCAGCAGCACACATCGCTATGTGTGACACCGCAGGAACGAGGAACCTCACCTTACCTGCGGCCGGCCGCAATGAGGAAGGAAGGAAGTGTGCGGGATGTTACGTCCCGCTCATCTCCGCCCCTCCGCTTCTATTGGGTGGCGGTTCGGTGACGCTGCTGTGACGTCGCTGTGATGCTGATCAAACCGCCCCCTTAGAAAGGAGGCGGTTCGCCGGTCACAGCAACGTCGCAGAGCAAGTATGTGCGTGTGACGCTGCCGTAGCGATAATGTTCACTATGGCAGTGATCACATGATATCGCATGTACGATGGGGGCAGGTGCTTTCACGCTCGACATCGCTAGCAATTGCTAGCGATGTCGTAGCGTGTAAAGCGGCCTTTAGGCTCCTTTCACACATCAGTTGTTTGCCATCAGTCACACTCAGTTTTGTCGACGGATCCGTCGCAAATTGGGGCTAAACTGATGGGACAGATCCGTTTTTCGACGGATCTGACTAGCTGGGGGCTAAATAATAAATTGGAGCATGGTCAGTTAAAAAACGGAATCTGTCACCGGATTCCGTCATTTGACGGATGACGATGGATCCTGCACCCATAGGCTTCCATTCTACCAAACGACAGACGGCGACGGATTTGTCGCTGTCCGTTTTTTCGACGTACACAAAAAACGTTACTTTGGCCGTCGTCTCCGTCCGACAGACAAACATTTTTTGACGGATCCATCGAATGACGGATGAAACATGGGGCCATCCATTGCAATCCATCGCTAATACAAGTCGATGAGAAAAAACGGATCCAGCGGCATCAGTCGCCGGATCCGTTTTTTTCAAAATTTGCCGGATTGTGAGTGATGGCAAAAAACTGATGTGTGAAAGTGGCCTTAGACAGACAAGTGCAAATTTGCAGATTTTGGACTCCATGTCACATTTCCTTAGTCCTGAACTCTCAAAATAATTGGACCTCCATCACCAACAAAGGTGACAATATTTTGCATATTAAAACCTTTCGTATATTCATCTTGGTCATTTTTAACCCACTGTGGCTTCACATAATTTTATGAGATTGAGCTGGGAAAATGAAAACTTATGTTTTTTACACTTAAATGTTGCTTTAGCCACAAATGTTTCTTTCTCACAAGAGGTAATTAGAAAAAAGTGTCTGGAATAGATTGCTGACACTATGTCGCTTTAGCAGCAAAACCCACCATAAAGGACTTCATGTTATAGCAATCAAGGAGTTCATTTAGGGCTGTAGTGAGTATTTTGAACTCACACGTTCCTAACAGAATTTACACCGACGAGCAAAAGTGTAACACGATTTAGAACTTTTGACTTTCAGGCATTACAGTTGATTACCAAGTGAAAAGTCAATAGTGGTCTCTCAGATGAAAAAAATTGACAAACTACATCACCTGAGTTCCTTGACAGTTGGAAGAATATGAAATGAAGTATGTCCATCCATTCAAAAGCCAAGAGAAGGACGTCCAGGCAAAATATCAGGTTGAAGAAGTTAGCTCATCACAAGGTCTCCCAGTTCTAGAATGACAAACACGGCAGCTGAGTTGGCTCGTATACTTTGTAATAGTGAGATCATAGATGTCCACTTGACGCACGTTACATAAATCTGGAATGGTGGTCTGAAAAAAGGAGAAGCCTCAACTTCAATATCATCATAAGAAGTGTAGGCTCAAGTTTGCTAAAAAGTAAGAAAAGTGGACAGTAAAAGATTGGAAACAGGTCATTTGGGGCAATGAGACAAAGTCAATCGACTAGGCTCTGATGGGTGCTAATGGGTGTGGAAAAAACAAGGGAAAAAGGGAAATTATTAGATTGAGAAATTAAAGGAATCCTTAAGTTCGGTGGAGGAATCCTGATGATATGGGGTTGTTTCACAGCCAAAGGTGTTGGATATGACCAGGAATGATGGTGGTCTCAATGCTGAACTATATGTGAGTATCCTACAAGATGAGTTACTTTGTACACTCAAGTCCTATGGGAATGAAATGGACAACATAGTGCTCCAGCAGGACAACGACTTCGAAGACTCTGAACGACAATGAAGTAGAGGTGCTGGATTGGCCCCCAAAATCCCAAGACCTCAACCCAATCGAACTCTTGTGGGTAAAGTTGAAGGGAAAAGCTGTATAGATACCCAAGTGAGTCGACCAGTATGCACCAACATTGGGAACATATAGAAGAGACCTGGGACTAAATTTTGGCTGAGACATGCTTGATTCTGTTCTAGAGCATACCTAGGAGGATTCAGGGAATGAGGAAAGCCAAAGGTGGATTTACAAAATACTAACAAAATGATAAAAGACACGGGAAGTGTGGTCCGCAGCATGACATTTTTCTCGTCTGATGGGGCTCAGACATTCCAAGTTAGAAAATACATCACGTGTGGTTCCACACACGTGGTGTACTTTGCTGTGTGCCCATGCTCCCTGATCTATGTGGGGCTCACTTCCCGTGAGCTCCGCATTAGGGTCAGGGAGCATGTCCGTGACATCGAGGCAGCCAAATCAATCACGGATGTCATGCTACTCAAAACGCTGCCTCGACACTTTAAGATCCACCACAACTGTAATTCTGCATTATTGGAGGTCCAGCGGTGGTAACCTTAAAAAGACACTTGCCCAATGTGAGGCACGTTGGATCCACCGCCTGGACACCTTGGTCCCAAAGGAACTCAATAAAACAATGAGTTTTGCCCCGTTCCTCTGACATGCATGATTTTACACCTCATCATCACCGGACTAATTTTACTTTTATTTTCTCAGGGTTTGTGTGTTTTTACTGTTTTTAACTATTTTTATTCTTGTTGTGCTTTCCCTCTCTCTCTCTTATATGCCATGCTCTACCTTGTTAGCACACACATCTTCTGCGTTCAGTCATGGTAATCCTCATGTTTTTTATGTACACTTTTCAGTATTCTACTTCTGGACTGTGACCCTCCCTCCCTTTATTTCTTTGAGATTGGACTTTCATCATTATGGGAATATTGTACCTGACGACAATCAAAGCATATGAGAAAACCGGACTTATCATTTATATTCATTTTCATTGTCTTTTCCTCTTATCTTATGAATAGCTACAGTCCTTTGTTTACATAGTCACACACCTCTGCACGCGCAGCACGTCCGCTTCCTCCTGCTGTCGGCGTGCTCACCGGCGCTATGGTTGCCGCGCTCTTGCGGGAGCGGGATGACGTGTCCCCACTTTCTCGCGTGCGCGGTGCTGCCCGACGGCTGGCCCGCCTCCATCGGGACGCCGCTGACGTGTGTGTGCGTCACTTGAGGATGTGACGCACGAGGAAGTAAGTGTGTGCTTTACAATATAAACCCCTAGGCCATAACGAGCATGGCGCTGCCTCCCTCCCTGAGGAAGCCGAACTTGAGCACGGGGCTCAAATAGGTGAAACGTACGTTGGTGGGGTATGGGGGAGCCTCTTTTCTGCATATTCAGGATCATGCACCGGCCACTTTAAGATGCACTGGCCACTTTACTTTGTTTATGCTGCCTTATCTAAATGATTGGACCAGACTTTATTCATGTATTGGGGGTGTCTCAGCAGACTTTTCCATATGTATTTATGCACATGCACTTTACATGTATTGTCCTTCTAATTTTTGCTCTGACATTCCCCCTGTATGCTCTATTTACGATATTGGTCATCTTTTCATACCATTCATTTTGGCGGTCCTGTTTATGTCTCTTCACACCCCTCTGTGTTTTTAATTCTTTTTTGCTGGTTGCACAAATATGTTTGTAACAATAAAATGATATTCACTTTTTGGCACTTTCTGACTCTTGTTCTCCTATTTTATATGCTAGTTTGAGTCTGTGCAATGGTCTCATTGACCAATCTGGGCTAGATTTTGCCCAGTATGACTTTGCATACTGCTATATGGGGGTCCCTATGTTTAATAAGATTCTATCTCAGTAGGTATTATAATAATAATAATAATAATAATAATAATAATAATGTAGTCTAGTTTTCCTGATAAGCTATGTCACTTACTTCATTTGCAGGCATGGCAGTAACTTAGGTATCCATGTATATGACCATGAACAACTATTTAACTGTCCCTATATGTATGGCCATAAGCTTGGATACCTCAGCTACTGTAATGCCCTGCACATAAGGTAAGTGACGTTGTTTTTGAGAAGAACTATACTACATTTGTAATTGGATGTATTTACTAATTTTCTTATTATTAGACTTACTACATATTGGGATAGAATCTTGGAGATGCGAAAACCCATTTAACTCCTGAATTACTTTATTAGGACATAAAAATTATAAAATCATTATAAAAAAGCAAGCCATATCACACAAAAATAAATCAATAGAAAGACTTCAAAGGGAAACCAGGACACAATATATGAACGTACCCTGAGTAATTACAGCTGGTCTGGAAGATCTGTTGTATTCTCAGTATAAGTAAAATTTGTATGTAAATATAAACACATCATAAAGATATAAAGAAGAATACATAATATGATGGTATTAGTAATACATATGTGGAAGTTCTGGCATGGTTAGGTTGATTGATACACACACACACAATATGACATCCACATAAAAGAAAAAAAAATATTACAAGTTCTAACTCATGTAAACTATCATGAATGCTGGATATATACCAGGTATGAGAAGGTACTCATGTAGGAAAATGTGTGCCAGATGCGGTGGGTCCCTGGCTTTCTTCACCAGGTATATACTCAGCATAGATTATAATTTACATGAGTTAGAAATAGTTAGTGGTCGAATATGCAACTCTATTTGTGAAGCCCCTCACCTGCAGCAGTCGCCTCCAGGATCTCGGGGACTTCTCTCCACCTCCAGGGACACCGCAGGGTCTTCACGTGTTGGGAATCTTCTGGCGACAGGTATGTCAGGTTAACTTCAATAGGAATCGTGACACCACTCTCGGTTTTGCGGTCAGTGGGTGACCGCCACTGCAATTTAGGGAGCGTCTGGGGCTGATGGTAAATGCAGTCTGGTGTTATGGCCTCCCGAGAGGGAGGCTGGCCCCAGGGGCTCAGGTGTAAGTGTGTAGTACCACACGTCGCAGAAGAACTCACACACAGGCAGCAATGTCTTTCAGGGTTTTTACTCACTTTCTGGTGGTAGAGTGAGGCAACCCGGGCGATGCTATGATGAGCCAGGTGGAACCAGGTATCCTTCAGGCTGATATAGCAGTGACTGCTGACTCGCCTTCCTAGCACTTCTTGTTTCGGATAACCCCTAACTTGAAGTATTGCGGGGTTCACCCAGGGATGTCGCGACTGTCTTCCTACCCTTTCTGACCCATTTGCTGACAGCATGGACCAAGGATAAGATGGCTCCAGGCTTGATCCTCCTTATGGGCCCCCTCGTTGCTGTTGATGCTACAGGCTCTGTGATGGTTGGTGTGGGACTTGTTGTCCACCCCACCGGCAGGTTTAGTAGGTAGTTAGACTTGAGCCTACTTCGGAAACCTGTTTCCCCTGCGTGCCTAGCCTCTCCAGAAGTCTCCGTACATGACCAGCTGGTTCCCTCAGGGTCCTCCAAACTTAGCTGATTTCACCAGCGTCTTTCCTTCCAACTTCTGTGGCTGAGCTCCCCCGCCAGCAACCACTACAGGTGCAGGGTCTGGCTAGTGTCCTGCTCTTCAGCCCTGCACTTCAGACTCGGCTGCTCCACTCCTACTCCTCTGACTGCCACTGCACAACTCTCTAGCTTCCAGTCCCACCACCCACCACTAGCTGGGATGCGAGGGCTACGCCCCCTCCCTGGGTCTGCTCAGGGGTCCCCTCTAAGCTGTGTGTGTGTGTTCTGGATACCTCGTCTGTGTGTCCACACCCTAGTTAGCCTTTGGGATTACCTGTTTGTACCCACACAGGCGTGGGTGCAGTACTCAGTGGCGCCTGACCAGGTCAGGGGCGCCACATATTCTAATGGGTATAAAAGAGGAAGGAGCAATACACAATATTTAGTATAAGTGTGCAGATACTACAGTGATCACCAGTGACAATATATACAGGAGCTATGTAGATAGTGCAGAGGGCATATAATGTAAGTATACAGGTAATATTATACACAGGAGCTCTGTAGATAGTGTATATACTGTAAATGTAAAAGTAATACAGTGATCACCAGGGACAATTACACACAGGAGCACTGTAGATAATATATTAGTGTATAATGTGAGTGTACAGGTAGTACATAGAAAATATATATAGTTAGGTCCAGAAATATTTGGACAGTGACACAAGTTTTGTTATTTTAGCTGTTTACAAAAACATGTTCAGAAATACAATTATATATATAATATGGGCTAAAAGTGCACACTCCCAGCTGCAATATGAGAGTTTTCACATCCAAATCGGAGAAAGGGTTTAGGAATCATAGCTCTGTAATGCATAGCCTCCTCTTTTTCAAGGGACCAAAAGTAATTGGACAAGGGACTCTAAGGGCTGCAATTAACTCTGAAGGCGTCTCCCTCGTTAACCTGTAATCAATGAAGTAGTTAAAAGGTCTGGGGTTGATTACAGGTGTGTGGTTTTGCATTTGGAAGCTGTTGCTGTGACCAGACAACATGCGGTCTAAGGAACTCTCAATTGAGGTGAAGCAGAACATCCTGAGGCTGAAAAAAAAGAAAAAATCCATCAGAGAGATAGCAGACATGCTTGGAGTAGCAAAATCAACAGTTGGGTACATTCTGAGAAAAAAGGAATTGACTGGTGAGCTTGGGAACTCAAAAATGCCTGGGCGTCCACGGATGACAACAGTGGTGGATGATTGCCGCATACTTTCTTTGGTGAAGAAGAACCCGTTCACAACATCAACTGAAGTCCAGAACACTCTCAGTGAAGTAGGTGTATCTGTCTCTAAGTCAACAGTAAAGAGAAGACTCCATGAAAGTAAATACAAAGGGTTCACATCTAGATGCAAACCATTCATCAATTCCAAAAATAGACAGGCCAGAGTTAAATTTGCTGAAAAACACCTCATGAAGCCAGCTCAGTTCTGGAAAAGTATTCTATGGACAGATGAGACAAAGATCAACCTGTACCAGAATGATGGGAAGAAAAAAGTTTGGAGAAGAAAGGGAACGGCACATGATCCAAGGCACACCACATCCTCTGTAAAACATGGTGGAGGCAACGTGATGGCATGGGCATGCATGGCTTTCAATGGCACTGGGTCACTTGTGTTTATTGATGACATAACAGCAGACAAGAGTAGCCGGATGAATTCTGAAGTGTACCGGGATATACTTTCAGCCCAGATTCAGCCAAATGCCGCAAAGTTGATCGGACGGCGCTTCATAGTACAGATGGACAATGACCCCAAGCATACAGCCAAAGCTACCCAGGAGTTCATGAGTGCAAAAAAGTGGAACATTCTGCAATGGCCAAGTCAATCACCAGATCTTAACCCAATTGAGCATGCATTTCACTTGCTCAAATCCAGACTTAAGACGGAAAGACCCACAAACAAGCAAGACCTGAAGGCTGCGGCTGTAAAGGCCTGGCAAAGCATTAAGAAGGAGGAAACCCAGCGTTTGATGATGTCCATGGGTTCCAGACTTAAGGCAGTGATTGCCTCCAAAGGATTCGCAACAAAATATTGAAAATAAAAATATTTTGTTTGGGTTTGGTTTATTTGTCCAATTACTTTTGACCTCCTAAAATGTGGAGTGTTTGTAAAGAAATGTGTACAATTCCTACAATTTCTATCAGATATTTTTGTTCAAACCTTCAAATTAAACGTTACAATCTGCACTTGAATTCTGTTGTAGAGGTTGCATTTCAAATCCAATGTGGTGGCATGCAGAGCCCAACTCGCGAAAATTGTGTCACTGTCGAAATATTTCTGGACCTAACTGTAAGTGTATAATGTGAGTGTACAGGTAGTACAATGATCACCAGTGACAGTATACTCATGAGCTCTGCAGATTGTATATAGTATAAATGTACAGGAAATATAGTGATCACTATTGACAGTCATAGAACAGAGTTTAGTAGATATATAGCATATTGCGTAAGTGTACAGGTAGTACAATATTCACCATTAACAGTTATACACAAGAGCTCTGTAGATAGTATATAGTGTAAGTGTACCAGTAATACAGTGATCCCAAGTGACAATTTACAAAGAAGCTCTGTAGATAGTATGTAGTATAAGTGTACAGGTAATAAATATAGTGATGACTAGTGAGTGACAGTTACATATAGGAGCTCTGTAGATATTATATAGTGTATTGTATAAGTGAATAGATAGTACAGTAATCACTAGTGACAGTTATACAAAAGTGCTCTGTAGATAAAGTAAGTCTACAGGTAATACTGTGATCACCAGTTACATTATACACAGAAACTCTGTAGATAGTGTAAAGTGTAAGTGTATAAGTAATACATTGATCCTAAGTGACATTATATACAGGAGCTCTGTAAATAGTATGTAGTGTACATGTCACGCTCCCCGGGTCCTTGGCTTCCCTCCCCGGGTCCTCTGCTCCGCTCCCCGGGTCCTCAGCCCCGCTCCCCGGCTCACCTGCCACGCTCCCCGCTCTCCAGCCTCCGGTCCCCGTCCTTCCCAGGCCCCCTGGTCCCCGATCGCGGCGCCCGACGGCTTCCCAGGTCCTGGCCGGCTCCCCTGCGTCCTCTTCTCAGCCTCCTTCCCTGGCTTCTGGCACCCGGGCTGCGCGCATGCGCATTAGGGCGCGCGCGCGGTCACTGACCCTTTCTTAAAGGGCCAGCGTCCATTAACAGGTAATGAGGCTAATCAGGTACAGGGTATAAAGGGGTGTATTGTCCAAGGGGGCGGGGCCTGATCTTCGTGTTCCCTAAGCTAGGAGTCAGGTCTCCTGGTGTTTCAGTGCATGTACTCACCTATCTCTCTTTGTAGAGCCGTGCTTGCCTCGCCATCCAGTCTGCCGCATCCTGAACCCCGAACGCTGTCCTTCTGCCATCCTGACAGTCCGCACCATCTCGGATCCCTGCGGTGACCCGTCATCTTGCTCCCAAGGTTCCGGACCCCGCCTGACATCATCTCGGCTTCCGAACCTGAGCTGCGTCACCCGGACCACCACCCATAACTTCGTGGTCCCAGGGACTTCTCCGCTATTCCCGTGTGCAAGGACTGTTCTGCTGTTTCTAGTGTTCCAGCTGCCGGACTCTTTCCTACCATCTAGGAGTTCGGTCCAGTGGATCCACCTCCTGGGCCTGCCCGTACACCTGGCCGTGACAGTAAGATCAGGCCATGGATCCCGCTGCAGCACTATTGGCCCTGCAAGAGGAACTCCAACGCCAGCGTGAAGTCCAGACCCGCATGCTGCAATTTATGACCTCCGTGGACACCCGCCTGTACACGTTACAAGCATCAATGACGCCTGCGGCAACCAGGTCCCCCACTAGGCAATCCACGACTCCCGCACCAGTGGCAGCCGCGTCGGATGCCTCCCGACTCCGTTTGGCGTCACCACCTCGTTATGCTGGAGATCCCAAGACCTGCAGGGGCTTCATAAACCAATGTTCCCTTCATTTCACGCAGCTGCCACATCTGTTCGCCTCCGACCAAGCCAAGGTCGCCTTTATAATGTCTCACCTGGAGGGCGAGGCACTGGCGTGGATGAACCCCTTGTGGGAGAAGGAGGACCCCATGACCAAGGATCTTCAAGAGTTCCTGCAGGCCTTTCGCAGTACCTTTGACGAGCCGGGACGCGCCTCTGCGTCTGCTTCATCACTTCTCCGCCTACGTCAAGGAACACTGACGGTGGGCCAATACGCCATCCGTTTCCGCACTTTGGCTTCTGAACTCGGGTGGAATAATGAGGCCCTGACAGCCGCCTTCTGGGAAGGACTTTCGAGTCGCATCAAAGATGAGTTGGCGGGTCGTGACGTGCCCTCCACCCTAGATGCCCTGATTGCCCTAGCAACTCGTGTGGACATTCGTTTTCAGGAGCACTCCAAAGAGCTGTCTCGGGAGAGACGTCCGGTACGACATTCCCCTCCTCCACAGAAGCCCTCCGTATCGCAGTCATCAACAGCTGGGATTCCCGTCCACGAGCCCATGCAGATCGACCGAGTATGGCAATCTGAACAACGTCGAGCAGAGCGGCTCGCCAAGGGCCTCTGCTTTTACTGCGGAGAGGACACTCACCTCCTACGCTCCTGTCCGGAAAGGCCGGGAAACTCCAAAGCCTAGGGTTGGTAGGAGAGGCCACCCTAGGTGCTGGGACTCTCTCAGACCCGGTTATGTGGACTGTGCAAGTGTCAACGGGAGAGACGCGCTTCACGGCTGAGGCATACCTCGACTCTGGAGCAGCAGGCAATTTCATCCAGCAGGCCACGGTGGACAAGTACCAGCTGCCTGTTACTCTACTCGAGAAGCCCCTAGTGATTGCCTCTGTGGATGGGAGACCCCTCTCTGATACCATCTCCTGGGTCACCAGACCGGTCGAACTGCGTATCGGTGCCCTGCACACCGAGAACATCACTCTCTACGTCCTTCCACACATGTCCCACCAGATCCTGCTGGGACTTCCCTGGTTGCGGACACACGAACCATCAGTCAGCTGGGGTACTGGCGAAATCACCCGATGGGGTTCTGCTTGTCATGAGAAGTGTCTGAAGTCCATACAACCTATCCGACGACCTCCGGTTCCAGAGAACCTACCGGAACTGCCCTCGGCCTATTGGTCCTTCGCAGACGTTTTTGACAAGAAGGAGTCTGAGGTACTTCCGCCACACCGTCCCTACGATTGTGCCATCGACCTGCTCCCAGGAACAACACCACCTCGAGGACGGATATATCCGTTGTCTCCGGCCGAAACCAGGGCCATGTCCACCTACATCACGGAAAGCCTGGCAAAGGGATTCATCCGGAGATCCTCCTCTCCTGCGGGAGCAGGCTTCTTCTTCGTGAAGAAGAAAGAGGGTGACCTACGCCCATGCATCGACTACCGGGGTCTAAATCAGATCACCGTCAAAAACAAGTACCCTCTGCCGCTCATCCCCGAATTGTTCGACCGGCTCAGAGGAGCCCGTGTGTTCACCAAGCTGGATCTTCGTGGTGCCTACAACCTAGTTCGTATCCGCTCTGGGGACGAATGGAAGACCGCGTTTAATACTCGCGATGGGCACTATGAATACTGCGTGATGCCCTTCGGCCTGTGTAACGCACCAGCAGTCTTCCAAGAATTGGTGAACGACATATTCCGGGACCTCCTCTACGTCTGTGTCGTAGTTTATCTGGATGACATCCTTATCTTCTCTCCGGACCTCCAGACCCATAGAGAGAACGTACAGCTGGTTCTGCAAAGACTGAGGGAGAATCGTCTTTACGCCAAATATGAGAAGTGCGTCTTTGAGCAGTCTTCTCTCCCTTTCCTGGGATACATCATCTCGGGCACTGGACTGCAGATGGATCCAAAGAAGGTCTCCTCCATACTCAACTGGCCTCCTCCTTCTGGACTGAAGGCAATCCAACGGTTCCTGGGATTCGCCAACTACTACCGCCAGTTTATCCCTCACTTCTCTGCCCTGACTGCTCCTCTCTCCGCTTTGACCAAAAAGGAGGCTAATCCAAAGGACTGGTCACCTGCGGCCGACGCCGCGTTTTGCTCCCTGAAGCGAGCATTTGCCTCCGCTCCTGTACTCCACCGTCCGGAGTTAAACCGCCAGTTCACCTTGGAAGTGGATGCCTCCTCCTCGGGGGCTGGAGCAGTGCTCATGCAGAAATCCTCCTCCGGCAAGATGGTGACTTGCGGTTTCTTCTCCAAGAGCTTCTCCGCGCCGGAACGTAATTACACCATCGGTGACCGAGAACTATTGGCGGTCAAACTGGCTCTGGAGGAGTGGCGCTACCTCCTGGAAGGAGCAGTGTACCCCGTGATTATCTACACGGACCACAAGAACCTGGAATACCTGCGGTCCGCTCAGCGACTGAACCCACGGCAAGCCAGGTGGTCCTTATTCTTTGCCAGGTTTGACTTCCAGCTCCATTTCAGACCCGCGGACAAGAATGTACGCGCTGATGCCTTGTCTAGGTCTTTCGTGCCCATGGAGCAGGAGGAAGAGACTACCCAACCTATCATCCCTCCTAGCAAGATTATTCCGGTGGCCCCTGTCACTCTGGCCCAGATACCGCCCGGGAAGACCTATGTCTCTGAGACTGACAGGCAAAAAGTGTTACACTGGGGTCATGCCTCCAAAACAGCCGGTCATGCAGGCCAGAAGAGAACATGGGGTGCGATTGTACGCCATTACTGGTGGCCATCCCTTCGCACGGACGTCGCTGCTTATGTCTCTGCCTGCTCCTCTTGTGCCAGGAACAAGACGCCCAAACACCTGCCCTATGGCCGTCTTCTGCCTCTGCCTATACCCTCAGTTCCGTGGCAACACATAGCGATGGATTTTATTACGGACTTGCCATTATCCTCCGGACACACAGTCATATGGGTCGTGGTGGACCGGTTCTCCAAAATGGCTCACTTCGTCCCTATGGCCGGACTGCCCTCTGCTCAGGAACTCGCGGAAGCCTATATACATCACATCTTCCGCTTGCATGGCTTTCCATCCCACATCGTGTCCGACAGAGGAACTCAGTTCACCTCCCGCTTCTGGAGGGCGCTCTGCAAGCATCTGGGAGTGACTCTGGACTTTTCTTCTGCTTACCATCCTCAGTCTAATGGCCAAGTGGAGAGGGTCAATCAAATCTTGACATCCTTCTTACGTCACTATGTCAACGCCCATCACGACGACTGGTCCACGCTTCTGCCTTGGGCTGAATTCTCACATAACCACCATATCAGTGAGTCGTCCTCCAAATCTCCCTTCCATGTCGTTTACGGACTTCAGCCCTCCGTTCCATTGCCTATATCCCCTTCTTCGGATGTCCCTGCGGCTGATACTGTAGCCCGTGACTTCGCTACCATTTGGGACTCTGTCAAGGCGTCCCTTGGACGCGCTTCCCAGCGGATGAAGAAACACGCTGACAAGAGGCGTCTGGACCCTCCGTGTTTCTCTCCTGGTGACCTGGTCTGGCTTGCTTCCCAGTACATCCGATTGAAGATACCTTCCTACAAGCTGGGTCCTCGCTACATCGGGCCGTTTAAGGTCCTCAGCAAGATCAATGAGGTCTCCTACAAGCTACAGCTCCCGGCCACGATGAGGATTCCCAACTCTTTCCACGTCTCCCTGCTCAAGCCGGTCGTCCTTGGTCCCTTCTCCGCTGCTGCCAGTCCGGCTCCTCCACCTATTGCCGATGACGACATCTATGCGGTAAGGGATATCGTGGCCATGAAGACCGTTCGAGGTCGTCAGTTCTTCCTGGTGGACTGGGAGGGGTATGGTCCTGAGGATAGGTCCTGGGAGCCCAGGGAGAACGTGGGCACCCCTCTGATCCGTGCCTTCATGTCCCGGTTGCGGGGAGGGGGGCGTGGGGGGGGGGGTACTGTCACGCTCCCCGGGTCCTTGGCTTCCCTCCCCGGGTCCTCTGCTCCGCTCCCCGGGTCCTCAGCCCCGCTCCCCGGCTCACCTGCCACGCTCCCCGCTCTCCAGCCTCCGGTCCCCGTCCTTCCCAGGCCCCCTGGTCCCCGATCGCGGCGCCCGACGGCATCCCAGGTCCTGGCCGGCTCCCCTGCGTCCTCTTCTCAGCCTCCTTCCCTGGCTTCTGGCACCCGGGCTGCGCGCATGCGCATTAGGGCGCACGCGCGGTCACTGACCCTTTCTTAAAGGGCCAGCGTCCATTAACAGGTAATGAGGCTAATCAGGTACAGGGTATAAAGGGGTGTATTGTCCAAGGGGGCGGGGCCTGATCTTCGTGTTCCCTAAGCTAGGAGTCAGGTCTCCTGGTGTTTCAGTGCATGTACTCACCTATCTCTCTTTGTAGAGCCGTGCTTGCCTCGCCATCCAGTCTGCCGCATCCTGAACCCCGAACGCTGTCCTTCTGCCATCCTGACAGTCCGCACCATCTCGGATCCCTGCGGTGACCCGTCATCTTGCTCCCAAGGTTCCGGACCCCGCCTGACATCATCTCGGCTTCCGAACCTGAGCTGCGTCACCCGGACCACCACCCATAACTTCGTGGTCCCAGGGACTTCTCCGCTATTCCCGTGTGCAAGGACTGTTCTGCTGTTTCTAGTGTTCCAGCTGCCGGACTCTTTCCTACCATCTAGGAGTTCGGTCCAGTGGATCCACCTCCTGGGCCTGCCCGTACACCTGGCCGTGACAGTACATTTACAGGCATTACAGTGATTACTGGTGACATTATACACAGAAGTTATGTAAATAGTATGCAATGTGAAAGTAAAATGTGAATAGTTTGAGGAACATGAATAAAGCAAGGTTTTAGATTGGCCTCCAAACCATTTCAATGTTTGTTAGATTGAGAATCTAGGGGATGTGCTGAAAGAATAAGGCTATGTGCGCACGTTGCGTACAGTCACTGCAGAAATTTCTGCAGCGATCTCAAGAGCACATGTGCGCTTTAAATCGCTGCAGAAATGTCCGTAGTGAGCGCCGATTCCATGCGCTCTGCCTGCAGCTCCTCCCATAGACAGAGCAGGAGCTGCCGGCAAAGCGCAGGAAAGAAGTGACATGTCACTTCTTAGAACGCAGCGCTTCGGCAGTAGCCGAAGCGCTGCGCTCTAAAACGCCACGTGCGCACGGCCCCTGCACAATCTCCATAGACTGTGCAGGGGACGCAGGACGCATGCAGTTACGCTGCGCTACAAAGCGCAGTGTAACTGCATGTATTTACGCAACGTGCGCACATAGCCTAAGTTCAACGCAAGAGCATAGATTTTCTAAGAGTACACATGCATATAACAGTGATGACTAGGTAATTATAAATATGTTAATCTAAGATTTTTTTGTAAGCTTTAATTGCATAGTATGGTTCTTCTTGAGTCAGCCACATTCACACAATGTCATCTATCATGGCTGACAGCCAAGAGGTCTGCCGAGGGAGTATGCAGCCAGTCCCTTCTCTAGTGGTTCCTGCAGCTTACTACATATTTACTTAGAACTTACTTAATCTAAAATTAAATTCTCCTTTGTCATCAGTACAAAGATCTTGCATGACACAACTTAAAATGACACACATAGCCCAGTTTATTCCCATTTTACTCCTATTAGTTTACATGACAAATTATATATTGATGATCAGGAGATACAAATAGTAGAAGAAAGTAACTAACGCATGTACAGCCTTGAGTATTTAAGTCAAATTAAAATCATGAATTGTAAATGATATATACAGTAGTTAGAAGGCAATGTTTTATAGTTCATTTTAACTGGTGATAAATAAATTGAACGAAAATGTTGCCTTTGTAAAACACAGTTTGCACTCTAAATAGTAAAAGTTGAAGCTTATGGGCCCCACTGCAAAATCTCCAATAGGGCTCTCAACTAGCATGAATCTTTAATAGAATGTTTCTTTTACCGTGTTTTTCCAAAAATAAGCCCTAGCAGGGATTTTCAACATTTTCGGAGCAAGGCTTAAATATAAGCCCTCCCTGAAAATAAGCCCTAGTTGTGGTTCAGTAATGAAGTGTCTGTGCAGCTAATAAAGTTACTGATACTGCAGGACACTTCATTATAGACAGTGGCACCCCGCAATCACTCACCCAATGCTGAGCGGCAGGACCTGCTGTGATTGCACCTCTGGACACATCCGATCTAACCCACACACATCAGCTCTCACCCGCACACATCAGCTTTCGCCCGCACACATCAACTCTCACCTGCACACATCAGATCACATAGCCGCACACATCAGATCTCACACACAAACATCCGATCTCACACACACACACAATCAGATCGCACACACAAATATCCGATCTCACACACAAACATCCGATCTCACACACACAAACATCGGATCACATACACATTGCATCAAACACATACTCACCACATCCAGCTACACCGATTTCTTCTGGTCGGCAGAATCCTGAGAGGCTGTGTAGTGCACCGCAAGGACCTGCGGCCAGACACGTGACTTCCTCCCATCATTCCCTGCAGCCAAAAGTATTCGGTAAGGCTGGATTGTGTGACAGTGTGTGTCAGCGTATATGTGTCTGTGTCAGCGTGTGTGTCTGTGTGTGTGAGTGTCAGCGTGTGTCAGCGTCAGCCAGCAGCAGGGGAGAATGGTGTGCAGCAACCACCGGAGATCACAGGAAGGACCTGGGAGCCACGCAGAAGTCCGGGTCTGGTAAGTATGAGTCACCTTGGATGGGGGGGCTTTTTTTTGGGGGGGGTAAACTTACCCCCAACATGTTTCTCCAAAAATAAGACCTCTTCCAAAAAAAAGTGTTTTTTGGGGGGTAAAAAAAGTATAAGACAGTGTGTTATTTTTGGAAAAACACAGTAATATAGGTCAAATGGACCTTTTATGGGCCCCTTAGGCTTTGGCTTGATATCAACTACTACAACCACTATAGGAACTCTGGTGATTACAGACTTTATAGATTCTGATGTATGCTACATTGTGCAAAAAATGCTGCCAAAAAGGTTTCACAGAATTCTATTTATGTTATTTCCATTTAATGATGATCCTCTAGGGTATGCAGGTCCCAGAAAACTGGGGGTTCTAAATTAGCAAGCATCTATACAACTAACCTCAATGCCTATAGGGAGTCTTATACTTAGAGCATACCGATACATTATTAGGGAAATTGGCTCCTATAGTCTTTGTCAGAGCCTTTTTACTTTTATGGAGTCCGATGGACTGAACCATCCAAAAAGGGAATAAAACAGGAAGTTGATTAATTTCCTTATGTAAAATGTTATTATTTTGTTGTCGACTAATTTGACTAGAGAATGTACAAATTTGCCTTTTTTAGTATTGTTTGTTGTTAAATTTACAATTCAGATAATCGCAGCAAGAGTGGCGGATCATGTGAGAGATTACATGATTACTTTATGGAAAATATATAAGGAGGAATTGTTACCATATGGGGGCCACATAGGGGAACAAAATTACTCTATAGAAGCCACATAGGGGAATGTTATGATATCGGGCCACATATGAGATGATTATTACTATATAAAGGCTATACAGGAGGACATCATCACTATCATAGGGTCATATAAGGGGACATTATTGCTCTATGGGGCCTTTTGAGGGACATTATTACTATATGTAGGCCACATAGGGGGACATTATTAATGTATTGGGTCATTTATAGGGAAATTAGTCGTTTCTGGAGACCACATAGGATGATATTTTCAATATATGGGTGACACTTATAAGGATATTATTAATGTATGGGGCCATATAGGAAGATATTATTGCTATATGTGGGTTCACATTTGAAGACATTACTACTATAAGAGGGCATATAGGAGAACATTATTAATATATTGGGGCTACAAAGGAGAACACAATTAATATAAGGTGGCTACATAAGGTGACATTATTAATATATGGGGCCACAAAGGAGAATATTACAACAGAGCCTTGAAAAAGCATTCATACCCTCTGAATTTTTGCACATTTTTCCACATTACACGTGTTATACTAACATTAAGTAGCAAGTATTTGCACAGTGTAAATTAAATGATACATGATGTCTAAATATTTTAAAAATATCAATCTTAAAATTGTGAAATATATTTGTATTCAGCCTTCTGCTGACACCCCTAAATAAAGTGACCAATTGCCTCCAGAAGTCACCTAATTAGTAAATTGAGTCCACCTATGTGTGATTTATTCTAAGTATAACTACAGCTGTTCTGTGAGGGCCTCAAATGTTTGTTTAAGAACATTAGGGATCAAACAGCATCATGAAAACCAAGGAGTACACCAGACAGGTCAGTGATAATGTTGTAGTGAAAAGTAAAGTAGGGTTAGGTTATAAAAAAAATAGCCCAAGTTCCGAACATCTCAATCCATCATCCAAAAATAGGAGTATGTCACAACTGCAAATCTACCAAGACATGGCCGTCCACCTAAATCGACATCCCAATGAAGGACAGTGATAATCAGAAAAGCAGCAGACATCCACAGCTCAGGTAGGAAAATCTGTCCATGGAACAACTGTTAGTTGTATACTCCACAAATCTGGCCTTTATGGAAGAAGGACAAGATTAAAGGAATTTTTGAAAGCAAGACATAAGAAGTACCATTTCCAGTTTGCAAAAAGCCATGTAGGGGACACAGCTAGCATGTGAAAGAAAGTGCTCTGATCAGATGCAGTGGCGTGTCAAGAATAAAGGGAGGCCTCGCCACAGCTATAGCGCATGTGAGCTGTGGGGGCCCTAGTAACTTGTGTGTCTCCCACCAGCCCCCAGTAACTTGTGTGCACCCGCAGTGGCCCCCAGTGACTTGTGTTCTCCCCACTGGCCACACTGGTCCCCAGTAACCTGTGTGCTCCCCTACCAGCCCCAAGTAACTTTTGTGCACCACAACTGGCTCCCAGTAACTTGTGTGCCTCCCACCAGCCCCCAGTAACTTGTGTGCCCCCGCATTGGCCGCCAGTGACTTGTGTGCTCCCCACTGGCCCCACTGGCCTCCAGTAACTTGTGTGCCCCCCTACCAGCCCCCAGTTACTTGTGTGCACCCCAACTGGCCCCCAGTAACTTATGTGCCCCACTGACCCCCAGTAACTTGTGTGCCCCACCACTGATCCCTACTGACTTGTGCGCCACCCACTGGCACCCAATAATTGTATGCTCCCTCACTTGCCCCCAGTAACGTTTGTGCCCCCACTGGCACCCAGTAACTTGTGTACCCTTCACTGGCCTCCAGTAACTTGTATGCCCTCCACTGGCCCTCAGTAACTTGTATGCCCCCCACTAGCCCCCAGTAGCTTTTTTTCTCCAACCCTCACTGGCCCCCAGTAAATTGTATGCCCCCCACTGGCCTCCAGTAACTTGTATGCCTTCCACTGGCCCCCAGTAACTTGTTTGCCCTCCCACTGCCCACCAGTAACTTGTATGCCCCTCCCCCACTGACCCCTAGTAATTTGTATATCCCCCTCCAGTGATGTGTATGCCACCCGGCGTAACGTGTATGCCGCCCCCAGTAACGTGTATGCTGCCCCCAGTAACATGTATGTGTAGTGCCCCTGAACCCATCAGGGCACTACTAGGTACTTCATCCTGATAAAGATGCAGGTCCTACCCCCAGGGACCTGGAAGACCAGTGCCGGTACCACCAAAACACATAACATCCCCAGTTCTCACTCCCAATTAGGGGCAACTGACTAGTCCAGGACCCAATGGATGCCCACCCAGAGGTGGAGCCAGTCCAGTCCACTTGCCGAGAACCCGGTGGGAGGGGACAGAGACAGAACGACAGAGGAGTTTGGTAGTGACAGTTAAAGGGGATGGACGTGTCTCCAGACGGGGTCGTGTAGCAGTGACCTAGGTGGCAGAGGAGAGTGGTTGCCAGGGAGGGTACAGCCAGGTACCTCTGGAACCAGAGCGCCGACGGGGCACAGGGCCCTAGGTCAGGCGACAGCTTCAGGCAACCTGACAAACACCTTCACACTGAGGGGACTTTCACGGACCTCACTGAGCCAAAGAATCCGGGGGCACCAGCAGTAAAGATTGAGCCAGAGACCGGAACAGAACACTGACCCTACAGGGTTTGCACTGCCCGGCGTACGGACAAGAGACTGCCGACAGACAGTAAGTAATGCTCCACGTTACGGGGTCCCACCAACCAGTGAGAGGTGCCGGGGAAAGAGACTACAGGTCACCAAATCGACACTGGGACAAAAGGGACCAGAGGTCTGCACCAGCCATCCTCAGAGCCACAGTTCAACATCACTGTGAGTAAAACAGAAGTTGCACTGCATCCCCCAATGTGTGGTCTCCCTTCTTTCTGCGACGGATCCCACCATTCACTCCCTGGGGCCTTGCTTGTGGAAGGCCTACCATCCAGGCTGCCATCATCATCAGCCCCAGTAGTAACCGACTGTGCAGCGGCAGTTCCATCGCCATAACTGCAACCCGCAAGTGACGTCACAGTACTCTTTAATCTCCCCTGTATATATCTCCTTTTAAAAAGCGTCCCCAGGGTCATAGGACCGGGCATCGGCCGTTACACAATTGTGACACAGAATCCCCGTACATATACGGCCCGGGACCGAGTATCCCATAGCCCTGGCAAACACATATGTCTCCCCAGTAACATGAATGCCCCCCAGTAATATTTATGCCGCCCCTAGTAATGTGTATGCCGCCCCCAGTCATGTGTATGCCGCCCCCAGTCATGCGTATGCCGTCACTACTCACTAGCAAAAAAATCTTCCTAAAAACATACATTTATTAATAAATATTAAAATCCAAGATAATAGCAGATTATTCAAACAAGAATTATTCCAAAGGGAGGCAAACTCACTAGTGCACAGATGAAGGAGGAGAGCTAACAAATGCCCTATAATGAAAGCCTCCCTCCTGTACATTACCTAACAGCGGAGGTCGGCACCCTAAATGGTCGATATGGCGCCTCCACTCATCGTCGATTTTCATTTACCTCCCCTGACTCGCCCTGACTAAATAGAAAATGTGCTTGTGCCTATTTAATAAAGTGCCAAATAGTGTTTACAAAACAGGGCAAATACACCAAGGGGGCTACTTATCATTATGATGTACAGGAAACAAGCCTCAAGCCTTGTATGCTGCCCCCAGTAACGTGTATGCCAATGTACAATTGAAAGCAATGATGAGAGAAGGAGCTGAGCGCTTCCTCTATCATCATTCTCCTGTTGTGTCTCTGTAGCACACTGACGTGTCAGCACAGCAGAGAGCGGTGATGTCACTACTGTGCACCACTGTGCTGAGATGTGCAGAGTGGCAAAACAGTGGACACGCTGAGGAGACCGGAGCAGCAGGGGAACAAGGGGAAGTAAGCATGTTTTTAATCACGGTGGCCAGTGGATTATGGGAGTTGCATCAAAGTATTTATAATGCATAATACTATATGAGGGTGCACAATACTATATGTGGCTGAATAATACTATATAGAGGAATATAAGGGGTGCATAATACTATATGGAGGAATATAAGAAGTGCATAATACTATTAGGAGGAATATAAGCCGTGCATGATACGATATGGAGGAATATGTGGGTTGCAAAATACTATATGGTGGCTACATAGTACTATATGGGGGATGCATAGTACTATATGGGGGCTGAATACTACTTTATGGAGGCTGCAAACTACTATATAGTGGCTGCAGAGTACTACAGTGCCTTGTGAAAGTATTTGGCCCCCTTGAATTTTTCAACCTTTTTCCACATTTTTTCCACACTTTAAACATAAAGATAAAAATGTTAATGTTATGGTAAAGAATCAACAACAAGTAGGACACAATTGTGAAGTTGAACGGAATTTATTGCTTATTTTAAACTTTTTTTAAAAATAAATAGTGGGGCGTGCAATATTATTCGGCCCCTTTATTTTCAGTGCAGCAAACTGACTCCAGAAGTTCATTGAGGATCTCTGAATGATCCAATGTTGTCCTAAATGACTGATGATGATAAATATAAGCCACCTGTGTGTAATCAAGTCTCCGAATAAATGCACCTGCTCTGTGATAGTCTCCTGTGTGCTGTTTAAAGTGCAGATAGCATCATGAAGACCAAGGAACACAACAGGCAGGTCCGTGATACTGTTGTGGAGAAGTTTAGAGCCGGATTTGGTTACAAAAAGATCTCCAAAACTTTAAACATCCCAAGAAGCACTGTGCAAGTGATCATATTGACATGGAAGGAGTATCAAACCACTGCAAATCTACCAAGACCCGGCTGTCTATCCAAACTTTCATCTCAACACACAGCTCATCACCCTGAACGCACCATCCCCACTGTCAAACATGGTGGTGGCAGCATCATGGTTTGGGCCTGCTTTTCTTCAGCAGGGACAGGGAAGATGGTTAAAATTGATGGGAAGATGGATGGAGCCAAATGCAGGACCATTCTTGAAGAAAACCTGTTGGGGTCGGCAAAAGACCTGAGACTGGGACGTAGATTTGTCTTCCCACAAGACAATGATCCCAAACATAAAGCAAAATCTACAATGGAATGGTTCACAAATAAACGTATCCAGGTGTTAGAATGGCCAAGTCAAAGTCCAGACCTGAATCCAATCGAGAATCTGTGGAAAGAGCTGAAAACTGCTGTTCACAAATGCTCTACATCCAACCTCACTCAGCTTGAGCTGTTTGCAAAGGAAGAATGGGCAAGAATTTCAGTCTCTCAATGTGCAAAACTGATAGAGACATACCCCAAACGACTTGCAGCTGTAATTGCAGCAAAAGGTGGCGCTACAAAATATTAACTTAAAGGGGCCCGAATAATATTGCACACCCCACTTTTCAGTTATATATTTTTTATAAAGTTTAAAATAAGCAATACATTTCAGTCAACTTCACAATTGTGTCCCACTCATTGATTCTTCACCATAACATTAACATTTTTCTCTTTATGTTTGAAGCCTGAAATGTGCGAAAAGGTTGAAAAATTCAAGGGGGCCAAATACTTTCGCAAGGCACTGTATGTCTTGCACTGAGTAGATGCTTCTGTCAGGCTACTCTGCCATAAAGGCCCAACTGGTGGAGTGCTGCAGTGATAGTTGACTTTGTGGAACTTTCTCCCATCTCCCTACTGCATCTCTGGAGCTCAGTCACAGTGATCTTAGGGTTCTTCTTTACCTCTCACACCAAGGCTCTTCCCACATGATTTCTCTGTTTGGCTGGATGGCCTGATCTAGGAAGAGTTCTGGTAGTCCCAAACTTCTTCCATTTAAGGATTATGGAGGCCACTGTGTTCTTGGGAACCTTGAGTACTGCAGAAATTCTTTTGTAACCTTGGCCAGATCTGTGCCTTGCCACAATTCTGTCTGTGAGCTTCTTGGGCAGTTCCTTTGACCTCATGATTCTCATTTGGTCTGACATGCACTGTGAGCTGTGAGGTCTTATATTGACAGTGTGTGCCTTTCCAAATCAAGTCCTATCAGTTTAATTAAACACAGCTAGATTCCAATGAAGGAGTAGAACCATCTCAAGGAAATGGACAGCATGTGACTTAAATATGAGTGTCTGAGAAAAGGGTCTGAATACTTATGACCATGAGAAATTTCAGTTTTTCTTGTTTAATAAATTTGAAAAAAAATCTACATTTCTGTTTTTTTCTGACAAGATGGGGTGCAGAGGGTACATTAATGAGAAAAAAATTTGAACTTTTTTGAATTTACCAAATGGCTGCAAGGAAACAAAGAGTGAAAAATTTAAAGGGGTCTGAATACTTTCCGTACCCACTGTATAGATAGATAGATAGAGTGAGGAAAATTAATATTTGATACACTACTGATTTTAGTTTTCCCTCCTACAAAAAATGGAGAGGGCTGTAATTTTTACTGTAGGTACACTTCAACTGTGACAGACAGAATCCCCCCAAAAAATCCAGGAAATCACATCATATGATTTGTAAATAATGAATTTGCATTTTATTGCATGAAAAAAGTATTTGATCACCTACCAACCAGCAAGAATTCTGGCTCTCACAGACCTGTTATTTTTATTTTTTCTTTAAGAAGCCCTCATACTCTGCAGTCATTACCTGTATTAATTGCACCTGTTGGAATGCATTACCTGTGTGAAAGACACCTGCCAACACACTCAATCAATCAATCACACTCTAACCTCTCCACCATGGCCAAGACCAAAGACCTGTTTAAGGACACTCGGGACAAAATTGTAGACCTCCACAAGCTGGTATGAGCTACAGGACAATAGGCAAGCAGCTTGGCAAAAACTGTTGGCACAATTATTAGAAAATTGAAGAAACACAAGATGACTGTCAATCTTCCTCGGTCTGGGGTTCCATGTAAGATCTCACCTCATGGGGTAAGGAGGGTTCTGGGTAAGGTCAGGAATCAGCCCAGAACTATATGGGAGGACCTGGTCAACGACCTGAAAAGAACTGGGACAACAGGCGCAGAGATTAAAGTTAGTAACACACTACGCCGTCAGGCATTAAAAGCCTGCAGGGCACATAAGGTCCCCCTGCTCATGCCATCACATGTCCAGGCCCGTTTGAAGTTCACCAATGACTATCTGGATGATCCAGAGGAGGCATGTGGTCAGATGAGAATAAAATAGAACTTTTTGGTATCAACACCACTTGCCATGTTTGGAGAAAGAAGGATGAGTACAACCTCAAGAACACCGTCTCAATTGTGAATCTTATGGGTAAAAACACCATCCTTTGGGGGTGTTTTTCTGTAAAGGGAACAGGACGACTGTGTGGCACCCTGGACAAGCCAGGGGCCACAGAGCACAACATCCACACACCCCACACTCCCAGCAGGCACACCGAAGTCAGACACAAAACCCTTGTTGCCTTCCTCCAGGGTCTGATGTTCACACCAGGGGGTGGGCCAGGCGGCTGGTCCCAGTCTGAGCTCACAGTCCTGGAGGCGGGAAAACCAGGCAGATTGAGTTTCGTAGTGAAAGTGAGCAGATGGAAGTGGTAGTTGAGCAGCCTGAAGTTGGTCCGGGTGTGTGACCCGGATGGATCAGCAAGGTTGGCAGATGGTGGTGACCGTCTGCAGGAGTGGCCTATCCGAGTTACCGTAAGGACCGTGGAGGGACGGTGGCCGGCGGTACCGAACCGGTACACAAAGAGAAGCCGGCACCATCTGGCAGGGGCTTTTCGGATCCCGGCAAGGCTAGGAGTCGCCGTGAATTTGCCGAATCCGTTAGTGAAGGGGACCTCCTGGGTTTCCAAACAGTCAAGTCCCGACAGAAGGCAACAGTCCAACCAACAGAGGGAGACACCGCCACCGCCAAGGCAACCGTTTCTCAGGGCCAGCGCCTGCGGGCAAAGAGGGGCTCCTCCAGCCCATATCCAAGCTGGGGAGCGGGTTACCGGTGGGAACCCATCGGAACCATCAACCGTACTTAGGTGCAGGGAAAGGCAGTCACCATCAACCTGCCGGGAGAAACAACACCCCAGCCGTCTGTGGGACCCGTCCATCCAGCCGAGTATTTTACCGAGAACTGCGTCTTCATCATTGGGCTGAGTGAGTACCACCGTGCCGTGCGGCACAGCGCTGCCCCTGCGACCCTGCACCTCGCCAGGCCCCGTAACCCGCCTGCCATCCATCCCTACCCCATCACCGGGCCCCGGGACAACCAACCCCCTACCCACGGAGGGGAGAACTAACAACAAAGCTGCGACCTGTCACCGCTCCCGGGATCCCCGTCCAGAGCAGCGGTGGTGTCACCATTATCACCACAGCCGTGGGTGGCGTCACGGACAATAAATCCCCACAATCAATCCAAACCCCCTTTTCACTCACGGGCGAGGAGCGCCGCTCGAGTCCCCGGGATCCGGCCCACCGCTTGAGCCACCACCGAGCAGCAGCACCAGCTCCCCTCCTCCGCCCATGACAACTTGGCGTCACGAACAGGATCTTACCGCTCTGCCCTTGAGTAGAGGTGCGCCTTGTTATTGCCGGAGGTGTCCAGCTGAAAATTTGCCGAAGCCGCCATCTTGGGTGCGAAGACTTCCCGCTCGAGCGTCTCCTCGAGTAGTAGAGGCGCGAAGGCCAAAACCCCGCCCCAATAGAGGAGGAGCCGGAAAGAAACTAAGGGGGACGAAATGGTGGCCGGTCGCATGTGAGCGCGGCTATAAAAGCAGGGACGCCAGGACCCTGCGGCCATCTTGTTCCTGGGAGAGGCCGCCAGCAAGATGTACATGCCGTCCCGAAGCACCGTAGCCCCCGCGCCTGGAACAGCGTCGTGGGTGGAGATCCGGACCGCGCAGCTCTATCAGAGGCTGCAGGTCAAGATGCAGCTCCTCTTGGAGGAGTGGCAGACCGACATGACGGAGGTCATAGCGACCGTGCGGAGACGCGAGGAGGAAGTTGCGGAAGGGAGGGTGAGTGACACACGCCCCGGTACCCCTAGTGGGTCGGTCATCGTGGCTGCGGGACCCGGTCTGAACCCCCTCGCCCTACTGCCTCCCTCGCCACCCGTCCTGGCTGCCGCGACCCTGCCACTAGGCCCGCTACCACCGCAACTGGTAGCGATACCCAGCATGTCCGCCCAGGCGGACCGACCTGTAGCCGGAGCCCGTAGCCGACCAGAGGTGCTACCATGGAAAGCCCCGAAACCCGAACCGGAGGCATCCCCCGAGAGAGTCCCCGAGTAGGAGCCAACAGACCGCTCCGTGCCGAAGGCCCAGCGGAAGAAAGCCCCTGTGCCCATCCCCTACACCTCGGCTGAGGTTGCGCCGGGTTGCCGCTGCAAGGCGACGCCCAAGGCCAAGTCACCGCGGGACCTTCCGCCCAGATCACCAGCAGTGGGCAGTGTTCAACAGGTCTCGCGGGGACCGACCCGTGCGCCGGAGCTCGCAGCAGCACCGTATTGGGATAGGGAACCGGTACCGTTGGGCCCAGAAATCGAGGAGAGGGAAAGGAAGAAGGCGGAGTTGGTGGCCCGTGCAATCCGGGTGAAAGAGAGCCTGAGATAAGCGACCTTCCGTGTCCGGGCCCCGCTGTATGAAGGGCAGGTGAGGCGGTTTGATGTCTGCCGGGGTTATGGTTTCATCTATGAACCGGGCCTGGAGGCCGAAGTCTTTAAAGCCCGGCGGGATGTTAATGCCCACCTGCCAGAAGAGCACCCAGGCCATAACCTGATGCCGGGCGACCTGGTGCAGTACACCCGGCACTGTGGGGAGAGGGGGTGGTTTGCGCTGGATGCCAAGCTGAGGTGCAGTCAGGAAGCCCGGGTGTCCGCCGCACCCTCTCCCCCAGCAGACACCGAAGAGTCGGAGTAAGGGCAGCGGAATGGCGTTGTCCCCGTCCCCGTTGGGACCACGTGTGTGTTAAGAAAGTACTGTTAAAGTTTTGAAAGTTTTGCAAAAATGATAAGTAAATGACACCGTGAAGATTCACCTGATTTACTGCTGATTGAAACCGGTTGTTGCCGGCACCGTTGTCCCCGTGGGGACCGTTCAAAAAGTTGCATAAAGAACTCTTTATGAACAGGCCCGAGAACTTGCAGGGCAACTACAAACTAGTGGCATGTAAATAAAGTTGTTGTGGCTTCCACCGTTACCGCCTCCGGAGAGGCAGATTGGAGGAAGGGCCCGCAGTGGAGCAGGCTGGGGCCCAGCCACCACCGGAACCGGTGGCAATCCTCTGGGGGTTTCAGGGGTTCCCCATGGACGGGGGTCCCCTGAAAAGGACAGAACCCGCTCGGGCAACTTGTGCAGGACTGGGGTCAAGGGGTGCTGCCTGGTTGCTTAGGGGCAGCATCAGGGCCAGGTTGTTTGGGTGGAAGAGAGCGGAAGCCGTAACCGTAACGTTTTAAGTAAGAGTACCTCCCGATGTGGGAAGAAGTTATTATAATTGTATGTCTGTTACCGTTTTCTCTCTTTTTCAGTTGGTGAAAATAAAACCGGTGGTGGACGGGCAGCCCGAGGACGGTCTGCATTTAACTAAGGGGGAATGTGGCGCCCTGGATAAGCCAGGGGCCACAGATCACAACATCCACACACCCCACACTCCCAGCAGGCACACCGAAGTCAGACACAAAACCCTTGTTGCCTTCTTCCAGGGTCTGATGTTTACACCAGGGGGTGGGCCAGGCGGTTGGTCCCGCCCACCGAGGAGTTCACAGTCCTGGAGGCGGAAAAACCAGGCAGATTGAGTTTGGTAGTGAAAGTGAGCAGAAGGAAGTGGTAGTTGAGCAGCCTGAAGTTGGTCCGGGTGTGTGGCCCGGACGATCAGCAAGGTTGGCAGACGGTGGTGATCATCTGCAGGAGTGGCCTATCCGAGTTACCGTAAGGACCGTGGACGGGTGGTGGCCCGGCGGTACCGAACCGGTACACAAAGAGAAGCCGGCACCATCTGGCAGGGGCTTTTCGGACCCCGGCAAGGCTAGGAGTCGCCGTGAATTTGCCGAATCCGTTAGTGAAGGGGACCTCCTGGGTTTCCAAACAGTCAAGTCCCGACAGAAGGCAACAGTCCAACAAACAGAGGGAGACACCGCCACCGCCAAGGCAACCGTTTCTCAGGGCCAGCGCCTGTGGGCAAAGAGGGGCTCCTCCAGCCCATATCCAAGCTGGGGAGCGGGTTACCGGTGGGAACCCATCGGAACCATCAACCGTACTTAGGTGCAGGGAAAGGCAGTCACCATCAACCTGCCGGGAGAAACAACACCGCAGCCGTCTGTGGGACCCGTCCATCCAGCCGAGTGTTTTACCGAGAACTGTGTCTTCATCATTGGGCTGAGTGAGTACCACCGTGCTATAAACCACTCTATACGTTCATTTATACATTTTTTGCACATTCAAGCACACTTGTTATTTTTTATTATAATGTATTTTTATTAGTATTGTTACATGACCTTAGGTATTCAGAGAATATGCTTGATGGATACATTTTATTATTCCTGCATATCAGTGTATTACGTCACACTTTGTTATATTGTGCTGTTTCCCGCTGATTTTTTTCTTCTTGGGGGAGGTTCCCTGACGTCACACTGTGTATATACGTTCTGTATGCATCTACCTCGGTAGATTTGATGTATCTTATGCCTATCGGTCCTGAGGAAGGGAGCTGAGCCTCCCGAAATGCGTAGACCTGTGGAAAAATAAAAGTTTACATTAATCCAAGATATCATCAGTGATCATTGGCGCGGTGTTTGAAAGCCCCGTTCTACTACCTCTCTCTGTTATCAAGCCAGATGGGCCGGGAGATTGAAGCCCGAGAAAAGCGAAAAGCAGAAATCTTGGCCTGCACAATCCGGGAGAAGGAGAACCTGAGGAGTGCCACCTACTGGGTGCGAGGCCAAAAGTACCAGGGCCAGGTCCGGAGGTTTGACCGTGACCGCGGATGGGGGTTCATCTATGAGCCCGGCCTGGAGGCCGAGGTGTTCTTCTCCCGCAGAGATGTTAACCCGCACCTACCCTATGGTCACCCAGACCGTGACCTGCTAACCGGCGACTTGGTCCAGTATACCCGGCATTGTGGGGAGAGGGGCTGGTTTGCCCTGGAGTTTGCCCTGGATGTCCGCCTGAGAGAGGGCCGCAGTGCCCCGGAGCGGCCCCAGTCCCCTCCCCCACCGTACAGCCATGAGGTTGCCATCCAGGAGGAAAATGAAGAGGAGGATGAGGAGTAAAAGGCAGCAGAACCTGGCTGCCAAAGTGGAACAGTTCCCGTTGGAACCATACTGCCCGTTTTTGCCCCGTTTCATAAAGACAAGAGACAAGGCCGAGAACTGGCAAGCCACCCAAAATCTTTTGGGCATGTAAATAACAACCTCCCCCGTTAACCGGCCTTCCGGTTTCACAGCCTCCGGAGAGGCAGACTGGAGGATGGGCCTGCGGGTAATAGATGGCCGAGGCCCGCCACCACTACAACCGGTGGCCATCCTCCGAGTCAGGGGTCCCCTGGACGTGGGGCCTCTGAAAAGACAGGCAGATGTGAAACCCTGCACCCATCCCGTTGGATAATGCCTGGGCCCGTTCCTGGACTGGGGAAAAGGGGTGCTGCCCGTTTCTTAGGGGCAGCATCAAGGCTCAGGTTGTTTGGGTGGGTGATTGAAGGACCCGGTCCCGTTTCCCGTTGTTAATAAAAGTTTACAGTTTGCAACGGTTCAAGTATGTGCCTCCCGTAAGGGAAGATTTAAAAATATGCATAATGTTTACAAATGTTTTATCTTTTTGCAGTTACAAAATAAATCGGTGATGGATGGGCAGCCCGCGAACGGTCTGCATTAAAGCAAGGGGGAATGTGATGCCCTGGACTAGTCAGGTCGTCCCAGGTAGTCCCATGCACACACACCACCTCCCTAAAAAGGTGACAGCAGCCAAACTTAAAAACCTTGTCACCACCCTCCAGGTTTGATGTCCACACCGGGGGGGGGTGGAGCCAGGTGGTTGGCTCCACCCACTGAGGAGTTCACAGGCCTGGAGGCGGAAAAAGACACAAGTTCTAGGGAGATTAGTCTTGACAGTGAAGGAGAGAGGTCGAGTTCAAGGGCAGACCTGTGACCAGGCCTGCCAATAATCTACTCAGGTGTCTTGGTTGTAGCCCAGTCACCTCTGGCAAGGAGGCGGACGGTGGTGGCCGCCTGCAGGAGCTGGGATTACAGCCGGTGGAACCGTAGGGACCGGGGTCGGCCAGTGGCCCGTCGGTACCGAACCGGGGAACCGATTGGAAACCGGAGCACCAGGAGGTGTACTCAGACCCCGTACGAAGCCCCGAACCGACAGGGCCGAGTCAAATCAACTGATTGAGGACTGGACTTAAGGACCTTTCCCACACAAGACCCGTTAGAAGACAACAGCCCAACCATACAGGGTAAAGCCACCGCCAGGGCATAGAGACCCAAAAGGCCAGCGTCTGCGGGCAAACAGGGCTCTACAGGCAACCAGCAAGCCGGGAAGCGGACTACCGTTTCTTAGGCATAGGAGTCAAACATTCACACAAAGAGGTGCAGGAGAAAGTCGGAAACCACCAACCTGTTAAGGGAGAAGCTGCAGCCGGCTGCGGGCCCCATTCATCATCCCGTTTGGTTTACCAGAGACTCCAGTGTATTGTGTCATAGTGAGTACACCAGTGCCTTCGGGCCGCGCACCACGTTGCACCGCACCAGTATCCAGCCCGCTCCTGTCCTCTCACGACAGCACCTCCCTCGGGCCCCCGGGACCATTACTCCCCTACCCACGGAGGGGTCAACACCAAGCTGCGCAGCACCGTCCCCGGGAGGCCTAGTTAATGGCAGCGGTGGTGTCCATCTATTCACCACAACCCGTGGGTGGTGTCACAAACTTACATCCCTTCCAAACCACCGCGGCCCCGGCCGTGGAACTCCCCACCGAATTCCCTGCGTGTAGCGCCAACCCCCTTTCAGAGCGACGTGACCCCCTGGTCCGTGAGGAGCTCGAGCCACCCACCGTACGAGCACAGATCCGAGCGGCTCGGCGGTCGCAGCCGAGCCCGCGGGGCAGTACATATGCATACGAGCGATTGAAAAACTAGGACTGCTGTCTAATAAACATAATAATTTTTGTCTTCTGGGTTATGAAAACAAATTCATACATGTAGAGTGTTTATTTATGAAGAATTTACATCACAAGGAATTAAACAGCCATAAAAAGTTGTCATTGGTACAATGTTAATTTACTAAGATACCTAGCAAAAGCAACCCTTTAAAGATTTTGTGGAGTGAGTTGCACCAGGGCAATCACTTTTAAAAGACAAGTAGTAATCCAAAATCATGTGGTGGAACTGTTTACCTGGCTCTTCCCGTTAGACCCGCAACACACATCCATTTAATTTGTACGTGTGCGGTACGTATTTGCACGTACCGGAGACATGTACACATGGAGACCCATGTTGTTCTATGGTAGATGGCACACACACGTAAAATCACACGGAACGTGTGTCCTTGTGATAAGTACGTGTGTGCGCTTTTCTACACGGACAACATGTCCGTTTTTGGCTGGCATCACGCAGGCACGGACCCGCCAAAGTCTATGGGTCCGTGCCTGCACGGACTGCACACGGAGTATGTCCGTGTTCAGCACGTTTCGTGCGTGTGCGTTTTTACACTAGCGATCTTATTTTTTGTTTTTTTTAAATTAAATTCAGTATACTTACCTTTTTTTCTGCGGTTCTCAGTCATACTTACATTGGCGCTCGTTTTTTTATACCCAGGCCTGAATATCATTGAACATCTGTGGGATGAGTAAAGCGTGCTGTCCATGCTCGGCGACCATCAAACTTAACTGAACTGGAATTGTTTTTGTCACAAACCACCGGGGGGGTCACTCAGAAATCCCCCGCGCTGGCTACCAGTACGTCACAATCGGGGGGTAACAAGCAGGAGTCAACCCTCCTTTATACCTCCCGACCGACAGACAGAGCACGTGACGCGCTCTCTAGCGCCCCTCTTATAGTCAGGCCAATTATGGAATTGCCCGACAATAAGCAAGGAGGCCGCTATACTACTTATGCCGATTATGGAAGGGTCCCCGGTGAGAGTAAGGTATATATTCCCCCGACCTCCGCGGGCGGAATATATAATATCTTCCCGAATCTCACTGGCCTCCCCACAATAATCCTTGGCACAACTCGCTGCCACCAACCGCTTTACGGTAACTATTAGCCGAACACACAGACGTGGGATTCAAGATCGAGATAACAGAACAGCCCAAGATTAATTATATAATTTAATCAGCCTAAAGCACACTAGAACTACAATATATACAATAGGGAATCTACAGAATATACATATGTCAGAGTACAGTTACAGATAAAGCATGGTTTACAACAGGTATGCAATTCAATCAGTTACCTTGTGCGTCTGGCCACAGGGGGGCGCTGTAGACCAGGTTTCCAGGAACTCTCTCACAGGTCTGTCCCAACCAGGCCCCCGAGCAGAAGAACGCTGGAAAATGGCCGAAGTAGGGTTATCAACCTGGGCAGATCCAGGTCCCCTCCTACCTTAGTGACCTCACAGGGAAGCACTGCCACTCCCCCTGCATGGATCAGAATTATCCAGCAAAGGGGATTTTGGCTATAACTTTGCCTGGGAGCGTCGTAGGCGGACGCCAATGCTCTCATTGTGACAGTTATGAATTTAGCTACAGAACGAGGGGACTCATGACCTGTCTGCCAGTTCCCCATTGGCTGATATCACGCCTGGGGCATTTCCCAATGTCCTGCTCCCATAAAAAGGGGGTGCCGGCATCGTCCACATGCGGAGACACCATTTTTATGGTTGCCATATTTATCGGAAATATGGCTTGCGAGATATGAACCATTTTTTACTGGAGTCGTTCTGTCTGGCTATTTCCAGAGCCTTGCTAATTAGATAGCAGCTCCTACTACAGGGTGACGGCAGGGAGTCATCCTGTGTCCATTGTCCCTAAAGCCACCTCATTTCCATATCACAGGACATGGCCATGGAGTTTGTTGCTAAACCAGTTGTGTGAAGGAAGGGGGGGGGGGTGACACCAGGAGAGGGCTTCCTGACATACTTGAATATCATGATTTATCGTCATCTCTCCGGATTTACCTCACACCTCCCCCCTTTTGAGGGCGCTAGGGGGCAGCACACTCCGGTGTTCCCCCGTGCGCCCGTCCGCGACCTCTCCTTGTCGGGACAGCCCGTCTGCGTTACCGTGGTCACGGCCCCTTTTGTGGCGAATGGTGAAGTTGTATTGCTGGAGCGCAAGGCTCCATCGCAACAATCGCCCATTCGTCCCAGAGACGGTGTGCAACCAGCTGAGGGGATTGTGGTCCGTCTCCACGATGAAGTGGCGCCCGTATAGATAGGGTTGCAGACGCTGCAGGGCCCACACTATGGCCAGGCACTCCTTCTCCATTGTAGAATAGGCCACTTCCCTTGGTAACAGCTTCCTGCTCAGGTACAAGACTGGGTGCTCTTGGCTCGCAGAGTCCACCTGGCTGAGCACCGCACCGAGGCCGAAGTCACTGGCGTCGGTCTGTACTACAAACGGCCGCGTGAAGTCGGCTGCCTGTAGCACGGGCGGGCTGGACAGGGCGTCCTTTAGGGCCCGGAAGGCTGTCTCGCAGTCCACTGTCCAATCGACTGCAGAGGGCAGCTTCTTCTTGGTGAGGTCCGTCAAGGGCTTTGCTAGGCTACTATAGCATGGAACAAACCTCCTATAGTACCCAGCGGTCCCCAAGAAGGACATCACCTGCTTCTTGGTCCTGGGGGTGGGCCAGGATGCGATGGCTTCCACCTTCTCAGGCTCGGGCTTCAGGGTTCCCCCACCTACCCGGTGACCGAGGTACTGGACCTCGCTCATGGCCAGCTGACACTTTCCCGGCTTGATGGTCAAACCTGCCCGGTGGATCCGCCTGAGCACCTGTGCTAGATGCTCTAGGTGGTCCTCCCAGGTGGGACTGAAGACGGCAATGTCATCCAGGTACGCGGCCGCGTACCCTTCAAGTCCCTTGAGCAGGGTGTTGACCATCCGCTGGAAAGTGGCAGGGGCATTCCTCATCCCGAATGGCATCACCGTGGACTCGTACAGTCCAAATGGGGTAATAAAGGCAGAGCGTTCCCTGGCCTTGCGAGTCAGGGGGATCTGCCAATATCCCCGGCTCAGATCCATGATGGTCAGGTACTGAGCCCCGGCCAACTGATCGAGCAGGTCATCGATGCGTGGCATTGGGTACGCATCGGCGACCGTGACCGCATTGAGCCCCCTGTAGTCCACGCAGAACCGAGTGGTTCGGTCCTTCTTAGGGACGAGGACTACAGGCGAGGCCCAAGCGCTGTTGGATGCCTGGATCACCCCCAGGTTCAGCATCTCGTCAATCTCCTGGCGCATGTGTTGCTGCACCTCCAGGGAGACCCGATATGCTGAACGCCGGATCGGGGGATGATCCCCAGTGTCCACGTGATGGACAGCCAAGTCAGTCCTTCCGGGCTGGTTGGTAAACAACCCCCGGAAGGGGTGTAGGGTGGCCCACAGCTGGGACCGTTGGTCCTCCAAGAGCTGGTGGCCAACCTCCACATCCTCAATGGATCCGCCTGCCCTAACCTGGGCTAGCATATCCAAGAGGGTTTCCGCTTCTCCCTCCTCGGGCAGGTTGCACACGGGGAGCGCACATGCCTCCCGCTCATGATGTGCCTTCATCATGTTCACATGGAAGGGCTTCCGCCTTCCACGGGCAGGGTCCAGGGTGACCAGGTACGTTACAGGGTTGAGCTGCTGGTACACGAGGTATGGGCCTTCCCAGGCTGCCTGAAGCTTGTCCTGTGGTACGGGGACCAGTACCCACACCTTTTGACCCACTTGGTAGGTCCTCTCACAAGCGTTCTGGTCGTACCAACGCTTCTGATCGGCCTGGGCTTGAGCCATATTGTCGTGTACCAGTTGCGTCAAGGCCTGCATTTTGTCCCGGAAGCGCATGACATACTCGATAACCGACACTCCAGGGGTGGCCAAATCCCCTTCCCAAGCCTCTTTCACCAGAGCCAGGGGGCCCCGCACACGTCGCCCGTACAGGAGCTCAAACGGTGAGAATCCTGTTGAGGCCTGTGGAACCTCCCGGTAAGCAAATAACAGGTGTGGGAGATACCGCTCCCAGTCACGCCCATGGGAGTCGACCAACATCTTAAGCATCTGCTTTAAGGTGCCATTGAACCGCTCGCACAGGCCATTAGTCTGTGGATGGTACGGGCTGGCCACCAGATGTCGCACCTGGACTTGCTTACAGAGGGTCTCCATCAGCTGGGACATGAATTGGGTCCCCCGGTCAGTGAGCATTTCCTGGGGAAAACCCACTCGGGAGAAAATCTCCAGCAATGCGGTGGCCACCTTGTCAGCCCGAATGGACGACAAGGCCACTGCTTCTGGGTACCGGGTGGCATAGTCAACTACCGTCAGTATGAAGCGTTTCCCGGAGCTGCTGGGGATGGCCAGCGGGCCGACCAGATCCACAGCCACCCTCCTGAAAGGCTCATCGATGATTGGCAGAGATACTAGTGGGGCTTTGGGGTGTGGCCCCGCCTTCCCCACTCTCTGACAGGTTTCACACGAACGGCAGTAGGCAGCCACATCGGCCCCCATTTTTGGCCAGTAGAAATGCTGGTTTAACCTGGCCTTGGTCTTAGCGATCCCTAGGTGTCCGGCCATCGGAATCTCATGTGCGATCCGCAACAACTCCGTCCGGAACGGATAGGGTACCACCAACTGTCGGTCCCTGGGCCACGCCTCCGGTGAACCCTGCTGGACCGTGGCCCGGTACAGCCGTCCTTGGTCCCAGACCACTCGCTCCGGGTCCGAGTCCGAGGGAGGCTGTGCCGCCTGCTCCTTTAGAGCTTTCAGGCTGTCGTCAGCTTCTAACGCTGCCTGAAACTCCTGACTAGATGTGGCCAGAATCGACGAGACTGTCACATCTTCAGTCAGTACCCCGGGACCTGTGTCCTGGCCTCCACCTGACTCGGCTGCCACTTGGTCAGAAGGGGAAGAGCTATCGGACCTCCGGGAGGCCCCTTGGCTTCCAGCACTCCCACTGCGGGTGACAGCGGCCACAGCCGCTGCGACCGTGGGTCGTGCCTGCTCCTCCTCCGTTCCTGACCAAGTCGCCGGCTCAGGCAGACCTACCTGGCTTCCTGACACCCCGGTTGTGGGGGAACCCTGCACCGAGATCTTACCTGGGAGCACTTCCGCTCCTGGACCGGCCCCAATCTCACCTGCCTGTTCCCCTCCTGCAGCAACAGAACCCCGCTGTGAAATCTCTGGGGACCCCACATTTGCTGTGGTAGCCCCCACCCCACACACTGGTCCTCCCCCTGCAGCACCCTGCTCTCTGCTTATCCCTGCAGAGGGCAGCAGATCCCAGCTCACAGGCTGGTTACTTGTAGAGGCATTGTCACACCTTTCTCTGACCCCCTCCCCTGTCACAGCTGCAGCTGCGTGTGTGTCTATGGTGTCTGTGCAAGCAGAAATATCAGAGTTCACTCCCTCCTCCCTTACATCATTCATAGATAACACATTAACATTGTCCGGAGGCACGTCAGCACTGGCTGAAGGTTCAGCCTTTGGGGCGGGGCCAAACTGGGAGGTTATTTGCCCCAAATCTGTCCCAAGTAGCACGTTTGCAGGGATCCGATCAGTTACCCCCACCTCCCTCACCCCTCGCCCTGCGCCCCAGTCCACATAAATGTCAGCAACAGGCAGCGCCGGGTCAATGCCTCCAATCCCGGAGACAGCGAGGGTTTTTCCAGGGATCAAGTCTTGGGGGGACACCATCTCAGGCCGCACCAGAGTCACCTCCGAGGCGCTGTCTCGCAGTCCTATGGTCACAGACTGGCCGACGGTGACAGGTTGGAAGCTGTCCAGGGACCTACCACCACCCCCACCCACACAATACACCTTGGGCGGCCCTTGGGACGGGGACGGAGCCGGGGCCTTGGGACGCTGAGGGCACATGGCCTTGAAGTGTCCAGGTAGGTTGCACTGGTGGCACCGTCTTGGTTCTGCCACGGGCCTGGAGAGGGGAGTTGAGGGGGACACCCCCTGCAGTCTAGGGGCAGGTGGGGCAGTCGCAGAGTTCATCTTACCCCCTCTCCAGGTGCTGCTGGTGGCTGCTCTCCTGGCTTCAGGAGCCCGATTGTTGGTGTAGTCATCTGCCAGGGCAGCTGTAGCCGTGGATCCCTTTGGCTTCTGGTCTCGGATGAACTGGCGGAGATCCTCAGGGCAGTTCCACAAGAGTTGCTCCGTGATGAACAAGTCCAGGATCTCCGGTCCGGTGGAAAGCTGCAGGCCTTGGGTCCAGTGGTCGGCAGCTCGGGCAAGTGCCCGCCGGTGGTCAGCCCAGGAGTCCTTTGGTCCCTTCTGCAGCGTCCGGAACTTCTTGCGGTAGGACTCCGGGGTGAGGTTGTACTGTTGGATCAGGGCCCGCTTGATGGTGTCGTAGCCCTGATCTGCCTCAGCAGGCAAGTCCCCAAGGATATCCAGGGCCTTACCCCTTAAACGGGGGGTCAGGTATTTGGCCCACTGGTCCTTGTTCAGATGATGCTGCAAGCAAGTCCGTTCAAAAGCAGTCAAGAAAGAGTCCAAGTCTCCATCCTTCTCCAGCACTGGGAAGTCCTCAACACGGACCTTTGGAAGTTTGGTGTCCGGAAGGTCACGGGTGGCTGATGAGGGCCGGAGCTGAGCTAGCTGCAGCTGGTAGTTACGCTCTGCCTGGCGCTCTTCACGCGCTGCTTGCCGCTCACGCTCGGCCATGAGTTCCTTGTAGCCCTCCCGGTCTCCAGCCTGGCGTAGGGCCATAGCCATTTGAAGAAGGCTATCCGAGCCTCCCAGGCTCGGTGGAATGGCACGTGGTGATCTGCGGCCCGCTGCGGAGCCTGGTGCTTCACTGTCCATTGCAGAGCGGAGGGCTGGCGTCTGGCTCGTTGAGGACCCTTGGGCGAGCTGCTCCTCATCTTGTCCAGCAGTGCCCGGTTGTGCAATGTCCTCTGCAGAGCTGTTTTCTGGCGTCGAGCTCCTGGAGGACTCGTGGGCAACCTCCTCATTGCTGTCCACAGCACCGTCCTCCCTCTCTTCGGCTCCTGCCTTAGCATTGGCCAGTTGCATAGCTCTGCTCCTGGTGCCATCAGCCATTCTTGCAGACTTTTGGTCACTGACACAGAACTGACACCTGATGCCTCCACACACCTTACAGTATCTGCACTCTGACACTCTAGTGTTGAGCTAGTCTGAAGACCCCAGCAGCCACAGCTGCTGCAGGCAGTCTTTAGTGTCTGGGAGTATGGGTCTCACACTCACACACACTATTATCTCGATCCCACCGCTTGCCACCAATATGTCACAAACCACCGGGGGGGTCACTCAGAAATCCCCCGCGCTGGCTACCAGTACGTCACAATCGGGGGGTAACAAGCAGGAGTCAACCCTCCTTTATACCTCCCGACCGACAGACAGAGCACGTGACGCGCTCTCTAGCGCCCCTCTTATAGTCAGGCCAATTATGGAATTGCCCGACAATAAGCAAGGAGGCCGCTATACTACTTATGCCGATTATGGAAGGGTCCCCGGTGAGAGTAAGGTATATATTCCCCCGACCTCCGCGGGCGGAATATATAATATCTTCCCGAATCTCACTGGCCTCCCCACAATAATCCTTGGCACAACTCGCTGCCACCAACCGCTTTACGGTAACTATTAGCCGAACACACAGACGTGGGATTCAAGATCGAGATAACAGAACAGCCCAAGATTAATTATATAATTTAATCAGCCTAAAGCACACTAGAACTACAATATATACAATAGGGAATCTACAGAATATACATATGTCAGAGTACAGTTACAGATAAAGCATGGTTTACAACAGGTATGCAATTCAATCAGTTACCTTGTGCGTCTGGCCACAGGGGGGCGCTGTAGACCAGGTTTCCAGGAACTCTCTCACAGGTCTGTCCCAACCAGGCCCCCGAGCAGAAGAACGCTGGAAAATGGCCGAAGTAGGGTTATCAACCTGGGCAGATCCAGGTCCCCTCCTACCTTAGTGACCTCACAGGGAAGCACTGCCACTCCCCCTGCATGGATCAGAATTATCCAGCAAAGGGGATTTTGGCTATAACTTTGCCTGGGAGCGTCGTAGGCGGACGCCAATGCTCTCATTGTGACAGTTATGAATTTAGCTACAGAACGAGGGGACTCATGACCTGTCTGCCAGTTCCCCATTGGCTGATATCACGCCTGGGGCATTTCCCAATGTCCTGCTCCCATAAAAAGGGGGTGCCGGCATCGTCCACATGCGGAGACACCATTTTTATGGTTGCCATATTTATCGGAAATATGGCTTGCGAGATATGAACCATTTTTTACTGGAGTCGTTCTGTCTGGCTATTTCCAGAGCCTTGCTAATTAGATAGCAGCTCCTACTACAGGGTGACGGCAGGGAGTCATCCTGTGTCCATTGTCCCTAAAGCCACCTCATTTCCATATCACAGGACATGGCCATGGAGTTTGTTGCTAAACCAGTTGTGTGAAGGAAGGGGGGGGGGGTGACACCAGGAGAGGGCTTCCTGACATACTTGAATATCATGATTTATCGTCATCTCTCCGGATTTACCTCACAGTTTTGTAAACAGGAAGGGTCAAATATACCTTCATCCAGGATCCAGGAACTCATTAAAAGCTACAGAAAGCGACTAGAGGCTGTTATTTTTGCAAAGGGAGGATCTACAAAATATTAATGTCACTTTTATGTTGAGGTGCCCTTACTTTTGCAGCAGTCAAATTTAGTTTAAATGCAGATTGCACATTTTCTGTTAGTACAATAAACCTCATTTCAATCCAGAAATATTACTCCGTCCATCAGTTATCAGATATATGAAACTGAAATAGCTGCTGCAAAACCCCAAATTGTTATAAAGAAAAAAGATTAACATTAATAGGGGTGCCCAAACTTTGTCATATGACTGTATAGTTGAATAGATGACATATCAATATGATAAATCAGCATTGGGTGTATTCAAAGCAGTGGTCACTGTTTTATATGTTTTAAATATATGGAATTATTTTAAAGTATGATCCAATACGTTAAGATATTGTGTACCCCTTAAAATAGTGTACAACTGTCTGAAGCCGTTTTGTTTTCAATAGAACATTTTCAATATCTGGATGATGGCTGATATAGAGTATGACATATTTATGCACCCAAGTCAATGTTATTTAATGGGCATTAATCGAGTTATTACATCCACCATTGAATATCAAACCAAGACAAAAACTAGTAACAAGTATAAATATGTTTTGCTTGATTTCTTTAATTTGCTTCTTTAGACAAATCCACTGTCCAATATTTGTTCATAGACACCATTTATAATTCAGTGTAAGCTTTCTTTTAGCATGCAAAATAGGTAACAATAGAAATGTGGCGTGGACAAATTGGAACAGCAGTACTTATGTATATAAATTAAAAGGGCCTCATTTTAAAGCTTTTCTCCTTTATTTTAAGAGGCTGACAACATCAAAGACAGGATTACAGAGAAAGATGAAAAACCCTTCTCATGTCCACGTTTGAAGCCATGCAAGGCTGCAGGTGCACTTGGTTGTCGAAGCGTATATATATATATATATATATATATATATATATGTATATATATATATATATATATATAGTGTATATATAAACATATATATGTTTATATGTATACACCGTATATGTGTATATATATATATATATATATATATATATGTATATATATATATATATTTTTTTTTTTTTTTCAGTATATATAATGTCTATATTCGTAGGTTTACTTTTAGGCTTTAATGTAATTTCCTTTCTAAATTAAAATGTAAATGCAGTCTCTTTCTCTGAGTGTATTAGCATGTATATACATGACTGACACAATGAACTGCTGTCATGTAGATAGATACATAGATGTATTTATGGATAGATAGATAGATAGATAGATAGATAGATAGAGAGATAGATAGATAGATGATAGAGGGATAGATAGATAGATACAAGTGCATCTCAGTAAATTAGAATATCATCAAAAAGTTAATTTATTTCAGGAATTCAGTATGAAAAGTCAAATGCATATACTATATAGAGTCATTACAAACAGAATCATCTATTTCAAGTGTTTATTTCTGTTAATGTTCATGATTATGGCTTACAGCCAATGAAAACCCAAAAGTCATTATCTTAGAAAATTTGAATATTATATAAGACCAACTGAAAAAATTATTTTAAACTCAGAAATATTGGCCTAATGAAAAGTCTGTACAGTAAATGCACTCAATACTTGGTCGGGGCTCCTTTTACATTAATTACTGTATCAATGCGGCGTGGCATGGAGGCGATCAGCCTGTGGCACTACTGAGGTTGCTTTGATAGCAGCCTTCAGCTCGTCTGCATTGTTGGGTTTGTGTCTCTCCTCTTCCTCTTGACAATACCTCTTAGATTCTCTATGGGGTTTAGGTCAGGCGAGTTTACTGACCAATCAAGCACAGTGATACTGTGGTTATTAAACCACGTAATGGTACTTTTGACAGTGTGGACTGGTACCAAGTCTTGCTTGAAAATTAAATTTCCAACTCCAAAAAGCTTGTCAGCAAAGGGAAGCATGAAGTGCTCTATAATTTCCTGGTAGACGGCTGCCCTGACGTTGGTCTTGATAAAACACAGTGGACCTACACCAGCAGCTTGGATTGTGGCCTGTCAACTCTTCCTCCAGACTCTGGGACCTTGATTTCCACATGAAATGCAAAATTTACTTTCATCTGAAAACAACACCTTGGATTAATGAGCAACATGAGCAACAGTCCAGTCCTTTTTCTCCTTGGCCCAGGTAAGACACTTTTGGCGTTGTCTATTGGTCATGAGTGGCTTGACACAAGGAATGCAACCGATGTAGCCCATGTCCTGGATATGTCTGTATGTGGTGGCTCTTGAAGCACTGACTCCAGCAGCAGTCAACTCCTTGTGAATCTCCCCCCAAATTTTTAAATGGCCTTTTCTTAACAATCCTAACAAGGCTGTGGTTATCCTGGTTGTTTGGGCACCTTTTTCGCCCAAACTTTTACCTTCTACTCAACTGTCCATTAATATGCTTGGATACAGCACTCTGTTAAAAGCCAGCTTCTTTAGCAACGACCTTTGGTTGCTTACCCTCCTTGTGGAGTGTGTCAATGACTGCTTTCTGAACATCTGTTGAGTTAGCAGTCTTCCCCATGATTGTGTAGCCTACTGAACCAGACTAAGCGACCATTATAAACACTTAGGAAGCCTTTGCAGGTGTTTTATGTTAATTATTCTAATTTTATGAGATAATAACTTTTGAGTTTTTATTGGCTGTAAGCCATAATCATCAACATTAACAGAAATAAACACTTGAAATAGATCAATCTGTTTGTAAAGACTCTATATAATATATGTGTTTTCCTTTCTGTATTGAATAACTGAAATAAATTAACTTTCTGATAATATTCTTATTTATTTAGATGCACTTGTAGATAGATGGGTAGATAGGCCCTAGCTATCCCTGATCCAAGAGATATCTCTGATGGTGAAGATGTCTGGGCCACCTTCCCTGTCATGCTCCTGGACAGCCTTGATATAATACCCCCTCTCCCCATCCCCAGGGGAGGGCAGCGACAGGAGTGCTTGAACCCACAGATATGGACAAACAAGGAAACCAAAACTCTATCACACAGCTAGCACAGACGAAGATATAAGACAACACATAATAAGGAGGAAATAAAGAGCAGGGAGGAAATAATCAGATGACAATAGGTTTTCTGCAGCACACCAAGCAGTATGCAGTAAATCACCAGTGACTTGAACACAACAGCACACAGACAGTTTAGCAAAAGCTGTAGTTGGCATGGAAGACATATCCCTCCATCTTAAAAAGGCGGTGAGTAAAAGTGAACCTGCAGGCTAGCAGAAATTAACTCCTGCTAGCCTGATCACTAATGAACACACAGCTGGTCAATGCCTTATCCTGCCTGTGCAACTCAGAAGCACCAGATAAAGCATAGTGTGGAGTATCAGAGTCTATAGCCTGGAGAGTGCCTGATGCCACCACGACACTAGGTGAGTTTAGAGCCAAACACCGTGTAACAGATAGGTAGATCGGTAGATAGATAGGTACATAGATAAATATATGGATAGATAGAGAGGTGGGTAGATAGATGGATGTGTGAGAGTGCTAATATTGCAACAGCTGCAGTGTCACCTTCTGTCCAGCAGAGGGAGGTCTGCTCAGGCTCAGAGGAGGAGGCGGCTGAGAGGAGAAAAGACAGGACGTGGGAAGTAAAGTGGAGAGACTCAGAGCAGAGAAGGGACTGGAGAGAGAGGTGGTTGCCTGCGTTGTGGTCCGTGCTAGCAGACCTGGAGTGAGAGAGAGAGAGGGGCTGCTGACTACTGTACAAGCAAAGTCCACTCAGCTGCTTGTGAATGGCTATAAACGGCTGACTGAGTTAGACAGCAGTTGCAGAAGTGAACTCGGAGGAGATCTTCATTTGAAGCCTTGCTATCAGACTGTGACTTCAGCCATAGTAGAATTGTTCCTGGTGATTGTAGGTGCTATACAGAACTGTGCAGAGCCGGACACAGAACGGCTATCCCTTTGCCTGGAGACACCCCTGGAGATAAATATGCGTAACAGTCAGTACTAAGCTCAGGCCTGGATTATATCTTTTTGATTTTGCGGACAAGTGTGCACACTGACTCAGTAGTGGTTTGGCGCCAGACCAGGTCTAATATATACTACGCAGCCGCCATTGCTGCCATACTGTTGGTATATCTCTGTTAGCCATTGGTCAAATCCGGGCTACTTTACTGTGTTTCTTATATGTGTGGGGGAAGGGCGGGGAATTAGAGTGTCTGCTAAGATTGTTAATTGGTGTGCTGGTCCAGGGACAGTTTCTCCATACACCCAGTGATTTACACCTTGTAGTGTTTCCAGACGTTCCTGGCTAGGTAAACTGTTCCTGTAGGTTCCTGTGTGACGCCCTGACAAAATCAGGTTGTCACAGGAGACTGCATCCATCTTCCAGATGCAGGATTCCCTCCTCCTTAGCCTTCCAACACAACCCCACACAGGTACAGACACCAGCTACAAAAACCTAGTCACCCCCCCAGGATAATAGGGACACACCAAAGGGCGGGGTCAGGCAGATGGTGACGCCCACCTAGGGGTTCTGAGGTGTCGAGGGGAGGGAACACATCAGTGAAGTTTGGACAGCGAAAGTGAGAGGAGTGTAGTGGTAGTCGGGGGTTGTAGCTCCCGGACTACTTGAGCTGACTAGGTGGCAGACGGCAGAGCAGGGCCACAGGCGACGGAGATCCGGTCGCGGGAGACCATAAGTGGACCGGGGCAGGGTTGTAGCCTGCCAGTGCCGACAGCGGGAATCCGGTACGGAGGGGTACTTGGACGCTAGGGCGAGGACAGCTGCAAGCACCTTTCCAATTAACCAGCAGGGGACAAGATTCCAAGTCTTGTCCCACTAAGAGCCCAGATAGAGCGAGACGGAAGCCCAACGCGAGGGATAGGGTGTCTGCAAGTGCCTGCAAAAATCCCAAAGGTCAGCTCTCGTGGGCCACAGTTCCCATGGAAAAGTCACCGGGAGCGGACTTACCCCGTTTCATGAGGACTAGTCAACACACAAGACAACACTCAAGTGCAGGTGGAAGGGCCCCTGTTCAGTCCTCCAGTGTGCGGGACCCGAGCACACCCATCCGAAGGCTACCGATTTCCGGTATCATCCGGTCCAGCCCTGCAGACTGCGTCCCAGCACTCCACCTACACCTGGGCCCCGGGACTACACCTCCCCTACCCGTGGAGGGGATACCATCCTGCTGCCCTGCTCCATCAGCCCCGGGCACCTCATACCAAGGCAGCAGTGGTGTCACCAACAATCACCACAACCCCTCGGGTGGCGTCACTGACAAATTCTCCCATGTAAACAACACCCTTTTCTCACTTGTGGGCGACAGACTGCTGCACGAGCCTAGGTCCGGCTGTCACTCGAGCCACAGCAACCACCCAGATCCGAGCGTCTCAAGCAGCCCTCCTGCCGTGGTCTGTCCCCCGCCCGCAACACCTGTCCTATTGGAGTCAGTCTTTAGCCCAGCACGCTGATCCCGGTTCAGTAACCGAGATCCTGTACATTTGTTTGTGTTTACATTTGCTTTACATCCCCATTGCCTTTCTCAGGTTATAAAAAGTTTGCGTTTAAACCTAGTCTGGTCTCGGTCCTCGTTCGTGACCCGCTGTATCCTGGGAGTAACCTCTCGGATTCACAGATGGATGGATGGATGGATAGATAAAGAACAGCAAAAGCAGCACCCTTGAATGTTCGGTGCAAGATAGAAACTCAAGATCCATACAGTTAAATAGAGAATAAACAGGTAGAATGCCAATTAATGTGTTCAAATAGTGGGGAACTTTATTGATCCATCTTAACCCCTTCACGATGTGGTCAACTTTCATTTTTTTTTTTTTCATTCCCTTTTCCCATAGCCATAACATTTTTATTTTTTTTGTCAACATACACATATGAGGGCTTATTTTTTGTGGGAGGAGATATAATTTTGAATGACACCATTCATTTTACCACATAGTACTGTAAAACAGCGGTCATAGTAGCCCATCAAGGACTTGCAATAATGTGACAGGTACACTGACGGGTGCTTCAAACGTTGTACCCCATTGTGCTTCACCTGTGATTGTTAGAGGCAGGTCCTGGCTGTAATACATAGTCTTGACCTTGCGAGTATACCTTGGGCTTACTTCAGGGTATATGGTGGATGTGGTGAAAGGGTAAATAGGACATTTTGGCTCCAGTTAGAAAAAAAAAAAAAGGTGACCCTCTTCTGTGAGTAATGGTCATGTCACACACAACGACAGCGACGACAACGTTGCTGCTAAGTCACCATTTTCTGTGACGTAGCAGCGACCTTGCTAGTGATGTAGCTGTGTGTGACATCCAGCAACGGCCTGGCCCCTGCTGTGAGGTCGCCGGTCGTTGCTGAATGTCCTGGACCATTTTTTGGTTGTTGCTCTCCCACTGTGAAGCACACATCGCTGTGTGTGACAGCGAGAGAGCAACGAACTGAATGTGCAGGGAGCAGGGAGCCGGCTTCTACGGATGCTGGTAACCAAGGTAAATATCGGGTAACCAAGCAAAGGCTTGGTTACCCGATATTTACTTTCGTTACCAGCGTCCGCAGCTTCTTGAAGCCGGCTCCCTGCTCCCTGCACACGTAGCTAAGGTACACATCAGGTAACTATAAGCAAAGGGATTTGCTTATTAACCCGATGTGTACTCTGGCTACGAGTGCAGGGAGCCAGCGCTAAGCACTGTGCGCTGGTAACCAAGGTAAATATCGGTTAACCAAGCGAAGAACTTTGCTTGGTTGCCCGATATTTACCTTAGTTACTAAGCGCATCGCTTCCACGCGTCGCTGTTGGCTGGGGGCTGGTCGCTGGTGAGATCTGCCTGTTTGACAGCTCACCAGCGACCATGTAATGACGCAGCAGCGATCCTGATAAGGTCAGATCATCGTCGTGATCGCTGCTGCGTCGCTACGTGTGACCTAGGCTTAAGGCTCACCTCTGTGTTTGTGGACTTTACGTTGGTGTCCAGGAGCTTTCACCCAACATTTCATGTTGCTATTTGTTTATGGTTGTTTATCTATCTTTCTATTGGAGTATTGCCTATTTTTTTTCTTAATTATTTAATTAGATAAATGGATAAATATATAGATAATATTTATTTAATGAAGACCTTAAGTTTACAAATAAGTATTCTCTAGATAGAAGTAGGTTAGCATTAACATGAAAACAACATGAAATAACATTAACAATAAAGGTAGATATCTCTAGTTTGTTTTTGTTTTTCTGAAGAAAGGCCATGAAAGTAAGAAATCTGCCAGGTTATGTAAACTGTTGAGCACAACCGTATATTGTAGCAAAATCAGGTAGGACTGAGTTAATTCCAAGCTCTTCAGACCTTGATTAGATGCAACTTCCTAGCTTTATACTAGAACCAGGAAATGGGTTCACTGGGTGTTCTGTGCGGTGGGGAAACAGAGTGTGATGCCCTGGCAAAACCAGGTTGTCACAGAGACTGCACAAATCTTCCAGGTGCAGGACTCCATCCTCCTTGGCATACCAACACAAACTCACACCCAGGTACACAACATCAGCCAGCAAAGCCTAGTCGCCCCCCATGACAATAGGGAAACACCAGTGGGCGAGGACAAGCGGATGGTGACGCCCACCTAAGGGTCCTGAGGTGTACTGGGAGGGAACAAGTCAGTCAGAGAAGAATATGAGTCAAACAGTGAAGCAGTTGAACCGTGCTGACAGTTGAAGTGACAGGGTAGTCAGGGGTTGGAGCCCCTAGACTACCGGACTACTGACTAGGTGGCAGTCGGCAGACAGTGCTACAGGCGACGGAGATCCGGTCGCAGAGACCTTAAGTGGACCGGGGCAGGGTTGTAGCCCGCCGGTTCCGCCAGCGGGAATCCGGTCCAGAGGCCGTGCACAGTCGGGGTGCCTGGACCCTAGGGCGAGGACTGCTTCAAGCCCCTTGTCAATTAGCCAGCAGGGGACAAGATTCCATGTCTTGTCCCACCAGCAAGCCCAGAGAGCGAGACGGAAGCCCAACGAGGGGGATAGGGCTCCGCAATTGCCTGCTAAGATCCCACGGGTCAGTTCTCGCGGGCCACAGCTCCCTACACACAAAAATCACCGGGAGTGGACTTCCCCATTTTAAGCGAAGTAGTCAAACTAAGGACACAAACACTAAGTGCAGGAGGGACCCCTTTTTGCTGTACCAGCATGTGGGACCCGAATACACCTGCCGGAGTTCACCGGTCACTGGCAATTTGGTTTGCCATTTGGACTCTGTGTGAATTCCTCTAGAACTGTGAGTACACCAATACCACCTGGTCCAACCCTGCAGAATACGCTCCGCAACATCCTTCCCCATACACCTGGGCCCTGGGACAACACTTCCCCTACCCGTGGAGGAAATACCATCCTGCTGCCCCACTCCATCAGCCCCGAGCGTCCCATACCATGGCAGCGGTAGTGTTACCAATCATCACCGCAACCCACGGATGGCGCCACTGACAAACTCTTCCACTGTGAATACCCCCTTTTTATTGTTGTGGGCGACGGGCCACTGTACGAGCCCCGGATCCGGCTGCCACTCGAGCCCCAGCCGCGATCCCGGATCCGAGCGCCTTGGGTAGCCTCGCGGCAAGTTCCGGTCACATGCGGTTGTGTATGACGCACGCAACCGCATGTGACCGGACTTGCCGTGAGTCCCTAGGAAATGCATAGAAGTGAAACGCATTTGTGCCGGATCCGGCTTTGCGGCAGAAAACCGCTGATGTGAAGCCCGCCTTAGTGAGCCTGATGCATGAACTCTTTTGATTTTGTTCTACCTTTTATGCAGAGAAAGGTTATTTTTTTGTTTTTGTGAGCTGGGAACTGTTTATGGACCTGTAAAAAACTTCTCACTGTTTTAGTTTCAACAGTTTTATTTGAGTTTAGCAAGGTACAATAATAACAGAGACAAGTTAAACATCCAAAATAATCAATGCTTACAATCGTGTGTCTCGATATAATAATCTTAAACTGCTCACTGTTTTGATACAAGAACCTTCTGCCTGTGTGAACGCTACCTAAGTGAATACTACAATATATATACAGTATATGTGTGTGCATGTATGTGTGAAAATGAAAAATAAAACAAGAATGCAATGATTTGGAAATCTCTTATAGGCCTATTTATTCACAACAGAATATAGAACACATATCAGAAGTTGAAAAGTTAGACATTTTTCCATTTCATTTGAAAAAGAAAAATGATCTCATTTAGACATTCATGGCAGTGACACATCTCAAAAAGTTAGGACGCGGTTAACAAAAGGCTATAAATTCAAGTCAGACTAATTAAAAAAAACCTAAAGGGTTGCTTTTCAACTAAGTCACATGACTGTATAAAAAGTACATGTTACAGAGGCAGAATCTCTCAGAAGCAAAGATGGTCAGAGGTTTGCGAATTTGTGGACAATTGGACCTAAAATTTTTGTTCAAAAATTTGCAAATACGTTGAATATCCCACCATCTACACTACATAAAATCAAGAGATTCTGGAGAAATCAATGTGCACTAATGACAGGGCTAATAGTAAATATTGATGGTCATGATCTACAGGCCATCAGGCAGTACAGCATTAAAAACAGACAAAACTCAGTCATGCAAATCATTGCTCAGTAATATTTCCAGAAATCATTGTCTGTGATCACAGTTTATCATGCAATCCACAAATGTAAAGCCTGCTTTACATGTTACAATTTCGCATACGATATCGTATGCGATCGTAACCGCCCCCATCGTATGTGCGGCACGTTCAATTTGTTGAATGTGCCGCACAAACGATTAACCCCCGTCACACGTACTTACCCGTCCATACGACCTCGATGTGGGCGGCGAATATCCACTTCCTGGAGTGGGAGGGACGTTCGGTGTCACATCAACATCACGCGGCAGCCGGCCAATAGAAGCGGAGGGGCATAGCTGGCCGGGAGCCGCAGGACGCAGGTAAGATCTGTTCATCGTTCCCGGGGTGTCACACACAGCGATGTGTGCTACCCCGGGTATGATGAACAATCTGACGTTCAATTTTTAGGAATTGAACGACGTGCATGCGATGAACGTTTTACCGTTCAATCACAATCGCACGTAGCTGTTACACACTACAATGTACCTTACGATGCCGGATGTGCGTCACGACGTGACCCCGCCGACACATCGTAAGATATATTGTAGCGTGTAAAGCGGGCTTTAGTTAAAGTTCTATCATACAATAAAGAAATCATATATCAACATGTTCCGGAAATACTGCTGAGGCAAAATAGAAAAATTATCTGATCAGAATCAAAATTTGAAATTTTTAATGAAAACCACAGACGCCATCTTCCTGTGAACTCAAGAGGATAAGGACCGTCCAGCTTGTTATCAGCACATAGAGCCTGCATCTCTGAAGGTATGGGTTTCAATTAGTGGCATGGATTGGACAAAAAAAACCAGGCAATAGCACTAGTGCTTCCAGAGAAGTGAAGATTTATTACAGCAGAGCCTAAAATAAAGTATTTTGAGGGAAATGCCAATCTTTTCAGATTAAAAGACCAATAGTGATTAGCGAGCACTTCCATGCACAGGTGCTTGGTACTTGTTAGGGCAGTTAGACGCTCAGATGTGTGCGACTCATGTACCCAGTATAATGGAAGTCAAATGGGGAACTCGGCAGTTTTATTGAAGATTTCATGGAAAAATGCTTGAGTCAACCCCATTGACTTCCATTATACTTTGGTGCTCGAGTTGCTCCCATCCGAGCATCCAACTAGTCTTAATGAGTTGTGATAGGGTAAGAGTGTATTAATGACCTTTATTCACTGTGAATGCAAAATGCTTATTTACTGTTCATTGTATGCATTGTTACTGACCAGCCACAAGAGGCCGCTGTTTTGCATCTGTCTTTTACTGTTTGGTTACTATAGCAACAGCTCAACAGACTTCGGCTGTGGACTTGGAGACCCGAGGAGGTGCTGTGTGTGAGCTGAAGGGAAAGCGAGAGGTGTGCATAACAGAAAGGAGCCGCTGCAGAAATTTTGAGAAGACTCGTGTTAGAGTTTAGTGAGGAGGACCGTGACGCGTGTGAGCAGCATCCTGTGCTGGAGATCACCATTCTTCAGTTGCTGGCTATACTGGTCACCGTGAGAGGATCTTCAAGTCTCTGTTTATGGCAGCTGGACACGACAGTACCCGGGTACAGTAGGCTGGGCCCAGGACTGCGTGCACGCAACACTTTGTTTTGGTACCAAAACACATATCTGTTCTGCTTAGGCCGACTATATACACAGTTATGGTACCGTCACACTAAGCGACACTCCAGTGATCCCACCAGCAACCTGACCTGGCAGGGATCGCTGGAGCGTCGCTATACGGGTTGCTGGTGAGCTGTCACACAGGCAGATCTCACCAGCAACCAGTGACCACCCCCCAGCCAGCGACATGTGGAAGCGATGCTGCGCTTGGTAACTAAGATAAATATCGGGTAACCAACCCGATATTTACCTTGGTTACCAGCACACACCGCTTAGCGCTGGCTCCCTGCACTCCTAGCCAGAGTACACATCGGGTTAATTACCCGATGTGTATTCCCGCTACGTGTGCAGAGAGCAGGGAGCCGCCACTGACAACGTGAGAGCAGCGGACGCTAGTAACGAAGGTAAATATCGGGTAACCAAGGAAAGGGCTTCTTGGTTACCCGATATTTACATTGGTTACCAGCGTCCGCAGAAGCCGGCTCCCTGCTCACTGCACATTCAGTTGTTGCTATCTCGCTGTCACACGCAGCGATGTGCGCTTCACAGCAGGAGAGCAACAACTAAAAAATGGTCCAGGACATTCAGCAACAACCAGCGACCTCACAGCAGGGGCCAGGTCGTTGCTGGATGTCACACACAGCAACATCGCTAGCAACATCGCTGTTACGTCACAAAAGTCGTGCCTCAGCAGCGATGTTGCTAGCGATGTTGCTTAGTGTGACGGCACCTTAAGGGGCACTTTGCACACTACGACATCGCAAGCCGATGCTGCGATGCCGAGCGCGATAGTCCCCGCCCCCGTCGCAACTGCGATATCCTTGTGATAGCTGCCGTAGCGTACATTATCGCTACGGCAGCTTCACATGGACTCACCTGTCCTGCGACCGTCGCTCTGGCCGGCGACCCGCCTCCTTATTAAGGGGGCGGGTCGTATGGCGTCACTGCGACGTCACACGGCAGGCGGCCAATAGGAGCGGAGGGGCGGAGATGAGCGGGATGTAAACATCCCGCCCACTCCTTCCTTCCGCATATCCTACGGAAGCCGCAGTGACGCTGGTAGGAGATGTTCCTCGCTCCTGCGGCTTCACACACAACGATGTGTGCTGCCGCAGGAACGAGGAACAACATCGGACCGTCGTGTCAGCGTAATCATGGATTACGCCGACGCTGCACCGATGATACGATTACGACGCTTTTGCGCTCGTTAATCGTATCATCGAGCCTTTACACACTACGATGTCGCATGCGATGCCGGAAGTACGTCATTTTCAATTTGACCCCACCGACATCGCACCTGCGATGTCGTAGTGTGCAAAGCCCGCCTAAGACTTGCTGGCTCTGCTGTGTTAGTTTGCCAGTTACATTTAAAACCTTAAAGGGACAGCGCCAAATGTTTGCATTGATTGTTGCTTTAGAAGATTTACAGGACTGTGTTGCTGAGCTGTGTGGTGCACACACACACACACACACACACACACACACTTACTCCTGCTAAGCAGAGGGATTACCAGGTATTAGGCGACTGTTTAGACAGTCCCTTGGTTAGGCAAATGTTGGTGAGAAGGGGGTATAAATTGCCATTACGGGTGGCGCAACATAGGGGTGTACGCTTTTGGCCTTGTAAATATATTGTTCTATTCTTTCAGTTTTATGCATTTTTTTTGTTTTGGTAAAGTAAAACAATCATTTATCAATCCAACTGCCTAGAGTCCTTTTCCTGGTGCGTGGTTTTGCTGTATACTGGGGGGCCCACCCTGTACACGACTTACAGAGTACTGAGCACCCAAGTGTGGTAGCTCTCACTCATCACTAAAGAATCGAGACATCTGGTATTTTAATTTGAAGACCATTGATGCTTCCCTCAAAATGCATTATTTTAGATGTTATTATTCTCTAGTAGTGCTTGTTTTTTTGGACAGGTTTTACCACGTTATCATTTCCACACTACACTACTCTGCACAGTGTCGCTGGAGGCATCGGCAGCTACTTAGAAGAGGACGACTTGTTTTACCTTACTGTATTTGCCAGACACATGCCACTATAGCAGTTTGTGACTATTCGCAATAGCCTAAGGTGAGTACTTCCAAGATCCTTCACTACTGATTCTATCACACGTTATCATACTATGTGCAGGGTTCTGCTTTATTTTTCATAGTTTCCCTAAATGTCATGGGCAGCTTACACGCTTTGAAAAGCACTATCAATGGTGAGCATTATATAAAGGTTTTAGCTTTTTTTGCAGGGAACGTGGCAAGGAAGAAGAATATATAGTATAGCAGGGGAGCCATCTACATAAAGGGCCATGTAAAACATGTTCATATACTGTGGAATTGACTATACCATGCAATATTCGGCTTATTTGCTCACATCCTTATGATAATGCCTCTTGGGTAAGTATGTCCATATGTGCCATGACTTGTATGATGTCTTCTCAGAATTAACAGATTGTACAGTGTAAACACAATTCATATTTACATTTCTATACAAATTAAGATACAATGAATTAAGTGATCCCTTATAACAAACAGGTACAGATGTGTCTACATAATTGCACGTATGGAAACTTTTTTTTGGAAGCCGGTATATTATAAGAAGCTGTTAGAAGGTGGTTTGATATAGAAGAGAGATAAGTTGTCTATGAATTTGTCGGACTGCGATGACAGCTGTTTCCTCGGTATAATTCATGTAATTACGCAGACAGCTATAATAACTCCAGCACTATGCCTCACAGGTAGTCTGTGTGTGGTATGCCCGCACTAACTATTCATTCTGCTCTGATATTATACTCTGTCATGATGGGGGCTGACACTCATATTTCTAACTAATCACAGTTTGTTTCACTTATACTCAAGCTGCAAATGTTTCATTGGGAAAAACATTCTTCTATCTTAATGAACTTTCATTTTTGTATCTTGTTTCTGTACTATTTAAAGAAGAAAATATCTTGTAGGCTTAAAGGGATCCTGTCACATTGGATAACAAGGCTAGCACCTATAGTATTAAATTAATATGCAGGAGCATATCTCTCATGGCCAATATACACCGTGTGCAGAATTATTAGGCAAGTTGTATTTTAGAGGATTTTTTTATTATTGATCAACAACTATGTTCTCAATCAACCCAAAAGACTCATAAATATCAAAGCTTAATATTTTTGGAAGTTGGAGTGGTTTTTTTTTAGATTTGGCTATCTTAGGAGGATATCTGTTTGTGCAGGTAAATATTACTGTGCAGAATTATTAGGCAACTTAATAATAACCAAATATATTCCGATCTCACTTGTTTATTTTCACCAGGTAAACCAATATAACTGCACAAAATTTAGAAATAAATATTTCTGACATGCAAAAACAAAACCCCAAAAAATTAGTGACCAATATAGCCACTTTTCTTTATGATGACACTCAGCAGCCGACTATCCATAGATTCTGTCAGTTGCTTGATCTGTTTACGATCAACATTGCGTGCAGCTGCCACCACAGCCTCCCAGACACTGTTCCGAGAGGTGTACTGTTTTCCCTCCGTGTAGATCTCCCATTTTATGAGGGACCACAGGCTCTCTATGGGGTTCAGATCAGGTGAACAAGGGGGCCATGTCATTATTTTTTCATCTTTTAGACCTTTACTGGCCAGCCACGCAGTGGAGTAGTTGGATGCATGTGATGGAGCAATATCCTGCATGAAAAACATTATATTTTGAATGATAATGACTTCTTCCTGTACTATTGCTTGAAGAAGTTGTCTTCCAGAAACTGGCAGTAGGTCTGGGAGTTGAGCTTCACTCCATCCTCAACCCGAAAAGGTCCCACAAGTTCATCTTTGATGATACCAGCCCATACCAGTGCCACACCTCCACCTTGCTGACGTTTGAGTCGGAGTGGAGCTCTCTGCCCTTTATTGATCCAGCCTCTGGCCCATCCATCTGGCCCATCAAAAGTCTCTCTAATTTCATCAATTCATAAAACCTTTGAAAAATCAGTCTTAAGATATTTATTGGCCCAGTCTTGATGTTTTATCTTGTGTTTCTTGTTCAAAGGTGGTAATTTTTCAGCCTTCCTTACCTCGGCCATGTCCCTGAGTATGGTACACCTTGTGCTTTTTGATACTCCAGTAATGTTGCAGCTCTGAAATATGACCAAACTGGAGGCAAATGGCATCTTGGCAGTTTCACGCTATATTTTCCTCAATTCATGGGAAGTTATTTTGCGCCTTTTTTGCCCAACATGCTTCTTGTTGACCCTGTTGGCTATTTGCCATAAAATGCCTTGATTGTTCGGTGATCACGCTTCAAACGTTTGGCAATTTCAAGACTGCTGCATCCCTCTGCAAGACATCTCACAATTTTGGACTTTTCAGAATTCTCTTCTGACCCATTTTGCCAAAGAAAAGGAAGATGCCTAATAATTAAGCACACCTTATATAGGGTGTTGATGTCATTACACCACACCCTTCCTCATTACAGAGATGCACATCACCTCATTTACTTAATTGGTAGTTGGAACTCAAGCTTATACAGCTTGGAGTAGGACAACATGTATAAAAAGTATCATGTGATCAAAATACTAATTTGCCTAATAATTCTGCACACAGTGTATACCCTGCTGGTGAGCCATTGCTGCCACAGTGGTGGGTGTATGTCGCCTCACCTTTAAGGTGTGGGACCCACTGAGTGGTTTGCTGTGACATGGCAGTAGCTTCATACAGTCTAATCAGAATGTTAACCTAAGAACCTCATGTTCAGTTTTGTACATTTTTACTTAGAATAGATCAGTGTGTAATTATTGGATCTGCAGTCCATGTCTGTTTATGCATCACATGACACATTATACTGTGTCACTATTTATTTAACAAAAACTAGGCTAAAGTGCAGGAGTGTGTGAAAAGCTAAATACACCCTTACTGCTTAAATAGGAATCAATAGACTAAGGGGTATTTTGCACGCTGCGACATCGCTAGCCGATTGTAGTGATGCCGAGCGCGATAGTCCCCGCCCCATCACAGATGCGATATCTTGTGATAGCTGCCGTAGCGAACATTATCGCTACGGCAGCTTCACATGTACTTACTTGCCCTGCGATGTCGCTCTGGCCGGCGACCCGCCTCCTTCCTAAGGGGGCAGGTCATGCGGCATCACAGTGACGTCACACGGCAGGCTGCCAATAGAAGTGGAGGGGCGGAGATGAGCGGGACGTAAACATCCCGCCCACCTTCTTCCTTCCTCATTAAAGGCGGGACGCAGGTAAGGAGATGTTCCTCGCTCCTGCGGCTTCATACACTGCGATGTGTGCTGCCGCAGGAACGAGGAACAACATCGTACCTGTCGCTGCAGCTAAATTATGGAAATGACCGACACTACACAGATCCCAGATTTTCAACGCTTTTGCGATCGTTTATCGGTGCTTCTAGGCTTTACACGTTGTGACGTCGTTACCGGCGCTGGATGTGCGCCACTTTCGATTTGACACCGATGAGATCGCAGTAGCGATGTCGCAACGTGCAAAGTGCCCCTAAGAGGGAGTTCGGTGCTGATAATGAAATGCTATTAATTATTGTGCATCAGCAAATGTAACCACCACTATAAAAGAAGAAGTTTTGGCACTTTGCTGGTCTGGGTCAAATGTCTGTTCACACAGTTCCGAGGAGGTAAGACATCAGCAATGACCTTAAAGAAGCAAGTGTTGTTGCCCGCAAATCTGGGAAGAGTTCTAAGGACATTTCCAAACAATTTGTAGTTATTATACAGTGAGAAAGATTTTTTAACAAATGAAAAATAGTCAAGACTGATGGAAATCTTTTCAAGAGTGAACATCACAGCAAATTCAACCCAAGCTCAGACTGTACAATGCTCAGAGAAATTGAAAAATCTAAGATCTAATGCTCATACGCAAAAAGCCTTGGTCATCATGTTAAATATTCACGATCATGATATTTGGAAAAAGACTGAACAAGTATGGCTTTTTTGAAAGTGTTGCCAGAAGAAAACCTAATTTTTCTATAAAGAACATAGTAGTATGGGTGATGATTTGGGACTATTTTGCAGCTAAAATTCCTGGGCATCTTGCAGTAATGGGGTCGATCATGACTCCTCTGTATATCAAAGTATTCTAGAGTCAAATGTAAGGGCACCTATCTTAAGCCAGCTTTAGGCGGGCTTTGCACACCACGACATCGCAGGTGCGATGTCGGTGGGGTCAAATTGAAAGTGACGCACATCCGGCATCGCATGCGACATCGTAGTGTGTAAAGCCTAGATGATACGATTAACGAGCGCAAAATCGTCGTAATCGTATCATCGGTGCAGCGTCGGCGTAATCCACGCGACGGTCCGATGTTGTTCCTCGTTCCTGCGGCAGCACACATCGCTGTGTGTGAAGTCGCAGGAGCGAGGACCATCTCCTACCGGCGTCACCGCGGCTTCCGTAGGATATGCGGAAGGAAGGAGGTGGGCGGGATGTTTACATCCTGCTCATCTCCGCCGCTATTGGCCGCCTGCCGTGTGACGTCGCTATGACGCCGCACGACCTGCCCCCTTAGGAAGGAGGCGGGTCGCCGACCAGAGCGACGGTCGCAGGGCAGGTGAGTGCATGTGAAGCTGGCGTAGCGATAATTTTCGCTACACCAGCTATCACACGATATCGTACCTGCGACGGGGCGGGGACTATCGCGTGCGACATCGCAGCATCGGCTTGCGATGTCGCAACGTGCAAAGCCGCCCTTACACCTTACAATTAGGTGTGCAATCTCGTATGTGATGTGACACGCCCAGGTTGCATATGGGATCTTATGAGATTGCACATAGGTCGTTCATTTGCTGTCACACGTGCGTTAGTACTAAGGAGTTTGGGTGCACAGCAATATTATATAAACTTATAGTATTAATGGGGTGCTGTCACAATCAGTATTAACAACATCTGAAGGGGAAGAGAAAAAGTACTGCATAACCGGGAAGCACACCCAACTATCATATAAATAAATAGAATTTTATTGAAATGCAATTCAATAAAATTCTATTTATTTATATGATAGTTGGGTGTGCTTCCCGGTTATGCAGTACTTTTTCTCTTCCCCTTCACACGTGCGTTAGTAGTCTATGTTAAATTGATCAATTTTGTGTGCGATCCTTTAGATTATGTGTTCTGTGACGTATGCATTGGGCACCCTTTTTTTTTTTTTATTTATTGACTTGCCAAGCGTGTGTAATGTGTAGGGATGCGTTTTTATTATGTCATCTGCCATTCAGCTCTGCTACATGGCCGCTGACAGCAGACACAGACAGCCATGTAGCAGAGCTGAATGGCAGATGACAGCAGACACAGAAAGAGCCGCACGATCAGAATGAACTCGGGTTAACTTCACCCGACTTCATTGTCATGCTGCGGCTCTGTCTGTGTCGCGTCCTGATTAGCGGTCACCGGTGAAGGACTCACCGGTGACCGCTAAACTCCTGAGTAACTGAATTGAGCAGCCCTCTCTCATATACTCACCGATCCCCGATCACCGGCGCGGCGCTGCACGGCTTTCTCACTGCTCCGGCGGCTTTTACTATTTTGAAAAAGCCGGCCACTCATTAAACAATCTCGTATTCCCTGCTTTCCCCGCCCACCGGCACCTATGATTGGTTTCAGTGAGACACGCCCCCACGCTGACTGACAGGTGTCTCACTGCACCCAATCACAGCAGCCGGTGGGCGTGTCTATACTGTGCAGTGAAATAAATAATTAAATAATTTAAAAAAACGGCGTGCAGTCCCCCCCAATTTTAAAACCAGCCAGATAAAGCCATACGGCTGAAGGCTGGTATTCTCAGGATGGGGAGCTCCACGTTATGGGGAGCCCGCCAGCCTAACAATATCAGTCAGCAGCCGCCCAGAATTGCCGCATACATTAGATGCGACAGTTCTGGGACTGTACCCGGCTCTTCCCGATTTGCCCTGGTGCGTTGGCAAATCGGGGTAATAAGGTGTTATTGGCAGCCCATAGCTGCCAATAAGTCCTAGATTAATCATGTCAGGCGTCTCCCCGAGATACCTTCCATGATTAATCTGTAAGTGACAGTAAATAAACACACACACCCGAAAAAATCCTGTATTAGAAATAAAAAACACAAACATATACCCTGGTTCACCACTTTAATCAGCCCGAAAAAGCCCTCCATGTCCGGCGTAATCCAGGATGCTCCAGCGTCACTTCCAGCTCTGCTGCATGGAGGTGACCGGAGCTGCAGCAGACACCGCCGCTCCTGTCACCTCCACGCAGCAAATGAAGACAGCCGCGCGATCAGCTGAGCTGTCACTGAGGTTACCCGCTGTCACTGGATCCAGCGGTGGCCAATCATAGGCGCCGGTGGGCGGGGAAAGCAGGGAATACGAGATTGTTTAATTAGCGTCCGCTTTTTCAAAATAGTAAAAGCCGCAGGAGCAGTGAGAAAGCCGTGCAGCGCCGCGGCGGTGATCGGGGATCGGTGAGTATCAGAGTGGGGGTAAGAGGGATAGCCTGACATGGACTGAGAGAGAGGGAAAGAGATAGTGAGCGACTGACAGAGATTAGTGAATGACAGACATTGTGAGGCGCTTCAGAACGCAGCTTTTCAGCTGCGCTCTGAAGCGGACCTTTTTTAAGCTGCGGTGCAGAGCGCACACCTGCGCACATAGCCTCAGACATCACAATCGTATGAGGGATGTCACACGTTTCAATTGACTAGGTTCATACAACAAAACGTCCAATGTATGAGGAATAAACGACGTGTATGCGATCACCGTATTTTCATTCAATCTTGATTGCACGTAGGTGTCACACGCAAATACGTCACAAACGATGCAGGATGTGCGTCACTTACAACTTGACCCCGACGACGGATTGAAAGATTTATTGAAGCGTGTAAAGCAGGCATTAGACCTAAAAGTTGGCTCAAACTGGGTCATGATAGAGGACAATGATCCCAAACACAGCACCAAATCTATATCACAATGGCTCAAACAAAAAGAATCCAGGTGCTGCAATGCCCCAAAGTCCAGACCTCATCCCAGCTGAAATGTTGTGGAGGATTTATAAGAACGCTGCGCAGAAATGAATGACCTCACACCACAATTAACTTGAGCAACATTGTAAATGTAAAAAAGAGAGAGACAAAATTTATGCTGAACGATTTGTAAGACTGATGTCATGTAAACAAGGTTTTTGGCCGCTCAAGGACTCCGTAGCAGAGTGACGTCATCACATACTAAGAGGTGAGCCGGTAACACACACCGCTAACCGGATCGCATCACAGACCGGAGATTCAACTTCCACTACGTCCACAGCATCTGCCAGCACCTGCCAGACCGGATCTACACGAGGGGACTCCCCTGCACCACACCGTTGCTCTGAGGACCTAACTTGGACTCAGTGAATATCTGCAATTAACCCTTTCCTCTCCTTCAATTTGCAGTGCTGACACAAGTGAACACATCAGTGGACTTTTTGGACTTTATAGCTATTCTAGGTTTTTACCATTGCTTGTTTTTATCTATGTATTTATGTATATACATTCCATTTTATATTTTTTTTAGCTCAGACCTGTTATATGCTACCTTCAAGTTTATATGCATATATCTGTATATTCCAATTTAGTCTTTTTACCAGTGTATCATTTTATACAGTATGTGTTCAACTGTGAGGAAATATTAAAAAACTACTTTTAAGCCCTATTTTGACAAGTATAACACCTCTGTAAGCATGGTAGCATTTTATTGTTCACATTGGTTTGTATTTTGGCCTAGTTTTTGTGACATAAATAAAGATGCTTCAATTTATCATATGTTGCTATTCATCTTAGGCTCTAGTCACCTAATTTAAGACCTTCTAAGGGTCAGATTGTTTTTTACTATGTCCTAATACTTACAACTAGAGCGGAGCAGACCAGTGAAAGCCCGGTTCGGCGGGTGCAACCGGACTTTAGAAAAGATTGATTTGGATCCCAGACTTGACATGAATCCCAATGGAAGTTTCTGATTGGGCAGTTCAGGTCCATTTTTTCTTTGTTAGGTGCACACTACATCTGATCACGCTGTTTTACTCCCAGTGTGAGCAATTCCACACTCCAAGCGCGTCACACTGGGCTGAGTACTGAGCGTACCCGAGCACAGTGATGCTTGCGTGAGTGATTTGCATACGTAAAGCATCTGATCTCCAAACTCAGTTTTTTATGTAAAGTCTCTGTTGGGTACGAATACTGAACAATGAAACTCAAGTTCGCTCTTCTCTACTTAGAATTATAAAATTCCAAGAGCGTGTACTTAGTTTTTTCTCATGACTGTACATACAAACATAGAAAGTGTTGGTGTCACAGCGGCAACATTAGTTCTGTCACAGCAGGAAACAATGGTGGCAAGTTAAGTCCCAATGAACAGAGCAATGAGTGCTTCGTGGGCTCCAGTGTTCTGCACAGGACTAAAGGGGGCTTTACACGGTACGACCGATTGTGCAATTTCACAATCGATCGTACCTGCCCCCGTCCTTTTTGCGTCACGGGCAAATCGCTGCCCGTGGCGCACAAAGTCGGTAATTCCCATCACACATACCTCTCGTGCGACCTCGCTGTGGGCGGCGAACGTCCACTTTTTGGAGTGGGAGGGACGTTTGGCGTCACATGGCCGCCGGCCAATGGAAGCGGAGGGGCAGAGATGAGCGGGACGTAAACATCCCGCCCACCTCCTTCCTTCACATAGCCGGCGGCAGCCGCGTGACGCAGGTGAGCTGCTGTTCATCGTTCCCGGGGTGTCACACGGAGCGGCGTGTGCTACCCCGGAAACGATGAACAACTAAATTAAACGATATTATGGAACCTAGCGAGCAGTACACGACTCATGATTTGTGAGCGATACTGCGTCGCTAGGAGGTGTCACACAGGCCGGCATCGCCAGCGATGCCGGATGTGCGTCACAAAAACCGTGACCCCGACGATCTATTGCACGATAGATTGTCTGTTGTAAAGCAGCCTTTAGTGAAATGCTCTGCCTCATACCTGAATGAACACGTTGAGAAGACCAGTTATGGGGGTGTTGTAGTTGTGTGGGGGCTTGGATGAGAGTACAGGTGTTACCTTTGTTTATTTGAATGAGTATCTGGATTCTGCTATGTATCCATTTTTAGAAAAAGAAAAGGTTTGGCATGATGATTTTTTTCTTCAGTTTTGCTAATATACATGTAAAGGGAAGCCATCAGCAGGATTTCATGCCCCAAACTATTTACATGTGCCCGTAGGTCTTTGACAAGTCTAGCTATACCTTTAAATGACCAGTGGAGTTTTAAATGAAATGCAAATTAAGCTGAAGGTCTGAAGCCTCTGTCACTCCAGCTCTATTCCCCACCCAGTGCCACCTCCTATTTCTTGACTGACAGCTCCTTTGCCTGACATACAGCATAGAGGCTTAGTCAAGCATGAGGAGGCAGTGCTGGACCAGGAGTAGAGCTGGAGTGACAGAGGCGTTAGGTCTACCTCCTCATTTGAATATTAAATCAAATGCTGATTTCTCATTAATGGAGGAAAGGACTGGTCATGTAAAGGTACCCAGATTGATTCCATAATAATCCCTTTGCTTCTGTTTGCATAAGTTATGCAATGGATCCATCTTGGACATTATTGTCTACGTTGGAAAACGCAGGTGTGAACACAGCCTAACTCTCTGGGGGTATGGTGGTTATGGATGGTATAGCTCCCCTTGCTTCATCTCTTTGAGCACCACAATAGCTTTGCTGGGCAGCCATCAGTCTAGGAGTGATTCTTTAGTTGACCTTGATAGAAGATTTCAGCAGAACACAACTGCAGACACCTGGAGTGGTTCATTTATGACGTGTTAGTAGCACAGTAAGCTACACAATTGTTAACCACCAGGGTTAGTATCAACCTGTCACAGGAGATGTCTGATGTTTGTTTGAAAATAGTTCCTTATGGCAACATGCCCATGGCAGAGCCGTATGCGGAAGTCTTCGAAGTCTTGCATAAAGTCAAGGCTCTTTTTAATTAACTATTAGTGTTCTAAAATCTGAATGAAATATATTCTGCATGACTTCTTAAGATATCAGAGGCACATGGTGGTAGAGTATGTTTTCTTACATTTTCATGGGTGCTCTATTCCACGTCTGTATAACTTAGAGGTTGTGTCTTTTAGGCCTTATCGTTACTTAAGACATGCATTTCATTTATCTTAGAGTATCAAGCTGAAAAAAAATGCAATTTTACACATAAGAAGTAATTAACTGAACTGATACCATAAGTATTTCATAATCCTAAGAAGTGGATACTAAGCTGGAACTGTATACAAAGAAAGCAGATGGAACATTTACCGACTTTGAACCTGGATTATGCTTTGTAAGTCAATCTTGACTCTGAAAGAGTGCGAGCAATATAAATAGTCACTAAGAACGTCATTCTGCATATTAAACAAACCCTTTAATTAACAGGTCCCTTGTGTTTCATAGGCAGCTATAAGCACATACCTTCCACCGAACCGGAGTTCTGCTTAGTCTGGTCCTTTAAAAATAAATAAGACTCCTTATAGTGAGAGAAAGCCTATAATTCCAAACCGTACAGAAGACCCTCTGAAATAAATGTTTATTCAGCTCAGAAATTAAAGTATCCTCTTGTAAAGAGAAAACACTTTGTGTCCTCATAAGTGTTATATTATATTTCGTGGCAATTGTTGGGACATTTGTCCATACAGTACATTGATGTGATGATGATCTCTCATATCCTACGGCTTTCTTCCATTTCTTTCCTGTTTCATATTTTCAGATTGGGACAGACATGGATACAGCAGAACATGTAGAATAAATTGCTGTTTTTTATATAGCCAATTGCATGCTACATGGCATCAACAGTAACGTCAATTGTTAGCCCAAATATAATTTTTCTGTCTCCGGTAAGCACAAACCTCTTATTTTATTGGAAGCTGACTAACCAAAATCCTAATAATTATGGAGCATTCACATGCAACAGTCACGCTACGGCTGAAAACCAGCCCTGGACCACTACGGTCTTTCCACAAAATCCCTGTATATTACTAGGAAAAAGATGTGAAGATTAAGTGATTGTAGGAAAGCAGTGAAAGACTACAGCGGGCACAAGGTTGTTACGGTTTTCAGCTGCACCATGACCGCCGCATGTGAAAACAGCCCTATATATTAACAATAAAAAATACGGTTAATTGGCTTTGGATGATTAGGAATGCATCCAGAGGGAGAGAGAACAAAGATGCATGAAGAAAATTGGTGGTCCTGACAGTTAGTCTTGGTTACTAGTTTAATTAACAACAATTTAGTAACAACTCCAATATCTACAAAACAAATGTTACATCAGAACAAATCAGAAACATTTCCAGGTGTGACAAAAATTCCGACCAATGTAAAATATGCTTTTTTTTTTCAAGAAAAAGAAAGTTGGTTCAGAAAGTTTATATGATTGATACCAAATGTTAATGCCTGTGGATACCTTGAAGATGCCTGGAAATTTTGGCTTGACCTATTTGAACTTTCAAGTGACATCCAATCCAAGAATTGCTGTTGTCTTCCTTATCTCCCTATACCCTCATTTGTCATTCTCACTTTATGTATGCTATTATCACATTCATAAAGGCTGTCATTCTGCAAAATTGAGTTTACAAAGTGCCTTGTATAGTTAAAAGAGGGATTTCATTACCTGTCAATTCATGCAATGAGGCTAGAACTAGGGGTTTTATTTTAAAACTAAAGAGTATTGTCCTAGACATACCCCATATCATCCCATAACAAAATCCAGGAAAGCTAACTACATAATTAATATAGTAAGGCAGGTATGGTAAACGTCCCTCAGAATGTTCAGGCAGAAACTTCAGCAGCTGTCCTACATTTATTGGGTTTTCAGTAAATGGGTTTTGCAAAAACACATTTACATGTTGCAGAAATAAGCCCAGATGTATAGAATGGATTTTTAAGTCAGAAAAAAAATTGTCTAACAAAAATAAAGTGCTGAAACATCCGAAATAAGTACAACTATGTTTTCATGTTCACCAACACAATCATATAAGAGTAATGATCATGATAAAATTACATATATATATATATATATATATATATATATATATATATACATACACACACACACATAAAAGCATGCATTTTGTATTATTTTGACATCAACCTTACTCTTTTAAAATTCATTATTTAATATATATGTAATTCAAATATGTACATATATATAATTTTAACGTGAATCTTGCTCTTGTAAGACGTATTCTATGTGTGTGTATATATATATATATATATATATATATACAGTATATACACTGTATATGCATGGAATCCTAATATGAACCTTACTCTTGTAAAACGAACTGCATTATTAAAAAAATAAAATACAATACAAATAAAAAATATATATGTCATTTTAACATGAATCTTACTTTTGTAGAATGTATCATTTATATATATATATATATATATATATATATATATATATATAAAATCATAATATGAATCTCACACTTGTACAACGCGGTATTTAATATGCATATATATCTAATATAAATATATATATATGTATATATATATAATTTTAATGTGAACATTACTCTTGTAAAATCTACTATTCTTGGGTGTATATAATATATATATATATATATATATATATACATATATATATAATATATAAATATATATATATATATATATATAAAAAGCTTTTAATATGGACCTTACTCTTGTAAAATGTACTTATGTTTTTTTACATATATATATATATATATATATATATATATATATATATATATATAAAAAGCTCTAGTATGAACCTTACTCTTCTAAAATGCATGATTATGTTAGCAAGTCAGAAACCATATTGTTGAAATCATGTATTATATATGGTACTTAATTGTAAAGTGCTGTGGAATATGTTGGTGCTAAATAAATAAAATGTACTAGAATATATTATAATGCATGGTTTGCGTTAATAAACAGAAGTCAGAAAATCACTCTAATTTGCAGTGATCATTATTTTTTTTACAACATTCTCAGAGAGTGAAAATATTTAGTGTTTTGTTGGGTTTTTTTTTTTTTTTAAATATTAGCAGATTTTTGTATATATTTTCTTTAAATGGTTTGCTTTCCTAAGACGGTGTGCTTTAAATCGGCAATAATTCCATCTTAGACGGATTCGATGTAATGTGCATTTTCTTTAGCAATGTCTTCTGTGACAGATAAAAATGCCGATATTTGAGGAACCCCGGAATGATCTTACTGCAATAAATAAAAAGTACACCCCGTAAAGAATACTAAGAAAATAACTTTGTAGCCTTTAGCGATTCCATGGATAAGTAGGGATGGAAAGAATAGGACAGCCATAAGTAACTAATTATATACGTCCCTACATTATGGTGGGAGCTTGGTATACTAAGTGCGGGAAGAATTCCACACTAAACAGACACGAAAAAAGCGAGAATACTTAGGAAAAAGGAAAGAGGTCCGTGCAGGAAACCTGACCAAAGGCATCCATCAATATAACCTGAGAAACAAGGGGGATGATTCCCGGCCACACAGGCTGGAGGGGGGGTCAGGGGCAGATCACACAGGGCTGGAGAGGGGGTCAGGGGCAGATCACACAGGGCTGGAGA